>NC_064845.1:35588648-36286054 GCF_024166365.1 Elephas maximus indicus | reverse complement strand
TCCAAGATCTACTGTGAAGTACAATGCTGTCAGTGACAGGATAATATCCATACGCCTACAAGGAAGACCGGTTAATACGACTGTTATTCAAATTTACGCACCAACCACTAGGGCCAAAGATGAAGAAATAGAAGATTTTTATCAGCTGCTGCAGTCTGAAATTGATCGAACATGCAATCAAGATGCATTAATAATTACTGGTGATTGGAATGCGAAAGTTGGAAATGAAGAAGGATCAGTAGTTGGAAAATATGGCCTTGGTGATAGAAACAATGCTGGAAATCGAATGATAGAATTTTGCAAGACCAGTGACTTCTTCATTGCAGATACCTTCTTTCACCAACATAAACGGCAACTATACACATGGACCTGGCCAGATGGAACACACAGAAGTCAAATTGACTACATCTGTGGAAAGAGACGATGGAAAAGCTCAATATCATCAGTCAGAACAAGGCCAGGGGCTGACTGTGGAACAGACCGTCAATTGCTCATATGCAAGTTCAAGCTGAAACTAAAGAAAATCAGAGCAAGTCCACGAGAGCCCAAATATGACCTTGAGTATATCCCACCTGAATTTAGAGACCATCTCAAGAATAGATTTGATGCATTGAACACTAGTGACCAAAGACCAGACGAGTTGTAGAATAACATCAAGGACGTCATCCATGAAGAAAGCAAGAGGTCGTTGAAAAGACAGGAAAGAAAGAAAAGACCGAGGTGGATGTCAGAGGAGACTCTGAAACTTGTTCTTGAGCATCGAGCAGCTAAAGCAAAAGGAAGAATTGATGAAGTAAAAGAACTGAACAGAAGATTTCAAAGGGCCTCTCGAGAAGACAAAGTAAAGTATTATAATGACATGTGCAAAGAGCTGGAGATGGAAAACCAAAAGGGAAGAACATGCTCAGCATTTCTCAAGCTGAAAGAACTGAAGAAAAAATTCAAGCCTCGAGTTACAATAGTGAAGGAGTCCATGGGGAAAATATTAAATGATGCAGGAAGCATCAAAAGAAGATGGAAGGAATACACAGAGTCATTATACCAAAAAGAATTAGTCAATATTCAACCATTTCAAGAGGTGGCATATGATCAGGAACCGATGGTACTGAAGGAAGAAGTCCAAGCTGCTCTGAAGGCATTGGCGAAAAACAAGGCTCCAGGAATTGATGGAATATCAGTTGAAATAATTCAACAAACAGATTCAGTGCTGGAGATGCTTACTCGTCTATGCCAAGAAATGTGGAAGACAGCTTCCTGGCCAACTGACTGGAAGAGATCCATATTTATGCCTATTCCCAAGAAAGGTGATCCAACCAAATGTGGAAATTATAGAACAATATCATTAATATCACACGCAAGCAAAATTCTGCTGAAGATCATTCAAAAACGGCTGCAGCAGTATATCGACAGGGAACCGCCAGAAATTCAGGCTGGTTTCAGAAGAGGATGTGGAACCAGGGATATCATTGCTGATGTCAGATGGATCCTGGCTGAAAGCAGAGAATACCAGAAGGATGTTTGCCTGTGTTTTATCGATTATGCAAAGGCATTTGACTGTGCGGATCATAACAAACTCTGGATAACACTGCGAAGAACGGGAATTCCAGAACACTTAATTGTGCTCATGAGGAACCTTTACGTAGATCAAGAGGCAGTTGTTCGGACAGAACAAGGGGATACTGATTGGTTTAAAGTCAGGAAAGGTGTGCATCAGGGTTGTATTCTTTGACCATACCTATTTAATCTCTATGCTGAATAAATAATCCAAGAAGCTGGACTATATGAAGAATAATGGGGCATCAAGATTGGAGGAAGACTCATTAACAACCTGCGTTATGCAGATGACAGAATCTTGCTTGCTGAAAGTGACGAGGACTTGAAGCACTTACTAATGAAGATCAAAGACCACAGCCTTCAGTATGGATTACACCTCAACATAAAGAAAACAAAAATCCTCACAACTGGATCAATGAGCAACATCATGATAAATGGAGAAAAGATTGGAGTTGTCAAGGATGTCATTTTACTTGGATCCACAATCAACAGCCATGGAAGCAGCAATCAAGAAATCAAAAGATGTGTTGCATTGGGCAAATCTGCTGCAAAGGACCTCTTCAAAGTGTTGAAGAGCAAAGATGTCACCCTGAAGACTAAGGTGCGCCTGACCCAAGCCATGGTATTTTCAATCGCATCATATGCATGTGAAAGCTGGACAATGAATACGGAAGACCGAAGAAGAGTTGACACCTTTGAATTGTGGTATTGGCAAAGAATATTGAATAAACCACGGGCTGCCAAAAGAACGAACAAATCTGTCTTAGAAGAAGTACAACCAGAATGCTCCTCAGAAGCAAGGATGGCAAGACAGCGTCTTACATACTTTGGACATGTTGTCAGGAGGGATCAATCCCTGGAGAAGGACATCATGCTTGGCAGAGTACAGGGTCAGCGGAAAAGAGGAAGACCCTCAACGAGGTGGATTGACACAGTGGCTAAAACAATGAGCTTAAGCATAACAACGATTGTAAGGATGGCGTAGGACCGGGCAGTGTTTCGTTCTGTTGTGCACAGGGTCTCTATGAGTCGGAACCGACTCGATGGCACCTAACAACAACAAAAATCATGACACTAAAAAGTACACTAGAATAAGGGACGTTTTTGGTAAATACTGTAACGTACAATTTGGCAACAACAGCAGTATCAACCAAAAAATATATGTGTGATTACATAGGTAGATAAGTAGGCATATTTGTGTATAGGAAGGTATATGTGTGCACACGTTTGTGCTGAATATATATAATAAAGCACATAGGGGACACAGTTACAGATACTTTCTGGACATAACCAACACCTCATGGGATAGGTTTACTGAATTTGAAGGCTTAGGACTATATTCTTAGGGGACAACTTGGCCAATTGGCATAGTATAGTTCATAAAGTTTATGTTTTACATCCTAGTCTGGTGGGTAGCATCTGGGGTCTTAAAAGCTTGCGAGTGCCCATCTAAGATATGACTATTGGTCTCTACTTGTCTGGAGCAAAAGAGAAGAAAACCAAAGACTCAAAGAAGAAACTGCAGAATTAATAGCTCACAGGAACCACAGCCTCGTCTATCCTGAGACCAGAAGAACTAGATGGTGTCCAGCTACCATGACTGACTGTTCTGGCCAGGGACACAATAGATGGTCCCAAATAGAATGGGAGAAAATGTAGAACAAAACTTAAATTCTTAAAAAAAAAAAAAAAAACAGACTTACTGGATAGAGACCAGAGGAACCTCTGAGACTGTCACCTTGAGACACCTTTTAAACCTGGAACTGAAACCACTCCCAGAGATCACCTTTCAGTTAAATAACATTAGCTCATAAAATAAAACATCACCCATGAGTACTGTGCTCTTAAAAAGAAAAAAATCAACTATATGAGACCGAACAGTCAGCATTTACTCTAAAGCAAAGATGAGAAGGTAAGGGGAAGCAGGGAAGGTAGTTTACTAGAAAAGGAACGACCAGAACGGAAACAATGAGAACGTTGACACATTGTGAAAAATGTAACCAGTGTAACTGAACAATATGCATAAGCCCACTGCCACCGGGTTGATTCTGCGCAGAAATTATTAAATGGGAACCTGATTTGCTGTGTAAACTTTTCATCAAAAACACAATAAAATATTGTTAATAAAAAAGTATGTCCAAACTTGTCCAAGGCAAGGTCATGGAAGCTCCATAGACGCATCCAAAATCCCTGAGGGACCGACTGAATTACTGGGCTGAGGGCTTTGGGGACCATGGTCTCAGGAAACATCTAGCTCAACTGGCATAACATAGCATATAAAGAAAATGTCATACATTCTACTTTGGTGAGTAGTGTCTGGGGTCTTAAAAGCTTGTGAGGGGCCATCTGAGATATTCCACTCATCTCACCCTGTCAGGAGCAAGGGAGAATGAAGAAAACCAAAGACACAAGGGAAAGATTAGTCCAACAGTCTAATGGACCATAATTACCACAGCCTCCACCAGGTTGAGTCCAACACACACACACACAGAAAAAAAAAACACACTTATTGGCCTGACAGAGACTGGAGAAACCCTGAAAGTATGGCCCCTGGTCACCCTTTTAGCTCAGTAATGAAGTCACTCTTGAGGTTCACCCTTCATCCAAAGACTAGACAGGCCCATAAAACAAAATGAACTAAAGGGACACACCAGCCCAGGGGCAAGGACTAGAAGACAGGAGGAGACAGGAAAGCTGGTAATAGGGAACCCAAGGTTGAGAAAGGAGAGTGTTGACATGTCGTGGGGTTGTTAGCCAATGTCACAAAACAATATGTGCACTGACTGTTTAATGAAAAGCTAGTTTGTTCTGTAAACCTTCATCTAAGGTACAATAAAAAAAAAAAAAAATACATGCAATGTTTAGTATACTGGCATCTTAGTTTAAGTGTTAAAGTTAATAGTTAAGTATTTAATTTCAACCTATCTTGTTTCACAGATTATTTTACAAAAGACCTTTACAAAAAGTCCTACGGTTAAACTATTGACCTTAACCTTCTTTTTCAGGGCCCCTCCGTTGTCTCTTCTGCCGAACTCCCATTATGAGCAGGTCATGACAGCATTTGGGGGCAAAGGGTATTTTGTACAAACACCAGAGGAACTCCAAAAATCCCTGAGGCAGAGTCTGGCAGACACAACTCAGCCCTCTCTTATCAACATCATGATTGAGCCACAAGCCACGCGGAAGGCCCAGGTAAGTGTGGTTGCTAAATAGAAAGCAAATAAAACATCTGCCAAAAAAAAGCAAACAGAATACACTCTGGTATTTACAGAGTCCTTCTTAAACTAATTCTGAGTTTGGCAAATTCATTTGTTCAGTAAATATTTGCTGAGGTATACCTTTGGTGCTGTGTTAGGTGCTAAGAATAGCATGGTGAGCAAAACCAGGCCCAGCCTGCACCTTCATGGAGTTTACAGCCCAGCAGAGGAGATGGGCAGTCCAGTAACCTCACGACAGAGTAATGGGATTGCTCTGAAGGAGAGGAACCCAGCCTTAAGTAAACAAATAACAAAGGAAAACTTGATTATATCAAGGTCACAGGGAAGGAAAGTCATTTTAGGTTCTTGTGTAGGACCAATCAGTAAGTTTCACTAATGGATTTTTAGATGAGTGGCATAAATGGCTAAGCTCTCAACTACAAGCCAAAAGGTCACCATAAGTCAGAATCAACTTGACAGCAACTGTGTTTTTTTGTTTTTTTTTTCTTTCTTTCCTTGGTAAAACTGCTAAAGACAAACTTCATTTGACCACTGTAGTGGCTGCGATAGATAGGACTTTCAGATTTGAGAGCAGGCAGAAGAGTGAGGGTGTGGTTTCAGTTATTTTCCATTTGGTTCGCTGGACTTCTGACTGAATGTTTGTTGTCTTTTCTTTGTTTAGGATTTTCACTGGCTGACTCGCTCTAATATATGAATAAAGATGCCAGTGGGTGGTCTTGAGGAGTCTTCTCTTTCGTGCAAGATGGAATTTATTTTCCACAGCAAAATTACTAGCATGTTAAGATTGTAAAAAGAAAAAAAAATTTCTAAAAAGACATTTTATAGTAAAGGAATTAATTAAAAGAAAGAAAAAATTACCAGTATTCTATCGCCAAAACAACCATTTGAAGATGAAAAAAGTGGAGGGATTTTATTAAACAATACCATAGTGACTGCCTAACTGTGGTTTACACATTGCTATTCTTTTATATGAATCCATTCTTAAAGCTACATATCTTTCAAAAACGTCTTCCACAAGCAGGCATCCAAGGCACGAGAATTGGTCTCTATTCACTTCACGCAACAGAGGAAGAAGGAGAGTCAGGAATAGGAGGAGGACATGGAATATGTGGCATGTCCATGAACTGCCTCCTTTGCCAGGAGACCAGAAAAAGTAGATGGTGCCTGCCTGCCATTACTGAACATTTTATTGAAAGATTTTACAGAAGAATCC
Source organism: Elephas maximus indicus (assembly GCF_024166365.1). Taxonomy (NCBI): domain Eukaryota; kingdom Metazoa; phylum Chordata; class Mammalia; order Proboscidea; family Elephantidae; genus Elephas; species Elephas maximus. The sequence goes on along the minus strand of NC_064845.1, from coordinate 36,280,069 downwards.
TGACCAAAAGGGGGAAAATGCAGAACAGAATTTCAAATTCTCATGGACTCTAGACTTTATGGAGCTATGAAGGGTGGGTGAACCTCTGATGCTATTACCCAGAGGTAGTCTTTAAACCTTAAACTAAAAGTATTCCCTTAAACATGAACTTAAAACTGAATAGTAAATTAGCTTAACTGTGTAAAAATTTTCCTGCCTGGAGCATAATGCCCTTTTAAGAACTAGGTATGTGGGGTCAAATTGACAACAGCAACTCAGAAGATTAGATGGGCACCTTAGGGAACAGTGGGTTTATGTTAATAAGGGAAGAACAACTCAGAAAAGGAGGATGAGAATGGTTGCACAACTTGAAGAATGTAATTAATGTCACTAAATTATACATGTAGAAACTGTTGAACTGGTGTATGTTTTGTAGTGTATATTCCCAAAAACAACAAAATAAATAAAACCTAAAAATTTTTAGAAAATCTCCCAAAGAAAAAACTCCAAGAATTGTTTAATATAGAGACGTGTCTTCGTCATCTAGTGCAGCTATAACAGAAATACCACAAGTGGATGGCTTTAACAAAGAGAAATTTATTTTCTCACAGTCTCAGGCTGGAAGTCCAAATTCAGGGCATTAGCTCCAGGGGCAGGCTTTCTCTCTCTGTCGGGTCTGGAGAAGGGCCCTTATCATCAGTCTTCCCCTGGACTAGGAGCTTCTCTGCGCAGGAAACCCTGATCCAAAGGACGTGCTCTGCTCCTGGTGCTGCTTTTTTGGTGGTACGAAGTCCCCCCCACCCTCTGCTCACTTCCCTCTCCTTTGATCTCTTATAAGATAAAAGGTGGTGCAGGCCACAACCCAGGAAAACTCCCCTTTCGTTGGATCAGGGATGCGACCTGAGCAAGGGTGTTACATCCTACCATAATCCTCTTTAGCGTAATCCAGTCTTGCCTCATTAACCACAGGCAGAGGTTAGTATTTACAATTCATAGGAAAATCACATCAGATGACAAAATGGACAATCACATAATACTGGGAATCATGGTCTAGCCAAATAGATACACATCATTTTGGGGGACACAATTCAGTCCATGACAACATGTTCAGTGAATTGAGGTACTCGGACTATTTCTACTTCATATTTTATCAGTTGGCCACTTGGTGCTACAGTATCTGCCTTATTTAATGGTGCTTTATTCTACATTTCATGAGTTTTTTTTTTTTTTTTTCTGGAACTTACTGAGTCAAAAGAGAAATCATAGCACACTCAAACTATTAATGGTAGGGTATATTTAGATTAGCACCCATAGTTTATGCATGCTTTGAAAAACCACATTGGGACAAATAGTTAATAGCCTTAATGTATTAAAAACTTTTATAAATAAGAAAATATTGATTTACCGTTAAAGTACAGGCAAAAGGCATGAATGTATAATTCATGAAAAATATGAATAGATGCAAATAAGTTATACTGAGAAATCTTTTGTTGCCTATTCACTTAGCAAAGACCTTTTTAAATTCTCAGTGCGGGTGAGGTGAAATGGAGACTTTTTTGGTTTAGGTGACAGTTTACAGAACAAATTAGTTTCTGATTAAGCAGTTAATACACAAGTTGTTTTGTGACATTGGTTGCCAACCCCACAATGTGTCAGCACTCTTCCCTTCTTGACCTCGGGTTCCCCATTTCCATTCATCCCGTTTTCCTGTCCCTTCCTACCTTCTCGTCTTTGCTTTTGGGCTGGTGTGCTCATTCAGTCTCATACAGGTGGTTGAACTGTGTGTTATTGTTTTATAGCCCTGTCTAATCTTTGGCTGAAGGATGAACTTTAGGAGTGACTTCAGTACTGAGTTAAAAAGGTGTCCGGGGCCATACTCTCAGGGTTTCTCCAGTCTCTGTCAGACCAGTAAGTCTGGTGTTTTTTTGTGAGTTAGAATTTTCTACATTCTTCTCCCACTCTGTCCAGGACCCTCTATTGTGATCCCTGTCAGAGCAATTGGTGGTGGTAGCGAGGCACCATCTAGTTGTTCTGGACTCAGTCTGTGGTAGTTGTGGTCCATTAGTCCTTTGGACTGATCTTTCCCTTGTGTCTTTGGTTTTTTTTCATTCTCCTTTGCTCCAAATAGGGTGGGACTAGTAGATGTATCTTAGATGGCTGCTCACAAACTTTTAAAATCGTAGACACTGCTCACCAAAGTAGGATGTAGAACACTTTCTTTATAAACTGTGTTGTGCCAATTGAGCTAGATGTCCCCTAAGACCATGGTCAGATGGGGACTCTTGTGCTCTTGGTGGAAGTTAAAACTGGGACAACATTTTTGTAGAGCAATTCTAATATTGCTTGTATTTGGGGTCTTAAAAATGTTCATATTCCATAACTTTTGATCCATTGAGTTTATTTAGGGAATGTATCCTGAAGAAAGCATAAAATTTGGTCCAATATTTATTTATAAAGCCAGTTAGCATAGCTTTATTTAGGAGCAACCTCAATGTTTAATAATAGGGCACTGGTTACATAAATTAGGAGCCCTAGTGGCACCGTGGTTAAGTGTTTGGCTGCTGAATGAGGGGTTGGCAGTTCAAATGCACCAGCCGCTCCATGGGAGAAAGATGTGGCAGCCTGCTTCCGTAAAAATTTACAGTCTTGGAAACCTTATGGGGCAATTCTACTCTCTTACAGGGTCTCTATGAGCTGGAATCGACTCAGTGGCAGTGGGTTTTTTTTTTTTTTTTTGGTTTGGGCTACGTAAATTATGGTCCTTCATGCAAAAAATGGTATGTGGACGTCGTCAGACCTCTAACTTCACAAGGTGAGGAGAGAGAATCAGGATCAGAATCAATCCAATGCTGATTCCTATGAGGTGGAGGTCAAACATACCTCCACCCTCCGACCTTTTCACCAGTTCTGACACCAGCCGTCCCTCCCATAGCACTCTGTACTTCTCTGCTGGGTTCTCTGTTGCAACGGCCGCCACACAGAACTCACAGACCATACTCAGAGTTATGGAGTTTTATTAGAGGAGTAACAGGTTACAATTCAGGATCAGGAAGGAGTCAAGATTCAGTTCTTTGATCAGGATTGCTTCTTGGCTGTGCCCACAGGCAGGCCTCATTCTTGGCCCCTCAGCCTGGCCTCTGCCCTGCTTCATCAAGTGTCACAGCACTTTAGCTCCACTTATAAGTGCCTGGAAGCCAGTAAGCCTCCTGCCCAAAGACGCTCAGCTCTCTTGCTCCATGGGTCAGCACGCCAACTGTAACTGTCTTACTCTCTGGGCCAGGAAGCCCACCGCAGTACTCTCCTGTTTCAGCTGCTGCTAATTCTCTGTCACTGGAGAGAGAAGCAGCGGCAAGTACAGCAAAGTCTTTTGGACTTTGCTGTACTTGCCGCTGCTTCTCTCTCCTGAGGTACCATCTCCTCCTGTCTTCTGGATTACAGCTCTCTCTGTGTCCCGGGCCTAGGAGGTTCTCTGTGCGGGGACCCCAGGTCCAAAGGATGCACTCCACTCCTGGCTCCTCTACTCCACTTCTGAGATTGGCTCCGTTTAAGCCTAGTTGGATGGCAAAACGTGACCAATCCACTTGTTAGGGTTCCATACACCTTATTTCCATGCCCTCACCTCCCTCACAATGGTTCCGTGCACCTTATTTGCATTATTAGTAGGCTCTCCAATCCCCTTGGTGGGCCATAAACACCTTATTTGGATAGTCCCACCCAATCATTTTGTGAGAGTCACAAGACTGTGAATGACTAGAAGGGCCATATTAAGTAATTCACTGCACCACAGCCAACATCATGAAATAAAAATTGTGTTAAAGAGTATCTATTAATCTAGGAGAATTATTGCAATATAATATTATATGAGAAAAGCAAACTACAAAATGGATTGGACCCAGTTTTGTGAAGAATTACATACTCATTCACACATACATACACCAGGAAAAAGACTAGCACAAAATAAACCAAAATTTTCATGTGGCTATCTCGTGATGAAGTTATATGTAATTTTTAATTTCCTCTTTATTTTTTCCTTCTTTATGAATTTCTAAAAAATCATGTAATTATTATCAGAAACTGACATTATTTTTAAAAGTATATCAAAGTTCAGCTTATTTGACTGCACCATCTACGTCAGACTTGTCAACATTGGCTGCTTGAGGGCCTAAATGCTCACAACAAAGTGGTGGACTCCAGCTTTGAGGTGTTAACCTGGGAAATTCTTTCAGGGTGCTGTGATTTTATCCCCATTCTGTGGACTCTTGTCTCTGGCAGCCAAATGCAATGTGAGACTTTTCTGTAAGGTGGTGTGGAGGGCTTCATGAATTTTAAAGAATTGAATTCTACAAATCTGTTTCTAAATATGAAATATAAGTTGGGGAAATACCCCTTTCCTAACCATTCTATCTCGAGGGAGAAATGTTGGCCACTTAATGGACTGTCCAGCAGAGGTCAGTGTGCCCATGTAAAGAACGTTTTAGTCCAGGGGCACCTGGATGACAGTCCATTGACCTCCTATTTTGGAAAAATAATCTTTTTTTTCTTTTTTTTTTAGTTTAGCCGTTCTGTTTGCTCCCTTGAATGCTGGGTCCTTTCCCTCTCTTTATTTTATTTAAAAAAAAAAATTTTTTTATCATGCTTTAGGTGAAAGTTTACAGAGCAAATTAGCTTTCCGTTCAACTGCTTGTACATAAAGTGCTCCATGACATTGGTTGCATTCCCCACAACGTGTCAGCACTCTCCCCATTTCCACCCTGGGTTCCCGCTTCCTTTTGTCTGGATTTTCTACCCATTCCTGCCTTATCTTTGCTTTTGGCAAATGTCCTTTTGATCTTGTATAATTGATTGTTCTAAAGAACACATTCCTCTCAGGTATTATTGTTTATTTTATGGACCTGTCTTTTGTTTGGCTGAAAGATGATCTCCGGGGATGGACTCAGTTCCAGATCAGAAGGGCATCTCAGGGCCATAGTCTCGGGGATTCCTCCAGTCTCTGTCAGACTACTAAGCTTGGCTTTTTTGTGAATTTGATTTTTTGTTCTACAGAAGCACGTGTTCACAGAGGAACTGAGGAATACCAGGGCTAGAGAAGCTGAGACAAGGGTTGTCTTAGTCATCTAGTGCTGCCGTAACAGAAATACCACAAGTGGATGGCTTTAACAAACAGATTTATTCTCTCACAGTCTAGGAGGCTAGAAGTCTGAATTCAGAGTGCCAGCTCCAGGGGAAGGCTTTCTGTCTCTGTCAGCTCTGGGGAAAGGTCCTTGTCATCAATCTTCCCCTGGTCAAGGAGCTTCTCGGTGCCGGGACCCCAAATCCAAAGGACACACTCTGCTTTTGGCACTACTTTCTTGGTGGTATGAAGCCCTCCTGCCTTTGCTCATTTTTCTTTTATATCTCAAAAGAGATTGACTTAAAACACAATCTAATCTTATAGAATGAGTCCTTCCTCATTAACATAACTGCCACTGCGTTAACATCATAGAGGTAGGATTTACAACACATAGGAAAATCACATCAGATGACAAAATGGTGGATAACCACACATTACTGGGAAGCACAAACTGGCCAAGTTGATATACGGTTTTGGTGGGGATACAATTCACTCCACAACAAGGATCTTCCCCTAGAGCTGATGCTCTGAATTTGTACTGGTAGCCTTCTAAACTGAGGAAAAAGTTCCTGTTTTTTAAAAACTACCCACTTGTGGTATTTCTGTTATAGCAACATGAACACACTAAGACATGTGGTTGCTCCTCCAATTGGGGAGCAGAAAAAAGGCTTACCAAGAAATTTCTGGGTCTCCAGATTTGAATTTTGAAAGGAACACTTTAAATATTTACTCAGGCCTGCAAATATCTACAGAGATGGCATCACCCATGATTTTTCTTTCCTTGGGGAAGAGCTTAAGCAAGAGACCATCCAGCGGCCCACAGAACCAGCTCTGTGGATTGGCTCATCTACAGTCCTATCATTGCCTCTAAGCTGGTTCTCCTGATCCCAGCATGTTCCCAGGAATTGCCTTCCACTCCACGGGTGAGGTGGGCTCAGGAAGTTAGATCCAGCTACAGCTTAGCCTGAGCTTTGCTCATGCTATTTCCTTTCTGTAGTTCTGTGTATCCCCACCCATTTTGCCATGTTGAATCAGCTACATCCTTCAAGGTCCACTTCAAAAGTCTCCTCTTCTGTGAAGCCTTCCTTCCTCCTGCAGCACCCTATGTGCACCTGTCATGTACTGACGCTGCTCATGGTGAGACGAATCCTCTTCTCCCTCCGCTACTCATCTGTGAGCACCTATGTAACCCAGATGTCACCCACCCCTCATTGTCCAAAGCCTGCATCTTCTTGCTCCTGTTTGGTGAGCTCCCCTGTAAGTTCTCCCCTGAAGAATCTACTTACACGATAACCAACCAGTGCCATCGAGTCTACTCTGAATCATGGACACCCCATGTGTGTCAGAGTAGAACTGTGCTTCAGAGGGTTTTCAATGGCTAATTTTTTGGACATAGATCATCAGGCCTTTCTTCTGAGGTTCCGCTGGGTAGACTTGAACCACCAATCTTTCAGTTAGTAGCCAAGTGTGTTAACCATTCACAATACCCAGGGACTCCTACACAACACCATATACCATTTAAAACAATGTGGACATTTTCTTGGGGGCTGATTTTTACTGCAAAAGCTACAGCAAACAACTTTAAACAAGGATGCAAGGTGGATAGATGAGCCACCAAAGGTCACAAGCCCACTCTGATGCCTGGTATTAGATTAGGCCCATCAGTTCTTAGAGCAATGTTAGGGGTAGGGGAATGAGGCCCTGAAATGACTGAAACTTAGTTTCCACACTGGCAAAATGGAGGTTGTTATGGATTGAATTGTGTCCCTCAAAAATGTGTGTCAGCTTTGCTGGGCCATGATTCCCAGTATTGTGTGGTTGACCTCTATTTTGTGATTTGATATATAATTACCTATCTATTGTAAATCCTAACTTCTATGATGTTATGAGGCAGGATTAGAGGCAGTTATGTTAAAGAGGCAGGACACAATTTACAGATTAGCTTGTATCTTGAGTCAATTTCTTTTGGAATATAAAAGAGAGAAGGGAGCAGAGAGGAGAAGGACCTCATTACCAGCAAGCAAGAAGAGCCGGGAGTGGAGCGCATCCTTTGGACTCAGGGACCCTGCACTGGGAAGCTCCTCAATCGGGGAAGATTGATACAAGGACCTTGAGGACCAGAGCTGACAAAGAGAAAGACTCCCCCTAGAGCTGGCATCCTGAATTTGGACTTCAAGCCTCCTAAACTGTGAGAGAATAAATTTCTTTTTGTTAAAGCCATCCACTTGTGGTATTTCTGTTACAGCAGCAGTAGATAACTAAGATAGAATTTGGTACCGGGAGAGTGGGGTGCTGCTCTAACAGATACCTAAAATGTGGAAGTGGTTTTGATATTTGAGTAATGGATAAAGGCTGGAAGAGTTTTAAAGTGCCTAATAGTGAAAGCCTAGACTGCCTTGAAGAGACTGTTGGTGGAATTATGGACATCAAGAGACAATTCTGATGAAGCCTTAGAGGGAAGTGAGTAATGCTAAACATTACTGGTGATTGAGGGCATGCACCATTTTCCTTCTAAGTGTTTCAGAAGCAGCATATCCATTATCTACTTTCGTCCTTTGGGAAGAACAAAAGATGAAAAGAAAGCCTCCCTCTGAAGAGTTACTTAGCCATGGGATTTGACTGTCTTCCACAAAGGCACATGGCAAGATTTGGAAGACAATACCATTTCCAAGTTGGGGCCTCTGGTCACCTGCAATAAAAGGTGACTTCCTGGTAATTTAATTAGGACTAGATGGGGTACAAGGAGCCCTGGTGGTATAGTGATTAAGTGCTTGACTGCTAACCAAAAGGTCAGCAGTTCAAACCTACCAGCCACTCCTTGGGAGAAAGATTTGGCAGTCAGCTTCTGTAAAGATTACAGCCTTGGAAACCCTATGAGGCAGTTCTACTCTATCCTATAGGGTTGCTATAAGCCAGAATTGACTAGGCAGCAACGGGTTTAGTTGGGGTTTCATGCAATTACTTGTCACCTAGACTGCCTTCTTTCATGGCATTGAGACCAATGAAGAAGACAAACATATTGAGGCATCTGTTCCTTTGTAGCCTTCACCTTCAAAACCTCAGGCCAACTTCCCCTTGGAAAGTCAGCAGAAGACCACCTTCCTTTCCTTTTCCTCCATCTGGTGATGAGTGTATGGTTGGGGACACCAGTGGAGACAGGCACTGCTTTAGTCTGGCTTATCTGAGCAGCAGAGGTCAAGATGGGATTAAACATGCAACGATTTTATTAAGGGAAACATCTGTGTGAGAGAAAGCAGAGGGAGCTGGGTAAGGCTGGAAGAACCATCGGATTGTGTTGCAGATCTGACCCCAGGAAAGGAGAGAGGGAAGAAAGACTGGGAGAAGCATCCTAGACTTGGGCAGAGCCTCCAAGGAAGGTTGGTAGGGCCTCCATCAGAGGAGTCTTATGCCTCCCAGGAACGGGCCCACCTTCATCTCTATTGGACTCAGATATTGAGGGGAGCAGCTCAGTTGTGGCCTTGGCACCAATACCAGCAGCAGGTTTCAGGGCACAGCAGCTGGGGCTCTTGTCAATTACGCTCCTATAGTTGGAGGTATGTTCTGCTGGCCACCACAGCTACTTCCAGAGGTCTCTTTGCTACTGCCTTTAGACTGTTGTAGCTGAAAAACAGGGAGCTGAAGTTCATTCAGTGGGACTTAAGTCCAAGGACCTGACCCAAGTCCATCTGCAGCTTGGTTTTTAGCCTAGCACCCTCCCACGTGGACAGGAGATGGTGTACAAGAAAAAGAAAAAGTCTGAGTCTCCACCTTGGCTTTGCTTTGGTGGGTTATACAACTTTTCCAAGCCCCAGTTTCCTCATCTCTGTGTGGGGTAGTATAATGCCTAACTCAAAGCTGTCTTGAGCAAGTGCTGTTTGTAGAAATGGTTAGCAAGAAGCCTGGCTCAAAATAGGTCCTTGATAACCAAGCCCCTCTCCCTTCACTCCCTCTTCACGCCTCTAACCTCCACCCCTCACAGAGTGAAGGGCCAGGAAAACGCTAGCTTCGTCCTACTGAGAAACCTGGTAGGACAAATCCTAGCATCTGTAAAGCTACTTTGTGCCTTTGACAGCCTCTCTTGTCCACTGGGGAAGTGGCCGAGGTCGACCTTTCCTTTGGCTGCCTTCCTTCCACACTTCAGCACAGGCTGGGTTGTTAGTGTCAGCTCAGGAAAATGCACATTCATTTGGGCCAAACTGAATTAGCCAGGCCGGCTAGCTGCTGGGAAGTCATGTGCTGCTTCCCCAAACCCAATAGAAGTTATTTTTAGGTTATTCACTGTTGGGAATGAACCATGCCACAGCTCCCTCCTATTAGGGCACATCAGAAGCCAATTAATGGGTATTTCACAAGCCTTTTACCATTCCTGGGCTTCTGTGTTCTCATTTATGAAGAGTGGTTGGAATAGACCAGTAGTTCTCAATCCTGGTAGTGCCTTGAAATTGCTTAGGGAGTTTTTTAAAATCCTGATTCCTAGGCAACCCCCCAAAGCCTAGTACATCGGAATCTCTAGGGTGGGACCCAGCATCGGTATTTTTTTAAAGCTCCCCAGGCAAGTCCAGTGTACAAGCCTGGGTTGAGAACTAGCTTTCTTCCATCAGGGATACCAATCTGAAGGAGCGTACGGTCTACTTCTAATTTAATTCATTAGACTGGAATGTAAGTGAATGTTCCAGTGATTTTATGATTTTATATTCTTCTTATATTCCCTGCTCTCAATTATGTTCTTCTGTGGCACCTTGATCACTTGATATTTATACATTATTAATACTTTTTTTTATATAAACATTTGTTTACTTCATGCAGATATCATAATCCTTTGTTTTCATTTAAATACCACATTTGTGGCAGGCAGGCATACATTTCACAGAATTGGTTACCTTTATTCCTTACTCTGTAATAGAAATTCACTTAGTTTCATAATAGAAAATTCAGTGTTGCCAAATTTGCCATAACTCAGTCACTTGAGGTTCAAAAACTTTCTTAAAGATTTTTTTTTTTTAATTTTTTACTGGGGAATAACTTATAAACAGTAAAGTGTACCTAAGTAAGACAGAAGAATTGATACATTCGAATTGTGGTATTGACAAAGAATATTGAATATACCGTAGACTGCCAGAAGAATGAATAAATTAACTTTAGAAAAAAATACAACCAGCAAGGATGGCGAAACTTTGGCTCAGTTATTTTAGATGAAGACTTACAGAACAAACTACCTTCTCATCAAACACTTAGGACACATATTGTTTCATGACATTGGTTAACAACCCCACGACATGTCAATACTCTCCTTTCTTGACCTTGGGTTCCTTATTACCAGCTTTCCTGTCCCCTCTTGCCTTCTAGTCTTTGACCCTGGGCTGGTGTGCCCCTTTAGTCTTGTTTTATGGCCCTGTCTACTCTTTGGCTGAAGGGTGAACCTTGGAAGCAACTTCATTACTGAGCTAAAAGGGTGTCCAGGGGCCATACTCTTAGGGCTTCTCCTGTCTCTGTCAGGCCAGTAAGTCTGGTTTTTTTTGTGTGTGTGTATGTGTGAGTTAGAATTTTGGTCTACATTTTTCTCCAGCTCTGTCCAGGGCCATCTATTGTGATCCCTGTCAGAGAAGTCAGTGATGGTAGCCAAGCACCATGTAGTTGTACTGGACTCAGTCTGGTGGAGGCCATGGTAGCTATGGTCCATTAGTCCTTTGGACTAATCTTTCCCTTGTATCATTAGTTTTCTTCATTCTCTCTTGCTCCTAAAGGGGTAAGACCAGTGAAGTATCTTAGGTGGCCGCTCATAGGCTTTTAAGACCCCAGACACTACTCACCAAAGTAGAATATAGAACATTTTCTTTATAAACTATGTTATGCCAATTGACCTAGATGTTACCCAAGACCATGGACCCCACAATACTCAGCCCAGCAATGTGATCCCACAGGTCAGCTGGCTTACTTTGGACATGTTGTTAGGAAAGATCAATTTCTAGAAAAGAACATTATGTTTAGTAAAGTAGAGGGTCAGCAAAAACAAGGGAAACCCTCAATGAGATGGATTGACCCAATTGCCACAGCTATGGGCTCAGACATACCAATGATCATGAAGATGGCACAGGACTAGACAACGTTTTTTTCTGTTATACTTAATTAAGGTCTCCATGAGTTGGAGCCGAATAGAGGGCAATTAACAACAATCTCAAGTATACAGTTGGATGGATTTTTACATATGTATGTATCTAGATAACTACCACCAGATCAAATAATATTTCCAGCAATCCAGAAGTTTCCCTTGTGCCCTTTCCAGTTAACGTCCCATCCCCCAGAGGTAACTATGCTCCTAATTTCTGACATGAGAGATTGAGATGCAGTCCTTTTAAGTAAGTGCTCAGTCTCACTGAGGGTCATCTCTCTCCCTTCCTGTTTCCTTGCTCCCAGGGGATGATCTAGGTTTCAGGGGTCTTCTTGCCCTGGCATCTGGGGAGAGGTCTGTTTCAAGCACCATTGATTCAATAATCGATTTATCCCTAAACTCAGCGGGTCAAAACAACAAGCAGCCAACATTTCAGTTAGCAGTTGAGCGTTTAACCATTCGTACCACCCAGGGGCCCCTTTGAATAATTGCTTCTTTCTTAGCCACTGAGAAACTTTGGTCTTTAGAATTGTAGACTCTCAGAAGCTTTTATCTAGAAGACAGATGCAACCTACTCTTGCCTGGAGGATCTACATCAGTTTAACACAGAGAAGCAGCCTTGATTTACAACTCAAATAAGGGGTTTTTGGACACAGCATTAACAATCTGTTTTAACTCTACAGTATCAAGGCAACAGGACTTTGGATTCACCTCACAGGCCAGACCTGATGTTGAACCCTTTGCATAGTCTGATCTGCCTTGATCCTATCAAAACTATGCTTCGGTACTAAAAATCACTGAATTATATACTTTAAAATGATGAATTTTACAGTATGTGAATTTATGGAATGTGAAATATGTATCTCAATAAAAAAAAACACATTAAAAGAATTGAAATGTATCATACGGCTTTGAAATAATAGTTTGTTGACACTCCGTAGGCCAGCCAGGCATAAAAAAAAAAAATTTTTTTTTTTTTGTATTGTTTTATTCCCACTGCCCATCTCCGAGCAGACCTTCATCGTTCCAGCTTTGTAACTAGGCTAGGATACCAAGGTTTCTTCACCCTCTTCTTCCCCCATCCTCAGTCAGCAACCCCCCTACCCTCCTTGAACCCCCTCATCCCCTCTCATTTTTCCTCATCTACACGATGCACATATAGTCTCCAAGTGCTTTGCATGAAAGTTGTTACTTAATGTCACTTCACACCGAGCTTCCTTGATAACATCAATTTAATATAATAGTTTTTCAGTTTAAAAACAAACAAAACCTCTGCTTCATTAATATTTCACCTAAACCCCATCCTTCCCCCAAATCCTGTAATAACTTGACTTTTTCTTTGGTGAGATGCCTTAGGGTTCCTCTGCTGTGTGGTCTTCCTCATTACAACGGGGCAATAAGTCTGACTTTGTCAGACTACAGTTTTTCCCTGGAAGTCTCAAGCTGACTGGCCTAGGACAATTCACATGTCAAATGCCTTCGACTCCTCTCTGTGGTCTCTCTCCATGCATGGTCTCTGTACACGCATGGTGTCCCCCCTCCAGAGCCTCCTCACATGGCTTCTGTCTTCCAAGAGGATAGCTGGTCTTTTCTCATTGCAGCTAACCTCCATGAGTGCAGAGTGAAAGCTGCTAGGCTTTCTTAAGGCATAGATCCCGAAGTAGCACAGCATCACTTCTGCTACACGCTATTGTTTGAAGTCAGTTGAAGGCCCAACCCAGGCTCAATGGATACGACTATCAGGAGTTGTCGTTCGTTGGGGGGCTTCTTTGGAGACCAGCTACCACAACTGCCCTCTCTCCTCATGATATCCCCATCCTGAGGCTACATCTGCCTTGGGTTTCAGCCTCACTCCCTGTCAATCTGCTAACGGTGTTCACTTTTTACCAGCCACCAGGCCTTTTCCAGTTTGCTGTCTGCTCAGCCCTTCAGTATCCTTTTGGGAACATGGGACGTTTCTGGAAGCATTCCTCACATTATGTTGAGATGTATGAGTTTGTGTGGACTACTCTCAGGCCCATCTGTCTGAACTTCTTCTTCAGATATTACAGTGCTACCACCGGGTGCCATGTTGGATATGACCTCCTACTTGAGGTCCACACTCTAGGGAGTCAGGCAATGTCCCCTTCTGTTCTGGGATTTCTCAGCCTGGCTTGTACCTACCCCGGGGTAGTGAACGCCACTGGCTTAATGAGTGGATGGCTTTGGAGCAGCAAGAAAAAAAATCTGGAAGAGAAAATGACTAAAGTCTCTAAACATTACAAGTTTTGTCAGAAATGCTCCAGCAATGAGGACTGTTCAGTTATAGGTAGTTATTAAGATCGATTATTAGTTTTTAAATCTGGATTTGAGGTGATAAATGATAATTTTGTATAACCCTTTAGAGCTTTCATACAAATAATTTTATTGCATCTTCACAACAGCATTTTGTAAGGAGCTATTATCATTGCCCCATTACAGATCAGGAAGCAGGGGCAGCAAAATAAAGTGACTTTTTCAAGGTCACATCTTGTGTGATTTTATCTTGAAGAGCACATTTTTCAAGACAGAAGATTTGGCAGAGAATAAATGGGTGTATAGTCTTGAAATTGGAGCTTTGGAATTTTTTCATTTTGATTGTCTTGAAAAATACTGTGTTTACAATTTATACAGCAAAGCTCAGGATTACCTCAAGAACAGCAGTGCTAAAGCAATAAAGAAATAGATCTTAAGTGTTTGTTCAATTCAACAGGTACTGTGTCCCTACTGTGTGCCACACCCTGTACTAATCCTGTGTGGCAGATGTGAGTCTGGACGGCTCATTCGAGAAAAGACTCAAGACATTTCCTGCCCTCCGACAGCTGATGGAGCCAGCAGACACACTGAGATTTGATTCCATGAAACTGATGAAGAAGAGGACGCAGGGGACATGGAGTTTCTCAAATTGCAGGAGAGCATGAAGTGGGCAGCTCCAGGGATATAGGAGGGTTCGGGGCTATGCCCACCTAAAAGGGCTAAATCTAACTCCCAAACAATAATGACATCTGGCAGTGCACCTCTGTGCATCTGAATACATTCCTGAAACTCATGACAACACAGAACTGACAGGACAGGGGATAGATTCAATAGACCCTGCAGACAGGGCCAAGAAATGTTCACCAAAGACCTTGGATTTGGGGTCTTAACTTTGAAAAATGATTCCCAATAGGTCTTTAATACATGTTGACCCTCCCTTCATGACATTATGCAACAAACACTTTGCATGCATTATTTTCTGAAAGCCAGACTCCATTTATAATAAAAATAGACGGCTAGTTGGCTAGAGAGAGAGGGAGGTCACCAACAAAAACCACGTTGTGTGTCAGTGTAGTTTTTTTTTTCCTTTTTTTTTTTGTAAATGTGTTTAGGATGGCACATGAGAACTAACAAGTTAGGGCTATTTGAATAGGCCGTTTAGCTTTCTTTGACAATGTGATTCAACTTGGACAAATAGCCTTGAGAATGATCCAGAGAAAAGCAAAACAAATTGGCTATTAATGGAGCTGACTACTATTATAAATGGAAATGCTTTTAGCACACGTTCTTTCCAGGAATCTCCCAGACTGACCAAAATACTGAGGGACAAAAATGGAAAATTACTTGAGAAGGTCATTTACATATTGGCTGCTACTATTAATCAATTGCTTTGAGTTTGCAAAGCTGCTAATTCAAGAACTGTTCAGTTTTAAATCCAGGGTTCAAATTGATATGTAAATGGAGAATTGTGAAGGAAACTGGGACTTGTGAGAAAGACCAAAAAAAAAAAGACATATGCTTTTGAACTGGCCTCAATTCAAAATATATTTTTCAATTTGCCAACCACCAGGACTCTTCCAGTTTGCCTCTAGTCTGAGAATTTGTGCACCAACAGAGTGAAGTAGAGTTAGAAACAAAAACCTAAAAATGGGGTTCTATATGGTTTTTGGGTGGAGGTGGTGTTTAAAGGGAGGGGAGGAACATTGGGAGAAGACAAAGAAACCAGAACACCGCCACAAAAAGAATTTGCCAGGCAAGTTGGAAGTTTGTTCAAACTCCTGTGCTGTAAATGGTCATCTGGGTAAATCAGCCGCAATAATTCAAACTGTGTGGGCACACTCATTCTGCTAACTTAACCCTTAGACCAGTGCTTCTCAAAGTGTGGTCCGTGGTCCAGCAGCATCAGTATCACCTGGAAACCTATAACCAATTGCTGTGGGGTTGATTCCAACTCACCTCGACCATCAGAGTAGAAGTGTGCTCCACAGGGTTTTCCATGGCTAATACTTCAAAAGTAGATTGGCAGGGCTTTCCTCTGAGGCACATCTGGGTGCATTAATTTTTTGCACCACCCAGGGATTCCTAGAAATAGCTAAGAAATGCCAATCACTGCCCCGCCCCTGAGACTTTCTGAATCAGACATTCTGGGGGTGGCAGCCCACAATTTGTGTTTTAACAAGCCCTGTGAGGCATGCAGAAGTTATCTGCTTACCCCCAGGTCCATGAGATTTTAGTTTTAGGCCTCTAAGAAAGAACTCTTGGCCCATTATTCTCCTGTGCAGGTGTGCATGGGTGCTTGGCCTCATTCATTCCCAAAGCTCAAGTGAATGAGATGGGTGTTGGGTGTGAGTTTGCCCTGGGCCATGTGGGATACAAACTGGAGGAAAGTGTGCTGTGCTCTAGAGAAGGACTAAGTTGTGTGTGCTCCCCGCAGATGTAGCTCTGAGGGCTGACAGAGAAGATGCTAGGATCCATTTACATAAGGAACCATGGAGCCTTACTAGAAGGAAGTCACCCTGAGGAAAGAGAAAGTTAACACGCTTAGAAGAGCAGCGGAGTGAGACAATGTGCTGCTTATAAAATTGGTCCACAAATTCTTTGATACCCTTCAAGAGGTGGAATTTAGTTCTCCCCCCCCTTATATCCTGTGACCTGGACTTAGTGACTTGGGTTTAGTGGCAGTGTGTCACTTCTGGGACTAGGTCATAAAAGGTGGTGTGGCTTCCTCTTTCTCCACTCACTCTTGGGGAAGCCAGCTGACAGGTCAGGGACACTCAAGAAGCCCTATGGAGCAGTCCGCATGGCCAGGAACAGGGCCTTTGCAGGTCCTCCAGCCCCAGGCAAACCTTCAGATCACACAGAGCTGAGCCTGCACCCTTCTGCACCCACACTAAGATTGCCCCACCACCTCCCCTCTGCCTCTCCCATCACCCACACTTACAAAAGAACTCTCAGAAGATGGGGATCTTAAATGCACAGAATCATGGGAATCTCCATGTGGGATGAAATGTATTTCCCCTCTTTAGCTTGCAGACCACCCCCGCCAACCGCAGGGGCAGAGGGAGGAGCTACACGGTAAACATGACAGAGGACATTTCCCTGCTGCCTGACATTATGGCACCAAAAATACCTTTACTCCTTTCAGTGCAGGAGGAGAGGGATGGCCTGTGAGGGGCAGGGGCGCCAGGTCTCCAACCACGTAGAGAGGCTCCAACCTATTACTGGGGAGAGACTGGGAGGGCATTTTGGTGCTGAACTGCCCACAAAAGGGTTCAACTGTTTTTATGATCCCCTTTTACCTCCAGTTATGGATTAAATTGTGTTCCCCCCAAAGGACTCCTGATCCTTATTCCTGTGCTTGTAATCTGTTTGGAAATAGAAATTCCTTTGTTATGTTAATGTGGCCATCATCAGGGTAGTTGTTGTTAGGTGCTGTCTAGTCACTCATGGCGACATTATGTACAATAGAACGAAACACTGCCTGGTCCTGTGCCATTCTTATGATGGTTGTTATGCTTAAGCCCATTGTTGCAGCCACTGTGTCAATCTACCTCCTTGAGGATCTTCCTTTTTTTCCACTGACCCTCTGCTTTACCAAGCATGATGTCCTTCTCCAGTGACTTGTCCCTCCTGATAACATGTCCAAAGTATGTAAGACTAAGTCTCGCCATCCTCACTTCTAAGGAACATTCTAGGTAGGGTGTACCCTAAACCTAATCACGTCTGGGTTATAAAAAGAGCTGAGGAGACACAGATGCAAGCACAAACGGGAGAAGATAGCTGCTGTGGGAAGATCGCTGAGGAGCATCAGAGCTACAGACACCGGAAGAGACAAAGATCCACCCCCAGAGCTGACACAGAGAGAGCTTTTCTCTAAAATTGCCCTGAATTCAAATTTCTAGCCTCCGAAACTGTGAAAAAAATACATTTCCGTTCTTTAAAGCCCCCCATTTGTGATATTTTTGTTACGGCAGCACTAATAACTGAAACACCCACCCATTTCTTGCAGGCATCACAGTTACATCTGGTAACTCTGTATATCAGGAAACAGGTTATCACATAACCCATGGTAACTGGGAGGACATTTTTAAATCTCTCTCATGCTTTAAAAAAAAAAAAAAACCTCACCTGTTTCTCTGACCCTGAATTGTGTGTATAGTTTAACCCTGTCACTGTGGCTGCGAATTTTTAAAGCACTTTAAGACCTTCAGGAGTGGGTTGGATAGAGCACATACTGAGGCCTCAGGTTTGCAGGATTTGTTCCACCACAGCCTGTGGGAGAGGAGAGCATCCTTGACATGGGATGTCAGGAAAGTGGCATGGGGCTGCAGCATCTGTGGGTTTTTCTCCTCCGTCTCCTGGGTTATTCTTTCCTAAATAGCCAGTCTTAGCTCCTCAGCAGCTCCTGATAACCCGGAAGAGCAAGTCTGGCACTGGGACCCTGCCACAGAGCAGGAGAGAAAAGGGAGGTGCAAGGTGGGCGACAGGAGAAAATATCGATGATCCGGCCAAGATCTCTCTTCCCTCCAAGGGAGTGGAAGTGTGCGTAGTTACACACGGCAAGGGCAGGGCCCTTGCTCACCCTCTGACTTCAGAGCTGTGATCAGCACAAGCCCATGAGTGTGTTGGGAACCATCAAGCCCATTCTAGGCCCTTGGCCAAACCACACAGCTGCACAGCCTTGATTTCCCCCTCTAGCTGGACAGAGACTGGATGGATGCTTTGAAAATGATCATTTGTCCTCACCTTGGGCCACATCACATTGTTAGGTGGACCTTCCTCTCGCTCCATCCAGTCTCTGCAAATAAAAAAGGAACCATACGGCGCTGGTGGAAGTGATGGGATGGAAGTGGTAATGTCCTTCCAATAAATGTGTAAAAATAAAATTTTGCAAAATAGTAAGTGTTAAACAGTGGAGTCCCTAGATGGTGCAAACGGTTGAGCACTTGACGACTGGCGGAAAGACTGGAAGTTTGAATCCACCCAGAGGCACCTTGGAAGACAGTAATGGTGATCTGCTTCCCAAAAGTCACAGCCTTGAAACCTCTAGGGAGCAGTCCTACTCCGCACACATGGAGTCACGATGAGTTGGAATCAACTCGACAGGAACTAACAACCACCACCACAAAGTGCAACAAGTAAGCTAGGAATATATACATTTGGCCCAGCTAGAAGAGTTTGCAGTGAACGTCAACTGAGTTTTGGGGGGATTCACCCTAGGGGAAATCTGGGACAAACCCTCTGCCCCCTGAGAGAGTGAGGGATTTGTTAAACCCTTCAGTAGCTTAATGATTACTATGAGTTCATTTATTTCTGTTTCTTGAAATAAATAACATCAGGAGACCGGATTAGCTGAGGATTCAGGATGTTTTCCCTTCCTGTGAGCTTCAGTTCAAGAGCCATTAGTCCTCAGCTTGTCATAATCCATTCTGAGGTCTCCTCTGAGATCCCCAGCCCTCTCTGGCTCCCTGTCACAAAAGCTGTGGCTTTCCTCTCTCCTACACCTTCAGAGCTTAGTGATTCTTGGGCTCCCAGCATCTCTAAGTCTGGTTTCAGGTACAGGCAAGGTCGACTGATATTCCTTTGAGGGTCTAGACTTGGCCTGAAGGCCCAGGAGGACTGGATGACATCTGGCTTGGCTTGCCATTCTGCAGTCTGCAAGGTGCAGGTCCAGCCTTGCCAGTAACTGCTCCAGCCTGCCAGACAATGACCTGACTCTCTGCTGCTGTCTCCAGAACCTCAGTTTTCTCATCTGTAAAATGGGGATTACGATTCTAGCCCTGCTGCCTCCCTTGTGAGTACCAAATCAAAAAAATTATGATAAAAAGTACTTTATAAAAAATAAAGCTTTATCCCTGGGTGGCACAATCAGTTAAACACTCAGCTCTTAACCAAAAGGTTGGCAGTTCGAATCTACCCAGAGGCAACTCAGAAGAAAGGCCTAGTGATCTGCTGCTGAAAGATGACAGCTGTGGGAAATCCTATAGAGCAGAGTTTTACTCTGACACACAGGGAAGCTCCACGAGCTGGAATGGAATCGAAAGCAGCTTGTGGTGACATGAGAATTATTTATCACATCAGTAACGTGTTAATTGTATAAAACAGAAAAGGAAAAAGAGGAGAGTTAAATGATAGGAATTGAATATATATGGGTTTGTAGTCAAACACGTTTAGGAATGAAAGCAAATTTAATGGATTTCTTTACTGCAGGACTTCGCAGTGCCTTTGGAAAGCTAATGTATGTTGTAAATTTCCAAGAGGGACATAAATGCACTGTTTTTCCGATTTATTTGAGCTTCACCACTCCTTCGCATACAGGATATCTCTTAGAATGCAAGCGCCTGCCAGCACAGATTGGGAAGCTCTGTTCTTGGATAAGGTAATTGTCACTATGTTGTGATTGCACTATAGATGGCTCAAGGCCAGCCCAAGGCAACTCTCTTCCCCGAAAGTGAGGAAAACCAGGCTCCCTGCCTTGGAAATGTAACTGCAGACTAGGTGGCTGAATGAGTCTAATTAGTGGTGTTAGGCTTACTGGTTTCTTGGCTTCTCTGACAGATTTGTACTTTGCGTTGTGAGGCCCCGTCTGTCTGTCCTGGCTCTCATTTAAGCTTAGGTTGCCAGGGGACCGTGAGCTGTGAGGAGGGGCTTCCCCAGGCTTCTCAGCTGCCCAGGCTTACATCCCACCTGCAGATACAGCTACAACTGCCGGTGGGCAGTGGCCAGGACTTTGCTTAACTAACTGAATCATCGTTAATTCTGGGGCAGAAGGACGGGGCCCCCAGCTCCCTTTCTCTGCCAGGACTGATCAATAACTGTCTGTCTGCTCCTCTCAGCACACCCTGTGGGCCAAGGACTTGTTGGACTTCAAACTAGCAAGAAGGAGGTTTTTTTCTTTTCTTCTTCTTTACTCCTCAGGTTGCAAAAATCTGATTTTGTAAATTATCCTTTTATTTTTAAATGAAAAGTTAAATAATACACACTGCAAAAATTTCAAAAAATACACTCATGCGGCGAAAAAGGTAAGTCTCTCTCTTCCTTCTCTCAGCCCACGTGCTTCCGCCCCCATGTGTTTAATGTATCTCTTTCTAGATCTTTGTCTTCTATAAATAATAGATAAATATTTGTTTGTTTAGATGTTTGGTCAGATGTACCGCCACTTTCTTGTTTCATCCAACAATATTTCATGGACTTTTCAAGTCAGTGCATAAATAAATATAAACTTTTTTTTTTTTTTTTTGCTGGTGGGCATGTAAGATGGCCCAGTCACTGCAGAAAACAGTTGGGCATTTCCTCAAGAAGTTAAACATAGAATTACCATATGACCCAGCAATTCTACTCCTAGATATGTATCGAACAGACTTGAAAGCAAGGATTCAAACAGACCTTGCACACCAATGTTCATTGTAGCACTATTCACAGTAGCCAAAAGTGGAAAGCACCCAAGGGTCCTTCAACAGATGAATGGATAAATAGGATGTGGTATATACGTACAATGGAACATCACTCGGCCATAAAGAGAAATGAAGTTGTGACACATGCTATGACGTGGATAAACCTTAAAAATGTTATGCTGAGTGAAACCAGTCAAACACAAAAGGACAGCTATTGTGTGATCCTGCAGATATGACATACCCAGAAGAGGCAAATGCTTAGAAATGAACATAGATTAGTGGTTATCAGGGGCTGAGGGGGGAGGAATGGGAGGTATTGTTTAATGGGTAGTTTTTGTTTAGAGCGAATAAAAAGTTTTGGAAATAGTGGTGATGGGTGTTCGACCTGGTGAATGTAATTAAAGTCACCGAATTGTACACTTAGAAATGGTTAAAATGGCAAGATTTATGTTATATGTATTTTACCACAATAGAATTTTTAAAACATGAACTGCCTTTTTCTTTTTAAGTCAAGTTTATTGAGGGTTAATTTACATGCAATAAAACTCACCCTTTTTGAAAGGGAGTTTGGTGAGTTTTGATAAAGTATACAAACCACCACTCCAATCAAGATAAAAAACGCTTCCTTCACCACAAAGTCCTCTTGGGCCTCTTTGCAGCCCATCCTTTTCTCACGGCCCCAACCCTGGCAACCACTGATCTGTTTTCCATGCTTGTAGGTTTGTCTTTTCCAGAATGTCACGTAAATGGACTTACACAGTATGGCACCTTTTGTATCCGACTTTGTTTCATTTAGCACAATGTACTTGGGTTCATCCATGTTCCTTGTATCGTTAGTACATTTAATTGTATTGCTAAGGAGCATTGCATTGTATGGATATACCAGAATTTGTCCATTCATCAGTTGATAGACATTTGTGGTGTTCCAATTTTTGAATATTAGAAATAAAGTGGTTATGTACTAAATAGACAATAGGAAAGTGGTAAGTCTGGTGAAGGGTCTGAGACAGTACACAATACTGGGGAAGCCAGCACAACTTGTCCAAGACAAGGTCATGGAAGCTCCATGGACACATCCAAACCCCCTGAGAGACTGAGTTACTGGGCTGAGGCTGAGGGCTGTGGAGACCATGGTCTCGGGGAGCATCTAGCTCAAGGGTCATAACACAGTTTATGAAGAAAATTCTCTATGTTCTACTTTGGTGAGTAGCGTCTGGGGTCTTAAAGGCTTGTGAACGGCCACCTAAGGTACTGCACTGGTCTTACTCTGTTGGAAGCCAAGGGAGAATGAAGAAAACCGAAGATACAAGGGAAAGATTAGTCCAAAGGACTAATGGACCACAGCTTCCACCAGATTGAGTTCAGCACAACTAGATGGTGCCCAGCTACCACCACTGACTGCTCTGACAGGGATCACAATAGAGGGTCCCAGACAGAGCTAGAGAAAAATGTAGAACAAAATTCTAATTCACAAAAAAAGGCCAGGCTTACTGGTCTGACAGAGACCGGAGAAACCCCAAGGGTATGGACCCCGGACACCCTTTTAGCTCAGAAAGAAAGTCATTCCTGAGATTCACCCTTTAGACAAAGATTTGACAGGCCCATAAAACAAAAGGAGACTAAAGGGGCACACCAGCCCAGGGGCAAGGACTAGAAGGCAGGAAGGGACAGGAAAGCTGGTGACTGGGAACCCAAAGTTGAGACAGGAGAGTGTTGACATGTCGTAGGGTTGGTAACCAATGTCACAAAACAATATGTGTTTAATGAGAAACTAGTTTGTTCTGTAAACCTTCATCTAAAGTATAATAATAAAAAAAAAGTCAAGGAATAAAAGAAAGTTGTTATGAATATTTGTGTATGAGTGAGTGTGTATTTAGTATAATTATCATATAGTAACTGTGAATTTAACTTTGTAAGAAACCACCAAACTCTTTTCCAAAGTGTTTGTTCTATTTTGCTTTCCGTTTTAGCCTTGCATGAGAGCTCCAATTGCTCTGCCTCCTCATCAACACTTAGTATTGTCAGTCTTTTTAATTTTAGCCATTCCAGTGAATGAGTAGTGGTATCTCATTGTGGTTTCAACTTACACTTCCCTATGATGTTCAGCATCTTTTCGTGTGCTTACTTAACATTCTTGTATCTTCTTTGGTGAAGTATCTGTTCACATCTTTTGCCCGTTTTTTAAAACGGAGTTGTTTGTTTTATTATTATTGAGTTGTAGAAGTTCTTTCTATATTCTGGATACAAGTCCTTTATCAGATATGTGTTTTGAGAAATATCTTCTCTAATCTGTGGTTTTTCTTTTCAGTATAACTTTGCCTTTCGAGGAAAAGAAATTTTGAGATTTTGGTGAAGTTCAGTTTAACCTTTTTTTCTTTTATGGTTTGTGCTTTTTGTGTACCATATAAGACATCTTTGCCTAACTCAAAGTCACTATGATTTTCTTCTAGAAGTTTAAGAGCTTTAGGTCTTATATTTAGGTCAATAATCTACTCTGAAGCTCATTTTTATGTATGGTGTAACATTAAGTCTTAAGGTTCATTTTGCATGTGAAAGTCCAATTTTTCCAGCACCATCTGTTGAAGAGACTACCTTATTCTTTTTAATGACTGCATAATGTTCCACTGAATGGATGTCCCATGATTTATTCAGTCAATCTCATGTTTATAGACAGTTAGGCTTTCCCATTCTGAGGCTGTAACGAACATCCTTGCACCTAAACCAGCAGGCGGTTGTGTGAATGTTTCTGTGGAACTCCTGGGCCAAATGGTGCATGCGTTTTAAGCTTTGAGGAGTACCACCAGATTGCCCTCCAGTGTCCCTCCCACCCATAAGGCCTGAGAAGACAGGCTCTGACTTTAGCTTTAATGATGTAAGCCTTTCTCAAATCTTAAATAATTTCCTTCCGGGCAAATCTAATAGCCTGTGCTATTAGATTCTGAAAAGATTCAGAGCCTTCCCAGGAGGACTTGAAGAAAGGACCATTTCTACCTTAGTTAGGGTAGCCTCATAAGAAATGGGCTCATGAAATACATGGTACCTGGGAGGACAGGAATATTCTAGTAACTGTTTAATATGTACTAACCAGTTGCCATTGAATAGATTCTGGCTGGTGGTGTCCATATGTGTTTCAGAGTAGAGCTGTGCTCGCAAGAACTTGTACCTCATAGGGTTTTCATGGCTGTCACCTTTCAGAAGCAGTTCTGAGGCACCTCTGGGTAGGTTCAAAGCACCGACCTTTCAGTTAGTAACCCAGTGCTTAACCGTTTGTACCACCCAATATTGGGGCTTGTAAATACTTCTGTAATGGGGCCTTCCCAAATGGTAGCATGTTCTATTGTAACTTTAAGTCAGCGGTGACTTGCCCCCTCGTGACCTGAATGTACACATCCACCTCCCTGTGTGTAGGTCCTAATCCAGGGTGGCATCTACATTCCCTCTCACTCTCCTGTGATGCTCACCAAAGCCCTCTGTTGTACCAGGCCCCACCAGGAAGCTGTGTGTGCAAAGGCACAGAGGGGTGCTGGGAAAATGCACATTACACAGTGTGGCATAAAGTTATGCCACTTTTTCTACTTTTTCTTTTCATTCCACCAAACAAACAAAAAAACACTAAACTCACTGCTGTCAGGTTGGTTCTGACTCATAGCCTGGTGGATTTGAACTGCTGACCTTTTGGTTAGCAGCCGTAGTTCTTAACCACTACACCACCAGGGTTTCACCATGCACATGAGGTAACTGAAAAAGCCATGGCTTGGGTCAGGGTTACCTTAGTTCCCAAAGTGAAATCTTTGCTTTTTAACACTTGAAAGAGGTCTTTTGTAGCAGATTTGTCCAATGGAATACATGGTTTGGTTTCTTGACTGCTGCTTCCATGGGTGTTGACTGCAAATGCAAGTAAAATGAAATCCTTGACAACTTCAGCCTTTTCTCCATTTATCATGATGTTGTTTATTGGTCCAGTTGTGAGGATTTTTGTTTTCTTTATGTTGAGGTGCAATCCATACTGAAGGTTGTGGTCTCTGATCTCCATCAGGAAGTGCTTCAAGTCCTCTTCACTTTCAGCAAGCAAGGTTGTGTCATCTGCATAACGCAGGTGGTGAAAGGATACAACCCTGATGTACACCTTCCCTGATTTTAAACCACACAGTATCCCCTTGTTCTGTTCGAACGACTGCCTTTTGGTCTATGTACAGATTCCTCATGAGCAAAATTAAATGTTCTGGAATTCCCATTCTTCAAAATGTTGTCTGTAATTTGTTATGATCCACACAGCCGGATATATTAAATATTGTAGGAGCAGCTGACATGGATTGAATCGTGTTCTCCCCAAATGTCTGTCAACTTGGCTGACCCATGATTGTCAGTATTGTGTGATTGTCCACCATTGTGTCATCTGATGTGATTTTCCTGTGTAGTAAATCCTACCCCTATGATGTTAATGAGGTAGGATTAGTGGGAGTTATGTTAATGAGGCAGGACTCTATATAAGATTAGGTTATGTCTTAAGTCAATTTCTTTTGAGATATAGAAGAGAGAAGCCAGCAGAGAAACAGGGAAAACTCATACCACCAAGAAACAAGAGCCAGGAGAATAGCACGTCCTTTGGACCTCGGGCCCCTGCCCATAGAAGCTCCTCGACTGGGGAAGATTGATGACAAGATTTCCTTCAGAGCCTACAGAGATGGAAAGCCTTCCCTTGGAGCTGGCACCTTGAATTCGGGCTTCTAGCCTGCTAGACTGTGAGAGAATAAATGTCTATTTATTATAAGCCACCCGCTGTGGCATTTCTTTATGGCAGCACTGGGTGACTAAGACAGCAGCTGAATGAGGTACGGCTACAGTATTTAAGCTCTACATTAATTTTTAATGTAGCCCAAGTGTATTTTTCATGCTTTCAAATACTTATAAACCTTATAACCTGCTGCCATGGAGTCAGTTCTGACTCTTGGTGCCCCTACGTGTTTCAGAGTAGAACTGAACTCCATAGGGTTTTCAATGGTTGTAATCTTACAGAAGTAGATTGCCAGGCCTTTCTTCTGTGGTGCCACCAACCCTTCAGTTAGTAGCCGAGAGCAAACCATTTGTGCTCCCCAGGGATCTTTAAATCCTGTGTCAGTTAGCTATTGCTGCATAACAAACCACAGTAAGCCTTAGGGACTTGAAACACTAGCCATCTTATTTGCTCGTGATTCTGTAATCTGGGCTGTGTTCAGCTGTGCAGTTCTTCAGCTGGTCTCACCTGGGGTTACTCCTGTGACTGCAGTTCTGTGGAGACCTGAATAGCACTAGATGATCTCAAACGGCCTCATTCACGTGCTTAATGCCTCATCTTGGATGGCCAGAACAGCTGGGGATGGCTGCTTCCCCCTGTATGTGGCCTCTTCAATAGCTCAGGCTTCTTTATGTGGCCACTGGTGTCCAAGGAAGGGCAAAAACAGAAGCTGCCAGGCCTGGAACTGGCACAGTGTCACTTTGGTCACATTCTATTGGTCAAAACAAGTCACAAGGCCAACCCAGATTCCACAGAAGGGGAAATGGCCTCCACCTGTTGATGGGAAAACAGCAGGTGCATACAGGGAGGGGTGGGATTCTTGGGGGCCATCTTTGCACCCGATTTACCATGGCTCCCTGGGTTTCATTTTTGCTGTCTCTATGTGTAAGTTCTACCATATTGTTACCTAAATAATTCTCACCTTCTGTTTGTTTGCCAACTACACAGGTGTTTTGGGGTCTGTTTGTTTGCCAACCACACCTTTCCCCCTACAGTGTATTTTTATAAGCACTGTCATGGATTGAATTGTGTCCTCCAAAAATATGTGTCAACTCTGTTAGGCCATGATTCCTGGTATTGTGTGGTTGCCCTCCATTTTGTGATTGTAATTTTCCTAAGTGTTGTAAATCCTAATCTCTGCTTGTGGTTAATGAGGCAAGATTAGATTATGTTAAAGAGAATTAGGGTGGGATTGTAACACCCTTAATAAGTTTACATCCCTGATCCAATGTAAAGGGAGTTTCCCTGGGGTGTGGTCTGTACCACCTTTTATCTTACAAGAAGTAAAAGGAAAGGAAAGGAAACAGCAGAGAGTTGGGGACCTCATACCACCAAGAAAGCAGCTCCAGGAGCAGTGTGTCCTTTGGACCTGGGGTTCCTGTGAGGAGAAGCTCCTAGACTAAGCGAGGATTGATGACAAGGGCCTTACTCGAGAGCTGACAGAGAGAAAGCCTTCCCCTGGAACAGATGACCTGAATTTGAACTTCTAGCCTACTGGACTGTGAGAGAATAAATTTCTGTTTGTTAAAGCCATCCACTTGTGGTATTTCTGTTATAGCTGCACTGGATGACTGAGACACACACTGTGCTATTTTTTTCTTTTTTTTCCACAGCAACAGGTAAAAATAAATGGCACTGCAGTGCTTAAGAAGATATCTTGCAGAGCCAGGGTGTGGTTGGCAAACAAATGTAGAAGGTGTGTGCTATTTGCTTTAAAATACAGTAATTTATTTAGAATTCATCCAATGTTACCTCATTTAACCTTTCCAAAAAATCTTTCAAGGGAACATTATTTCCATCTTATGGATGAGAAAACTGAGGCTTAGAGAGGCCAAATGACTTGTCCGTTGTCACATAGCAGAGCTGGGAGTCATGATCAAGTCTGGTACTAATGCTGTATATTGTTGTTGCTGGTTGCCATTGATCTGATTCTGACTCATGACAACCCCATGTGTGCAGTGTAGAACTAGAACTGCTCTATACGGTCTTCAAGGCTGTGACCTTTTAGAAGCAGATTGCCAGGCCTTTCTTCTGAGGTGCCTCTGGATGGGTTTGATCCACCAACCTTTTGGCCAGTAGTCAGCTTAACCCTTTGTGCCCCTCAGGGACTCCTAATGCTCATCTTATACTATGCCTTAGTACATGCCTCAACCCAGCTCTACCTCCCCCTGAATGAGGCTCAGCACCCCTCCTCAAGGAGGCCATCCCAGGGTCCGGTGGCTGCCAGACTGTTTCTGAATTAACTCCCATGAGACACTGGGAGTATGTGATATAAATTAAGCAAAATGAACAACTCTGTGGATTATTATTTTAGTAATCCAAGAATCTGTGTAACAGGCTTTAGAAGCTCATAAAAGAAATTCATTTAAAGACGCATTAATTTTTATTTGAAGAATTCTGCCTAGTCAAAGATCAAGTTAATGATGCCACTTCTCCCTATATAGCTTGATAAATAATTGCTCACTTTCCATCTATTGCCTGTTTTCATTTATTTTTTCATGGGATTAAAGAGTTGCAGCTTCTAGAGAGAGAGAAATACTTTTTTTTTTCTTACAGAGAAAGCTGTTTTTAAAATATAAACTCCCCTACTTTTTAGTGAATGATAAAAGAAAAAAAAAAAACCAAAGGTCAGCTTGACAGCTGCCACTCACCCAAACTAAACCAAACCCACTGCTGTGGAGTGGATTCTGACACCTAGCGACCCAATAGGGCAGAGTAGAACTGTCACTCAGTGGGTAAAAATGTCAAGGTTGACCACAGAGGAGTTTGTGGCCATGGAAGTTCGTTTTGAATCAGGAGAGTTAAGCCTGTGATGCTGCAGGAAGGCTCAGCTCAGAGCAAGTAGACGGTGGAGAATCAATGAGGCAATCCACCCGCCCTTGAGGACGGCTCCCAGTGAGCATTTGAGACTTGGCTGCGTTTTCATCACCTCTTCAATAGCCACTTACCTCAGTCACCAAAAAAGAAAATTCTGACATCTTAATTTTAACGTGGGCACTTGATCCAGTGCTTGAGATATATATAACCCCATGTAGTATGGAGAAGGTTTAATGGGAAATGGTTGGCATTCTTTCTCAATAAAGGCATGAGGAAAGGGAAGAGAGAGAGAGAGAGGGAGAGGGAGGTGCGGGGGGGGGGGGGATGAGAGAGAGGAGCGCAAACAGCAGCGAGGAAGACAAAACCGAGATAAGCGAGGGCCCAGAGCAGCTTTCTCTAAACTTGACACTTGCCAGATCCCAGCCAGCATGGTTGCTCTGAATCCAATGACTGTGGGAATTTATCTTCCGCTTTTCTTCCGCTTTATCGCGTCTCAGCCTACTTTCATCAACAGCGTCCTCCCAATCTCAGCAGGTAAATGATGGCCACAACTTTCCTCTCTTCCCTCTGTCGGGGGTGGGTGCGGTGGGGGAGAGGAGGAAGGTAGATTGTTTTGCAACCGTGTCCTGCGAATTTTCCCATTCTACCCTCGGTGGAGGGAGGCTGGAAGGGAGTCGGCCACCACAGCAGCTTCCTGTCCCCCAGGCTTTTCACAGAAGCCCCTCTGTGCTTGTTGCCACCAGCCCCCACCCAGCTGCTCAAAGCCAGAGGCCCTTTAAAAATGGTTTCTGCTTTCCTCACTCCTTCTAGCAATTGGTTGCATGATTTCATTGTAGTCAGAAATTTGGGGAGTCCAAAAGAGACAGAGTGAAGTGAGTCCCAGATGTTTCTATAAATACACCTCTGACCTTTTCCAAATGGGGCTCAATGCAAAGGGGATGTTGTTGTATAAACATGCCCTGCCCAAGCTTGGGCAGTGTCCACCGCCAGGACAGTCCGCAGAAGAGCTCAGCCCAGTTGATCCTCCCGGAGACCAGGGGCCCTCCTGTAGCCTCGGGATTAGGTTTCCCATTTCTCCAGCCCTGCCTGCTTTCCTGTTCGTGTTTTCTTCCTGGGGTGAGACTTCCTTTCAGCCCCACACGAGGCAGTTGGAGGTCCTGAGAAAAGAAGGCTTTTCCACAGGGCTGTGGAGGGGGTTTCAGTGTGACAGCTGGGCCTGCAGCTGGTTGTGTCTGCCGTACAGGGGTGGGGACTTGGGGATGGGGCTGCTTCTGTCAGCCTGGCAACCTTTTCTGAGGGCACCAGCCTATCGCCCTTGTCCTTTCTGACCTGAAGCAGGGGAAGTATTGGGTTACCGGTAAGGCCTGTTTACACCTTTCTGAGGAAACTCAAATGTTTCCCCGAGACTTGACGGAGGCAGGCCAACCCCAGGCTTGCTACCTATTTCCTCATATACTGCCACACCTCACCCCCAGTTCACCCCAGCCACCCCTGGGTCTCCCCAGCAAAGGCAGTTTTAGTTAAGTCCTCCAAACAGAATCTCACAGTTACTCCAGTTGAGGCAGAAATTCACCCTCACTGCCTCTGCTAAAAAGACAGGGAAAGCCAGAAAATCTAGGCTTTCTGAGAGGGTTTATCTCTGAATCCAGCCCCAGCCGCTCTCCATTCATAAAAACAGCTCATAGCGTGGTGCAGCTGCCAACGTCTGTGGGCCCTGAGGGAGCAGCTCAGAGGAGGACGTGGCTAATTATAAAGTGTGAGGAACTGAGGGACAAAAGAGGGGAATCTGTGGAGAATATTGGGGGTGGTGGGTGGGCAGGGAAGGTGGATGGTTGTGCCACCACAGTGAGCACCAAAATGGCCCTGACAAATTCAAACTGAGGGTGCCAAGCTTCTTCTGTAAGCAGGTGGGTTATTATTCCCCTGTTGGAGGGGAAGACTTGATAGTTAATTTGGTGGCTCTTAACCTTGTTTGGGTCCTGGATCCCTCTGAGAATCTGCCGAAGGCTCAGACTTCAGGGGACTCTGTCTTCTAGGTGGGCTCTGCTGGGACCTCTGACTTCTGGGAGGCTGTAGAGGTTAGATTGTATGTGCCATGCGGGCAGGGATTGGTTGTGTCTGTTTTGTACATTGGGAAACCCTCGTGGCATAGTGGTTAAGTGCTACAGCTGCTAACCCAAGGGTTGGCAGTTCGAATCTGCCAGGCGCTCCTCGGAAACTCTATGGGGCAGTTCTACTCTGTCCTATAGGGTCGCTATGAGTTGGAATCAACTTGACAGCACTGGGAGGTTTTACCTTGTACATTATCACTGTTTCTTCAGGGTCAGAACTGTGCCTGGCACATAGTAGGTGCTGAATAAATATCTGGTGAACGAATGAGTGAATGAAGGAATAAGATCTTTTCTCATTTGTGAATTGGGGTTTACCATCACCTTGTATCACTTTATTTAGATAGAGCCAAAACTGCTAATCATGAATTCTGAAAGCTAGAGACAAAAGAGTCTGATTTTCCTTGAATGCCTTTCCCTGGAGAGAGGTAGCCCTGGCAAGACGTTTCTTAGGTAATATTTTTTGCGGATTGTACCAGTCAGGGTAACAGCAGAGAAACAACTCAAATGGCTCAGATGAAAAGACTTAAGTGGAGGGGCCATTTTCAGAGGTATGGGTGGAGTTAAGGGAACCAACAAGGAATGTTGAGGCACCTAGAAATCTGGAACTGTGGGAAGCCTTTCCTACCCCCGTGCTTGAAGAGGAAACACTGGTGGTGTGGTGGTTAGGAGCTACGGCTGCTAGCCAAAAGGCCAACAGTTCGAATCCACCAGGGGCTCCCTCCTTGGAAACTCTATGGGGCAGCTCTACTCTGGCTTATAGGGTCACTATGAGTCAGAATTGACTCGACAGCAATGGGTTTAGGTTTTTTTTTGTGCTTGAAGAGGAAAGAGGAGGATATTGGGAAATGGATCCTGTGTGATTTGGAGCCGTCGAGGAGGGGCCACTGAGTAGAAGCTTTGATCATGACGGACTCAAAACAGGGAGAAAATGGAGAAGAAATAACCTGACCTCTCTCCTTCCACATCCCATCATCAATGCTTCCCATTGGCCAAATCCAACACAAAGCCAGAGGGCAGGGAAGTCCCTTGAGGCAGTCCATGGGATCAGCCTTGGGACTCAGAGCAGTGAAGAGGACAGAGAGTGAAGGAGGAGGGGTAGGAAGGTAGAATAACCAGCTCATACATCCACAGACATATCTGATGAATTGCTAAATCCAATCTTCTGGTTGGACATGCGGTCTTTAGACATTTGGATAAAAAAAAAAAGGTCAGACCTAGGGGGAACCCCTAAAGTAACAGCTCAACAGACTACAAAAATACCTGCTTTCTCCTGAAGTGTCAAGTGGCTTTATTCCCCTCATTTAGTCACATGGCTTCACGGTAGCACAGGTCAGAAAATAAACTTATGCTCTGAAATAGGAACTGCTTTTTGACACAGGACAACTTCACTCATTTGAAAATATTTTCCAACAATTTGATGTGAAGTATTTCAGAAGCTCATAGATTCCAATTCTTCTGAAGACAAGCCTGGGCACAGAAAAACAAGGGCCACCAGGAAAATCTTTTCACTCCACCCACAATACACTTAGTGAGTACCTACTGTGTGCCTGGAGCTGTGCTAAGTGCCTCGGGACACAAAGACAAGTAGGATGCTGTCTCTGCTCTGGGGGAACCCATGGCCCCCACTGTGCTAACATAAGGCAGTGTGTACAGAGACGGGCTGTGACAGAGGAAAGAACTTGGTGGATAACTCTGACCACTTCTGGCCTGTGGGCCAGTAATTACCTTCAAGTTGAGTCTTCCGTCGCTCTCCTCAGCAAAGACTATTCCAGCAATGGAGGAACACAGCGCCACCTATGTGGGGCAGATGTTCCTTACCTGGCAACCTCTGCCGCTGGCTCCCAGAGGAAAACCAGGAAAAGAGCATGAAGCATCAAGGAGGTCAACATCAAGGACAGAAATTCCAGCACTAAAGCACATGCATTTGATACTCAGAAAACCATTTCAGTTACTCTAAGCCTGTTAACTCTTACTTTGGACACCATTCTAACCGGCATAGATGAGTTTCTTGAAGGGGTAAATTAGGTCCAGCACATTAGGCTGGGGCGGAGGGGGTGAAGATAGTCACTGTAACTGTACAAAGGATTACAGCTGATAAAGTTGATTACAAGACAAATTATAAAGACCTAGGGACTAGATTTGAGATTTCAAAAGAATAGTAGACTGGAATTCTTTCCAGAGCCTCCATTGTGTATGGAAGCCCTGAGGACATCACTGGCTTATGGCGCACTGATGGCTTTTCATCATGGTGGGCATGAGTGACCCAGTGAAGGCTGAACTGCTTTCGCTTGATTTTGCTGAAGAAGGCAGGTAAGCGTCAGATACGTTTTAGAATGATTTCTATTAAACGTGCAATTATTACAAATGTTAGGTGTATTGTTTTAACTATTGCTGGGTATAAACTACCCTAAGACTCAGTGGCTTCAAATGACAATCACTTATTATTGAAGTTCATGTGTCTGAGTTAAATAAGGGTGGGTCGATCTAGCCTGGGTTTGGCTGACCCTGGCTGGGCTCCCTCACTGGTCTGTGGGTGGGCGTGGCTTGGCTCCAGGCTGGTTTACCTGGCCACTTTTGCTGTGGCATCTCTGCTCCGTGCATCTTTCCTTCGCCTCTTGGGACTGACCAGTTGGCTGCCTGGGCATGTTCTCCTCCTGGTGATGGCAGCAGCATGAGAGTTGCCGGTTAAAACCCTTGCTTGCAGCACATTCCATCTGCTGACATCCCATTGGTCTTACCATGTCACATGACCACCTCAGAATCAAGGGATGCCTCTTGATGGGAGGACCTGCAAAGTCACATGACAACGCCGCGGATACGGGGGAGGGTGAAGAATTGAGGCCACTAACGCAGTCTTGCAATCTACCGCATTCAGTAAGCTTTTAATTACCCGGGAAAAAGTCGCACTTCCTTGGATTTTCTTACTCACCACTGTTGGGGGCTGTTGCTGACTGATGATGTCAGGAGCATAAATGGCAG
This sequence comes from Elephas maximus indicus, assembly GCF_024166365.1. Lineage (NCBI taxonomy): Eukaryota > Metazoa > Chordata > Mammalia > Proboscidea > Elephantidae > Elephas > Elephas maximus. The sequence goes on along the minus strand of NC_064845.1, from coordinate 36,246,522 downwards.
GTTATTTCTTCCTCAAGAACTCTGAGCAAGGAGATTCCATTTTCCTGGTGGCGTAGTACCCTTTCTGATAGATCTCACGTGCTGAAGGATTCCTGATGGTGCAGCGGTTAAAGTACTTGGCTGCTAACGGAAATGTTGGCAGTTGGAACCAAACAGCCGCTCTATAGGATAAAGTTGTGACAGTATGCTTCCGTAAAGATTCGTAGCCTTGGAAACCCTATGGGGCAGCTCTACGCTGTCCTACAGGGTCACTGTGATTTGGAATCAACTCGAAGGCAGTGGTTTGGTTTTTTGGTTTGTGAGTGCCCTTCCTGATAGTGCTCACGTGTGCAGGTTCTCGATATCTCCCCCAAAGGCCAACCTCCTCCTGCCTCTTCTTTTTTGTCTGCTTTGGGTGCAGGAAAGCTTCCCCTATTACCCATATCCCTACAGGAAGCAGGAAGGATACTGTAGAAAGGAAGTGGTTGGGGGCGTGTAAGGGAAGAGGAAGAACCAGACAGGGAGTTATAGTGGAGACAAGGTAATATCCACTCACAGATGTAACTCGGTGGTTGTACAGTTTCCAGAATGTGGAGGCACAGACAGCAATATGTATGGAGGGGCAGACCTTCCACACACTTTATGTAGTTCTCACAGCACCCCCAAGATGGGTGCGGTATCACACACTTTTCGGATAAGGAAATGGTGGCCCAGACAGGTTAAGTGACTTGCCCAATGTCACGTAGCTGGGAGGTGGGAGAACTGGAGACTTTGACTATAGCCCATGGCTTTTACCAGTGTAGACCAATCTGCTTATCCATACCACTTGCTGTTGAGTAGTCTGACTTATGGTGACGCCATGTATGTCAAGAGTAGAACTGTGCTCCACAGGATTTTTAATGACTGATTTTTTGGAAGTAGATCACCAGGCCTATCTTCTGAGATGCCTCTGGGTGGACTCGAACCACCAGCCTTTCAGTTAGCAGCCAAGAACATGAACTGTTTACACCACCATGGATCAATAGTGATATTGGTTTTTAAGATTCTGCAGGCTACCCTTCTCCCTTCTGGAAACCCCCTTCTCAGTTCTTTCTTCCACATTGCCTCCTACCTATGTCTTCTCAGGATATCAATGCTAAAAGCTTGTAGCAAAGGATTGAGGATTGCTTCATACTAAAATGTGGCTGACTTGCCAGGCTACAAGCTTATCTCTCCTTTGAAGGTATTTGCATTTTAATGGAGGTTAAAGACCTAAGTTAAAGCATGCCGGGTATTTTTGGGGATGGGTCCTTGCTGGAGCCGGGGGAATCCCACTTCACAGACATTCTTTTCCGGCCTTTTAAGTCAACCTACTCTAAGCCCAAATAGGCACATGTGGCTTCCCTCTTCCAATCCAAGATTTCCCAAGGCAGGCAGGCACTTTGGGCCCAGGTTAGAGAAAATGGTTTTCTTTCAGATCCTAGATGGTGAGAAGACCCAGTCTAGTTCTATGGAGTGACATCATGTGGAAAGATGCAGATCCTGCCTGGGTGCTGGAATCTTCTCCTGCTGGCTGCTGGGATATGACCACAGGCAGGCATTCTATGGTCTATAGGGTCTGATGTTCAGCCCACACGCTTCCCTGCCTGGAAGCCAGCCAGCCAACCCTCCATGTGTTTGGCAGTAGATTATGGGCCATTTATTTGTGTCTGATGCTGACCAGCTATTGTTTAATGTTCTGTAATGCACTTCCTAGCCATCTCCTCCCATTTAGCTCTCCATATTTCCTCTGGATAATAAAATCAGAGAGGGTTTTCAAATCAGAGGGCTCTCTAGGGGTTCCAACCTTCCTACCTCACGGCATTCTGAGCCTGTGAATTAAGCACTGGGCTCATCTTCAGCTCAGATACACAAAGAGGGTGGGTGTAGGGATGGGAGGGTCTCCCCTAGGATGCACCAGGCCAAGCTTGCTTTCTTCAGATCCACAACCACCATCACTTCCACTATAACAAAACAACACAGCTCCAGAATGAACAGGAAGCTCCTCTGACTTCAGTGAGACACCAAATAAGTTAGTGTCCCACTTCTTTAAATGTGATTCACAATCAAAATTACTACTTATTATCGCTCTTACAGGAGCCCTGGTGGCACAGTGGTTAACAGTTTGGCTGCTAACCAAAAAAAGGTTGGCAGTTCAAATCCACTAGCCACCCCTTGGAAACGTTATGGGGCAGTTCTACTCTGTCCTATAGGGTCGCTATGAGCCGGAATCGACTCGATGGCAATGGGTTTGGTTTTTTATTGCTCCTATAAGTGGTCCCTGGTTGGTGCAAACAGTTGAGCACTCGACTACTAGCCCAAAGGTTGTTGGTTCCACCCCACCCAGAGGCACCTTGGAAGAAAGCCTGGCAATCTGCTTCCAAAAGGTCACAGCCTTGAAAGCCCTATGGAGCAGTTCTAATCTGCACACACGGGTCACCATGGATTGGAATTGACTTGATGGCAACTAACAACAGCAGCAACACTGCTCTAATGACTGGTACCAGTTATCCCCAAACTTCTCATTGTGCAAACCAGTTTCATAGCTACAGTTGTATTTGCTCTTCACAGCAGCCCCTACTGATAAAGCAGTGTAGCGGGGTCCTAGGTTTGAATCCTAGCTCTGTTGGTTATCAGCTGTGTGTTGGTTAGAAGGTTACCTCACTCTGGTGAGCCCCAAGTTCCTCATCTGTAAAATGAGTATTATGGTCTCCATCTTACAGGATTGCTATGAGAATTTGATTTGTTTACTCAACAGACATTTAATGTGTGCCAAGTATATACCTGGAGTTAGGGTGCAGTAGTGAACAAACAGAGAAAAATATTCCACCCACAGGAGACTTTCCATTGTAATGGGGGTGATATGGGAATATGCAAAGCATATCAGAGGGTGACAGTGCCAAAGAGAAAATAAAGAAAGGTCAGGGTTCTGGGTGTGCCAGGCAGAGCCAGCTTCATGGACACATGACATGTGCATCAGATGGGGCCTTGAGCTGAGAAAATCACCATGTTTGGTTTAATGCTTCTCCGTCACCATCTTGAAATTCTTTTTTTTTATACATAAAATATAAGGTTTATTAATTTGTCTAAATGTCATTAAAGTAAGGAAAAGTAAATGACTAAAATGCATTGTTATTTTGGTCATATTGGTGAATATACTGCAGAAAAGCATTTAAAATTATTTGCGCTCATAGTTTTTAATTGAAAATTTTCAGAGCTTGATTTTTACATATTGTTTTAAATTCTTTAGTTTTGCGAACAACCATTGTGACTTATTGACACAGGTTCTTTAAAAGGCCTCCGTCTCTGATCTTAACTCATGTGCATACCACTTGCCACTGGCCAACTGAACACATTTTGCTAGCTCTCCTTTCCCCCTCTACCTTTCTTTCTTTCTTTTTTTTTTTTGATTCATTGATTTTTAATCGTGGTGAAAATATATTTTCTTATTTTTACCATTTTGAAATTCTTAATAATTTTATCTTTGAGCTCTTTTTGTGTGAGTGAAGTCCAGTGGACAATGAAACGTGTGTGAGTAGAGGAGACACCCAGGTGAGAGCACGGGCACACAGATGTGGTGTCTGTGGGCACAGTGGGCAGTGGCCCAAGCACATAGCAGCTGTCCCTGAGTGCACATGCTTAGTTTGAAAACTAAGGGTTCCTGGGTGGTGCAAACAGTTTGCATTTGACTGCTAACCTAAAGATTGGTGGTTCAAACCCACCCAGAGGAACCACGAAAAAAAGACCTGGGAATCTGCTTCCATTAAGAAAACCCTATGGAACAGCTCTACTTTGAAACACACGGGGTCGCCGTGAGTCAGAATCGACTTGACGGCAACTAACAACAACAGGTTTGAAAACTGCGACAACATTGCAAAGCAAATATCCACAAGTCTAGAAATAGAAATTCAATTTACAGATTATGGTATTTGACAGAAAAGAACACTATTTTCACTTAAAGCTTTGGGTGAAATAATTTTATTAATAAGAGAGACAATTTTAAAATTATTTTCTTCTTGTAATTGAAGGTACAGAGATAAAACACATAAACGGGCCTTTGGAATTATACAAAAATTATGAAGCTACTCTTGGTTTCTTGTGTGATGTTTGGATCTAGCTCAAGGTGGTGAGGGTCAGAAAAAGTACATTTGCAGTTAGTGTCAGAAAAGACAGAATTGGTGTCAGAAGAAACAGCTCAGAGTAAGTTTATGTTGTTAGTCATGTATCATTATTACCCTGTTAGTTTTATAAGTAATAAAATATTTTTAAAGGAAAAAGCTTTATCTCTTATTGGCTTTAAGGGCATCTTTTCCCCTCATTTCCCTATGTTTTCATTTTCCACCGAGCCTTGTAAGTTTTCTAGCTGGTGCTGGTGTCAGGGAAGGAGGGGGTTGTTGTAATTTTATATGATGGTCCAGAAAGGCCTTGTTGAGAAGCTGTCCTTTGGAAAAAAACCTGAAAGAGGTGAGATAGTGAGCCATGTGGATATCTGTGGTAGAGTATTCTAGGATGGGGACTAGCAAGTGCAAAGGTCCTGAGGCAGGAGTGAGCTTACTGGGGCTCAAGGAGGCCAGTGTGACTGGAGTCGAGTGAATGAAGGGGATGTTACCAGGAGATAAGATCAGAGGGTTTGTGCAGGACAGATCATAAAGAACCTTGTAGATGATTATTTGCAATTTTAATTTTATTAGAGAAGAGAAGAGGACCCATTGACAGGCTTGGGCAGAGGATGACATGGACTGATGTCTTAGGCTGGGCTATCTAGAGAAACGAAACCAGTAAAGTGTAGAAATATAGAGAGAGATTTATATCAAGGAAATGGCTTATGAGGTTGTAGAAGCTGGAACACCCAAGTCCGTGGATCAGGATAGAGGCTTCTCATGATACATGCAGCCACAGGGGCTGGCAAACCCAAGATTGGCAAGTTGGAGAGCAGGGCTTTTGCTCACAGGCTGTTGAAAGTTGATGAATCCCAAGATTGGAAGGCAAGACCACAAGGCTTCTCCTGATTCATGTAGCTGCAAGAGCTGACCAACCCGTGATCGCAGGTCAGAAAGCAGGGTTCTTGCTCACAGGCTGTAAAGATTGACAAATCCTAAGATTGGCAAGCAAGGCCACTGGTAAGTTGCTAGCTCAAGTCCAAAGAACCGAAGGTCAGATGAACAGGAGCTAGCTGCAGGATCTAGCACAGATAAAAGCCAGAAAGTCTGCTTATATTTGGATGCAGGCCACACACCCAAGGAAACTCCGTTTCAACTGGTTGGCTACCCACAGCAGATCCCATCATGGGGGTAATCACACATCAAATCTCAACAGGGAAGTGATCACAACGTAATACCACTGCCAGAATACTGAGAATCATGGCCAAGCTGACACACAATCTTAATGATCATACCTGACCTTTTTTTTAAACGGTTCTCTCTGGCTGCTGTGTGGAGAATCAAGTCTAGGGAACACAGTGGAAGGAAGGCAGACCAGGTCAGAGGCTACTGCAGTGATCCGGAGAGATGAAGGGGGCTCGAACTCAGGTGGGAGAGATGAAGGTTTTGAGAAGCTGAATTTTAACAGTTCTGATGTCAGGATATATCATAGAATCTACGGCATATTCAAACATGATTGGCAGGCTTTTTTTTTTTTTTTTTTTTGGATGCATCTTAAATATCTAGAGTGTCTGCAAATCAATGAAATGCAGTATTTTGAAGGTGGAGCCAACAGGATTTGCTGGTGACCATGAGGGGAGGGGTGAGAGGAAGAGAGGACTAAAGGATAGCTCAGAGAGTTTGGGCCTGAGCCGCCAGGAGGCTAGAGACACCACTTACTGAGATGGAGACAGCTGCAGGATGGAGCAGCTTTATTTTTTTGAGGTAAAGGGACAGCAGGAGTAAAGACTGGCCATGTTACGTTTGAGATGTCTGTTGGGCGTCTAGGAGGATTAGATGACAGTATCTGTAAAATGCTTGGTTTTATAAACCACAGGTTGCAATCCATTACAGGGTTGTGAAAACAATTAAATGGGTCAAGACCAGCATTAAACAACGAAAGCAGCAACAAGAAATGAAACAAAATAGACTGGAATGGAATAGAATAGTCTAGAAATATCACAGCACATTGCACATCATAAGGATAAATATTATTTTGTGAAACTTGTTCCATTTGCCAAGTGTGTGTGTTTGTATGTGTACCAGGTTGAGGCATGAAGTAAATTTTTTTCCGGTTGGTTGCAGTCAAAAAAGTTTGAAAACCACAGATGTAGTAGGTGCTCACCGCACCTGAGCTCCCAGACCTTTCCGTACTGATAGCTCAGCCATAGAAGGGACATTGTGGATGGAGTCGAGCTTCTGCCCACATGATAAAGTTTTTCCCAACCTTTTTGGAATCACTAACCTTTTTCATTTTATAACTGTTCCTTAAAAATTAAAAGAATAAAAAAATTTTGTCATTTTCAGTATGGTAGGTATGTCATGAATAAGTGATGAAAAGTCAAAATAGATTAATACAGTCTTAAAGATTTTATAAAAATTAAATTTAGAAGAATCTTAAAACTCATGTATAATATCAAATGCCAGCTTTCCTCACTTAATAAGTTGACCCATTGTTCTTAATTATGTAGTAAAATTTTTAAATTGCCAGCCCATACATTTTAAAATGACATTTAAATTATGTTTGTTTTGGGGACAGTAGTTATCAAAATACAGATTGAAACATAACTGTTCTGACATTAAAAATACACAAAAAAAACCTACTTCAATTGTCTGATTGGAATACTTCCATTTTTCCTTTTAAAAATCCCAACAGGTTTGGCTTTATAATTTTTGTATTTCGTTTCTAAATGGCAAAACTCAGAGAGGTGTTAGACTACACAAGTAAAAGTTATGCTTGTGGAAAACTTCAGTCCCAATAAACCAACAGCCAAATGAGTATACCCTTCTATCTCCTCTTCCTTTTTATACCTTGCAGAATTAGCCTGTTCTGTACTTTCTCTCCCTAACGTCAATTTGTGAATCACTAGAAGTAAGTAGCGTATGGACCAGCTGATGAGTGGCCTGAGGCAGTTGCAGAATTATTGTTTCAGGCTCATGAATTCCGACATCCAACAACCAAACCAAATCCATTGCCGTGAAAACATGGTGACCCCGTGTGTGTCAGAGTAAAACTGCTCTTTAGGGCTTTCTTGGCTGTAATCTTTACGGAACAGATCACCAGCCCTTTCTTCCCTGGTCAGTGGGTTTGAACTTCCAACCTTTAGATTAGCCACCAACCCTGCCACCCAGGGACCTTAGGGATCCCTATATTTGCTGTTTCTACAGTGGAATTACTGTGTTTTACATAAATAATACGAGTCTTCTACGTTTTGTTTGCCAACCTCGCCCTCCCCGCAACCCCCAAGTATTTTCGTAAACTCCGCTATGCAGTTTTTAAAAACATGTTGCTTTAAAAGAAAAATTGGCAGAGCGCCTTACAAAAATACCTGGGGTTGGGGAAGGTGCCATTGGCAAACACAGAAGGCAATAGTTGAAGTGTTCCGCTGGCTGCTAACTGAAAGGTTGGTGGTTAGAACCCACGAGCCATTCTGTGGGAGAAAGATGTGGCAGGCTGCTCCCATAAATATTTTATAGCTTTGGAAACCCCATGGGCAGTTCTACTCTGCCCTCTAGGGTCTCTATGAGTCAGAACCAACTCTACAGCAATGGGCTTGTTTTCTTTAATTACACGTGACTTTTTGACCCCTAGGGCCAGGAGCCCTGCTGGGTTGGCCTCTGCATTCCCCATCTTTAGTGACATCTGGGGCATCTTCCCAGAATCCCCATGCTCTGTGAAGCTCAGTTTGAAAATCAACCTTCTAGATCAGTGGTTCTCATACCATCACACTGGTTCTCAACCCTAACTGGACAAGAATCAGGTGGGGTAATTTAAAAAAGCCCAGTGTCTACCCTGCACTTTAGACCACGCATTTCAGAATCTCTGGGGTATGGGATCAGACATTCACACTGTTGAAAGCTCTCCGGTGATTCTAACATCTAGCCAGGGCCGACCACTGAACTGGATGCTCTGTTTATGGGGAGCATCACAATTTACCTGGAAGGCTTGTTAAAGCACCGATCACTGGGCCCACCCCCGGCTCTGCTCAGATTCAGCACATCTGGGGTGGTGGTTGTTGTTAGGTGCCATCGAGTCGGTTTTGACTCATAGCGACCCTGCGTACAACAGAACGAAACACTGCCTGGTCCTGAGTCATCCTCGTGATGTTGCCATGCTCGAGCCCGTTGTTGCAGCCACTGTGTCAAACCATCTCTTTGAGGGTCTTCCTCTTTTTCGCTGACCCTCTACCGTGTATCTGTCAGGTTTTTGTACTGTGGTGGCTTGCGGGTTGCCGTGATACTGGAAGCTTTGCCACCGGTATTTCAAATACCAGTGGGGTCACCCTTGGTGGACAGGTTTCAGCAGAGCTTCCAGACTAAGATAGACTAGGAAGAAGGACCTGGCAGTCTACTTCTGAAAAAATTGACTAGTGAGAACCTTATAAATAGCAGCGGACATCTGGGGTGGGACCTGAGAATCTGCGTTTCTGACAGGAGCTCAGGTGCTGCTGTTGCTCCTGGTCTGGGGACCACACTTGGAGAACTGCCGCTGTAGTCTGTCCCTGAGTTACTGTATTAGTTTACTATGGCCATTGTAAAAAACTACCACAGACTTGGTGGCGTAAAACAATGCACATTTATTCTCTTACAGCTCTGAATGGAGGTCGGAAGTCTGAAATCAGTTGGAGCCTCTAGAAAAGAATGTGTTTCCTTGCCTTTTTTAGCTTTTAGGGTAGCATTCCCTGTATCCTTTGGCTCACGGCCCCTCCCTCCATCTGCCAAGCCAGCAGCGTAGCATCTCGTTTCAAAGTCACATTGTCATCTTCTGTGTCAAATCTTCCCCTGTCATCCTCCAATAAGACACTTGTGATTGCCTTTAGGGCCCACCCAGATAATCCAGGATAATCTCCCCACCTCAAGATCCTTACTTTAATCACACTCGTAATGTCCTTTTGCCATATAAAGTAATATTTACAGGTCCCAGGGACTAACCACCAACCCATTGCCATCGAGTCAATTCCAACTCACAGCGACCTTAGAGGACAGTGTATAACTGCCCCATAGGGTTTCCAGGAGTGCCTGGTGGATTCGAACTGCCGACCTTTCGGTTAGCAGCTGTAGCTCTTAACCAATACGCCACCAGGGTTTCCTCCCAGGGACTGTTGTTAGATGCCGTCGAGTCGGTTCCGACTCATAGTGACCCTATGCACAACAGAACGAAACACTGCCCGGTCCTGAGCCATCCTTACAATCATTGTTGTGCTTGAGCTCATTGTTGCAGCCACTGTGTCAATACACCTTGAGGGTCTTCCTTTTTAACGCTGACCCTGTACTTTGCCAAACATGATGTCCTTCTCCAGGGACCAATCCTCCTGACAACATGTCCAAAGTATGTAAGACACAGTCTCACCATCCTTGCTTCTAAGGAGCATTCTGGGCCTGCATATCTTTGGGGGCCCTTACTCAGACGACCACAGTTCTCTTTTCCACGAGTGCATTGTTGAATTGACATCAGGATAAAAGACACAGGCATACATACTGTCTTCATGTGGGTTCCTTCCCAGAAGGACAAGGGTTTGAGTTAATTTGGAAGGTAGCCCCAGGAAGCACTATAGGGCGGCAGGGAAGTGAGACCGGGAAAGAAAGGCAGTCAATACCGGGTGTGTCTGTGTGTGCGTGTGCGCGTGTGTGTGTGTTAATGAGCAGATTATCACTCTGAGCAACTGGGGCTCCATTCTGCTGGAGACCTCAGGGAGACAGGCAACTGGGAGCATTTATCTACCAACTCCCTATACCTTGTTGTTGCTAGTTGCCAGTAGAGTCAGCCTCTGACTCATGGTGACCAGAATGAAACAAGGAACTGAATGAAATGCTGCCCGGGCCTGCGCCATCCACATAATCAGTGGGGGATCAGACTGTTGTGACCCACAGGGTTTTCACTGGCTGATTTTTGGAAGTAGATCTCCAGGCCTTTCTTTCCAGTCCACTTTAGTCTGGAAGGTCCGCTGAAACCTGGTCAGCATCATAGCAACACACAAGCCTCCACTGAGAGATGAGTAGTGGCTGTGCTTGAGGTACATCGGCCAGCAATCGAGCCTGGGCCTCCGGCATGGAAGGTGAGAATTCTGTCCCTGAACCGCCACTGCTCCCTCCTTTATACCTAATCACCCCATATTCCTGCTTGCTCAAGCAATTTCCCACAGCTAGAGGAGCCCTCTGGCATAGTCGCAGGTGCCTGTGGCAGGAAGTGGGAAGCTTGTGGAGGACTGATGAGTGCTGATGGGCAGGGAACTGCCAGCATCTGCTATAGACACTTTCAGACAGCAGCTGTGATCCTGCTGGCCCTGATACATTTCCTGCCTCACTTGTTCCTTCTGAGCGGCAGCAGTCACAGCTCAGCACCCCTTCCCGGCTGTGATGCAGAGGTTGAGTCTGGTTACCAAAGCTACCTTTCACTGGACACTTTCTATTTGCTAGACTCTTCACATATCGTATTTCTAATCTTCACAACAACGTCACTGGATAGCCATTAGTACCCTCATTTTACCCAAGAAGGAACCAAGGTTCAGAGAGTGAAGCCACTTGCCTGAGGTCACACAGTGCCAGAGTCAAAATTCCAAGTCAGGACTTCCTGACCCCCACATCCTTGCAGAGGCAGAATATCATAATGGTTAGAATGCTACCTAGGTTCAAACTCTGTGTTTCCCTTACCTTTGTGGCCTTGGGCAAATTACTTACCTACCTTGTGCCTCAGTGTTCTCATCTGTAAAATGGGACCAAAAGTAGAACTTCCCTCACAGGGCAGTTGTGAAGATTAGACAGCTAATTTTAAACATAAAACAGTGCCTGGCACACAATGTGCGGTATCTAAACATTTTCTGTTACTATTTCCAGAACTTCCCAGGGTCTCTGCACCAGTGGAGACGTGACAGTTTTCCAGTCATTGTGTCAAAAGGCAAAAACTCTAAGTAAAACCCAAACACACCTTTTTAGCTTTAAAGGTGGAATAGAAAGCAGAGGCTTAGCTTTTACCCACTTTGTGTTTGTAAACCAGTCCCCAAGGAAAGAACACGCTGATCAGGGCGAGAGGCTTTCCTTGTGGTGACCGGGTTTCCCAGATGGCTTTAAAAATACACCTGGCCCTATTCCATCTCCCAGCCCTGGCGCATTTAGCTCCATTCAAGCCAGCACTTAAGTCTCCATGACAACCAACATGAACAGGAGCATGAGGCAAGTTTGGGAGCTGGCGACAGCTGAAGGAGAGGCCTCGTGGCTGCTTCAGGCTTTGCACCACAAATTGAATGGGGGCTGAAACAAATACACAAAGGAGAGAAGAAAACACAAAGAGCCAAACAAGCTCCTCCCCTTCTGACTTCCCACTCCTTCTAGCTGATCCTGCGCTGCTCACCTAGCCTTGTTGGTACCTTCCGAGATGTTCGGGGAAAGCCCCAGGAGCTTTCCTGCTGCTGGTAGTTCTCTCCCGGGACCCATGATCCAGGAGAGACCTTCCAGAGGTCTCAGGGGCTTCCTGGGGAGCCTAGGAAGACAAGGCCACGGACTGATGATGGTGAGCCTGTTGGTAGAGACCTATTGGCACACTTGGGCTCCCCTGTGACCCAGGTTCTGTTGAGGCATTTGAACTTGTTCCTTATATGAGGGTCTTGCAGTGGGTCATTATCATGGGAGTTGAAGCTATGCAGCTCCTTTGCGCCCAAATGGGGCCGGCTGAGTTCCTGAGACCATCTTTCCTGGGATGGGTCTCATAGGTGGTCCCCAAAAGACTTCTAGACCATTCTCTGTGGTCATTCAGCACCCACAGTCTCAATTGTTGAGAATTCTCAACCGTGTTCAGGATTCAGGAAGGCTCCAAGTGAAATCAATGACCCTTTTTCCTGCTATCCACCTTTTCAAGCGTTACATTGGACAAGGCCATGGTAAGGAAAGTTAATGGTAGAAAAGACTAGGGTCTGCTGAGGCATGCCCATCACTCTCTGCGTCTGCTCACAGAGTGAGGCATGGAGGGTCCGAGAAACGAGCAACTCAGACCCTGGAAATGTCTCCCCCAAAGTATCTGGATAATTGAGGTAAATCTTTTGTTTTTGCTTGTTTTGTTTTTTTATCTTCAATTATCTAGATCAGCCTCTCCAGCTCTCACTTCTCTCTGCTGGGCGGTCTTGAAACTAAGAATGCATCCTCCCGACAGACTTAGGAGCTGGCCACCATGGTGGTTCCCGCTAAGTCTCCTCTGTTCACATCCAGCTGGAAGGTGATGTGGGGACATTTAGTCAGTGGGTTTAACAGTTTGCCTGTTTACTCAGGTTCTTAGAGAGGTATTACAGTACAGCTCTCAAGCACTGAAGTAAAACTTGGGAAATCTGGGTTATCTCTCTGGCTCCACCGCTAATTCCAGAAACTCATGTGTAGTGTTGGACAAGCCATTTGCTCTCGATGGACCTGAGTTTCTTTGTCTGTAAAATGAAGGGATGGACCAGATTTTAAAGGTCCTTTCAACCCTAGACTGTCCATGATTTTTGTGACTAAGAAGCTGCTTACTGTTAATTTACAGACCTAGCACCCACACAAATAGGGGTCTTGGCATGTGTTTCTCTTCTGAGCACTGTCACCTGAGAATCCACATGGTATGCACGGTAAAGGCTTGGGGTTTGTATTCAGACAGCTCTGGACTTGAATGGCAGCTCCGTGACCCATTCGCTGAGTGACCTTGGCCAAAACGTCTTGCTTTAATTTCTCAACACCTCAGTTTACACGTCTGTAAAATGGGGACCATAATAGTACCTACCTCATTAGATGGTGATGAGGATTAAATGAGCTAATACATACAGGGTTTTGCACTGTGCCTGACATGTAGTTAGCTCTGTTATCGGTTCTAAACATTATTCCAAATAGTAGAGAGAGAACTAGAATCCAGGACACTTGCCTTCTCCCAGGATGTTCATTTTCACTATCATCCCACCTGCTCTTATTCGATGGCTGGGAAGGTTTACTCATAGCACTGACAATTCCAGTTTCACAATTCAGAGTCTCCATCTAGATCCTGAGGCTTAGTGGCAGTCACCCCAGTGCCCAGGATTTGGAATCAGAAGCCTAGACTCAGAGTCTCTGCTCCAAAGACCTTGCCTTGGATGTCAGAGCCTCAGTTTTCATCATCTGGAAAAGGGGGACATAATAGAACCCAATCCATAGGGTCATCATGAGGATTGAATGAAAAAGCATGGTAGGGCCTAGCCATGCTCTGAGTATAGTGTACATACTCAGGAGTTGTTGTTGTACCTGGAGAGCCAGCGTTGGCCTTGCAAGTGCTGGGAAGCAGGGCTTGCACCTGAGGACAATACCTCAACCACACTGAAGTCATCAGCAGAAAGAAGGGCTGCTGATGGGCAAGCATAGTCCTCCCCGTGGCTGTGGGGGAGAAAGCCTCTTACCTCCCTCCACAGATGGGTGATCTTATTAGGAGTCCCCCAAGACACTACAGTCCTGAGGGCGTCTGCTGTTTTGAAATTGTGCAATCCTGTCCCGGCGGAGGGAATGTGGAATCAAGCTAGTGGGACAAGCTGCTTCCTGTATCCAATTCATCTGTGACAGGAGAACAGACCCTCTGTCCACAGGGCATCTGCCTTGTATGGGATGCCAGTCTCAATCCTCTTCAAGATGGACAGCCAGCTGTCAAGTCACCAGGCCTGGTCCAGCATGAGTGCACCAGGCAATGAGAGGGAGATTATTAAATGTGAAATTTTCAAATGGAATTCCAGGAAATGGTGGCTGATTTGGCAAAGATGTTCCATTTTCTGGCCATATAGACATCTGTTGCTGCTTTGCATTTTGTTCAATTTTTTTTTTCTAATTGGGGCAATAAAATTCATCTGAATTGATTCAGATCTTGATTATTATTATTATTATTAAGGTGTTAAATCTGTCCTTCTCTCTCTAAATTTGTTATGACTATTACTTGAGAAGTCCCTGGGTGGTGCAAACAGTTACTAAGCTCAGCTGCTAACTGAAAGGTCAGAGTCCACCCAGAGATACCTCAGAGGAAAGGCCTGGCAATCTACTTCCGAAAAATCAGCCATTGAAAATCCTGTGAAGCACAGTTCTACTCTGACACACATAGGGTCGCCATGAGTCGGAATTGACTTAATGACAACTTGTTGCTTATTACTTGAGATATATAGTGTTTGAGATATTTTCTATCAATCAAATGACCAACATTTATTGAACCTCTTACTATAGGCTTGACTACTATATTGAACAAGGAGATTCTTAAGACAACCTGACTCAAGGAAGTCAATCTATTTGTGATGCTAAAATAACACAGATGAGATGTTTAATGAGGAGAGATGGAACCACATGGCAGTGTCTTAGAGTACACAAGAAGTTGGAGTTTGCATGAGAAGAGAAAAATTAAGACAAGGACATGACCATCCTGGGTTCAAGTCATGACTCCACTGTTTACCAGGGTACTACTTTGAGCCTCAGTTTACTCATCTGTCAAATGGAAAAAACATTAATAACCCTTAAGCCACACCAAACCAAACTGGTTGCTGTTGAGTTGATTCTATTTCAACCCTTACAGCTGTTGAATCCCTGTGCTTAGCATATAATAATTGCTCCGTACATATTATTGAAAGTTGTGATAGCTGATCTTTGCAGATTACACATTGTTGTTATTGTTAGTTGCTGTCGAGTTGATACCAGTTCATGATGACCCCATGTGTTACACAGTAGAACTGCTCCATAGGATATTCATGGCTGTAATCGTAATGGTAGCGGATCACCAGACCTTTTCTTCCGTGGTACTGCTGGGTAGTTTGAACTGCCAACCTTTAGGTTAGCAGCCGAGTGCAGACGATCTTCACCACCTAGGGACTTTGCAGGTTACACAAAGATAGTTTAAAGAATGTTTTTGCTTTCTGCTTTAGGCCATAGGTAAACTATCTTCCAGAAAACAAACACAAACAAGCTTTTATATCTTATGCCAGAATAAGTTTAAATACAAAAATGTAAAGTATTAGAAAAACCATTGGGAGAGTTTTTTTTTTTTTTTGTAAATTTAATGTAGGAAAAACCCCAGAGGCCATAGGAAGAAAAGGGGGCGGGGGGGGAGGCTTATACAACAGATTCTACCACATAAAAATAAAAGGTTTGTGCATGGCAAAAACAAAATCACGAGGTCAAAACAAACTCAGGAAAAGATTTGCAACTCACATGACAAAGTGCGAATTTCTTTATAAATAAGGCAATATCACAAGAAAAAGACCAACAACCCAATGGAAAATGGAAAAAAAATTAAATGATTCTAAAACATGTGAAAATGTCCCCAGCTTCATTCACTGTAAGAAAAATGTAAATTAAAACCGCACTGAATTAGTTGTCCCCATATCGATGGGCAAAATCCAAGGAGCCTATCTTCACATTCTGCTGACCAGGGCGTGTGGAAAAGGCACCCTCATCCACTCCTGGGGGGAGGGAAGGTGGATTGATGGAGGCTTCGTAGAGATGAGTTAGGCAGCATGTGTCAACGTTACAAATGTACACGCCCTTTGACTAGGCAATCCTGCCATCTAGGAATTTATCCAATGGATGCACAGACATACACAAAGTTGTGTGCAGAGGGTTATTTTATTGCATCAGTGTTAGCATCAGAAAAGATGTATGAGCCAACCAATTGTCCACCGATAGGGCCAGACTGAACAAATTATGGTTGGTGCAAATGAAGGAATATTACGCAGTCGTAGAAAGAAATATGAATCCATTTTATAGTTATGCAGACTAATCTCTTAGATATACTGTAAAGCGAGGAAACCAAGAGGAAGTATGCAACCCTTTGAATAAAAGGGGGTAATAGTGTATTTACGTATTGCTTGTAAATCCATGAAATGTTCCTTGGAAGTATACATAGGAACTGGATGGCTGCGGGCACCCCTATAGGAGAGAGAGTTATACTTTTTGAATTTTGAGTCATGTGAATATTACCTATTCTGAAAACTTAAATGGAGCACCATGTATAGCAGAGCCTCTCATCTGGAGTTCAGGCAGGGATTTTTCTGTCTTCGAAAGCTTGTTAGAACCAAAGCAGCAATGAGAATTGAGATATCAGAGGATTTCCAGAATGGTCCAACTCATGGAGACTTGCCATTGGGTTGACTCCAACTCATGGAGACCCCAGGTGTATCAGAGTAGAACTGTGCTCCACAGGCTTTTCAATGGCTGGTTTTTCGGAAGTTGATTGCCAAGCCTTTCTTCCCAGGCACCTCTGCGTGAACTCAAGTCTCCAACCTTTTAGTTAGCAGCTGAGCATGTTAACCATTTGTACTACCCAGGGCTTCCCCCCAGGATGGTAGAATCACACAATTATAGTGTTGTGAAAAGCCAGCTTGCTCAACTGAGAAGCTCTGTTACTCCATTGAGTTCAAACAGGTCAGAGGACTTTCCTGATATCTGGAACCCAGGGGTTTGAGTGACTCAGCAAGATCAACAGGGTCGATGCCCATCTGTGCTGACGGGTAGCCAGGGGGCTCCCAGGGACCCACCTTTCATCCCTGATGTGGACCCCTCAACAACAAACACTGGAGGTGGTAGGGGCAGAGATGAGAGTTTTGGAGGTTAAGTGGACCCTGTGGTTTGGAATGACACCAGCCTGTAGAGCTAAAATTTCACCGTGGAAAAAGGAAGACATGGAAACTTTGCTGCTGGAAACACAGGGTCTTTCCACTCAGCACAGTTGTTGGTGGGTGTTGGAAATAGCCCACCATGTGGGCCTGATGCAGCTGGAGGCGTTTGCCTCTGACCTACGGCCAGATTTCCCAAATACTTCTACAAACTTGGCCTCTCCTCTCAAGCTCCAGTGGAAGATTTAATAACGCTCGCTGATTGATGCTGGTCACTGTAATCAAATTCAGAGCCAAAGCCTAGCCAGCCACGAGGAGGTTTCTTTATATTCCCTTGGCCCCTAATAACATTGTCTCCTCCTTCCTCTCTATTTGCCATATGCCATTTGGTTAGATTAGAACTTGAACTCAGAAAGCAGATGCCTTCCTTTAGATAAGGGCTGTCTTAGTTATCTAATGTGGCTATAACAGAAACATCACAAGCGGGTGGCTTTAACAAACAGAAATTTATTTTCTCACAGTTTAGGAGGCTGCTGTTGTTAGGTACCGTCAAGTTGGTTCGGACTCATAGTGACCCTATGCACAACAGAATGAAACTGCCCAGACCTGTGCCATCCTCACAATTGTTATGCTTGCGCCCATTGTTGCAGCCACTGGGTCAATCCATCTCCTTGAGGGGTCTACCTCTTTTTCACTGACCCACTACTTTACGAAGCATGATGTCCTTCTCCAGGGACTGGTCCCTCCTAATAGTATATCCAAAGTGTGTGAGACAAAGTTTCACCATCCTCGCTTCTAAGGAGCATTCTGGCTGTACTCCTTCCTGGACAGATCTGTTTGTTCTTTTGGCAGCCCATGGTATGTATAGTCAATATTCTTCGCCATAATTCAAATGAATCAATTCTTCTTCAGTCTTCTGTATTCATTGTCCAGCTTTCGCGTGCGTATGAGGCAATTGAAAACACCATGGCTTGGGTCAGGCGCACTTTAGTCCTTAAAGTGACATCTTTGCCTTTTAACACTTTAAAGAGATCTTTTGCAGCCGATTTGTCCAGTGCAATGCATTGTTTAATTTTGTGACTGCTGCTTCCACCGGCATTGACCGTGGATCCAAGTAAAATGAAATCCTTGACAACTCCAATCTTTTCTCTGTTTATCATGATGTTGATTATTTAGTAGGCTAGAAGTTGGAATTCAAGGTGCCAACTCTAGGGTAAGGCTTTCTCTCTCTGTCGACTCTGGAGGAAGGTCCTTGTCTCTTTGAGGTTCTGCGCTTGGGTGACCTTCACATGGTTTGGCACGTCTTTTCCCCAACTCTGCTCTGTCCACTTGTTTAATCTCTTTTATATCTCAAAAGAGATTGACTCAAAATATATCTTACACTAATCCTGCCTCATAAACATAACAAAGACAACCCATTCCCAAATGAAATTATAACCACAGGCATAGAGGTCAGGATTTACAACATATATTTTGAGGGGACGTAATTCAATCCATGACAAGGTCCAATGAAATTCTCTTGCGGGAAGGAAGAAGCATGGATTGGTCTCCTTGAATCTTACACACACAAGAGTCATTTTTGATATACGACTTAACTATAAAATCATGGCCAATGTCATTTCTTTCATCCTTGTTGCTAGGACAGACTCTTCCTTCTCAAGGTGTCCCTATGGGGAGCAGAGAGAGAACATCCTTCTCATGTTTGTTTGCAGGGATTCATGTGCTGCTCCAGGGCTTGTGACGAGTGGCTGCAGGCCCCTTCAGGCAACCCTGGAGTCCTAGCTCTGTGTGGCTCTCAGGGCCCCAGATCTTTGCCAACAAGGGCTTTAGCCCCTGCCCACCCTCAACCCTAACCTTTATGGAGATGCCACTGGTTCTCTGTTGCCCGTTTAAATTTTTTTTTAATTCTTTTTTATTATGAAAAATTTCAAACATTTAAAAGAGTGAAAAGAATTGTCCAGGCTTCATTAATATGCCCACCCTGTAGGTTCTGCAATCATTAACATTTGCTAGCTATATTTACTCTGGAGCTCTGGTGGCACAGTGGTTAAGAGCTCGGCTGCTAACTAAAAGGTCAGCAGTTCGAATCCACCAGGCACTCCTTGGAAACCCAATAAGGCAGTTCTCTGTCCTATAGAGCGGCTATGAGTTGGAATCCACTCGACAGCTATGAGTTTGTTTTTTTTGTGTGTTTATTACATATATATCAATACATCTTATTTCTTGTTGGATTTCAAAGTGAGTGGCCGATCTCTTCCCACTTTGAAGAATAAACTATTCAAAGATAAATGCATGTTTGATTGAGTCATGCTTGCATGAACCCTCTCTGTGGCAGGGATAGTTTCAGGTTAGGGGTAGGGGGAGCAGCAGGCCCCAAGGACATGCTGAAATGAGGAATCAGGGGGCTCACAGAACTTCTGAGCATCCTGGTCTTTCCTTGAGAACATGAGCTTCAGCCTGAAGGAGAACTGGGTTCGAGTCTAGGGGTTGGGGGTTGTGGGACTTAGGGAGGCAATCAGGATTGTCTACTACATGTGTTTACAAAGCAGGAAACTGGGACCCAAAGATGTATAATTTTGTTTGGCTTGAAAGGCACTGTCTTAGTCATCTAGTGCTGCTATAACAGAAATACTACAAGTGGATGGCTTTAACAAAGAGAAATTTATTTTCTCACAGTCTAGTAGGCTAGAAGTCCAAATTCAGAGCGTCAGCTCTAGCGGAAGGCTTTCTCTCTCAGTCAGCTCTGGGGAAGGTCCTTATCATTAATCTTCCCCTAGACTAGGAGTTTCTCCGTGCACGAACCCTGGGTCCAAAAGATGCGTTCTGCTCCCGACACTGCTTTCTTGGTGGTATGAGGTCCCCCCAACTCTCTGCTCTGTCTCTGCTCACTTCTCTCTTTTATATCTCAAAAGAGATTGGCTCAAGACACAATCCAATCTTGTAGAGTGAGTCCTGCCTCAATAACATAACCGCCGCCTGTCCCACCTCATTAACATCATAGAGGTAGGATTTATAACACTCAGGAAAATCACATCAGATGACAAAATGATGGACAATCACACAATACTGGGAATCATGGCCTAGCCAAATGGACACACATAGTTTTGGGGGACACAATTCAATCCAAGCAAAGGGTCAGCAGTTCAAATCCACCAGGCGCTCCTTGGAAACTCTATGGGGCACTTCTACTCTGTCCTATAGGGTTGCTATGAGTCGGAATCGACTCGAGGGCACTGGGTTTATTCAATCCATGACAGGCATTGTCTTGGTGTTGGTAAACTCATCCAGCCCCGCTGGCTGAGGCAACAGCTCTGGCTCCTTTAAACGATCTGCCGTCGAGTTGATTCCGACTTGTGGTGAGCGAGTGTGTGTCAGAGCAGAACTGTGCTCCACAGGGTTTTCAGTGGCTGATTTTTCAGAAGTCAATCACCAGGCCTTTCTTCTGCGATGCCTCTGGGTGGATTTAAACCTCCAACATTTCGGTTAGCAGTCGAGCATGTTATTAACCACTTGCATCACGCAGGGACTGCCTGGCTCCTTCAGGAGACATTTTTTCTGAGGTTTGCTACTCATTCTGTCTGGATGGTGGTGGTGGGGTCACTACCCTCCTCAGACAGCAGAATCTCCAGAAGTCTCCAGGTTCAGATATCTGTATTCAGTCTCGGCTCTACTACCATGTGTGACCTTAGGTGCATCCCTTAGTCTCCCTGATCCTTGTCTGAAAATGAGGACAATAAACTAATACTCACCTTACAGAGTTGTTGCGGGGACCAAATAAGGATGTTGAGGGCTCACTGAATGTCCTCCACCGCTGGTCTCTGGGAAGATCCCTGAGTCTAGTTGCTGCTGCTGCTCTGCTCTTCCCTAGGCATCCTGCCCTCCACATTTGTGTGCTCACCACTCACCCATGAGGTGAGGTGTCAGATATTTGGGTGTGAGCTCTGCCAATGTAGGCCTCGGCCAGCTTGCTCGCTAGTCCACAGAAACAAAGGACTCAAAGGTACAGACAGGGGATGGGGCAAGGAGAAATGACTTTTGAGCAAAGTGCCACCAAAGAGACTGTCCCCAGGAACTACAGACTTCAGCTTTTCCTACGATTTCTTCTTGGAGATTTTCCCTTTCTCCCAAGGCTTCAGGGCATGGACCAAACACCTTGCTGCTAGCCAGGAGAACAGCCCCTTCTCCCCAAAGAGATGCCAGTCAAAATTACAGAAGTAATGCACAGCTGTTGTAATATAAATCTGGCCAATCCAGAGGCATACGAGGTCCAAAATGAAAGCTTACCTCCTATCCCACTCCCCAGAGGGAAGCACTCTGAATGGTGCGGGTGGCCTATCCAGAAGGGCTTTTCAGCACATTTAGGTCCGTACTGAGTTAGTGGAAACCGAGGCAGTAGGAGCAGACTCAACTGGCTCAGTAGTGGAGTGCTCCTGACCAAGTCCGCTTCTCTGAGACACTGTTTCCTTGTCTGCAAATGGGGGTGGTGAGATCAGCTTCACAGGGCTGCAAGGATTCAAAGAGATAAGATAAGGAATGAGCCAGCGCAGGTTCTGGTAGGTTCCAGGGTTTAATAAATATTGCTCTCCCCTCCACTTTATGTTTAGAAAGGGTCGAGGAAGAGACAAAGAGGAGGCGTGGGGGACTTGGGTTGGTTGTGGGGGAGCTGCGCTCACTCACGCCTACACCTTTTCCATCCTCCTTTTCTGCATAGGAGCCATGGTGGTGCAGTGGTTAAGGGCAATGGCTGCTAACCAAAAGGTCAGCAGTTCAAATCTGCCAGCTGCTCCTTGGAAACTCTATAGGGTAGTTCTACTCTCCTCTATAGGGTCACTATGAGTCAGAACCGACTTGATGGCAAGGGGGTTGGTTTTGGTATTTTTTCCTGTATATCTCATTCAGCAAATGAGTTTACCATTCCCTCCCCACTGCTTCCCCTCCGGCAGATATTTAGAAAAGGAAATCAAAATCCGGTGAAAATCAGTGGCCTGGCTTTATTTATAGGCTGTGCGTGACCTTAAGGCTATACTTTAATCTCCGAGGCCTTGGTTTCTGACCATCTGACAAACAAAATTTCTTCCTCATAGGATTGTGGTAGAGGATGGTGTATAAATATGGCCATTCCATGTCCGCACTTTCTGGGAATGTCCCCATCTCAAGTATCCCACTCTGTCATCAGAATGCCAGTTCTCATTTGTCTAAATTGGAAAAGACAGTCTCCATCCTTCCACAGAGAGAAGGCCTTTGTAATGAGGCCTTAACATGTTAAGACGTGACTTGGGCCCCGTAGACCGGGAGAGGACACGGATGTGACCTCGCTTCAGAGAGCCGTGAGCTGAAGTGATAGGCGGTGTCACTCCTGCCGCTGAGTTTGAGTCCCAGGGAAAGGCTGGTTCACCTGTTTGTTAGAGTTGGGATTGAGGCCGGTATCGGTTAGGGAGGTGGCCTTAAACGTTAGTGTGTATCATCAGATGACCCCAGAGCTTGAGAAAACACAGATTTCCAGGCCCAACCCCCGCCGAAAAAAACCCAAACCAGTTGCTGTGGAGTTGATTTGGGACTCATGACAACCCCATGTGTGCAGAGCAGCACTGCTTCATGTGGTTTTCATGGCTTTGACCTTTTAGAAGGAGTTCACTGGGCCTTTCTTCCAAGATACCTCTGGGTGTGTTCGAACCCCCAACTTTTGGTTAGTAGCCCAACATTTACGCCATCCAGGGACTCTTCCCTCGGAGTTTCTGGTTCAGTAGGTCAGGGATGAGACTAGGGATTTGCATTTCTAATAGCTCCCAGGCGATGATGATGATGGTGGGCCAGGGACCAAACTTTGAGAACCATTGGATTAAAGTAACTGCATTTGTTCTAACAAATAAGCATCAACATTTTAGTGGCTTACTATAATCGAAATTCATTTTCTGCTTACCTAACAGTTCAGTGTCCCTGGTTAGGGGTGGCTCACCTCCATTCTGAGATTCAGGCATGCAGGCCCCTTCCACCTTGTGGCTCCACCACCCCCAGGGCTTGAACCCTCTGCATCCAGGCGGAACCAGCAGTTCCATGTCCCCATCTCTATGCAGGAGTCTGGGAAGGGCAGCCACTTCTCAGTGATGGCTCTGGCCTGTGGAAAGACAGCACATATTTTGGGGAGGTTATCCATCTCTGCATGTGTTGGTGAAGAATATTGAATACACCATGGACTGCCAGAAGAACAAACAAATCTGTCTTGGAAGAAGTACAGCCAGAATGCTCCTTAGAAGAGAGGATGACAAGACTTCGTCTCACGTACTTTGGACATGTTATCAGGAGGGATCAGTTCCTGGAGAAGGACATCTTGCTTGGTAAAGTAGAGGGTCAGTAAAAAAGAGGAAGGCCCTCGATGAGACGGATTGACACAGTGGCTGCAACGATGGGCTCAAACATAGTAACGATTGTGAGAATGATGCAGGACTGGGCAGTGTTTCGTTCTGTTGTATGTAGCGTCGCTATGAGTTGGAATGGACTCCGTGGCACCTAACAACAACAGCACTCTGTCTCTGCACAGCCCCAACTCTGAAGAGGCCATGTGGTGCAAAGGCAGAGGCTGTGAGTTAAGAGTGGAGGCAGCCAGCAGGCCAGGGAAGGGCCACGCCAGAGAGAAACTGCCCTGCTCCTTCCTCAAGAGCGTGAGAACTGCAGGAAGGGTGGGAGTGGTCGTGAACCTGCTAGACTGTCCCCCAGGGGCAGGGTGAGATGGCCACCAGGAGGCCACCTCCTCACAGGGATGTGTGCAAGATTCCTTTAAACTCTGGCTCTACCCTTGTACAACCTGTGTGACTCAGACTGAGAGACTTGGCTTCTCCAAGAGTCAGTTTCCTCTGCCAAATGGAGAGAGTCATGCTGTAAGCACTAAACGCATCAATGCGTGGTAAGAACTGAGCCCAGTTGTGGTGGTTGTTTCATGATGAAGATTTTGCTAAAAAAAATCAGCAAGTACGCAGTACAGACGCACCCCTCCTGCCAACTCAAGGAGGACAATCCTAATATGTCATGGTACTCTTTCTTCAGAGTCTTTCTTAACACAGCGGTCCAGGCAATCTGTACCAATCAGTTTTCGTTAGCAGATGCGATGAAAACTCTTTGCCCTTCTGAGGTGAGACCATGGGCTTATTCATTGCTGTATGCTGGCCGTATAGCAGCACAGCTTGGCACATGGTATGTGCTCAATAAATGTCTGTGGGTTTAAGTAGATCTATTATAGGACTCTCCTGAGTAAACAGAACATTGAATCTGGAGGTGAAAAGGTAGCACCTGCTTCCTCCCAAGCCTGTTCTTCTCCCTGCTTTTGGGATTGAAGAGCAGGTCTTGGGATTGGACAGCAGACTTGGGGTACCCCAGGGCCGGTGGGACCCTAGGCTCTGCCCCCAGACATGCATATGCCTTTGCCTTACACTGAGAACCCCAGGACCCTGGGTAGAGGCCACAAAGCCTCTCCTGCAGTAGGGGTGGGGGACACAGCAGGGGAGGATTCAAGGCAGACTCGCCTTGGCCCCCGGATTGTTAGGGCATAGTCCTGCATCTGGCAGCAGTGGACACAGAAGCTTCTGGAACAGCGCCCAGGGATGTGATAGTCCAGAAGTGGGCTTCTAGCCTAGTTGATGAATCCCAGAGCCACAATTATGACAAAATACTGTGAATATGACACCTGCTGTCGGCGGCAGGAGGCCCCGGAAACTTTTATTATGCATTAGATTTGTGCAGGCTGCTCTGCTGTGGGGAGCTGGTTTCTGGCAAAAGCACCACGGGGAATTCAGCTGGCCAGCTGCTTGAGGGCAAGGGCTGCTCACTAAGAGAGGACTGGACTGGCCATCCCCAGACAGTCCCTGTCCTGGGCCCCTATGAGAGTCCATTTATGTATCAGGAATCGCAGCCCTTGGGAGAAGTCACAGCTGGAAAGACTTAGAGTTCATCTGGTTCAATGCTTCCATTTTACATATGGGAAAACTAAGGCTCAGAGAGGGGAAGTGAGTTGCCCAAGGTCACATAGCAAATACTGGCCATGTCAGGGCTAGAGACCAGGGTTCCTAACTCCTGGGCTGGCACGCTTGGCTGAAGGGTAGTTACAAGGAGTTGGAGCATACATTCAGGCATTCGACTTAGGAAATTCAACTGCTCGTGCTTGGAAAGACAGAGGAAGAGAGTGAGACAGAGACAGACAGACAGAGAGGACAAGAGAGAGAGAGAAAAGAGAGCTGTGGAAGGACAGTGGCACAAAGAGACAGAATGACAGAGAGGGAGAGAGACAGAACAGAAGAAGAAAGACAAAAAGGGAAAGAGAGGTAGGGTGAGTTAGAGATGGAGAAATATAGAGACAAAGACAGAGAGGCAGGGAGAAAGAGAACGACTGAGACAGAGATAGACAGAAAGAGAAGAACAGCATGAATGGTGCAGGACAGTCAGTCTGCGTTCTACCCCATGAGCTTGGGCACCAGACCCAGTGCAAGTGGGAAACGCAACTGTGTTGTTGCCACGTGGAGCGGCTCCTTCCTTCCTCCATCCTGTGCTCATCCCCCGTCACCAAGCCTTGTCCTGGGCATTTCTCAGACGTTGGCTCTGAAAGGCAAGCCAGGAACTTAACAGAATAGACAGCATTCAGCTCCCTCACTGAGTTGAACTTTCCAGAACATACTTGTGTACTGAACTGGGGGCAGGGAAGGGGGAATTGAGTTTATCTGGGGCAATTTTATCCAGCTTAATTTTTACCATCTGCACAGATTTGGGAAGTAAATGTTGTGATGTATTCAACTCCTCTGCACTTGGCTTACTTAAAAAAAAAAACAACAAACCATTGCCATCAAGTGGATTCCAACTCATAGGGACCCCATAGGACAGAGTAGAACTGCCCCATAGATTTCCCAAGGAGCGCTTGGTGGACTCAGACTGCTGACCCTTAGGTTAGCAGCTGTAGCACTTAGCCTCTACACCACCAGGGTTTCCACTGGGGGTTAAGAAATGTTGGCTGGACAAGTGGATGCTATGGTGGAGATACGCATGAGGAAGAAGCAGAGAGAAACGGACAACAAGCTTGGGTGGAGCCCCCGGCTGGCACAAATGGTTAAGCACGTGACTACTAATAGAAAAGTTGGCAACTCAATGGCAACTAACAAGAAACGCTGGCTGAAGGAGTAGAGGCTACAGCAGAGACCTGAGTGAGAAAGAAGCAGAGAGAGACGGGCAACAACCTGGGGTCTGAGCAAAGAGAGCATCTCCCAACTAGAGGCCCCCGGGCTGTGTCCGCATGGCTGTCCTGCATAGCAGGTTGGTTCACACATGGTGGGCATTGCAGCTCAAGCCCTCTGCCAGCCCTGGTTCTGTGGCCATGCAGAAGCCCTCCACTCGCTGCTGGATCTCTTGTCTTTGTATGGGTGTGAGGGGGATGAGTTATTGTCAAGGCTTCCCTAGAATGGTGGCACAGCTCTGATGAGCCTGGTGGGCTCTTGCAAAGGAGGCGAGGTGCACCTGGGGAGGTTGGTCACCTTTGGTTATGAGCCTACTACAGTTTCTGGAACTCAGAGAATCCATTCTTCACTTCTTTGGCCCATTCAGAGAGGTCTATCCATATACTTCTTCCACACAAATCCTGGTCTCCAATTCTCCAGTCATGTTCCTTCCAAGTTCCTGACTATCCAGCAGAACCATTGGCCACAGCCTATGAATCAGTATATAATCACACATCTGGCCATTTCTCCTACCAAAGTGAAGCACTGCTCAAAGTTCTGCCCATTGGAAGGATTTCCCTTCACCACTGCCCTTCAGGGAGGTTCCAGAACGGGGCTGTAGTGCTGCCACTGTCCACTTTCAAGTGGTGCCTGCATATCACTCAGAACCCAGCCTAAGACACTCAGTAAATGAACAGAGCTGAGAACCCATTGTTGTTGTTAGGTGCCATCAAGTCAGTTCCAACTCATAATGACCAGAATGAAACACTGCTGTGTCCTGCGCCATACTCACAATCGTTGTTATGCTTGAGCCCATTGTTGGAGCCACTGTGTCAATCCATCTCATTGAAAGCCTTCCTCTTTTTCACTGGCCCTCTGCTTTACCAAGCATGATATTCTTCTCCAGGCACTGATTCCTCCTGATAAATGTCCAAAGTATGTGAGATAAAGTCTCGCCATCCTTGCTTCTGAGAACGTTCTGGCTGTACTTCTTCCAAGACGGTTTGTTCTTCTGGCAGTACACAGTATACTCAACATTCTTCTCCAACACCATAACTCAGAGGTGTCAATTTTTCTTTGTTCTTCCTTATTCATTGCCCAGCTTTTGCATGCACATCAGGCAATTGGAAACACTATGGCTGGAGTCAGGCACACCTTAGTCTTCAAGATGACATCTTTGCTTTTTAACACTTTAAAGAGGTCTTTTGCAGCTGATTTGCCCAATGCAATACATCATTTGATTTCTTGACTGCTGCTTTCATGGGTGTTGATTATGGATCCAAGTAAAATGGAATCCTTGACTACTTCAACATTGTCCTCATTTATCTTAAAAATTTTTTTTTTTTTTTTGCTCATTGGTCCAGTTGAGGATTTTTGTTTTCTTTATGTTGAGGTGTAATCCATATTGAAGCCTGTGGTCTTTGATCTTCATCAGTAAGTGCTTCAAGTGTTCTTCACTTTCAGCAAGCAAGGTTGTGTCACCTGCATATTGCAGGTTATTAATCAGTCTTCTTCTAATCCTTATGCTGTGTTCTTCTTCATATAGTCCAGCTTCTCGGATTAATTGCTCAGCATACAGATTGAATAAGTATGGTGAAAAGATACAACCCTGACACATGCCTTTCCTGACTTTAAACCATCCCCGTGTTCTGTTCAAACAACTGCCTCTCGATCTATGTACAGGTCTCTCATGAGCACAATTAAGTGCTCTGGAATTCCCATTCTTCACAACATTACTCATAATTTGTTATGATCCACACAGTCGAATGCCTTTGCATAGTCAATAAAACACAGGTAAACATCCTTCTGATATTCTCTGCTTTCAGCCAGAATCCATCTGCCATCAACAGTGATATCCCTGGTTCCATGTTCTCCACTGATTCTGGCTTGAACTTCTGGCGGTTCTCTGTCAATGTATTGCTGCAGCTGCTTTTGAATGATCAGCAAAATTTTACTTGTGTGTGATATTAATGATATTGTTTGATAATTTCCCGATTCCGTTGGATCACCTTTTTTTGAAAGAGAAGTAAATATGGATCTCTTCCAGTCGGTTGGCCAGGTAGCTGTCTTCCAAATTTCTTGGCATAGACGAGTGAGCACTTCCAGCACTGCTCCCGTTTGTTGAAACATCTCAATTCCATCACTTCCTGGAGCCTTGTTTTTTGTCAATGCCTTCAGTGCTGTTTGGACTTCTTCCTTCAGTACCATCAGTTCCTGATCATATGCTACCTCCTGAAATGGTTGAATGGCGACCAGTTCTTTTTGGTACAGAGACTCTGTGTATTCCTTCCATCTTCTTTGGACGCTTCCTGCGTTGTTTAATATTTTCCCTGTAGAATCCTTCTGTATTGCAATTCGAGGCTTGAATTTTTCTTCTGTTCTTTCGGCTTGAGAAATGCTGAGTGTGCTCTTCACTTTCGGTTTTCTAACTTCAAGTCTTTGCATGTGTCATTATAAATGGTGAAGTAAAAGAGGTGAACAGAAGATTTCAAAGGGCAGCTCAAGAAGACAGAGGCAATTATTATAAAGTATTAGAAAACCAGAAGGGAAGAGAACCCATTAGAAAGAAGAAAAAGTTGTTTTGCATCCTCACTAAAAGCTCAAAGGGCCCTCAGAGCTGAGCACTCCGACCTTCCTCATATTTCTACACAATTCTGATCAGCCAGAGATGGGCCCTTTAAGCCCGGGGCAGTTTAGAAGCCAGAGGGAAGGGAGGAGAAAGGCAGGTTCAAGCTTGCCTGCACCTGGGCGGTGAAGTTTGATAGCAGGAAGTAGTCAGAAAAACTATAGAAATCAGAACGGGAGCCCCCAAAACATAGCCTCTTGGCCCATTTAGTGTAGGGGCAAGAAACCCCCAGGGGCACAGTGAAGTGAGGAAGATAAGGAGCCAGGAATCCTGGGTTTGAAGCCAAATCAGCCAGTTGACTAGCTGTATGATCTTGGTGCAAAGTGACCTCCCCAAGCCTCCAAGTCACTCAGGAAAACTGGGATTAAAAACCCCTCCATAACGTGGCTACTATGAGAAACCAGGGACTAATAGGAGAGAGACAGAGCTCTGTAAGCGGGGAAATGTCTGTGCAGTTGTTTGCTGTCATTATGATCTTCATGAGCCTGAGTCACTAGGTTCACAATAGAGATTCAAACACCTTCGGAAGTAGATGGAACCACAGCGATCATCTAGTCCAGTTGCCTGAATTCTTACACCAACAAAACAAAGGTAAGGCTGGGTGTTTTACATGTGTTTTCGAAAAAGCCTGATCCCTAATGGTAAAAATACAAATGCATTTGGTGCTAAAAGTGGCAAAATTTTCATTTCCAAGGGAATGAGGTTTGAAAAATGAAGTGCTACAGGCATATGACCCAGCACAGGGGAATTTAGGAAAACGTGATGCAGATATTTCTGCAAATGTTTGTGACTCCGGGCTGAGCACTGTATCTCCTCGTTGCTGTTTCCTCATGTGTCTTAGACTGTGTTTTTGAGAAAAATGATGCGAAATGACCCTGAGAAGGAGCAGAGTCTACGCCTTTCCTCTCTCACTATTCTCACCTTAGCACCAGCAAATTTTCTCTGCTTTCAAGGTTCAGCTCAAATGCCACCTCTTCCAGGAAGCCTTCCCTGATTTCTTACTCCCACCCCTCTCACCCAACTGATATCTATCTCTTATTCTTGTGAACCCCTCTTCACATCCCCAGCACCATGTTAGCCACTCTTCTTTTTCCACCTTGTATGGTAGTTACCTATGAACATGTCAATAAAGGTGCTCCTACTCTGTGCCAGGAGCCCTGGTGGCACAGCGTTAAGAGCTCAGCTACTAACCAAAAACTCGGCAGGTTGAATCCACCAGCCATTCCTTGGAAACCCTATGGGGCAGTTCTACTCTGTCCTATAGGGTCACTATGAGTTGGAATCAGCTCGATGGCAATGGGTTTGGTTTTTGGTTCCCTGTGCCAGGAACTTCAAATGCCTTAGCACTAGCCCTCATAATCAGCTAGGAAGATGGGTTTCACCATTCTCACTTTACAGATAAGAAAGCTGAGACTCACAGAGAGTGAATAACTTCCTCAAGGTCACACACCTAGTAAGTAGCAAAGCCAGGACTCAAGCCCAAGCTTGTCTAACTCCATGGCTTTTACCCTTTCCACAAGACTGAAGGACAAACTCTGGGAGCAGAAACTATGGCTAGCCATTGTACCTTGCACACATTTGGCACTCAATGTGTGTTTCTGAATGAATGAGATAGTAAATGAATGAATGAATACAAGAAGTGGTCTTTGTTTTGAAAGCTACAGCTCAGGGGTCGGCCAAATCCAGCCAGCCTCCTATTTTTGTAAATAAAGTTTTATTGGAACATAGCGACACTCATTGCTTTATGTGTTGTCTGTGGCTGCTTTCATGCTACAAAGGCATTGTTGAGTAGTTGAGACAGAAACCATATGGCCCACAAAGCTTAAAAGATTTACCGTTTGGCCCTCTACAGAAAATGTTTGGTGACTCCTATTACCCCTGATAATCTTTACTGTTGTTGCTGCTAGTTGCAGTCAAGTTGGCCCCCAATTTATGATGACCCCATGCACAATGGCATGAAATGCTGTCTGGTCCTGCACCATCTCCATAAGCGATTGCGGATCAGACTGTTGTGATCCATAGGGTTTTCACTGGGTGAGTTTCGGAAGTAGATTGCCAGGCCTTTCTTCCTAGTCTGTCTTAGTCTGGAAGCTCCGCTGAAACCCGTTCAGCATCAAAGCCACACACAAACCTCTACTGACAGACAGGTGGTGGCTGCACATGAGGTGCAGTGGCTGGGAATCAAACCCATGTCTCCGGGGTGGAATGTGGGAATTTTACCACTGATCAGCCAATGCCTCATGGTCTTTGCTAGGCTGCTTTAAACAATGGTTCTTACTGCTAACTACTAATAATCTTGTCCTCTCTGATCTGTTATATTGTGTGTGTGTGCATGTAAACATACAAGCTCATTGGGTACAGCTGTAAAGACGGACTTCCACACGTATGTGGTGGATGCCACTTTATTATTTTATAGATAGACTTCATCTAAAAGTTACACAGTCTCTGGTTTGTCCCATGTGCCCTTTGGACACATATTTCTATCAAGTTTAGCTTTGTTGGCAGCACTATGGCACAGATATGGAAAGAGTCCAGACCCGTTGGCAGCCAAGGTCTTCCCTGAAGCAGAAGGGCAGCCTCCCCCTGGACAGCCGTGGTGGGGGGTGGACTTTGAGGCTTGCCAGAGCAGTATTGACGTGGCAGTGTTTGAGCCAAATGAAAAGCAGCTTGTTTGACAGATTCCACTGCATTTCTTCTCTGCTGGCAGGAGTGATCAGTAGCCCTGGGCTCCTAGACTCACCTCCGCCCCAGGGCTGAGGGCACTCTTTGCTCCCCAAGACTCCTCTAGAGTAGCTCTCCTGGGAGGCCAGAGCAGAGTGACCACCCATTCCTGCTCCTGGGGCATCAGGCCTGGCCTCTGGACCCCTGGTATCCCGGGCAGAAGCAACATCAAAGCAGGGATTGGTCGGATCGCTCTCCAAATGCCAGGCAGACCAGGCGCCGGGAGCACTCCGGGAGGGGGTGGGTGACGAATCTCAGCCTGTCTCCAGCTTGCGTTCCCTGGCCAGTCTGCCTGGGCCTTGCCCCGCTATGACCTGCCCATCACTCGGCCTCGCTCATCTCCTCACCATTTCAGGACTGCTGTGTTACTCAACACGCTGCTTGGGTGAGTTGTGTGTGCGTGTATGTGTGCGTGTGTGTACATTGTTTTGGAAAAAGGACTCTTGGAAAACAGATTTGTTCTGGAAGCTTTCCGCAGGCTTTATATTTTTAACTTCTCAGCCAGTGTTGGGATTGCAATGTAAGGGGGGTTTGATGGCAGAGCTGGTGGGGAGCTCAGCGTATACCCTCACGTGTATGTGCACGTATGTGCGCCCCTCTGTGCCCTTGACTTTGGCGTGGCAGGCTGGCAGCTGCTGCTCACTTGGTGAAGGCTCTTTGAACTGACTTTGAAGTAAAATTGTGTTCTGTGGTCTAAGGCCACCCTTTGGCACTGGTGCTGAGACCTTCTCAGTCTCCAGGCTGGGATCATGCAGCTCACCGTCCCAGAGGCAGCAGCGTCCAAAGCACCAAACTGCCGAAAGGTCAGATTGTTTCTTTGTAGATTGTGTCCTCATCTGCCCCTCGTGTCCACTCAGAGGCAGGTGGCAAGGTGGCATACTTCCACCAGGGCCTTTCAGACAAGTTCAAATTACCTTCGACTCTTAGAATCAGAATTTTTCTCGAGGTGTGTGTGGTGTGTGTGTGAGTGTTGAAGGAGAGTCACATGGTACAGCCTTTTCCGGGATATCTGAATCAGGGAAAACTTGGGACAAATTGCGGCCAGTTAATCTCAGAACTTCACTGTGGCTGAGACGACCGACTCCCTGGCAGAGCACTTAGTGACGCCACCAAGAGTGTGCCGTTCGCCTTCCTCCCTCTTCTGCATCTCCTTCTAGTGGCAGCTTCAGAGGAAGTTCAGGGAAAGGCCCAAAAAAGCACCAGGAGGAGGAATCAACGTTCTGAACAGCCCACCAACGGGATGAGCAAAAGCAACATAGTTAGCTTACAGCTGCGCTTGTCATTTCCCCAAGCTGTTGAGCAGGAAGACTATGTCACTTCTTTCCTTTGGTGACTCCTATAGCACCTTTGCTCGGGTGAGGGGGCTGCTCGATGCAGACACAGCAGGGAGAGATGGAAAACATCGCCTCTAGTGAACTACTGATGGGCTGGTCTCGTGAGTGGGAGATGCATGCAGGCATGGTGGTGACCCTGGGGTCACATTTGTACAAAAGGACTTTGGAGATGGTTTGGGCCAAACCCCTTATTTAGAAACACAAGGAAGCTGAGTCTTGGACTGAGGAAGTGTGTTGTGCTGGGTCACGTGGCCAGCCGTACCTGGACTCACCCTCTTGGATCCAAGTCCCTATATTTCCAACAGTGAGTGGGAGTGAAACACTTTCTAAGGATGTGTCTCAGCTTCTTGAAGTAAAATATTACAGAAAGGCAGCTTTTGAAGAGTGGGTATTGAGTCCAAATGACAAAACCACCATTCACAATAGCAAAAACTCCCAAACATTTGCTAACGGACTACTTAAGACTCAGCATCATTTCTAGCTGCCATTTGGCAATGCAGTGGCCACACACACTGACTTTGGTGTCTTTAAGTCAGGGCAAGTGATCCTGAAGTTCCGTGATAGTTGGCATTTCCCAGGCAGCTGCCGGGGCCTGAGCCACACGGCACGCCCAGGTCTCTGCAGGCTCCATGTACATACATGGTTGTTTCCATTACAACACAGTCTTTGGGGCTTTTTCAGGCAGGACCCTGAGCTCAGACACAATTCCATGGAGGCAGCATGGTCCTGAGAGAGACCCACAGGCCACTCGGATGACACCAAAACAGACATGTGAACTCCTGGCTTAGCTGACCGGGTGGGAAGCTGTTCCCAACCACGTCCACCTGATGGAAATATTCTGAGCTGGAATGAGCTGTAAATAAACTAGACTGTGCTAAAAACAAACAGCTCCAGGGAGCTGGGGCAGGGGGAAGAAATAGATGGCCTTCACCTGCTGAAATAAAGTAGGTCAAGGGGGAAAGGGTAAGGAAGACTTGGTGGGCGGGGACGTAAATGCGGATACCTCAACAGAAAAAGCGATTGATAATTTATGTCCACTGTTTCCTGGAAGAAATAAGAGAAGTGATTGCTTTAAATGATGGGGGGGGCGGGGGGTGGTCTTTCATAGGGTGTCGGGTACAGGGAGGCATTGGAGGCCATATATGATCTGGAAAAATAAACGGCAATGACTGTGAATTAGCCATGTGGACCCACCAGCCTCCCAGGTGCTCCAAGCTGGGGAAGCTTTGGGGGAAACGGCAGCCTTAGCCATCAGCAGTCTGCTGAGGCAAGAGAGAGACAAAGGGAAGACTGCAGTTGGGGGGCCTTGAAAGGGCTCTGTGGTGTCTGCCAGCCCTACGCTGCTCACTCTTGTCTTACTTAACATTCTGGGGAAGGCACTTGGAGAAACTTTAACATCATTGACACTAACGTCAAGTTCTATAACTGTATCAGTACCAGTTCCAACTCGTGGCAACCCCATGTGTGCAGAGTAGAGCCCTTTTGGGAGTAGATCATCGGCTTTTCTTTTGAGGTGCCT
Organism: Elephas maximus indicus; assembly: GCF_024166365.1. Lineage (NCBI taxonomy): Eukaryota > Metazoa > Chordata > Mammalia > Proboscidea > Elephantidae > Elephas > Elephas maximus. Next base: position 36,212,429 of record NC_064845.1, on the reverse strand, counting down.
CTGGGTGGATTTGAATCACTAACCTTTCAGTTGGAAACCGAGCGCTTAACTGTTTGTGCCACCCAGGGACTCCTTCTGTAACCATATAGCTATTTTGTTTTACTGCCGAGAAAGAGAAAAGCAGCCCGTGACCCCTGGGCTGCCCTGGTACCCGCAGTTGGTCTGCAGTGTTCTCCTGTTGAACTTAAATGGTTTCTCAGAACAACATCAGACAAGGCCACTCTGACTGAGCTGGATGAAGACAAGAACAAGACCACTGCGTAACCATCTCTGAACACAGACAAAAACATGAACCTTATCCCAACCACAAAAATGACCCCACAACCCCTGTTAATATGAGTGACCACTGCTTCTCTACCAATCACAGCTTTGGCTTCTCTCCGTTCTCCTCACCTTCTAGATTAGAATTATTAAGACTCCCAGTAGAAGAGTAGCCCCTGCTTTCTGACAGCATCCAGCACAGAATGAGGCCAGACTAGTCTCCCCAAAATTATCTATCAAAAACCCCAATGCTATGATAAACCCTCTCTAACACCCTCTTACTGAGATGCCTCACAGTTCTCCTTGGTGTATGTTCTCCACTATTGCAATGAGTCAATAAAGCTAACTGTGTTCAACTGCAGGTGATCTTTGCTCGGAAGGCATCGATGCTGTGTGCCTCAAGCAATTGCTATGGGAGTCTCTTGCCTTTCTCCTTAGCTTTAACTCTTCATATCTGCCTACATGCCATCAGAGTGTAGAGGATAAGAAGGACTCTGGAACTAGACTGCCTGAGTTCAGATCTTGGCTCTGATACTACTGGTATTGTGACCTTGGACAAGTTGCTTAACCTTTCTTTGCCTCAGTTAACTGATCTGTAAAATGGAATCTTGTGAAGATTAGGTGAATTTATGTATGTGAAATGCTTAACTGCTACCTGGTGTGTAGTAGGAAACCCTGGTGGGGTAGTGGCTAAGTCCTGTGGCTGCTAACCAAACGGTCGGCAGTTCAAATCCGCCAGGTGCTCCTTGGAAGCTCTATGGGGCAGTTCTACTCTGTCCTATAGGGTCACTATGAGTCAGAATCGACTCGACGGCACTGGGTTTGGTTTTTTGTTTGGTGTGTAGTGTGTTTTATGTTAATATTATTAATTCAGCAAACATTAGTGGAGTTACCATTGTCTACCAGGTGCTGTGCTAGACCCTGGGGATAAAAACTACCCCCACACTCCCAGAGAGCACAGTTTAGTTAAGGAGATATAAGGAAGCAGTTTCACCCCATGGGTAAGAGTTAACATAGGGGTAAGCCCAGAGATAAACATAGCAGGGTCACTTAACCCTGGCTGGGGAAGTCAAGGAAAGCTTCCTGGTGGAAGCAGCACCTGAACTGGTTCTGATGAATGAGTAAAATTATCCAGGGCCAGGGCTGACTGGGGGAGGGGAGGGAGCAGAGCATGAGAGAAGGGGCTTGGTGGCCACTTGAGCTCAGCAGGTCTCACCATCTGTAAGTCAGAGCCCACTGTTTAGGCATCTTCCTGCCCACGCAAAGCTTGGCCAAGTGCCTGGCACAAACCATGTGCTCAAATGAATAAATGTCTAATAACGAATTTCGCAGCTTTCCCCACAAGCTCCTCTGACTTTTCTATCTCATATTCTGATCACTATCATCCGAGTCCTCTGCAACTTGAAAATCACTGCTACAACAGGTCAGCCCCAAGTTTCATTCTCCGTACTTTGCACTGGTCCCTTCCTTTCTGTCCTCCATGCCTCCTTGTGAGTCAGGGCTGGCATACAGATGCCTCGCTGGCCTGCAGCGGGCTCCTCATTCCCTCAAGTCTCCCTTGCCCCATATTTCCGGCACAGTCTCTGCTCAGCCCCACCTGGACTCTGTCCCTCCTTTCCTCAGAACCTTCTGTAGCTCCCTATTGCTTCTCGAACAAAGCCCAAGCCCCTTGGTGGGCATCCACACTCAGCACAGTTGAGCCCCAAGCTTTTCCCAGCCTCATCCCCTCCCCCACTGCTCTTTCATGTGCCTTCTCTCCGGTTAGACTAACACCTTGTGCCTTTTGGCTTCCGCGCAGTATTTGATGTACTTTGGGGTGCCTGGCTACCCTGTTTACTTCCAGGGAACTCTCCTTCCATGGCTCTGCTGTGTGGGCCTGGCCTGGGGCCGGGGCAGGTTCTACATGGGGTCCCAGGGACCTGCAGCCTGGCTGGAAAAGATGTGCAGGGCAATCGTTTCCCCATCATGGGTATTTGAAGTAAGAGCCACTAAGGGGTGTTCTAGACAAAATGGATGCTTGAGATAAAATGTAGAGTTGAGAAAAGACTGGGGCAGCTGTCATGGCTTGAGGAGTGAAGAATGGTGTGTGCATAAGAGAAGCATAAAGAGGAAGGAGAGTGGGAGGGAGAGGGAGAGACACACACACAAAGAGAGTGTCAAGTCCATTTATTGACTTTCCCCTGAGCCAGTATGAAGGGACTTCTGCCTCTTGCAATCACAGTATCCCCGAACAGAACGCTACCTCTCTCCCTGCCATCTCTCCCTCTCACCAGGAAAACTTCCGCCCTTGCATCACCACCCCACCCGTACCCAGTCCTTCAAGGTGTATCCCATATACCCATGACTTCCCCAGATATTCCCTTGGTCTGGGAGACTTCCTGTCTGAACCTTCCCTGATCTTCCAGGACCAGCATGAATGCCACCTTCTCCAGAAAGCCCTCTGTTCATCCCAGCTGGTGGTCACCTCTTGCTCTCGCTCCTCTGAATTCCTTCAGTCCCTTGTTAGCACACTTATATGATCTGGGGTTCCTGCTTTGGTGCCAGGGTGCCAGCTTTCTTGGAACTGTTTGTAGCCAAGCCTTCACCATGTATAGGATAGGCCAACAGTATTCAGTGGGGTTGTTTTTAGAAATTTTCAAGGTGTTTTTGGTTGTCACAATGACCAGGGTAGCACTGCTGTCTTTGTTGAGGTGGGACTAGGGGTGAGAGATATCCTCCAAAGAGTGGGACAGAGTCACATCAACAATTGTTCCATGTCCTACATGATTTTGAAATGTCTTATGGAATGTTCATACCTGTATGTAATGAGCTCATCTTAGAACCTACTTCTGTTTTACAGTTATTTTTTGCGTTGTTTTAAAATAAAAAGTTACAATATTAAAGGATTCTATGGGCAAAAAATTGAACGACTCAGGAAGCATCAAAAGAAGATGGAAGGAATACACAGAGTCACTGTACCAAGAAGAATTGGTCAACATTCAACCATCTCAGGAAGTAGCATATCATCAAGAACCAATGGTACTGAAGGAAGAAGTCCAAGCTGCACTGAAGGCATTGGCAAAAAACAAGGCTCCAGGAATTGATAGAATACCAATTGAGATGTTTCAACAAATGCATGCGATGCTGGAAACACTCACTTGTTTATACCAAGAAGTTTGGAAAATAGCTATCTGGCCATCAGCTGAAAGAGATCCATGTATGTGCTTATTCCAAAGAAAGGTGATCCAACAGAGTGTGGAAATTATCGAACAATATCATTAATATCACATGCAAGTAAATTTATGCTGAAGATAATTAAAAAATGGTTGCAGCAGTACATGGACAGGGAAATGCCAGAAATGCTGATGGGATTTGGAAGAGGACATGGAACAAGGGAAATCATAGCTGATGTCAGATAGATCTTGGCTGAAAGCAAAGAATAACAAAAGATGTTTACCTGTGTTTTACTGACCTTGCAAAGGCATTTGACTGTGTGGATCATAACAAATTATGAATAACATTGCAAAGAATGGGAATTCCAGAACATTTGATTGTGCTCATGCAGAGCCAGTACATAGACCAAGAGGCAACTGTTTGAACAGAACAAGGTGATACTGTGTGGTTTAAAATCAGGAAAGGTGTGCATCAGGGTTGTATCCTTTCTGCCATACTTATTCAATCTGTATGCTGAGAAAATAACCCAAGAAGCTGGACTATATGAGGAAGAACACAGCATCAGGACTGGAGGAAGACTTATTAACAACCTGCAATATGTAGGTGACACAACCTTGCTTGCTGAAAGTGAAGAGGACTTGAAGCACTTACTAATGAAGATCAAAGACCACAGCCTTCAGGATGGATTACATCTTAACATAAAGGAAACGGAAATCTTCACAACTGGACCCATAAGCAACATCACGATAAATGAAGAAAAGATCAAAGTTGCCAAGGATTTCATTTTACTTGGATCCATAATCAACACCCATGGAAGCCAAAACCAAAAACCAAACCCACTGCCGTCAAGTCGATTCCGACTCATAGCGACCTACAGGACAGAGTAGAACTACCTCATAGAGTTTCCAAGGAGCGCCTGGCAGATTCGAACTGCCGACCTCTTGTGTAGCAGCCATAGCACTTAACCACTACACCACCAGGGTTTCCACCCATGGAAGCAGTAGTCAAGAAATCAAACGATTTATTGCATTTGGCAAATCTGCTGCAAAAGACCTCCTTAAAGTCTTAAAAAGCAAAGATATCACCTTGAAGACTAAGGTGTGCCTGACCCAGGCCATGGTATTTTCAGTCACCCCATATGCATGTGAAAGCTGGACAATGAATAAGGAAGACTGAAGAAGAGTTGACGCCTTTGAATTGTGGTGTTGGCGAAGAATATTGAATATACCATGGACTGCCAAAAGAACGAACAACTCTATCTTGGGAGAAGTGCAGCCAGAATGCTCCTTAAAAGCGAGGATGGTGACACTTCATCTCACGTACTTTGGACGTGTTATCAGGAGGGACCAGTCCCTGGAGAAGGACATCATCCTTCATAAAGTAGACGGTCAGAGGAGAACCCTCAACCAGATGGACTGATGCAGTGGCTGCAACAACAGGCTCATAGATAGCAGTGGTCGTGAGGATGGCGCGGGACTGGGCGACGCTTCGTTCTGTGTACATAGGGTCGCCACGAGCTGGAACCGACTCGACGGCACCTAACAGCAGCAATATAAACCGAGTTTTCTGAGACTGCAGCTATTGAGTAATAGTTGTGCTTTGTTTGGTTGGGAGTTTTACCAAATGTTATTTATTATTTCAGGAAGTCACATCACTTGTGGCGACGTCGCTTGTAGTATCTGAGTTGTTGATACCATAACCTGTATTCCTGGCTATTGCGTTCACTGTGGTTGCACACATAGGTGCAAGCATCTAACTATGCTGTTGTGTTTTCTGACGTGGTTGTGCCTGATTGTCACCACAATATGCGTTATTACACCATAAATCGCTTTTCTTTGGTTTTATTTTATATTACAGTTAGAGCACTATATTAGTTTTTAAAGTTGTGTGTAGGTAAGTTGGATCATTTATGAATTTCATTTTAGGATAATAAAGCTGTGTTTAGAAAACATTTCTTATGAAATGAGTCTGAAAGGGCTGACTATGGGCACAGGTCAATGGACGCTTCTCCATTAGGCAGCGAGGGTGAGTGTACACCGGAGAGAACACTGCAGCTGTGGAGCTGTGGTTAAAGTGCTCAACTGATAACCAAAAGGGCAGCAGTTCGAAACCACCAGTGGCTCGAAGGAGAAAGATGTGGCAGTCTGCTTCAATAGAGATTTATAGCTTCGGAAAGCCTATGGGGTCGTTATAGTGGAACGACGGCAGTGGGTTTGGTTTTTTGGTTTGGAGTCGACTCAAGCAGCCCGCACAACCTGGCAGTTTCTGGGGAGACCCACCACTTGCCGAATGTCTGAAGGCATGTCCTGGAAGACAGGGTGGAAAATTATAGGTGGGCACTGGCCCCTGGTGATAAGAATGAAAACTGGTTTCAGGGCTTGGATGCACATGGTGGGCAACCTACACATGTTCTGTGAGGTCAGAGGTTCAGTGAAGGGGTGGAGGTCAGGGTGCCCATATAAGGCCAAAATGGGAATTGAAAAAACACAGCTTTTGGTGACTGTGGCTATTGCTGCTATGAACATTCTAGTACATATGTTTTGGTGACCATACACCCACCTTCCTGTTGGTAAATGCCTAGGAGTGAAATGACTGGGCTATGCCTATATTCGGCTTTAGTGGGGGGAAAAAAAAAATCCAAACAATTTTCCGAAGCAGTTGCATCAATGTATATTCCCACCAGTCAATGCATGATAGTTCCGTTTGTTCCACATCCTTGCCAGTATTTGTCATTTTCCATCTTTTTCATTTTAATCATGCTGGTGGGTGTCCATTGATATCAACCCAAATGTCCGTGAGCAGCAGAGTGGATAACAGATTGTGGTATATTCACAAAATGAAACACTATTCAGCAAGAATAATGAATGTACTACAGCTACAATCATCCATCTGGATAACTCCCACAAGCACGATGCTGAATGAAAGCAGCCAAACACAAAAGAGCTCATATTGTGTGATTCCACTAATATAAAGTTCAAAATCAAGTTCATGGTGTTAGAAGTCAGGATCGTGGAGTGTAGAGATTGGAGAGGAGATTTCTCAGATATATTCACGTTTTAGCAGTTTATTGGGCTGTGTATGTATGATCTGCGTACTTTTTAAAGGCATACTGCAACATTGAACATATACTATCATTGGACATGGGGAGGCTCCATGTAAAGATGAAGCTGTAAGGGCCCAGTTCCCTTCCTTCATCTCCTCATACTTAGAATTGGGCCACCCATGCATTGAGACTTTAAATAGTAACTCTCGGCTGAGTGTGGGTGACACTTGAATGTGTGTGCGGAGTCTGGAGTCAATACATGTGTTTTAAATCATGGCTGTGGGTCACTTGTGATCAATGCCCCCTGCAGCCCTGACTGCTTTTGTCTCAGAAAGATTTCCTTCTGGGTACAGTATCAAAGTTATTAATGCATGCTTCCTTCTGCCCAACCTTTGGGGCACGTTATGGGTCTGTTTGAACTTTGCATTCCTCATCACACCTACCAAGGACAAGCCAGTATCTCGATCAGAAATGGGCCCTGCAGTGGTCTCTGTGTCAGTACCATCTGCTCAGTGATTGTTGCTGTGTCATTGTTAGTTTACGTCTGGTGGATTCCGATTCATGGCGACCCAGAGTAGAACTTACAGAGTAAGTTACAGAGTAGAACTGCTTCAGAGGAATTTCTTGGCTATAATCTTAATGGAAGCAGATCTCCAGCAAGCAGGTTGCCACATTTTTCTTCCGTGGTACCACCGGCTGGGTTCCAACTGCCAACCTTTAGGTTGGCAGTTGAATTCAAACCGTTTGGGCCACCTAACCATCCTAATTCAGCGAAGGCAAGGTTGGGGATGGGGTAGGGAGGCTATGTCAAGTATCAAATGGTAGGTCTCTCACATCTCAAAGGTTAAATCAGATTTGGAAGTATGGGGTGGCAGGGTTGGTCTCCTTTGGGCCCTGTGGGCACCGACCCACAGCAGCAGTTTTCTCTGCACAGCCCTTCCTGGCCTGGATCAGAAGAAGCGTGGCAACCACAGAACATGCTGCCTGCTGACACCACCTCCACCCCCGCTCTTCCCGCCTCCTTTCTTCAGAGGGGGCCGAAGTCCCGTGAGTAGTTTCGGACCTGTCAGAGAATAGAAATTCAGGGTCCCCAGGGCTCACCCCACAGCCCCCTCCTTGCCCCACCATTCAATATTAACTGTCTCCAGCCCTGTAATCTCAGCAGCTGAACCCTGGAATGGAACTTGGGTAGTTTCTGGTGGATGTCCATCCTCCCAGTTTTAAATACGTTATGGAGGGGGATTCCTCTCAGTGGGGGATTGGATTCCATGGCCCATCTTTCCAAAAACAATCAGGTGGATTTATAACTTTCTGATTTATAACTTTCCAGCTGCTCAGATGTGGAATTCCCCCTTTTGTTTTTCTTCTTCCCAAATATTTATGAAATTCCCTTCCACAGTCTGTGTCTAATGGAGACCATTTCAGTGAAAGGACACCGGAAACAGTCCTTCCATAGACATACTGAGGTGTGAGAGGGAATGGGATTTGGGAAGAGAGGGAAAGAGTGGGTTCAGGAAGCTGACCTAGAAGACAACAGGCCATGACTTCCCAGAGACGTGGGCTTCTCAGCACCTTTCCGGAAACTCTTAGACCTGTACTGTCCAATGCAGTAGCCACTAACCATATGTGACGATTGAACGCTTTAAATGTAGCTAGTTTGAGCTTAAAACTGCTGTAGGTGTAAAATACACGCTAGATTTTGAAGATTAAGTATGGAAAAAAAGAATGTAAAATACCTCATTAACTATTTTTTTGTATTTACTATACATTGAAATGAAAATATTTTGGGTATGCAGGGTTAAATAATATTGTAAAAATTAATTTTTTTACCTTTTTAATGTGGCTACTAGAAATTTTAAGACTACATAAGTGGTTCACATGATATTACTATTGGACAGTGGTGACCTAGACATTGGACAAAGGTTCTGAGATGAGCCTCCTAACTCCATCCAAAGTGACTATTATATCTCTGTAATCCATTCAAGCCAGGAATGTCTCAAGAGCAGAAGAGAGACCAGAAACTGGTAGGTCAGAATGTCATCTTCTTGGGACATCCATTGGGGTATCAAGAAAGCACCAGCCTTTGGGACTGGACCCTGGAGCAGATCTATGTCTAGGGTGGTGACTTTCTTCCATCCCCCAAGTCTGACCTATAACACCTGTGTTGCTTTGTATTGAAGCTTCTTTCCCCAGACGTGAAGAACCTCATCCTCGAACTGGAGACCACAAAATCCCCATGTGTGCAAGGATCCCTCGGCTCCCCTGGGCTTCCTGGCCCCCAGGTTGGTGGACTGTACTAGACCCTCTCTTGACGTCTTCTGTTCAAAGCAGTGAAGAGCACTGGGCAGAGTCTCCTGCTGTTCAACCCTTTTAACATGATGTGGCGGTGCTGTTTTTCTTTCTCTAGCTCACCTCCAGTTCCAGGGACATGTGGATAGAACAACACTGGTTCTTTTCTGGGTGAATTCTGAACTTCCAGCCTTTATTTCCTCATCCATGCAATGGGAATAGTAATTGGCTCTGCTGTACTGGATTTGGGGGAAATAAATGAGATGCTACCCATATGGATGTGGTTATGATTATAGTTGTCATCAAACACTTGATGACAATCTGGTTCACCCTTATTCAACCTTTGACCCCACCTGTAGACCTGGAGAAAACACTGGTGACATAGTGGTTAAGTGCTATGGCTGCTAACCAAAAGGTCGGCAGTTCGAATCCAACACGTGCTCCTCGGAAACTCTATGGGGCATTTCTACTCCGTCCTATAGGGTCGCTATAAGTTGGAATCAATTAAACAGCAATGGGTTTGGTTTTTTTGTTTCTGGTAGACCTGGAGGTGGCTACATTCAGTGCAGGAAAGTGGAGGCAGAGAGGAGGTGGTGACTCTGAGTTACATTTGGCCCCCAGATACTGTTATCAAGGAGCCCGCCCCTCCTGATCAAAGCCAAAGGAAGGGGGAGGAGTACAACAGTACAATGCTATTGAAAGTACTTTCTAGGTGAACAAAAGAATCCCTCCAGAGACAGCATCTCACAGACTCTGGCTCCTCTGGCCTCAGAGAAGGCTCCACCAATGAGGAATGGCCCCTGGCTTGGGCTTCCCATGAAAGAGGGTGCAAGGAAAGGGTGCCAGTTCCCCAAGTGGGTTCCCCATGCAAGGGCATAGAAATGATGCCACTCCCCTGAGTAAAACCCTCCTGTGGCGTCCCATCACTGAAGACTAAGATCCAAACTTTGTACCCTGGGTTACAAAGCTGCACATGAGGGGACCCTGGCCTGCATCTCCATCACCCACTAGACTCCAGCCTCAGTGACCTTCCCTCAGGCTCTCAAACACTCAGGCTCGTTCCAGGCCTAGGGCATTTGCACTGTGGTTCCTGCTCTTTGGTATGTTCTTGCTTTACCACAGCTAGCTCTTTTCGATCACTCAAAACTCACCTCCTTAGAAATGAGTTTTGAGCTACCCAGGCTAAAGAGCCCTCCATGCCCCCAATCACTCTCCATCACAATCACCTATCTTAATTCTCTGCATAATTTTCTCATCCTGTTATACACTCATTTGCTTCTTTCTGGTCGCTTTGGTCTCCTCTCAGTAAAATGTAGCCTCTATGGCAGGGGTTGGCAAACTAGCTTGTGGGCCAAATCTGGCTGGCTGCCTGTTTGTGTAATCACAGTTTTATTGTCTATGGCTGCTTGTGTGCTACAATGGCAGAATTGAGTAGTTGTGACAGAAACCACGTGGCCAGCAAATGCTAATATATTTACTATTTGGCTCTTTTCAGAAAAAGTTTACGGAGTGTCTTAGTTTTCTAATGCTGAACAGAAATTTATTTTCTCACAGTTCTGGAGGCTAAAAGTCAAAATCAGGGCCTTGATGGTGTCCTTTCCTTCCTTGTCAGTAACCCAAGCATTCCTTGGTTCTTGGCAATCCTCACATGTCATCTGTCTTCGCCAGTATGTGGTAATATCTCTGTATGTCTATGCTGCTCTTTATTTAACTCAGGAGTGATTAGGTTTAGGACTCACCCTGGTATGACTTCCACTGATTGATCACATTACATGATTATATTACATTAGATTATATCCACAGGTATAGAGATTAGGATTCCAACACATGTTTGGGGAGGAAGGGGGGACATAATCCACAACAGTGACCCCTGGCCCTATTGGAGCAGAAATGTTGTCCATCTTGCTCACTATTGCATTCCCAGTCTAGAACAGTCCATGGTGTTGTAGTAGGCCTGCCATAAATATTTGTTGAATGCAATTAAGAAAACAGGACTGTTGAGCCCAGAGTTGGTCAGAAGTTGCCACAGAGGGGCTGGTAGAGCTCTGTAGAAGGACCCTAGGATGAGCTCTTGAAGCACCCCTTTAAGGTGGATTTCTATCTTCCCCCATCAGCAGTCCATTCTGACAGGTCTCAGGCATGTGAGAACCCACAAAACGTGGGAAAGAAGGGGGGCTTCCCTACTAACCTAAAACCAGCAGCTCTCCCATCACACTTGCTCATCTCGAACCTCGTGCAATCCCATTTGAGCCACACAGTGGCCGCGTGGACCAACCCCAGGGGACTCCATTTTCTTAAAACACAGTGCCAGTGCTGTCCCTACTCAGAGTGAGACCCGAGAACCAATAATCTTGGCATCTTCTAGGAGCTTGTTAGAAATGCAGAATCTCAGCTGCCCCCTTCAGCCAGAACCTGCATTTTAACAAGATCCAGAGTAGAGTTTGAGATCTGCCGAGCGAGAGCACAATGACCTTGTAGAATGGTTCTAGTCGCATTTCACCAAGTGGAAAACCTGAGGCTTGGAAAAACGAAGAGCAGGAAACTAAAACCTTCCTGTCCTCCGTAAGACAGAGATTAAACCAAAGACAGTGGTTCTCAAACTCACCTGCACGTTGGAATCACCTGGAAGAATGTCAAAAATGACTGATGCCTGTGCCCCTCGCCCAGCAGTAATGACTTAGTCTGGGTGTGGCCTGGACTTCAAAGTCGTTAAAGATCGCCAGGCCTTCTCATGTGCAGATGGGTTTGGAAACCACTGGCTGAGGGGCTGCTGGTCATCTGGGTAAATTTCGTAGGAATTGTCAACAGGCTTTTCGTGAAGCGTGTTCACCTGCAGGTTTTGGGGATGAAGGAAAGTCTGGGGGATTTTGATGGATTTCCTTCCCGCTATTCTGGGGAATTTGGAAAACAGTCATCTGAGCATTTCACAGATGCGTGAGCAGAGTGCAGCTGCTTTCTGGCTCTGGTTGTGAAAAGTTCTGATCATTGGGTTCTAAAGTCTCTAAATTGAGGTTAGCCCCACTCCTGTGACTGAGCAAGGAATGAAAATGCACTACTTGCCCACATTCTTAACATCTTAAAAAAAGAACACCTTTGCTGCTGAATGAGGAAAGAAAAGAATTATTTGGCACCTGGTTATACATAAGGTCAGAGCCTACTCGAAGGCAATTAACCACAACAACCACCTAAAGATCAGAATCCCTGGGTGGTTTAAATGATTACCGTGCTTGGCTGCTACCCCAAAGGTTGGAGGTTTGAGTCCACCCAGAAGTGCTTTGGAAGAAAGGCCTGGCAATCTGCTTCCATGAAATCAGCCTTTGAAAACCTTATGGAGCACAGTTCTACTCTGATACACATGGGGTCGTCTTAAGTCAGAATCAACTCAACAGCACCTGTTTTTTACGCATAGATCAACCATGGGAATTTCTAAGTTTTGAAACTTAGATTCCCTTTTGTCAGGGCCCTAGGAAAGCTCAGTAAGCACAGCTTGAAAGATGTGAGAATTGGCCAAGTATCTCGTTTTCAGCAAATGGAATTTCTTCAAGCCTCTTTTGCTGCTTTCCAAGTACTTGGGATGTTTTAGGCAACCAAAAGGCTCCGATGATAAAGTTACAGTCACAGAGAGTAGGTGGAGGGGCACTGCAACCATGGTACCACTAGAACGACAGCTCAGAGGAAACTAGGAGAGGAGGAGGTGCAGAGGGGAGGAGACGGGGAGAGAGGGCCTGAGAGGGTCCTTCCTGGGGGCCCTGGAGCCTTGCATCTTCATCTTGCATAGAATGAAAGGCCAGTGCACCAAAAGCCTTCCTCCCGTTCCCACCTCCCTCATCACCTGCACTCGTTTGATCTGTACTTTCTTTACTTCTTGACTGTTTAGGGTCCACCGGGGCTTCCTGGCAAGACAGGACCAAAGGGAGAAAAGGTATGATCCACTACTTTCTTCATCCCACCTCTCTTTGGTCATTCCAGCCTGGTTTCTGGGGGTGTCACTGAGAATTTTCTGGTCTAAAGGTTTTCAGTTGAGATTTCAAAACGTGCTAATTTTGCCTCAGGGTGTGAGAATGGGCTCCATGATGACTGGGATGCTGCTGTAGGTGGGATTCCACCTGTGCGCTTTGACTTCACCCACTGATATGGCAAGGCTGCTATGAGCAACCAGGCAGACCCAGCCACACAGTCATGCCCAATCATCAGCCCCACTAAGCCCTCTGCTTCCAGAACTTCTCTTCCAAAGCAACCTCTGCTTACCTGCCTTCTCCATCCACAGGGGGAGCTTGGCCGACCAGGAAGGAAGGTATGGTACATGCTGCTCTCTCAGTAGAGCTTGGGCAATATGCTCCATGGGTTTGTGGGTGTGTGTGCACTCCTAAGGGGGAAGGAAACAGCGATGCACTTAATGGTCCCCAATACCCAGGCAAACAGAGGCAATACTGCCACCCTGATGATAATAGCAGCAACCTTGCCCCTTCTGCCGGTGCCTTCTGCCAAGAGCTGGAGCCTGCTCTTGCCAGCCATTTGAACTTCTTCTGAAGGCTACCCAGCCCTGCCAAATTTCCTCCAGCGTTAGACCATCTCTTCTTGCTACCCATTAGAGAAACCCCCAAGGCTGCAACCGGTGACATAAAATGGTTCATATTGTCTATTTGATTAAACTAGAATAAAGCACCAGGACAGACAGAAACAAATGGCTTTTGCTTTTTGGCTCTCCTGAAATTGATGGGAGTTACTTAAGGTTACAGCGACTCTGAGTGAACCAAACAAATGTGATCAAGACTCATTAGTGCCAGGAGGGAGTAAATCAGCACCCTCTTCTTCTTCTTTGTGGTCAGTGGATTCTGGCACTGACAGTCTAGGTCTCTGTGATACAGGGAAGTGCAAAATCTTGGCCAAGAGAGATGCTCGTGTCTCTAAATATAAATTACGGTTTTTTCTGGCTAAATGTTTTCCTCAAGTGGGTTCACTGTCAACAAGAGCCCCAAGTAGACCTTTCCAAGGCAAAGGTACAACTCTTTGAAGCGCAGATGATTATAGCCATCTCAGATGCTGGGCTGAAAGAGATTCTGGGCTGGGCTCCATGCTCAGAGCTAACAGGGGCCATGATTGATTAGTGATGTCTGTCATGGATGAGGGAGGCAAGAGTAGAAGCCAGTACACAAGCCAAGATTTGCCATCTCTGGCTTAGGAAACAGAGTCTCCACATCTAGCTAAACTCAATGTAAAGTTAACTAATGAGGCCAGAGCTCAACATAGACCCCAAGTGCTTGTTTCCACTCTCTCTGGTAGGCTTGCTCTTCCATAGCCCCTGGTTTAGGTTGGGTTTCCTAGGACAAGAGACAGAAATGGCCTGTACTGTGTGCAAGTGAATTAATTGTTAAGGAAGTGCTCTCAGCAGGAGCCCATAAGGGAGCAGAAGAACCCAGATGGGGCAGGGGAAGAAGCCAGGTAAGGATGTGGCATCAGATGAAGGCCAGACTCAGCCTGATCCCTGGAGGAGCTCTGGAGTGTAAACTGTACCACAGAGTTTGCTCTGCCTTGAGGCCAGGGAGCTGGGCTGTGGCTGCAGGCAGGGGCGGTGCATCAATTGTCAGGCTACTCCAGTTGCCCAAGAGCAAACTCCACAGTTGCATGTTGCAGAATGAGTTGTTAGTAGTAACTAAGGCAGCCACTGAGCAGGTAACAAAGATCTTGAAGGAATACCAACAGCATCTGTTACTGCCTGCAAAACATAATCCTATCCCATTCTACAGCACACCTTGGGGAAATCCATTGGAATGCAGGAGGCCTTTGGCAGGGCTGATAAAGACAGAAAACCCAAGAAGTTTAGAATTCCTCCCCCACCACTTCTATTTCATAAGTAGAATAAAATCTTGCTTGCTGACTCAATGTGACACCAACGGCTTTAGTTTATATCCAACTGACCCAACTGGTCCTTTCTAAGCTGTCAGTCTCTGGAGGGTGGGGATGGAGGACTTAGGGGCTGTGCTTAGAGTCTCCGCACTCCCCTCAGGGTCCCAGAGACAAATCTTATTCCCTGGAAGGAAGGAGACAAACCCAGTTGTCCTGACTCTTGTTTTTGGTCTTTGAAGGGTAGACCTGGCCTCCCAGGTGTTCCAGGCATGCCTGGGCCCGTCGGCTGGCCAGGCCCTGAAGGACCCAGGGTAAGTGTGTCACACTTGGAGTTCATGGGGTATCCAAATATGAGGGGAGAAGATGGCAGCTCCCCTGGTCCCTGACACACAGTCAATGAAACTCATTTCCTCTAGAGGGTGAGGAAGAAAGCAGAAGAATTGCCCACAGTGTTGGTGCCTTCTCTTCCAGGTGGACACTCTAGTCCCAGGTCCCTAAACATTCCTATTTCACTTTGACTGCAAGCTCTTGGCCAGTCAACAGATCTGTTCCTATGGGAAGAGAAATGGGGGGCTGCTCCCCCTTTCACAAGTGTCCTGGTTCTCATTTGCCTGAGATTCTGAGTCATCTTTGGTTTCGCCCGAGATGACTGAAGAAGGGCTTGTGTCTGGAAAGCTCTTGGCCTGTCCTGCTAATCTGGCAGGGGGTAGAGGGTTAAGGGGGTGGGTGTTGGCTGGCTGGAAGGTAATCTTACCTTCAAAGAGTGAGCAACAAATGCCGATGAAACCCTCTTCCTCAGACAGGTTATGGGAAACAAATGCATCCATTGTTTACGTTCTTCTCTCTGTTGGTCACGGAGTAGAGGATGCAGAGGCCAGGATTCAGAAGTGAGGGGGTGGGTAGGTTAAAGTCATCTGCTCTGATTCACCTACTGGCTGTATTATGTTGTGTTTCCAGTCCCCTTGGGAAAAGTTCCAAGGATATTTCTTTTAAAATCTACTCTAGAAACCTGAGCTATCTGACACGGCAGGCCCTAGCCACATGTGGATATTGAGCTCTTGAAATGTGACTGGTGCAACTATGGAACCCAATTTTTATTTTAATTAACTTAAGTTTTAATTAAAAAAAAACTGATAGTCGATTCAGTTACTGGAAAAATTTTAAGTATGTTTGGAATAACTTGGGTGTGTGAATCTGCTTTTTCAACTATTAATTTTATGAAGTCTAAATAACAGATCATGTGTTTCCAAAGAAAATTTACCACCTGAATTAAAATGTGCTTCACATGTAAAATTGTTATTGTTAGCTGCCAATGAGTCAGTTCCAACTTATAGCAACCCTATGTACAACAGAACAAAACACTGCCCAGCCCTGCGCCATCCTCACGATTGTTGCTATGTTTCAGCCCATTGTTGCAACCACTGTGTCAGTCCATCTTGTTCAGGGTCTTCCTCTTTTTCTCTGACCCTCTAGCATGCATGATGTTCTTTTCTAGGAACTGGTCCCTCCTGATAACATGTCCAAAGTATATGAGATGAGGTCTCACCATCCTAGCTTCTAAGGAACATTCTGTTTGTACTTCTTCCAAGACAGACTTGTTGGTTCTTATGGCAGCCCATGATATATTCAATATTCTTCACCAACACCGTAATTCAAATGCGTCAATTCTTCTTCAGTCTTCCTTATTCATTGTCCAGCTTTTGCATGCCTACGAGGTGATTGAAAATATCATGGCTTGGGTCAGGCACACCTTAGTCCTCAAGGTGACATCTTTGCTTTTCTAAGACTTTAAAAAGGTCTTTCATAGCAGATTTGCCCAGTGCAATGTGTCATTGGATTTCTTGACTGCTGTTTCTGTGGGTGTTGATTGTGGATCCAAGTGAAATGAAATTCTTGGTAATGTCAGTATTATCTCTGTTTATCATGATGTTGCTTGTTGGTCCAGCTGTAAGGATTTTTTTTTTTTTTTTTTATGTTTAGGTGTAATCCATACTAAAGGCTGTAGTCTTTGATCTTCATCAGTAAGTGCTTTAAGTCCTCTTCGTTTTCAGCAAACAAGGTTGTGTCATCTGCATATTGCAGTTTGTTAATGAGTCTTCCTCCAGTCCTGATGCTGTGTTCTTCTTCGTATAGTCCAGCTTCTCAGATATTTGCTCAGCCTACAGATTGGACAACTATGGTGAAAGGATACAACTCTGACGCATACCTTTCCTGATTTTAAACAATGCAAAATTCCCTTGTTCTGTTTGAACGACTGCCTCTTTGTCTATGTACAGGTTCTGTGTGGGCACAATTAAGTGTTCTGGAATTCTTATTCTTCATAATGTTATCTGCAATTTGTTATGATCCACACAGTTGAATGCCTTTGTATAGTCAATGAAACACAGGTAAGCATCTTTCTATTATTTGCTTTCAGCCAAGATCCATCTGACATCGGCAATGATATCCTTCTCCTACCTCCTCTTCTGAACCTGGCTTAAATTTCTGGCAGATCCCTGTCAATGTACTACTGGGATCGTTTTTGAATTATCTTCAGCATAATTTTACTTGCATGTGATATTACTGATATTGTTTGATAATTTCAGCACTGTGTTGGATCATCTTTCTTTGGAATAGGCACGTATATGGATCTCTTCCAGACAGTTGGCCAGGTAGCTGTCTTCCAAGTTTCTTGGCATAGACAAGTAAACACATCTAGTGTTGCATCCATTTGTTAAACATCTCAACTGGTATTCCATCAATTCCTGGAGCCTTGGTTTTTGTCAATGCCTTCAGTGCAGCTTGGACTTTTTTCTTCTGTACCATCCGTTCGTGATCATATGCTGCCTACTGGAATGGTTGAACGTTGACCAGTTCTTTTTGGTACAGTGACTCTGTGTATTCCTTCCATCTTCTTTTGATGCTTCCTGTGTCAATCAATTTTTTGCCCATAGAAACCATCACTATTGTAATTCGAGGCTTGAATTTTTTCTTCAGTTCTTTCAGCTCAAGAAATGCTGAGGGTGTACTTCCCTTTTTGTTTTCTAACTCCAGGTCTTTGCACATTTCATTGTAATATTTTGTCTTCTCAAGACACCCTTTGAAATCTTCTGTTCAGCTCTTTCACTTCATCATTTCTTCCTTCTGCTTAAGCTGCTCTATGTTCAAGAGCAGGTTTCAAAGTCTCTTCTGACATTGATTTTCTTCTTTTTTTTTAAATAATTTTTGTTGTGCTTTAAGTGAAAGTTTACAAATCAAGTCAGTCTCTCACATATAAACTTATATACACCTTACTACATACTCCCATTTACTCTCCCCCTAATGAGTCAGCCCACTCCCTCCTACCAGTCTCTCCTTTTATGCCCATTTTGCCAGTTTCTAACCCCCCTACCCTCCCCTTTCCCCTCCAGACAGGAGAGGCCAACACAATGTCAAGTGTCCACATGGTGCAAGTAGCTCACTCCTCATCAGTCTTTTCCGTCTTCTTAGTGACCTTTTTGCTTTCTTCAAGTATGATACCCTTGATGTCATCCCACAACTAGTATGGTCTTTGGTCATTAGTGTTCAATGCATCAAACTTATTCTTCAGATGGGCTCTAAACTCAGGTAGGATATACACAAGGTTGTACATTGTCTCTCCTGGACTTGCTCTAATTTTCTTCAGCTTCCACTTAAACTTGCATACGAGCAATTGATGGTTTGTTCTGCAGTTGGCCTCTGGCCTCATTCTAATTGTTGATATTGAGCTTCTCCAACATCTCTTTCCATAGATGCAGTCGATTTGATTCCTGTGTATTCCATCCGGTGAGGTCCACATATATAGTAGCCATTTACATTGTTGAGAAAAGGTATTTGCAATGAATAAGTCATTGGTCTTGCAAAATTCTGTCATGCGGTCTCCCACAACGTTTCTATCACCAAGGCCATATTTTCTAACTACTGATCCTTCTTCTTTGCTTGCAACTTATGCACTCCAATCACCGGTAATTATCAGTGCATCTTGATTGCATGTTTGATCAGTTTCAGATTGTGAGAAATTCATAAAAATCTACAATTTCCTCATATTTGGCCTTAGTGGTTGGTGCATAAATCTGAAGAGTTGTCGTATTAACTGATCTTCCTTTTAGGTGTGTGGATATTATCCTATCACTAACAGAATTGTATTTCAGGATAGATTTTGAACTTTTTTTTTTTTTTAAATGAATGTGATGTCATTCCTCTTCAATTTGTCATTCCTGGCATAGTAGCCAATATGATTGTCTGATCTGAAATGGCCAATACTGGTCCATTTCAGCTCACTAATGCCTAGGATATCAATCTTCAAGCATTCTATTTCATTTTTGACAACTTCTAATTTCCCTCGATTCATACTTCATACATTCCATGGTCCGATTATTACTGGACGTTTGCAATTGTTTCTTCTCATTTTGAGTCATGCCACATTAGCAAATGAAGGTCCTGAAAACTTTACTCCAACCACATCATTAAAGTTGACTCTACTATGAGGAGGCATCTCTTCCCCAGTCATATTTTGAGTGCCTTCCAACCTGAGGAGCTTATCTTTCAGCACTATATCAGACAATGTTCCACTACCATCCATAAGGTTTTCACTGGCCAATTTTTTCCAAGTAGATCACCAGGTACTTCTTCCCAGTCTGCTGAAACCTGTCCACCATGGCTGACCCTCCTGGTATTTGTAATACCAGTGGCATAGCTTTCAGCATCACAGCAGCACACAAGCCACCACAGTATGACAAACTTGTTGGTTTGTAGTACTGTGGTGGCTTGCCATGTTGCTGTCCACCACTAGTCAAATGTAAATTACATACTAGATTTTGCGAATTTAGTATGAAAAAAAGAACGTAAAACATCTCAATAATAATTTTTATACTAATTAGATGTTGAGGTAATTTTTTTAATGTTAGGTTAAAGAAAATATATTGCTGAAATTAATTTCACCTGTTTCTTTTTACTTTTTAATGTGGCTTCTAAAAAAATTTTTAGAATTAAGTATGTGGCTCACCTTATATTCCTAGCGGATGAAGTTTTTCAGTACAGAAGACACTGAAAGCTGCAACTACAAGCTGTTCTGAGGACCAGAAGAGTCCTCCCATGAGTCTTAGCCCCCTGCCTCTGCAGTGCACACCCAAAGGCTGAGGTTTGCACCCAGCAAACCTAGGGCGAAAAGTATATGGAGACGTCTGAAAAGTCCTCCCTATGTGAAGAGCAAAGCAGTTGGAGTTTGGTTTTTGTGCTGACAACCTTCTCCTCTGAGGACCCAGTGCCCTCATGCTCTCCCCAACTCTCTCTCAACCGTCTCTTGGAAAAAGATTAAGTATCAGTCCATTTAGGACATCTTAGTGAGCATTTCAGGAGCCCTGATGGTGCTGTGGTTAAGTGCTTGGCTGCTAACCGAAAGGTCATGTTTTGAGCCCATTCAGTGGCGGCTCCACAGGAGAGAGACCTGGTGATCTGCTCCTGTGGAGATTACAGTCTAAGGAACTCCACAGGGCTGTTCTACTCTGTCCTATAGGGTCGCAATGAGTAGGAATTAATTCAATGGCACACAACAATAACAGTGAGCATTTAGTTTTTAGAGCTGTTCTGCCTTGGGTAATTTAATTTTATATTTAACCTTAAATACCAAAATAAAATGTATAGTATGGAGTCTTGGACCCTAGGAGTATGAGCAAGGGGATATTTGAGGAGCCCCAGATTTATAAGTTAGCCCTGATGTCTCTAGCTCTATCCAGATCTTGCCCATGCCTCTCTTGGTTTGATTTCTCCAAGAAATGTCACTGTTGGTCTTTTTTCCCCCCAATCCCACAGGGTGAAAAAGGTGACCTGGGTATGATGGGCTTGCCAGGGTCAAGAGGACCAATGGGCTCCAAGGTCAGTTTGTTGACCCAGACATTCCCAAATCTTCTCACAAAGGCTCAGGAATGGCTGCTGCCTACAAAGATGAGGACTGGGTGGGGCTGCTGTCCTGTGCTGGGGAATGGTACAGAGGTTAGGACCTGGTGCCACTGTGCCTGCCTTTGGGGAACACTGTGCCGTGGGATGCAGTGGCATAAGGGATGCCATTCCTACAGTGAGGGTCAAGCCTCTGCACAACAAAGCAGGGAGGAACCTTTGTTCAGGTCTTTAGAGGCTGAGATAAAACATTCTCTTTAGCCCTGTTGTCAACACAACCTTCAGGGATATCTTTGTATTCGAGACACACCTTTCCACCACATTCAGGAATTCTTTCCACTTTTACACCAGGTCCAAAGGTCCTACAGGGCTGACTGTAAATGTGCCTTCTGCTTTCTTTTAGGGCTACCCTGGATCCAGAGGGGAAAAGGTTAGTGCTTGTCCCTGATGGCTTCCCAGAGCCTGGTCTGGGCTATGGGTTCTGGGGTCAGTGACGAGCAAAGGATGGGCCCAGGTTTCTATTTGGCCAGTGACTGCAGCATCCATTCCTAGATATCCTCCCGTCATTTGTCAGCGCACAGAGAGAGAAGTGAGGGGCCTCCTGAAGTGGGAAGGGAGGGCAGGTTAGAGAGGGGAGGTGATTTTTCAAGTGAAGATAGAGACCCCTTACAGAGCAGATGAGCAAATGAATGTTTTGCAAGGGAAAGAATGAACAGAGTTTGCATAGGGGTTCTGGAGGAAGATGGTGGATGTGTGTCTTTAAACCAAGCTTCCACCATACCACCCTCTCATCTTTCAAAACAAAGAAACCAAACCAAACAAAACAGCAGCTAGAACTGGGGGACAAGTTTCCTACAGGGTAAGAGAGGACCTAGGATCCAGAATTTTCTATGAGTTGTCTTTTTTTAATGCAACAGGTCTTTAAGTTTCAAATAGAAGGTAAATCACAAAACATTGCTTCTCTGGGCAAGTCGCCTGATATCTCTGAGCCTGTTCTGTTGCCTGTAGAATTAAGGTGTTGACTTGGTGAGCTTTTCAGTCTGAAAATGCTCCAGTCGCCCTTCCCCCATTCACTCTCTCCTATGGTTTCCTCCTAGGGATCCAGAGGTGAAAGGGGTGACTTGGGTCCCAAAGGAGAAAAGGTAATGGCCATTCACAGAAATGATGAACTACAATTGAACCATCTAGTGGACTGAATGACTGACTGACCAGCAGGGCTCCATCTTGAAAATGGCTGACCAAGCTCTCCCACAACCCTTTCAAACATTATTATAGATGTGGTCACTGTATTTATTATTCTCCTCACAGCACTATATTTGTTACTCTCTTCACAGGGTTTCCCGGGATTTCCTGGAATGTTGGGACAGAAAGTAAGTACCTAAAAACCAAAAAAACAAACCCACTGCCATTGAGTTGATTCCAACTAATAGCAACCCTATAGGACAGAGTAGAACTGCCCCATAGAGTTTCCAAGGAGCACCTGGTGGATGTGAACTGCCGACCTCTTGGTTAGCAGCCGTAGCACTTAACTACTACACCACCAGGGTTTCCGAGTAAGTACCTAGAAGTAGTAAAAACAAGCCTTGGTGTATTATCTGCCTCTAAGCACAACAAAAAGAATTCTGCCTTTTTGTCCATCAAGCAGGGAAAGTGGGTTTACTGTGGAAGGTTCTGGTTTGGGGTGGGAGCAAGTTCCCTCACACATTGGTGAAAGGGTAGCAGGAGGTTCTGAGAACTTCCTGCCACACACATATACCCTCCATTTTAATGGGAGGAAAGGGTTGCCCCATCTGAGTGGAGAGAGCCCCTTCTTTGCTTTTCCCATCTCTTGGGGGCCCTGGATGGTATAAACTGTTAAGTCCTTGACTAGAAACCAGAATGTCGATGATTCAAGCCCACCCAGGCATCTTGGAAAAAGGCCTGGAGATCTGTTTCCAAAAGGTTACAGCTTTGAAAATCCTAAGGAACAAACACAGTTGTATTCTGCCCACATAGGGTCACCATGAATTGAAATCGACTCCATGCAACTGGTTTTAGAATTCAAAAGCAGAAAGGGTCATGACAGGGGCCTCAAGCCTGAGCTATAACAGCCGAGGCCCCTCTCAGTCTATGGGCCAGCACAAGGTACAGGCATCTTTGTCTTCATTCGCTGCTGCTTAAAGCCTTGACTCAGTGCCTCCCCAAGGGTTATACCCAAAATCGTTTTAGCTGGTTGACAGCAAGCGTTTTTTATTTTGATAGCTAATTTTTTTTAAATAGTTAAATATTTGATGTGATTGCATGGATATCTTGCTTGAGAAAAGGCTAAATAAAAAAGGAATCAATTTCAGTTAATTTAAAAACAAAAAAACAAAAGATTCAGTAAAAAACAATTGACTCGTGCACAGGTAAGACAGAAATTGTGAAGGTGGTAACTGACTGACAGATATCTGGAAACTTTTACTTACAGTTAGGGTTTGAGGAGGAAGAATGAAGGGTGGCGAGGGAAACGTCAGGGGATAAAGAGAGAGAAATACATAAGTGAGTATTTGGAACAATGAATTCAACACCATAGTGTTGGTTCCTTATGCTATAAAGCACTGACGTTGGTAAATATTATTTTAACCTAGGCCTCTGAATATAATATTCTTCAAACATGCAAGTGGGATGCTCTCTTGGCATTTAAATATTTTTCTAAGTTTACCTTAAAGTTCTATTTTCCAAACTTGAATAAGTTATTTTTATTGGACCTTGTCCTGGCAGTAGAAAATATTCAAATAATTCCAATCATCTGGCACTAATTTACCATGATTTCTCACTACCATAATCTGTCGAAAACTCTGTTCCTCCTACCCCAGATGGGGCATGGGGTGAAAAAAAAAAAAAAAAAAAGATTAATTATGTAAGGCAAATTAAAGAAAACGTTCAAAGAGAAAAAAAAAAAGATTTTATTTTAAAATGTTTAGACTGGGCTTTCATTCGGGGTGACAGTGAGCACCAAAGGCTAATAAATGACTGTGAAGTTAAATATGACAGCTTCTCCAGTCTCTGCACCGTTTACTAGACTTGCTTTCCCAAGAGTTTTCTTTCTCTTCTGGGGGAGGCTGTTTTAAGGCAGAGCTGATGTGATAACCATAATTAGGTCTTAGGAGAGAAATTAGATCAAGAAATTACTGGCTGCTTCCAGTTGGTGAAGGGCCACACTTCCTCCCGACAATCCTAAAAAAAAAAAAAAAAAAGTGTGCTGTTTATGCTGTTTTCTCCCAGCCAAACAAGACTCTCTCCCCCACCCCACCCCCATTACTGTCGCTCCAAACAGCCAGGGGAAAATGCTGCAAACATCCCCAAGGCCACGCAGAATCCACCCTATCTCCTCGCACTCACTGCCTGTAATGCTGAAGGACGTGACAGGTTGGAAAGGAATGGCAGGTTTAAGGACAATTCTAGGAGGCAGGACACTGATGGCTTGGGTAGGGACAAATCCATTGGCTGAGCCAACAGATGATTTCAGAGTTTTATGCTTGGTTCTTGTTGTAGACTGGTGTTCCCTGGAATTTTCCACCGTGTTCTGCCCCCTCTGACCTCCATATGAAAAGCCGGCTGGGTGTTTATTGTTCTCTTTCTGGCTCAGGCAGCTCTTTGGTGTGCGCTGCTGCTGCTAGCAGACACCCTGACGGTTTCTGTTGCTAACCTGATCTTGCCGGCGCTGCATTCTGGGCTGTACGGGAATTACTGGTGTAGGAATGATGAGCCCTGTGGGTTTGCGACGCAAAGAAATAGTAAGCAGACCTGGAATACTAAGAGAACATGGGGAAGAAGGAGAGAACCTAAAATAAATAGGTTTTGCGAAGGGTTGGCTTATGGAATTCTCAATTAGTGCACTTGGTTCTGATAGTTCAAAATCGGGCTTTGCAGCTAGGAATCTTGTTTACATTGCTTTCTGTGCCTTTTACAATAATTATATTGGGTATTTGAACATCTGATTGGGACATCTTTCCCCACAAAGAAGAGTTTTTATCTCATTCAAATAGAAGTAAACTAGCACTCCAACCAATTTTTACTGAAGAATGGAGAAACATATAATCCTAAAAAAAAAAAAAAAAAATCCTAAATAAAATTCATTAAATCAGCAGAAACTTGCCAAGATGATCTTTGTCAAAATTGTGACAAATCATTCAAAAACCCATAGCTTTGGATTTGTGCTTAAAAAACAAACGAACAAACAAACAAACAAAAAACATGACATTATCAACTAAAAGAGAAAGCATTTCCCCCAGACGGCTTGTATTGTCACAGCCACACATAAGGCTGAATGCATGAGCCTCCCACTTTGAGTCTTCTGGATGGTTCTTCCAATTTTTGCCACCAAAATATGTGCTGCGCGGCAGCTACTTCTCTCGTGTAACAACTAACCAACTCAGAGTTACCTTCTTCTATCCTGCTCTTCCTTGAAAAACTCTTTACCCTTCACGTGACCTCATCACTCTCCCCACCTCCCAGAGCAACCCTTTTGGAAAAGATTTAGAATGGCAAAGTAGACCACCCTCTTTCTTAATGATTGGTTAGACCTGAATAGATGTGGGCCCCTCCCCACCCCCACATGTCCTAATTCCTCTCTTCTTTCCAGGGTGAAATGGGTCCAAAGGGTGAGCCTGGGATAGCAGGACACCGGGGTCCCACAGGAAGACCAGGAAAAAGAGGCAAGCAGGTAAGGACCCCAGAGCTTACCTCCTCCATGAGGTCAGACTGTCTTGATCTGGGGATGTAGAGGGGCAGGCAAGTGGGGTTAATCTGAGACATTCCGTAGACCCAGACTCCAGGGACCTCTGGGCTGGTAGGCAGGGGCAGCACCACTT
Organism: Elephas maximus indicus; assembly: GCF_024166365.1. Lineage (NCBI taxonomy): Eukaryota > Metazoa > Chordata > Mammalia > Proboscidea > Elephantidae > Elephas > Elephas maximus. Next base: position 36,187,109 of record NC_064845.1, on the reverse strand, counting down.
CCAGGAGCTGCGAGCTTCTCTAGACCAGCCATAGCTTCAGGTAGATGAGACAGGATGCTTGGCTCAAACCGTGTCCAAAGCCAGAAGCAAGAGTGGGTCTTTGGCTTGTAAAACAGGTCTAATTAAGCAAAGCAACTGGGAATGGAAGCCAGTTCTGGTCATTTACTGAGACAATCCGCTTTTGCCTCAATGTCCTAGATATGAATAGGGTTTTGGAGAACCGCCCAGATATTTCCCTGATGTTGAAGGGTCTTCTTGGTTTCAACAATAGGACGGTTTGAATTGCTTCCACATAATCCCCCAATTTGTATGTAACCCTCTTGTTGGCACTGTTAAGGCTTGAAGGGAATTTTTCACTCTGAACTCCCTGTGGGCCAGTGGTGCTAAGAGTTTCTGGAGGTTATTCTAAGTCAGTCCAAAGCTTGAATCAGAAGAAAAGCCGAAGGAACTACAGGAGATTAGAATTTCAGAGCCAGAAGGATCTTGTTGTTGTTGTTAGCTGTCACTGAGTTGGCTCCTGACTCATGGCAACCCCATGCACGACAGAATGAAACGCTGTCCAGTTGCAGATCAGACAGTTGTGATCCATAAGGTTTTCACTGGCTCATTTTCGTAAGTACATTGCCAGGCCTTTCTTCCTAGTCTGTCTTAGTCTGAAAGCTCTGCTGAAACCTGTTCAGCATCATAGCAACACGCAAGCCTCCAGTGACAGACAGGTGGTGGCTGGGAATCGAACCCAGGTCACCCACACAGAAGGTGAGAATTCTACCACTGAACTACTACTGCACTCAGAAGGATCTTAGAGACTACCTGATCCAATCCCCTTGGTTTATTCACAAGGAAACTGAGGGCTAGGAAGGTGGAGTGACTTGTCCCAGACCCCTCAGCCAAGCCAGCTTCAAAGCCAGGGTTAGAGCTTAGATAGTTGAGACCAGCTCTTCTCTACACCAAGCATCTCTGCTCCATCACCTTCATGCTTGAGGACTTGCCTTCAGGCAGGCCCAGCAAAGCCACTGTTGACTTTATTATAAAAAATCTTCATTTAAGGAGACTAACCAACTTCCTTGAGGGAGAACACCTAACTTTGTGACAAGTAAGGAATAAAGAATGCCTTTCTTGGAAAGTGCTGCTCAGGGAAGTAGGGTTCTGCTGATAGAGACATGGTTCTAAGCAGATGACCAGTAAGCAGAATATCCCAGTACTGCTTCTATCCGAATCAAGGAGTATTTCCAGCTTCTTCAAGCTTTGGCACTTCCTGTGCTTAAAGCCAGCTGACATGGCTGTTAGAAAAACAAGCCTTCACCGCCGTGGCTATAATAAGACGTGTGACTTCCTTTGCCATTCTGGGACTCATCTTGGTTATCTCATGGAATGCTTCAACTTGGCCTAAGGCTCACAGACTCCCTTCACAAGGGTGGAATTGGAAGCAAACTCTGACCTCACGCGTGCCATATTAAGGTTTAAGAGCTCCTTGGACAGGGACAAGAGGGCCACGTTGACAAGGCGGCAGGTCACATGTCACTGTTGGGATTGGAAAGGAGTCCCCGGCACACCTGCTTCCCAGACTCAAGGAAGATTGTGTTTCACCAGGTGGGCAAGCATGCCACAGCACAAGTGTAGAAAGGGGATCCAGGCCAAAGATGTCGGCATCAATCACTATCCTGGCTAGACACGGGGCAAGAGTAGACAATTAGCAAATTATTCAGGGGAAGAAGCTACAGAGTACACTCAGCCTTAGTTTCTAGGGTCTCTCCCAAAGGCAGCCTTTAAGAAGGAAGCCAAGAGCCTGATAGTGGTTCTTGACACAGCTGAGAGGACAGCCCATATGGAATGGCTGTAGTTGCAGGTACACCTCTCTTTAAGAAACCAGGGCTTCTTGAAAAGTGTGAAAAAGATGGAACCAAGCCTGTTACTGGGATAATCTGCTTGTCCCACAGAGCCTTTCTTTCTGTGCCAAGCACTTCTCCACCTCTGGGGTCTTTCTTGGCCTCACAACAGTTCTGTGTGGAATGTATATTTATTAGCCCCATATTATAGATGAGAAATGGGAGGCACAAAGAGATGACGTCAGTTACTCAGGGTCACATGACCAAAGCAAAACATCAGATCCTTTGATTTATGGTTCAACAAAGCTGCCTCCCCTTTGTGTTTTCAGCTTTTCCGCCCTCCGGCGTTTGATCTGGGGAAGGGAGGTGAGCAAGACAGATTCCAGCCCCCATGGAGCTTATATCTCATGGGGAGAGGAGGGTAAAATGACCACACAAATAATTGTGAAGTTATGATTTTCGGATAAGTGCCGTGAAGGAAAAGGGTGGAGTTACAAAAGTCTACGATGGGGAGAACCAACTCAGTCTGGAGAGATCGGAGAGAGCATCTCGGAAGCAGTGACGTCTGAGTTGAGAGCTGAAGGATGGGTTAACTAGGCAGTGGGAAGAGTCTTGAGAAAGGGGTAAGAGGCATGGTGCTCTTGAAGACCAAAGGGTGATGTGGCTGGAGCCCAGAGAGGAGGGCGAGGGAGGCTGGAAGAAACTAGAAAGCTTAGCCATGCAGGGCTTTGTGGGCTGAACCCCGGAACTGGGTCTTTATACTGGGAGCAAGGAGAGGCCTGTGAGTGGGAACAGCCCTCATAGTAGAATAGAAATGATCCTGATGAGTAAGTAGAAGGCCTGAGTTCCAAGCCTTGCTTTGCCACCTCGACGCTCCATGACCTGAGTAAATAATCTTCCCTTCTTTCTGAGCTGGTTTCCTCATCTGCCAAACAGATGGGAGGGTGGAGTAGGTTGGCTCCTTTCTGCTGTTATGCGCCTAGAAGGGACAGGGCAAGAAGTAAGGTTTGCAAACTTGCAGTCAACTATCACTTTCTCAAATGTCATTTTGCCTGAGCTTTTTAGGAGCTTGGTTGTCAAGACCTTAGGGCTGCAAAGTACTAAGCAGCCCCTCCCTGACTCAGAGACAAAGGGAGTTCACCATATCATGCTATCACACAGCTGGCTTTTGAACAGGCTCTGCCTTTTTTTCCCATCAGGGCCAGAAGGGAGATAGCGGAGTTATGGGCCCTCCAGGCAAGCCTGGACCTTCTGGTCAACCTGGCCCACCAGGCCCTCCAGGACCGCTGGTCCCCCCAGCCACAGGTAAGAGTGACTCTGCTTCATTTGACATACAGTGTCACCCTCCTGGCCAGTCTCCCCAGCGAGAGCGCAAATAGAGCTCTGCCTTGTGTTTAGAGTTAGAAACAACCTAAAAAAAAAGAAACAACCAGAGGCACTTAAATTCCTTAATAATTTCTCCACAATTTGGCTCATTCAACTTTTACACAGCAGAGATTAAAGACCATTCTGGCTTTGTTTCAGCATTTTGGAGAACAAATACAGGAGGGAAAAGAAAAAATATTGCATTTGGTGATGTCATTTATAGTTTAAGTGAAAAATAACAGGCTCATGTTTCATCAACTCACACTTATTCATTTTTTCCTAGAAAAAAAAAAAAAAAGTTTCATGGCTCCAGCAATTCTCTTAAACCTAGAACTAAAGATGACATTACAAATTTTTCTCTTACACTATGAGTCGGAATCGACTCAAAGGCAGTGGGTTTTTTGGTCTCTCAGTCCTCAAGTATTATGAAAGTCTTTGTTTATTTGGGAAACCCTGGTGGCCTAGTGGTTAAGTGCTACAGCTGTTAACCAAAAGTTCAGCAGTTCAAATCCTCCAGGCCCTCCTTGGGGCAGTTCTACTCTGTCCTGTAGGGTTGCTATGAGTCAGAATTGACTCCACGGCAGTGGGTTTGGTTTGGTTTTTGGTTTTATTTATTTGCATTGAATATAGAAAGAAATCACCAAAAAAGCAATTAAAAGCAATCCGAAGCCTACCACTTGCGGAGGGCACAGTTACACTGGACTTGGCGCTTCAGCCTATTCTGGAAACTGGCCATTGAAAACCCTAGGGACTGCATTTCTACTCAACTGGGTGGGTTTTAAGCCCTTTGTTCAGTTTGTGTCCTTGTCAGCTCAAAGGAAAGCCTTTATACATCATCCATGTGAACACATTATTTCTAGGTTAACGGAGACTAGTTAATCACTGGGCAGGATTTCTTTTTGTTCGTCGTCAGTTATGCAAAAGGAATCAAAACTACTTTTGTCTTGACCCCACCCACCTGCAGCCAAGGGCAAGCGGAGGCTCCCTGGGTAGAGATGCAGAGCTGGGCTCGCTGGCTGCAGGGTGGCGAACGGGCCAGGCCCATGGGGCAAGCTCAGCTAGCCCTTGATGGGGAAGTTCAGGTGGCAATACCCTTTAGTGCAGTCTGGCAGGCAACAGGCAGGGATAACGATGTCTCCGACAGCCGGGAGGAAGCGGCAGGGAAGTGGCAGTGGTGGCAGGAAGCAGGTTCCCTGCCACGTCCTGTCAGAGGCCACCCTGGTTCTGGTGGCCAGGGCTGGAGCTAGGTGGTACTGAGGGAGCTGGGGGAGGGAGCTGTTTAATAACCTAGGTTATAGGGAAAGAAGGGCTGCAGGGGGGGATAGAGGCAAAATGCCTCTAGGATTTAATTTGCAAAAATCAAATTACAGATGTAGCTGAGTCCTTCCTGCACCCAGACTGGGTATAAGTGAATCAGAGTGGTACCTGGGAATTACCAGCTTCCTGAGGGCATCTGTATTCTTGGACGTTTGCCTTTTCAATGGTGGAGTGTTAAGTCAACCATGAATGCTCAGCCTCACTGCCGATTAGCTGGATCGTACCAGACAAACTCCTGAATCTCTCTGAGGCCATGGTTCTGGTGGAGGAGTTGGGGCCACAGAACTTTCTGGAAGGCTACTCCAATGCCTCTCTCGCTTGGTTGTATTTCTCCAGGTGCTAATTACCTGGAATATTCCCAGGCATCTCCGTCTCCCTAGGCTCTTCTGAAGACATCAGAAACACAAGACTAGAAGTCTTCCCATAGAATTGTATTCATATTTTTTTAAGAACAAACAGCTGTAATTTGGTATGAGAAGTTGGCAAACCTCCCTCCTCCTCATGCCGGTGGCATTTCGGATTTCGGATTTTGGATGCATCTGTCAACCACCTGGGGAGGCCTCAAGGTGTAGGGCTCCTCTACTGGGGTCTCCTCCTCCAGCTGCAGCTGCTTCCCTGGGTCCTGACCAGACCTCTCCCCTGGGGTCATGTTATTTCCTGCCCTTCAGGGATTTCCATACCCTGTCCCCAGTTGCTGCATGCCCCAGTTGTCACATGACCTACCTTGCTTCTGAAAACAGTGACTGGCTGTCTTCCAAGTCCCTTCATTTCCCCAGGAGGAGGGGTACTTATTTGTTTCCTTTTACAGTATCTATGTTTTCTTCTCTTTTTCTCTCTTCCTGTTGGTTGGTTCTTGCTCTAGTGTTTTTCTACTGATCAGAGGGTGACTATTGGACTTTTCCACAGACCTCATCTCTCTAATTAGTCTGCATTCATTCATTCAATCATCAAACACATATGTGCCCCTACTACGTGTCAAGCAGTAGTGAATAAAAACAGGCACAAACCCTGCCCTCATGGAACTTACATTTTACCAGGGGAGATAGATCTTGATCAGATAATCTCACAATATGCAGAGTCACAGATAAGCGCTGTGAAGAAAAGGCATAAAGAACTATGAGATTGTTCCCAAGAAGAGCATGGCAGTGTGAGAACCCCAAAATTCCTCCCCTCAGAATTCCTGTTTGAAGCTGGATCAGAACGGAGTTAGGAGGTACTGGGGAGGGGAGGTGGAGGGTGAAGGGGTGGACAGCTGGAAGAGGAGTGGCCTATGGAAAGACTGCTTCCCCAGACCAATGGCACTCAACCTTGGTGCACATTGGAGTCATCTCGAGAGCTTTAAAAAATATGAATGCCTGGGATCTATTCCCAAAAATCCTAATGGAATTGGTTTGAGGCATGTCCTGGGCATCTGGGCTTTAAAAGCAGGGGTGAGAACTACAACTCTAGAGGGTCTCCGATGTTGTAGGCAGTGAATTTCCTGTTCACATCATTCTGGGACATGTCCTGACTCTTCTCGGTACCAGAAGAGTAAGTGGGCTGAGCATTTACAAACGTCCTATTTTCTTTCAGAAGAAACCCACACCCAGAAATTTCTCTGTAAGGTTCACCCTTCAGCCGAAGATTAGATAGGTCTATAAGGCCAACTAAGCCCCGGTGGCACAGTGGTTAACAGCATGGCTGCTAACCAAAATGTCAGTAATTCAAATCTACCAGCTGTTCCTTGGAAACCCTATGGGGCAGCTCTACTCTATCCTGTAGGGTTGCTATGAGCTGGAATTGACTCAAGGGTAACAGGTTTGGTTTTTGGTTATAAAAAAAAAAAAATTATAGAGCCAACAATAACACACATGAGGGACATGCTTCAGTCATGTATACTGGACTGACTCATGGTCGTACTAGCAAAGACAAGAAGGCAGGAAGGGACAGGAAAACTGTAGGAATGGAAACAGGGAACCTGGGGTGGAGAAGGGGAGAGTGTTGACACATCCCAGGGTTGGCAACCAATGTCACAAAACAATTTGTGTATTAACTGTTAAACGAGAAACTAATTTGCTATGTAAACTTTCATCTAAATCATAATTAAAAAAAAAATTCCTCTATACAATCCTATATATAAGAAGAACAAAATAAAATGAATAAGAAACAATAAAAGTTATCAGTCAGTAATGTGTTCATCTGCAAGAAGCCCCTGTTAATAATGGTCTAAACAAATAGAGAATTATTTTTCTCATGTAGCAAGGAAGTTCAGAGATGACAGCAGTGCTTTGGCTCAGCCTTTAAAGTGTACTATCAGGACCCCAGGCCCCTTGTCTTTCCTGCATATTTGCTTCTCTTCTCATAGTTGTGGCTTCATGGTCGCAATACGGTTGCTGCAGCACCAGACCTCTTGTCTGTATTCAAGGCTCAAAGTAGTAAGAAGCTATGTCTCCACCAGCTATGTTTCTCTCCTTCTCAGGAAAACGTTCCCAGATGGCCACCCTTCCTCCACCGCAGACCTCACATTTGCCAGAACTGTGATACATGGTTACCTCTAGCTGCAAGGGAGTCTAGAAAGTAAAATTTCTATCCATCTAGTCTTTAAAATAGAGGCAAGGGAGAATGAGACCTGGGAATAATTATGCAATCCACCAAGCGTAATTAAGGGACCGGCAGAAAATTCGCTCCCTATCTTGGATCAAAAGCATCTCTTTGAACTTCTCTCCTCCAGGTTTACTCTGAAATGCGTGGATTTTAACCATCTTTCTGTAGGGAGGTTGCTCATGTCTCCTTGGACTGTTTGGTTTTCTCTTCCTTGGCTCTAGTAACATAGCAGTCTGTTGCCTCCTAGGACAACTTGTCATGGGACCCAAAGGGGAAAGAGGATTTCCCGGGCCTCCAGGAAGATGTCTGTGTGGACCCCCTGTGCATTTGAATAACCCTTCCTACGGGGAATCTGGGTACGGGCCCAGTTCCCCACGAGTTCCTGTGGTAAGGCTCTTCTGGGCGAAATCTGGGGTGGCTATCAAAAAGGGCCTATCACCCGATCCTCTCGTGGCTTTGTAAACGCTTCTTAGTAAAATTGATTTTCCCTCATTATGCTGGGAACACATTTGTTATAGAAAATCAGAAAATCGAAAGAAGAAAACCAAATTGTCCGTTTGGTTGTGGGTCCATTGTGGGGGTATTTTCTTTGACTTTTTAAAGAATAATTTTTACATGGTTGAGATTATATTGTATAAAAATGTTGCAGCCTAGTTGTCTCTGTTGAAATCCCATCATATTTCTACATTCTATAAATATCATTTCAAACTTGTTATTAAAGAAAATTTCTAATAAATACAAAAGCTAAGCAAATAGTGTAATGAGCCTCTGCATCCCCTTCACCTGGCAATGATCAACTCATGGCTAGCTAATCTTGTTTCCTCTTTATGTGTATTCACTACTGTCCACCTTCCCTTGGATTATTTTGAAGTAAATCCTGGATGTCAATTAATCATAAACACCATTTGAATGGATGCGTAGTTACCCATCTGTGGCATAGTTGTGCTATGATTTATCTAACCAGTGCCCTGCTGTTGGATATTTACAGGGTGCTCCCAAACTTCTCATTAATATAAATAAATAACACTGTAATGAACATCTTTGAGTGTAAGAATTTTGTTAGAATCATTTCTAGATGTTAAATTACTTGATTAGATAATATCACCTTTTTATTTATTAAGTCTTGGGAACATTTAAAATATTAAAAAATTTTAAATCACTGCAGACTTTTTTTATATCAAACTCAGATATGAGGAATTGGATTGAGAAGGTGTGGGAATAAAGACGGTTCTCCCCACTTGAGGAAGAGTCCTCCTCCTTGTCCCCACTTGAGGAGGAGTCCTCCTCCTTGTCCCCATGGTTAACCAGCCCAAGGATAGAGTTTCTGTTTTCTCCTCCAGCCTTCTCCCTACCCTTTCTAGAAGTGTTTTCTGGAATCCTCACAAGTGTCTTCTTTGGCAGATTTTTGTGGTCAACAACCAGGAGGAGCTTGAGAGGCTGAACACCCAAAATGCCATTGCCTTCCGCAGAGACCAGAGATCTCTGTACTTCAAGGATAGCCTTGGCTGGCTCCCCATCCAGGTACCCCAAGGAGGACACCTCAGGACCTTCCGCACACTTCCCCATACATGAAAGGGCTACATCCATTAAAGGAAAGGGAAGGCCAAACAGCTGGGCCTGAGGGCAGTTTTCTGCTGCCTGTTTCCATGGAAGAGCTAAGCATCCTCCTTCACACTTTTTCTGAGCAACTATCCCAATAGAGCCTCCTTTTTGAGCCTCTGAGGGGGCCCATAACTAAGGATTCAAACTGTACATCCCCAAACTGCCAGGCCGCCATCTTGATCTGGCCCAGCATTCCTCCCATCTACAGAGCTCTGGGAAACAGGAAAGAAGTGTCTTTCCCAACCCAGAGGAGGAAGTTCTGAGGCAGCCCCAGAAAGCCAAGGGATGCCCCAGCAGTGTCCCCCTGGACCGAGAGCATCTGTCCTCAAGGCCAGTGGCCTGCCCTGCTTTGTGGCTGCCTGGACATGTCATCTCCCGGTAACTGTTATGTGTTTCTTTGGCCAGTTGACCCCTTTCTACCCTGTGGATTACACTGTAGACCACCGTGGCACCTGTGGGGACGGGGTCCTGCAGCCTGGGGAGGAGTGTGACGACGGTAACGACGATATGGGTGACGCCTGCATCAGTGAGTGGGGCCTGGGCTCAGAGGGCCTGAAGCCATGGAGTTGGGGGTCGGGGGAAGCCCTAGACACCACCTGTGGGGGTTTGAGATAGTTCTAGAGCCAGACGGAGTGTACCTGGGCTGCTGTGGGGGTCCCCCACCCCTGCAGTTCAGGCCAAGTATTAACTCCTTCTACCACCCAAGCTCATCAATGGGGGTAGGTGTCAAGGATCTTGCCCCCAGAGAGGCCTCCTTTGTCCCAAAGAGTAGCGCCACGAGGCCTTCCCTTTTCTCACAATTCTTCTTTACTTGGCAAACCCACATCCCAGGATCAAAAGACTGTGGCTTTGTTGTATGGAGGAGTGAAAGGGATGCTGTTGTATGCAAAAGGAAGGGCCTAGAATTTGAATCAGTACTCACTTTTACTAGTTGTAGCTCTAGGAGCAAAGCCCTTCTGATGACAGCGGCTGGCCCAGCCAGAGCTGCCCTCAGGCTTATGGGATGTTACAGGACAGACAGGAAGAGGCAAGGCGCTGGAGGGCTTGCATTTTTCTTTATTTTGAATCATAGGACAAAGGCACGAGGTGAGCTGGAAAGTGCAGGCTTTAGAGTCAGACAGAGTTTGAACGCAGGCTCTGATAGCCAACAACCCGCCCTCGGGCTCAGGGAGGAGGCACTACTCCATGAGTGGGATGTTGGAGGATGACTCATGGCTCCGAGCCTCACTTGCCTCAACTGTAAAATGGGTACAACAGTACCGATTGCTCAGTATCTTTAGAGAGTCCATGAGCTAATAATGTTAGTGTAGGTTGTCTGGAGCATAGTAAGGGTTTGGCATCCATTTGTTAAATTCATTCAAGGCTTAGTTTTTAAGCCCCTACTATAGGAGCTGGAACGCATGGAAACACTGGTGATGCAGTGGTTAAGAGCTGGGCTACTAACCAAAAGTCGGCACTTCGAATCCACCAGTGCTCCTTGGAAACCCTATGGGGCAGTTCTACTCTGTCCTTTAGGGTCACTATGAGTCAGAAACTACTCGATGGCAGTGGGGTTGGTTTTTTTGTTTTTGCTAGAGGATCCAGGCTTGGGCTTGGGGCTGGGGACGTGTAGATGCACAAACAGGGAGCTTCCCCTCAAATAGCTCAAGGGAAGGACGAATACGCACCCTGACGGAGGCGTGCCCAAGGAGTAGGGATGGGCACATGCTGCTGATTCTCTTCGCGTGTGGCTGCACCTTCCCCGGATGCCCTTGGAATTCCCAGGATGGCAATTGCTAGGATGCTGGTGTGGCCTGGAGTCCCTTCTGCCCTTGGTCACACAGTAGGAAAGAACTAATGGGGTCTCTGTGCCCTGTAACAATAAGGGTGGGGTTCACATCCCAAGACCCTCCCCTCGTGTGAAGCCAGAGGCCCCCCTTGAAGATGACCTGGCTCCCCAGGAAAACAGACTGGGTCCACCTGTGTCACCCACCCTGGAAGCGTTCTGTTTCATAGACAGGAGTCACCAAGTGCCATCCCTGTGCCTGACGCTCTCCTGGCCCTCACCTCATGGGACCCCCACAGCTGTCCTGGGAGGGGAGGCAGAGCCATGTCCCTATGTGCATAGAGGCCAAGTACCCTGCTCCTGGCCCTTTGGCGATGTGTGGCAGGGCGGGCTGGAGCTAGGTCTCCTTCTTCTCGTTCCACCATCATCGGTGCAGGATCTGGGGGTCTGAGGGCAGTACCTGGAGTCTGAGCTTTGTGGGGGGCAGTCCTTCCAGCGGTGTGGTGCTGTAGGTGGGCCTTTTGGGTGCACAGTCCTTGCAGGCTGAGGCAGGCCTGTCCCTTCTGCCCCTTCTCAGGCAGCACTTCTATGTGTCCCCTCAGGCTGTCACCGGGCCTACTGTGGAGACGGTCACCAGCACAAGGGCGTGGAGGACTGTGACGGCTCTGACTTTGGTTACCTGACCTGTGAGACCTATCTCCCTGGGTAGGGACCGCCTCACTGCTATTATGACCAGGGCCAAAGGACACTTCTCCCTCCCTCCTTCCTCTCCTTTTTCCCTTCACAAATGCTTGAGTATCTCTCACGTTCCTGGTGCTTTTTAGACACTGAGGTATGGTGATGAATAAGGCATGGCCCCTGCTCACTGGGAGTTTTCTCTTCGGTGGAGTAGGCAGACAATAAACACATAACTGCCGTGTACCCACTCAGAACAGCCTGCATGCCACCAAGGCCTGTGGCTGCACTGTCCTGGACAGACACAGCCACCAGCTCCGCCCTGGGACAGAGGGGTGGGCAGTCTCTAGCTTAGCTGTTGCCCCTGGATGAGCAGCCCCCATCCCAGTGGTTACTATGACTACATTGTCTCTTGGGCTGTGGGCCGGAGAGCCCAGTGGAGGGTAGACATATCAGGCATTTCAAAAGAATCTACACTCCTGTGTAACCTGAATTCCCCAGAACAACCCCCCACCCTGTCCAGCAGGCCTGTGGCCACAAGTGAGACCACACCAGCATTAATATCTCATTTTGCTGGTTCATGGCCAGGAACTTGGTACTCACTTTAAGAACCCCTTTAGTCATTTCCAAGGGTACTCAGTTGTGTGTTCACATTGCTCAGGGCAAGTATGTTAACGTCCTGCTTTCCACACTGACGTCTCCCAAGCCAACTGAGAGCCACTGGCCCCCGTGAGGTGCTAATTCCATGCCCCAAATGTGGCCTCCTGCGCTTATTCAAAATGCAAAATGGCGCCACCTTCCCCCCAGTTCTCACAGAACCAGAGTTGTATAATGTTCTAGGGAAAATATGGAGGCTGACCCTTCTCCCCAGTTTCTGTCCTGCCCGTCCCTTGGCTCTAGAGTGGACCCCCTGGTGCCTCAGATCTCCTAAGTCTCTTGTGAATCCTATTTCCTCAACTTTTGCTTCAGGCACTTTTCCTGTCATGGGCCGGGACCCAGGCCTTGAGCCAGGGCTGAGAACAGACACCTGTCTCTCTACCACTCCCTCTATGCACTCTCTTCCAAGGGAACCTTCTCAACTCCCCCACCCCGCACCCCTCCATGCTTATCCAAGACCATTTAGGCTTGGCCAGGTGGCCCTACTTAGATGTATCCACTGCCCCACTCCCTGAAGTAGGGAAGGCTTCTGACAGGTAACTGCCAGAGAGTTGGCAGAAGGTCTGAGCTGGCTCATGGCTCCATGGAGACAACTGAGTGCGGACAATCAGACATGGAGTACAGGGCTGAGTAGGGCCTGGCTCACTGGCTCACTGTGGTTACCCACCTAATCCCTAGAAGCCTTGAGGGATGCCTTTGATTGTGTGTATGTTTAACACACTGCCATGGGATTATGCCAGGCGCTCCTTGGAAACTCTATGGGGAGGTTCTACTCTGTCCTATAGGGTCACTATGAGTCTGAATTGACTCGACGGCACTGGGTTGGTTTTGGTTTTTTATGGGATTATTATTTGGGTTTACAGAGGTATAGGCTTGTGCTGTCCAATATGATAGCCACTAGCCATGCGTGGCTATTAAAATTAATTCAAACTAAATAAAATGAAAAACTCAGATCCCCAGTTGTATGAGCCATATTTCAAGTCCTCAATAGCCATATGTGGACAGTGGCTACCATATTGAACAAAAACAATAGAACATTTGCGTCTTTACAGAAAGTTCTATTGGACAGTGCTGAAAAGGGCGTGGTTCCCTTGAAGATGCTGTGTTATTAGCAGGGCTACTAATTCCTCTTCTACCCAGAGCCCTGAGCCAGAGATCAAGGAGAAGGACCTCAGAGGCCTAGACTTAACTCCCTCAATCCCCTTTCCCTACATGAGAGTGGAAACAGCCTTTATAGAGCCATTGGCCCTCAGGAAGGTGGCGGCAGTGACCGCTGATGGTTTGATCTCAAGTTACCAGAGGTGGGCTTGGTCCTTGGTCCTTGGAGCTGGGCAGACGCTTTTCTGCTGCTGCCCTGTGATGCCCTGACGGTGTTTTTGCCTCCCCTCAGGTCACATGGAGACCTGCAGTGCACTCCGTACTGCTCCATCGACTCCACGCCCTGCCGCTATTTCACATGAGGGGCACAAGGAGAAGGCTGGCTGCATCCCACAGAACAGCAGCAGCTTCTTCACCTCGTCAAACCAACCTCGCACTGTCCTGGTCCAGTTTCCACCAACCTTTGTGTGACAAAAACAAGGACAACTCTTGCTGCTAAGATGTGCTTTTAACTCAGTCTGGCTGGAAGAACCCAGGACCACTGCATCCTGTCTTAATCCAAAGTACCAGAAAACCTTCTAAATGTCCAACTCAGCCATGTTCCCCATTGCTACCAACTGGCCAAAGAGCTGGCTACAAAGCCCTCCCTCTTCTGGAATGTCGCTGACCCTGGCCGTGGCCTTGGCTTAGGACTGTTAGACACACATGGCCCTGCAGGGCTATTTTAGTTCTTAACTTGTTGGGGGTCTGGTGTGAGGCCTCTCTGCCCTCTGACCTCTGGAAACGCTGGCATTTTCTCCCAGGGTAGCTCACCCTCAGACCCCCTGAAGCCGGAGAAGAACAAAGCAGGGAATGGACAGACTCCCTCCGTGTGGCTCACTGCTCTGAACCTGCTGAGGGACCCTCAGTTGGCCACAGCCCAGCACAGTCTCACGTGGCTCCCCTAGGAAGACACCCAACTGTGAAAAAATACTGAGAAAGCCACAAAACCCACGCTCCCCCTCAGGCAGAAGGTGGGGGCTCAGGCTGGGCCGCTGGCCATACAGACAATTGCAGAGCTGTGGCCTTCCTCTTCTGGATGTTTCCCAAAGGGGTGGCTCATGGTTTTACCACCTGTCACCATCTTGACCTTGTGACCTCACTTTGACCTCTGCCTTATGAATGCTCCTCCTGTCCATTTCCTATTGAGAAGACTCTTAGCAGAGTGTGACCTCCCCCTGAGCCCACGCCCGGTTTCCCAGTCTAGGACCCTTGATGAGTATACAATGCAGGCAGAGACTGTTTCCGTCCTGAGTGCCATCTCTTGCTTCCTGCTGACTCCTCTGAGTGACTGTGGCCTCCCTTTGTGTCTTGGCCTTGCATAGCCTTGTCCTTATGTCTGTGTGCCCAAGCTCTTCACTTTCTACAAGATCATAGTCCTGCCTATCTGTGAGCTGCCTGCCACTACCATCTTTCCCAAGTGGGGCTTGGTTTAGCTTTGGAAAGATGCCTCCAAGGTGAAATGTGCCCCACAGCCGTGATGGGGATGTGCCTTCTGCTACCAGATGGAGAGACACCCCAGGCTTTGGTGCAATGCTATCCAGTGTGCCTAGGACAGAGTGAATCTTGGGGACTCGGCAAGCAGGAGTGTGCAGGGCATTATGCTGGTGGTTTGGTCTCTGGGTGGACCATGTCTTCCCAGGTGGATGTCAGCCCGAGTGGTGTCCCCAGAGGTGGTCACACTGGCCAGCCCAGTTCCCTGAGGCTCTGGCGCACCTCCTGGGAGATGTTACTTCTATGCTGCAAAGCCACCACCACCACACTGGGGCCCGCAGTAGGAAATCAAAAAATAAAGGCAGTTCATTTCCCTACCATGGTTCTCTCTTCCTTGAGGGGTAGGGGCCAGTGTCCCAGCACTGCTGGATGGGGTCTGGGGCTGAATTCAAGTTTACTTCCTGGACTCTGCAGAGAGTTCTAGAACATGGAAGCAGTCCAGCTCCCTCAGGGACAAGGGAGAAAACTGAAGTCGGGAGGAGCGGCAGCATATGCCCAAGATCACAAAACCTGGTCTTGCTAACCCAGCTCCAACCCCAACCTTGTGTCAGGACCTTGTCTAGGACTGGAGGGAGCCCCTAGGTGGCACAGTTAAGAACTCAGCTGCTGACCGAAAGGTCAGTGGTTCAAGCCCACCCACAGGCACCTTGGAAGAAAGGCCTAGAGATCTACTAAAAAATTAGTCTTGGAAAATCCTACCCTGACACACGTGGGGTTGCCACGAGTTGGAGTTGACTCAATGGCAACTCGTTTGTTTTGCTTTTTAGGACTGGGTAAGGCTGCAGTACTGCCTTTGGACCTGCAGGAGGGCCCCTGTCCTGGGTGCCTTAGAGGGCACTACCCTGCTCTCCTCTGACCATGACCCTCCCCACAGGGCAAGGAGTCTGTGGGGCCAAGATGACGTGCCCGCCTAGAACTCGCACTCTGCCTTCCCAGACCATGCTCCAGAAGCCCAGGGCCCCCAAACCCTTATCCTATGGCCCTGAGCCTGCTTCCAGGGCCTGTGGCCTCTTCCCCATGGCCATCCTCCTGAGTGTGGCCTGTGCACACCTCTAAGCCCAGAGAAAAGCTGTTTGGAGAGCTGCGCATGGAGCCTGGACGTGCAGGCTAGGTTTCTACATGGGTGTACGAGGGCCCTCGCTGTATGGGGTGGGCCTGGGGCTCAACAGAGAAGGGGGTTGGGCTGGGACAGGGCCCTGCTCTCCCCACAGCCCCACACGCTGCCACAGAACTTTCAGGAATCTAAAAATTCCCAATTCAGGTCTGGCCTTCCAGGTATTATGAAAATGTATTTGCCAAGGTAAGCAAATAAAATATATTTAATTAATAGTTGGTCAGTTTGATTATAACTTAAATGTTTAGACGTTTGGTGTGTGAGCCTCCATCTGGGCTCTTGTCTCTGGATCCCGCAATACTGGGGGTAGGCTTCTCTCCAGCTATTTCCAGGAAGGGTCCTGCAAGGCTTAGGAAATGAAAGGATTTAAAATCATGTGTTTCAAGAATACATGTAATAAGAGTAATTCTACCTGTTTGGTATGTAGAAACAGAAAGATGAAAGACCAGGGAAGATGGTGGTCTCTGGGTCCTTCCCTGAAATGCTAACTGTGGTGGAGGGGGCAGCTTCCCCATGAACAGAGCTGGGTGGGCTGCCCAGGAGCACCTGTAGGGAGGTGAGGCAGAAACAGAATAGGTGGCCAAAAGCTCACCTGTGCCAGGTAAATGTTTCCTGAGGTCATCTGCTGGTCAGTGGGAAGTTGAGGTGCCACAGTGTGGAGGAATCCCAGGCACCAGGATTCATTACTTCTCATAGCCTGTTTCTTTCCTCACCTAAAAGAGACTTTAAACTAGGGTTCAATTTTCTTCCAACTCTAATAGCTTGTGAGTGTGGACTCTGCCCTTCAGCTGTGACAGGTATGCCCTCAGATGCTGATGGATTCTGTCAGCAGCTTCTCAGGCTATCACACAGGGGAGGCGGAGAATAGGGCAGGTCTTCAGAGGTACAGTTGGTCACCAAAGGAGGCTATGACAATCTGATGCTTTTGTTGGCAAGTTAACATAATATCTACTTTGGATATAAACCATAGACTAGAACGTATTGGCACATATAACTTAAAAAAAAAAATGTCCAGTGGCAGAGTGGAGATTAGGCATAGTTCAATCAAGGTTCACACTCCATTTTTTCTTTATTCTCTAGGCTATTTATATCTGTCAGTTTACTCCTCCAGCTGGTTGTAAGCTGGCTCCTGCAGCTTTATGCTCCTATCTGCACCCGGCAATACTCAGAGGATGAGGGAACATCTATTCTGGTGACTCTCAGGAAACCCCTTTTCCAGAAGCCTGCAGCAAAGCTTGCTTCAAGCCTCCTTGGCCTGTTTTGAGTTACAAGCCCACTCCTGAACCAATTCTTTCATCAGGACAATTTCATCTGCTGACTGGATTAGAGCTGGATTCCTGAACCCATGGTGGGAAAGGTTATAGTACCCTTAGCCCACCTCTGGAAATTCCTCAGAAGCACTTGGGCTGCGTAGAGGCGTGGCTACTGGACCAAAAACTGGGGAGCAAGAATGGGGAAATGGATGCTTGGTACATACACTGTCCATTAGAGTGGCCACTTCTCTGGTGTTGCTTCTCCTTTTGGCAGTGTTAAGGGCTGGGCCACTTGGAGCAAACATTTTGGAAGGCTGCCCATACCCAGAAGCACTTGGTTGATTCTAGTAGGTCTATTCGGAGAGGTCACTCTGATAGGTCACCGCTGATCATGAGAGATGCGGTGTTGCTTGCAAAAAAAAGCAGAGGATTTGGGTTCACGATATGGATTTGAAGCCTGGCTTTCTCACTAACTTGCTGTTCAATTATTCTGATTTACTTCATTTCCCTGAGTCTCTGTTTTCTCACCTACAGAATGAAAGTAACAGTACTTTACTCCAGGGCTGTGGGGAATTCTAAAGGAGCCCTGGTGATGCAGTGGTGAAGTGCTTGGCTGCTAAAGGAAAAGTCAGTGGTTTGAACCGACCAGCCGGTCCATGGGACAAAGATGTAGCCGTCTGCCTCTGTAAAGATTACATCCTTGGAAACCCTATAGGGCGGTTCTACTCTGTACTATAGGATCACTGTGAGTCGGAATCAACTCAATGGCAATGGGTTTGGGAAATTACAGAGATAATATGGTTGAAGTAAGGAGCCCTGCTGGCGCAGTGGTTAAAGTGATTAACCGCCAACTGAAAGGCTTTTGGTTCGAAACCACCAGCAGCTCCCTGGGAGAAAGACGTGGCAGTCTGCTTCTGTAGAGATTTACAGCCTTGAAAACTCTATGGGGTCGCTATGAGTTGGAATCGACTCGATGGCAGTGGGTTTATGGTTAAAGTTTCTGACACTTAGAAATTGCTTAGGAAGTACTGGATTTTATCTGTGTCATTATCATTATTTATCGGTCTAGCTTAATCACTCACCTCTTTGGGGATCTCGGAATATTTTTTCTCCCTTTGAGGCAGATTGCATGAATTTGCTTTGACAGCTGTTTGGGCCACAGCCTTATGGCAAAGGAGTCAAAAAGAGTGATTGTTCTCAGACTCAGGTGCACACTAGCCCACCTGATACACAGCCCCAGGATGAACCTGTAGTCCAGTAAAATCAGGTTTACTGACTTGTAGTACACCAGTAGGTGCGCCTGGGTGGCTCAAATGGTTAAGTGCTCAAGTGCTAGCTGAAAGGTTGGCGGCTCAAACCCACCACCCAGCAGCACCTCGGAAGACAGGCCTGGCGATCTCCTTCTAAAAGGTCAGCCTTGAAAACCCTGTGAAGCAGTTCTACTGAGCACACATGGGGTCGCTGGGAATCGGAATCAACGCAACAGCAACTAATAACAGTACACCAGTTGCCACCAAGTCGACCTCCCGTGTGTCAGAGAACTGTGCTCCACACGGTTTTCAGTGGCTAATTTTTCAGAATTAGATTGCCAGGCCTTTCTTCCAAGGTGCCTCTCAGTTAGCAGCCAAGTATTAACCATTCGCACCACCCAGAGACTCCTGATTTGCAGCAGGCAGACCACATACAAGAGGAGCAATGGGCGTCGCATCACGGACGACACGGTTACTATAGGGAGACATGGAGTTGGAGTAGAGCATGAACAAAGCAGCACTGTGATGGGCTCCGAGCCTCAGGCCTGGACTGTGAAGTGGACCCAGGGTCCTGTCTCCTTGGAAACTACAAAGTTAAGATAAACAGGGAACGTTGTGCCTGAACACCCATGTCTGATGCTCAGCAGCTAGGTTGAACTTGACACTGCTTCTCTATGTCAAAGCAACTCACACAGCTCGGCTTGTCCAGGCAAGACGCGAGTGTTCTGTCCTCACTGACGTGATTCCAAACCGCAGAGTTCTGACAGCCTATGATTTTAGTCATAAGGCTTCCTCAGTGATTTCTGCTCAGGTGGCAGAAGTGAGCATGCAAGGTGGGGGATGTCGTCGGTAAGAAAGCAGTAGTCACTCAAAGAAAGGGTTATGACACTTTACGGCTGCAGTGATGACACTGGGAGAAATACTGTTTCCTGGTAACTTCGCAGCGGCCTTTATCTGTGTCTCCTATGGAAGCCTGACTGAATGGCAGGGCCCAGCACTGACTTTCCCCCTCTCAGGCCTGGCCTGGGTGTGACTCTTTCACCAGTAACAGAGGCCCAAGTTCTGCTCACTGACACCCAAGGATACAGCCTGTGGCTGGAATGTCCTGGCCAGTCCAGAAGCACTCCATGATAACCAGGGAGCTTTGGGGATGAGTATTTGTCCCAGGACTCTATCTACCTGCAAAGCTGTTTGAGCGACACATTTAAAAGCAAAGCAAGTCCTTTGAAGACAGGTTAGGAACTAATAGGACCTGCTGAGTGTCTCTTGGGACAGACACACAGGGCACCCATCACTAATTCAGGTACAGAGGGCACAACTGGGTAAATTGCTGAAGAACCTCCAGACCTCACTGTGATTAATGGGTCAACCTCTGCCCGGTGACTGCCCTTCCCAAGCTGTCCTGCCGCCTCCATCCCCACAGCAGAGTGAGCCAATTTAAATTTGAAATGAAACTTAGTCTTTCCACTTACATAGTAACAGCGAGCTCATGGATCAAGGACCCTGGTGCCTCAGCTAGATCTTTACACTGGAGCAAGCCACAGTTACACCCAAGGGCCCAGAGGCTCCAGGAACATGTGTTCTCCCAGATCTTCACTTGGACTGAGAGGGAGCTGTAAGTCTCCCAAAAGTGATGGGCTAAAGACTACCCACCTCCTCTCATTCAGCCCTACCTGAGAAACAGAACCAACACTGGCTTCATCAGAGGAACTTTCTCTCTGGGGCTCACCCTGAGTTCTTTTCACCTCCAAACAGTTGACTTTTGGGGTAAGGCAACTCTGTAAGACATACGACCTTACTAAATGGAAAAAAACAAAACTGGCTTTTCCCCTGCCCACTGTGTTCATTAAGGAGTCCTGGTGGCACAGTGGTTAAAGCGCTCAGCTGCTAACCAAAAGGACAGTGGTTCAAACCCATCAGTGGCTCCGCAGGGGAAAAAAATGTGGCAGTATGTTTCTGTAAAGATGACAGCCTTAGAAACCCTACAGAGCAGTTCCACTCTGCCCTATAGTTCTACTCTGCCCTATAGGGTCGCTGAGTTGGATTCGAGTCAAGGGCAACAGGCTGTTCCCTCGCCCTACCACCTACTCCCTTTAAGGAAATGAAAAGGGGCCACATATGAACACAGAAATTCTGATGCTGAGACTCTAGTATTATCTCGAGAGAATTTCATTTGGGGTTATTTGGCCCCTTCCATGGTGGCACAGTAGTTAAGCATTTGGCTGCTAACCAAGAGGTCAGCAGTTCGAATCTACTACCTGCTCCTTGGAAATCCTATGGGGCAATTCTACCCTGCCTTATAGGGTCACTGAGTCAGAATCGACTTGATGGCAATGGACTTGGTTTGGCCCCTTAATTTCTTCAAAGAGTAAACCGCCCCCCCCCCGCCTCCCTCCAGCTTTTCTACATTTTGGTCTTTGATGTTCCAACTCATAAACAGTACCACACTCCATTGTATGTCCTGGTTCCAGTTACCCTCAGCCCTTCATCAAACTAGGATGGGAAGCTGAAGAGAGTCACCATGGTAAGGGGTCATCACTGAGGCTCACCAAGAGAGACCTTTTTGCTCCGGGGCAGAGTTCTCAGAATCACCTGAAGGGTTTATCAGAAAGATTCCTGGGTCCCGTCCCAGAGTTCTTGACTCAGCAGGTCTGGGGTAAGGCTTCAAAATATGCATTTCTAACAAGTTTCCAGGGGATGCTGACGTTGCTGGTCTGGGACGGCACTTTAAGACCACTGCTCTGGGGAAATGTCTCATCTGAGAACCATGACAGGGACCAGAGTCCAAGGACACAGGGAGGACAGGTGGGTGGCTTTTGATATGCTTCCATTAAATAGGTGGGGCCTATGTCCCCTCCTTTTGCAGCTGGGTGGGCTATTGACTGCCTTAACAGAATCTAGGGGCTGTGATGCTACATGACTTGCCAGGCTAGGTCATAAAATGCCATGTAGCTTCTCGGAACACTTGTTCCAGAGGAAGCCAGACATCATGCCAGAAGGCCAGCTACCCTGAGACTGCCATGCTAGAGAGGCCCCCAGTGATGTCACTTCGGACTGTGGGGGGTGGGGTGCTGACTACACCAGGTTGACACTCTCAGAGGGGGTGACACCAAAATGACAGTCTATAAAATTTTTGCGCCGTGTTTCAGCAGAAATTATTTTTTATAAAAACACCCCTGTAGTTTTAACAACATTTTTCATAAGCCCAGCTTACAAAATACATCTATAAGGCTAAAACTTAAGCTAATTTTTTTTAACCTTTTAGTACACCCAGTCAGAGCTGCCCAGCCAAACTCTGTCCAATTTCCTAACCAACAGACTCTATAAGATAAAATAAAATGGTTGTTCTTTTAATCCACTAAAGTTTGGGTGTAGTTTGTTATTCAGCAATAGGTAAATGGAACAGTGCTCTTAGTAAGAACAAGTCAGAGGGAATCAAACCACAGTTAATAAAGGGACATGTGCCAAGCCAAGGCAGGAGCCCTGGTGGGAAAGTGGTTAAGTGCTCAGCTGCTAACTAAAAGTTTGGCAGTTCAAACCCACTAGCCACTCTGTGTCAGAAAGATATGGTAGCCTGCTTCCATAAAGATTACAGCCTTAGAAAGCCTATGTGGCGGTTCTATGCTGTCCTATAGGGTCACTATGAGTTGTAATCAATTCAAGGGCACTGGGTTTAGCTTGGTTGTGGCCAAGCCAAGAGGAGCCATTGGCTTGGCTTTGGCGCCCTCTGCAGGAAACATGAGCGACTCCTCCCGGGACTTTTTTTTATGTGGTCACAGCCTGGAAATACTTCTCAGCTGCGCTGGAGACATGAGGTATGTGCATGGATTAGACTGATCCTATTAGTAGTTTAAATTCCTCTCCCCCCTGGATCCACCCCCTTTCCAATGTAACTCTGCGACTCCTCCATCAATTGGTAGTGTATTTCCTCACCTCTTGATTCTGAACTAGGCCTCGTGTCTTGCTTTGGCCAATGGGATCACGAACAGAAGCATTTCCGCTGTTTCTGCTCTCATTCTGGCACCTCCGCCTTTGCCATGAGAACATGCCCAGGATAGCTTGCAGAGGAGGAGACACAGGGAGCTCAGCTGATTGTCCCCTCTGTCCCAGCCAAGGCCCCCTAATCAGCTAACCCTCAGTTAGCTGCTGGTTACATGAGCCAGCCAAAACCACAACTGTCCAGCCAAGTCCAGTCTAGATGGCTAATTCACAGACTTGTGGGTAAAATAATGCTTATTGTTCTAAGCCACTGAATTTTAGGATGGTTTGTGACATACCACTGCAGTGACAATAACTAACACAGTGGATAAAACTCCCCAGGTGATGAACACACCACCACTACTTGCCAGGTGAGACCCCTGGTTCAAGTCTAAAGCCCATCTCCACCTGAGAGAATAGAAGCTAGGTGCAGAATAAGGAGCAGAGGGTAGTCCAGGCAAGTACTCTTATTCCTAGTCTAGTTCTCGTAACATGTAACTTCATTAAAAACAAATTTATTGAGCACCCATTAGGTGAAAGACACCAAAGAATTAAAAAAAAAAATACGGTCATGACCCTTTCGAGTTTACAGTCTTGGGGGGGGGGGCAATGCCACACGCAGGGGTGAGCGATGTGAGCACTGCTCTAGCAGCGGTGCAGACGGAAGCAGGTGGGTAGGATCACTTCCAGCCAATCAGGGGCCAGAGGGTGTGTGTGCGTGTGTGTGTGTGCGCGCGTCTGTGTGTGTCCTGCGTGGCCTTCCAGGTGAAGGAATTTGGTGAGCTAAGTGATTGCAAAGCTGGAAAATGAATAAGGCAGACCGAGGAAGAACTAATGCCTTTGAATTACGGTGTTGGCAAAGAATACTGAATATACCATGGACTGCCAGAAGAATGAACAAGTCTGTCTTGGAAGAAGTACAGTCAGAGTGCTCCTTGGAAGCGAGGATGGCGGGACTTCGTCTCAAGTACTCTGAACATGTTATCAGGAGGAACTAGTCCCTGGAGAAGAACATCATGCTTGGTAAGATAGAGGGTCATCAAAAAAGAGGAAGACCTTCAACGAGATGGACTGACACAGGGGCTACAACAATGGGCTCAAATACACCAACGATTGTGAGGATGGCGCAGGGATGGAAAGTGTTTTGCTCTGTTGTACACAGGAACGCTGAGTGGGAACCGACTTGAGGAACGTAACAACAACAAATGACGGCAGTTAAGCACTTGACTACTGGCCAAGAGGGTGGCAGTTCGAACCCACCCAGAGGCACCTTGGAAGACAGGACTGGAGATCGGCTTCCGAAAGGTCACAGACTGGAAAACCCTATGGAGCTGTTCTACTCTGCACACACAGGGTCCTTATGAGTTGGAATCTATTTGATGACAGCTAAGAACAACAACAGAATGATGGAAGGATATGTCCAGGGATTCAGTTTAACCTCTGCAGGGTTCTCAGACCCAAAGTTAATCTTGCCTTTCCAGACCAAGTAAAATGGCCCCAGGTGCCGTGTGGCTTGCTGAAATCATCCTTTAGGTTCTAATTTTGCACCTTTTAAAACTGAATTGTTCTTCTTAATGATCATAAACACCACATCACAAAGGAATCAATTTAGTCAGTTAATCTGGCTTATGGACAAGGAGTTCTTAAAAGAACCCTCCGTTTCTCATTGATTTTTCATGACAATAAGAAAATAAAAGCTACCAAGACATTATATGTATTGCTGACCTTCATTTTTTACTTAAATATAATAATCTTTTAAGAGAATAAACAACAACAAAAAAAAAAACACTTTACACAGCAAATATTTTACATAAATGTAAATATGCATGTCTACTTCATAATTAAGCAAAATAAACTTTTAGGCACAAGATTTTAAAAATCATTAAAGAACAAGACAATAAAACCAAGACAGAAATAACAGGAGCAACAAAAACACACATTTCATAACGCTTCAGTTGGTCTTGTCTTCTAACCTACTGGTTAAGGCCTGAGTTTCAGGAATCCTACCTTCTTTGCCAAATGGAAACATCCAATTTGGCTGTACCTAACACATGTCCACATAACAGACTATTTCTCTTTCGAAATCACATAATAAATACATCTTTTTTTTTCTCTTTCTCTCTTTCTCACACATACACACACCTCCTACTGCACCAGCCTCTCAAATACGGAAGTGAGGAGTTTAAAATTTTCAAGTTTTCCCACCATCAAAGCACATAGAAATTCATACCAAACAGAAAAAATGGTTCTGCTACAGCAATAAAGGAGTAGATAATGAGTGGTGTCATTACAGATCTCTAGTTTATTTGTTTCCTCAAATTACTTCTTTACCATGGCTTGCCACGGGGCCTTGGACAATTCAGACTTAAGTCTTCACACCTCGCCTACATGACTCACAAGATGGCAGACCTTGTATACAGCAAATAAAAGGCAATTTTAATAATTCAACTAGAGACTTCCAAATTGTGAAAACCTGCATAGATGGTTTTCAGCTGTCTCCAAGTGCCAGGAAAGTTTTCTCTCGTCTCTGTCTTCTGTACTCCACCATTAGTTTTCTCTCCTCCTCCCCCACCAGGTTATGAGCAGCTGAATGTCTATTCCTGTGGACACCCCAGTTCCAGTACAGAGATAAAAATGACAGTCCCTGCTTTTAAGGAGTTCACGCCAACCAGGGTTCAAAGAAGAGGAAAGTCAGGAAATGCACAGAGGGCACTCCATGTGGGTTGAAAGAAACAGAGGAAGAATCCATGAGGATGGCACCTACAAAACCTCAGGAGTGGAGTCTGCAGGGGCAAGGGGGAAGAGCAGGGTAAAGGGGAGGGTCCTGCAGGCTGAGGGAGCAAGCTGAAAAGAAGGCACAGGGCAGGTAGAACAAGAAGTCCAATTTGGCTGGCCCAAAAGCAGTCTGTCCGGCCAAATTCTTGATTTCCAAAAAGAAAAGATTCCTTACTCTGGTGGGTAAAGCTGGGGCTGGGGGCAAAGGGAACCACTGGCAGCTTGGTGCAGAGACCCATGCTGGAGCTGTGCTGGAGTGCTGGGTAGGACGGAGGAGGGTGGAGAGGGTCTGAGTGGGAAGAGTCCGACTCACCAAGCCCAGAGCTGCACGCAGGCACTTCCTATACAAACGTCCTGACCCGACATACCAAAATCCACAGCTCTGTCTACATAAATCAAGACTTTGGGAAAGAAAAGGAAAAATAAGAAAAGAGAGGCTTAGGTATTTTTAGTTCAAGTTCCTAAAACCTGCTCCAGCCTGAGCAAGTTAAGAGCAGTGAAAGAATTCCCACATCCAGTAACAATTCAAGTCTCCCAATCATGACCTTCACCTTCCCTGAGCTGTCATCATTACCAAAGAGTTATAAATCATTAATTCATCATAAGTAAGTCCCTACATACCATTAAATCGACTGACAACTCACGATGAGCTGCGAACCCACCACAGGGCATGAGAGGTACCTCTGACCTCCACTTGGGTTGAGTGGTGTGAGTGTGCCACTGGACAATGGGTCCCCCCGCTCCTTGCCCATGTGTCCAACCCCCGGACACATAGATGTGACTCTAACCAAAGCTCCCGCCATGGACCGCTGATTTCCTTCCTCAGTCCAGACTGCTTCCTTCCAACAGCTGGGGAGGGAGGGCCATCAAGTGGAGGAACCCGAGGAAGGAAAACCATTTTTAACGTCTTGATGCCCACTGAACCAACGCAGATGGAAATTTCTCAGGACACATTCATTCAAACTACAGAAGCGGGATACTCCATGCTGATTACGGGATGATTTATCACACATTCGCTCAACACGGAACATTTACTAGAGACCAGGCTCCTGCAACAGATTCATTCAGAAACTGCACACTGCAAAAGGCAATCTTAGGACTTTCTTCCAGTTGTCTATAAAAATACAAATTGGTCTGGGAGTCAAGCACAAACACTGGGACAAAAGCACGAACAGAAACACCTTATCAGAGAACGTGCACATTTCATACTGCGAAACTCCTATCTAGATTCAGGTTTTTGGAAACTTACTGCTGGTTTGTTCAAGAGGTTTCTTCACTTCTATCCCACACCCTATACCTCCCCTCCCTAAAATCCACTGAAGGAAAGACACTTCGTATGGCTCTACATGGAAAGAAAGCCCCAATTTAATTGAGTTATACAAGTCAGCCCAATGGCTGCTGGTTTGATTTGTTCACCCAGCCTCAGACATTTAGGGGCTGTCTAGATCTAAATTCAAGTTGGAAGTACCCAACGCTTTTGTCTTTTGGAACCCAGTAAAAGCTCCAATGTACATTTAAAGTTTAAGTAGAAAAATCTCTGATTCCAACAAATAAGATTCAAGGTAGAGAAGAGTGGGCAACGCCTGGAGTGGGTGTGGGAGACCTGCCATACAACAGCTGTACGCTTCCTTCTCCTGTTTGTATCTGAGGGGCTGAACTAGCACGCAGCCAGGGTCCTGCCCAGCTGACGCTCTAGGACTCAGGCTTGGAGGCCGGTTCTACACAGGATTGTCAGGCTGCGTCAGGCAGAACTTCCTTACCGCTTTATGTCAACAATTTAGAGTGGTTTTCACATACTTTTATGCTGCAATTTGAGGTTTCTCTTCCTCTCCTACATCTCAAAGACTGTGTTTCATTTCACTGGTACAGACCGTTTGACCAAACTGGTGACTTCTAGGGTTGAAAACTGAATCACTGCCCTGGTGAAGACAGCCTCTGGGTAACCTAGACCAGTGCACATTTGTGTTTTTCATTAACAATGTTAGCCAAATCAGAATATAATCCTGTTAGTTCTTCTATAGATCTACTTACACTTTGAAACATGAGATTGTTCAAAAAGTACATGAGAAAATCACCCGTCACCTCTAAGTTAAGAACTTGAATATCTGAGCGCTCCAGAGCCTCAAACTCCTATTACAGTCACTGCTCCACAATGTTTTCCTCTCGGCAATGGACTCCACACTAAAGTAGCCTGGTCTTGCAGCATTATTTGTGCACCAAAAAAGTAGATTTCAAAAGATTCGGCTCTAGTCATCGCTGTCACTGCCAGATTCACTCAACTGCAAGTCATTTCCTACAAAAGAAAAGAGAATCAAACCAAAAGCACGGAGTTTAAAAATGATTTTCTCATGACTCTGGTTGATTACCTTGGCTACACACTAAAGCTTTCCTAACCAACTTAATTACGGGGGGAAATAATTTTGGCTTACTGAAAAAAACTGATGCAGTCAACATCTTAAAAGCAATTCCATTTTAAATATCTGTAAAGCATGACAGTACTGCTTACCAGGATACAGCAAAGGAAGAGGAGGCTAGATGGCTTTCACATGTGTTAATGAACAGTAAGAGATCATTTTTAAATAACTGATTCATTGTTTAATAGAACCGTTTGCCTTAAGCAGGGATTCGTTTTAAGTGACTTAATAATTGCCATCGGATTTGCTAATTTACTATTTACGAAGGTTTGATGTACTGCCTTAAGAATGTTTGTCACTTTATTCTATTGTCACATGGGGTCGTTAGGAGTCGAAATTGACTTGATGGCACCTAAAAACAACAAAGTCCTGAAGCCAAAATATTTGAGAACTGCTGTTCTAGACTCGACAGCTACAGGGTCGCAATGAGTCACTATGAGTTGGAATCTAGACTCAGAAAAGGTGATGGGGGCAGAGCAACAGCTTGTAACCCCCAATCAACTAATTTGGGCATGGTCCCTTACAGAGTAACCTGAGGGACATGTGAGTTAACACATTGGTGTGACTGAGTCAAAAATCCCTTTGAAATTTCTTGTTACAATTGATTTGATCCCGGTTCAAACTGATCCATTTGTTTTTTGGGGTAAGATTTTGATTCAGGTTACCATTCAGAAAAACAACTAACATCATCATTATTTTTCTTACTTTCACAGCAGGGTTTGGCAAATTTGTGCAATTTATTGTGATTTCAGGGTTTATAAATTAATTCCAGTTGAAAATCCTAGTTTAAGTAACGCAAGTGCTTAAGACACTGGTAGGTGGGTCATCCCCACTGTGCTGCTCTTTCCTCTTTCTGTCTAAGGGAATAACTGAGCAATGACTGCTTTACTCAAGCCCACAGGCCTCTCACATTATTCCCTTTCAACCTTGTCTCCCTCAAGGCTCTCCTGGGCTAGGAAGGCAAGCAAAACACGTTCATGATGCCACCAATCCTAAAGCAAAATGAAGAACTGAGTTAAAGACACAGTAGATATCTGGTACTTTTCCACTATAAACAGCAAACTCCCAATGTGTAGCTTACTATCTATCCCCAGCCAACTGAGAAGTGCATCGAAGTATACCCGGAATCTGGGGCCAGTACTGCGTTCACTCAGGTGGGAGAACAGAGCCTAGAGCAGTAGTTCTCAAGTAGGGGCGCTCTTGCCCTTCAGAGGACATCTTGCAATGCCTTGAGCGGTTAAGTGTTTGGCTGCTAACCAAAAGGTTGGCAGTTGAATCCATCAGCTGTTCCTTGGAAACCTGATGGGGCAGTTCTACTCCATCCTACAGGGTCATTATGAGTTGGAATCAACTTGACAGCAAAAAAAAAAAATTTTTTTAAGACATTTCTGATTGACACAAATGGGAGGAGGGTGTTACTGGCTTCAGGGCAGTAGAGGCCAGAGATGCTCTTAAGCATTTGACAATACACTGGACAAGAAAGGATTACCCAGCCCAATAGGTCCACGGTTAAAAAACTTAGTCTACAGTAGGAGCAGGGTTAACTAGGTCTGCTTCCCCATTGTTGCTGGCAAATCTTCCTCAAAGGAAGTTACCCCAGGGGAGAACATTCATCGGGTTCCAGAGAGCAAAGAGAGTAAATAATCGGCACCCTCCCCGCCTCCAAAGCTATTTTTGTTTTTGTCTGCTTGAGTCTCAGCTATATTAAAAGTGAGCCAGACATCACAGTATCTTCAGGTATCCCCACCCCCCGCCCCATGCAAGAGAGGGTAGTAGGTCCGCAAATACACACTGATGGCACAGGCTGCCAAGTCTGTGGGCTGTCTGAAGGCACCAGGTTCTTGGAATTGTGAGAAGGACTTGGGAGGGGGGCACTATGTAGGGGCAGGTAGTGCCCCTAAAGCCTGGTGGTAAATGCAGAGTCAGAGAGCCTACCTGTTCATGTTTCAGCATTTTCCAGAATTCACAAAACTCAGTTTTGACAGTGGGGAGTAGAGAAGAGAAAGAACAGACCTCTAGTTTTGTGTATCCTTTTTTTTACTGTTTGGTAGCTCACTCCTTTCTGCTTCAAATTATCTTTGCCAAGACCCTTTCTTATGCCTCAAATAGCTTCAGGTTTATACATTCCAATACAAGGTAAAGAGAAGCTGATCTTCAGGCCTGACATGCCACCCCTCCGGGCCACAGAAGGAGAGCACACTTACTGAGGGTGTTCATTAGCTGGTTGCTGCCTTGTGGCCGGGTGGTCCCGTTGGCGACAGCGGGCCTGCTGTTGTAGGGCTGCTGGTGTGAAGGCTGCGGCGGGGAGGCCGGGGCATCGTCCTCACCTCCGCTGCTGGAGCTGTCGTCATCACTTCCTGAGGAGCTCTCGGAGTCTGAGGAGCTGCTCCCACTGCTGCTCATCTGTTCAATAATGTCAACTTCGGCCCTCAGTTCTGGAACAAAACGGCAACACACAAATGTCAGCACAGGCAACCATTCTTTTTTTCATGTTTTTAATTTTTACTGTGCTTTAAGTGAAAGTTTACAAGTCAGTCTCTCATACAAAAATTTATACATACCTTGCTACGTACTCCTAGTTGCTCTTCCCCTACTGAGACAGCACACTCCTTCTCTCCACCCTGTATTCCCGTGTCCATTCAGCCAGCTTCTGTCCCCCTCTGCCTTCTCATGTCCCCTCCAGACAGGAGCTGGCCCCACAGTCTCATGTATCTAGTTGGGCCAAGAAGCTCACTCCTCACCAGTATCATTTTCTGTCATATAGTCCAGTCCAATCTCTGTCTGGGAATGGTCTAGGCTACAGAAGGTCTGGGGACCATAACCTCTAGGGTCCTTCTAGTCTCAGTCAGGCCATTAAGTCTGGTCTTTTTTTTAAGAATTTGAGGTCTGCATCCCACTGCTTTCCTGCTCCATCAAGAATTCTCTGTTGTGTTCCCTGTCAGGGCAGCCATCGGTTGTAGCCGGCCACCGTCTAGTTCTTCTGATCTCAGGCTGATGTAGTCTCTGATTTATGTGGCCCTTTCTGTCTCTTGGGCTCATAATTACCTTGTGTCTTTGGTGTTCTTCATTCTCCTCTGCTCCAGGTGGGTTCAGACCAGTTAATGCATCTTAGATGGCCGCTTGCTAGGGTTTAAGACCCCAGATGCCACTCACCAAAGTGAGATGCAAAATGTTTCTCAATAGATTTTATTATGCCAGCTGACCTAGATGTCCCCTGAGACCATGGTCCCCAAACCTCCGCCCCTGCTACTCTGGCTTTTGCAGCATTTGGTTTATCCAGGAAACTTCTTTGCTTTTGGTTTAGTCCAGTTGTGCAGCACAGCAACCACTCTTAGGGCAGCACACTGAACCTTCTGTAAATAGTAAACCGACAAATTCAACAGCAATGACGAATAACTTAAAGCGAATCCCCACTTCTCAATTCCTTAAAAAGACACAAACAGTACGAGTGAATACACAGGTAGGTATGTAAGCCGAACACGGTGAGAGGGCGTATGGAAATACGCCCACGCACGTACACATGCGTACATGCTGTAAATATACCCATGTATGCAATAGCGTGCACAGAAACACGGTCGTGAAAACTTTTTAGCCATAACCATATACCTCCCAGGACTGAGACACTGGGCTTGAGGGCTAGGGACCATATTCTCAGGGAACATCTAAGTCAACTGGCATATTATAATCCAGTTAGACATTGCTCTACATCTTGCTTTGGTAAATAGTGACAGGGGTCTTAAAAGCTTGTGATTGGCCATCTAAGATACAATTGGTCTCTTCGCATCCAGAGCACAAAAGAGTGAAGAAAACCAAAGACTCAAGGGAACAACTAGTCTAAAGGACTAATGGACCACATGAACCACGGCCTCCACTAGCCTGAGACCAGAAGAACTAGATGGTTCCCAGTTACCACTACCGACTGCTCTGACCATGTCCACGATAGTAGGTCATGGACAGAGCAGGAGAGAAACGTAGAACAAAATTCAAACTGATAAATAAAAGCAGACTTGTCTGTTAGAGACTGGTGGAACCCCTGAGACTATGGCCCTTAGACACCCTTCAAACTTGGAACTGAAATCACTCCCGGAGATCACATTATAGCCATATAATCTCATTGGTGTCGAGTTGATTCCAACTCATAGTAGCCCTACAGGACAGAGTAGAACTGCCCCATGCGGTTTCCAAAGAGCACCTGGTGGATTCAAACCGTGGATCTTCTGGTTAGCAGCCGTACCTCTTTAACCACTACACCACCAGGGTTTCCTTGACAGGCCTATATAATACCAGTGAGGGATGTACACCTCAGAACAATCAACTATATAAGACCTAAAGGGTAGCATTTGCCCAAAAGCAAAGTTCAGAAGGAAGGTAGGGGCAGGAAAGCTGGATGAATGGACATGGGGAACCTACAGAGCAAGGCGGGAGAATGCCAACACATTCAGGCGTTTGCAACCAATGTCAGGAAACAGGCTGTGTATAAATTGTTGAATGGGAAGCTAATTTGCTCTGTAACTTTCACCTAAACAACAATAAAATGTTTAATAAATAAATGTAAAAATTCTTAAAAAGATATAAAAATACCAAAACCAACAAAAAAAAATCCAACCTCCAAGAGACAATGAAATTATTAAATTCACACAAAATAACCAAAAAATAAACTGTTTGAAGATAATGACAGTTCTGTGTAAGAAATGAATTAAGTCTATTTTCCCTTTATCTACTTTAAAAAAAGATGGGAAGCCCTCCCTGCCCCAGGACCTTCTCATAATTCCAAAGTGAGTTATGAGATTAAATGCCAAATAAGAGAAAAATTATGCTAAAGTGTTGAAAAATATAGGATTAGGAGGTGGAAGGTCTGAGTGCTTATTTTGGATCCACTTCTACCTAGCAATGAGGGGCCCAGGTGGAAGCCAATCAATTTTCCATGCCACTCTGGAAAAATTAAGGGCCAGAGCAGACAACTTCTGAGGTGCTTCCTGGCTTGCATGTCCCATGATGGAAAGCTAGCCTGTAGGAGGACCCATGGCGACCAAGAAAAAAAGGAGGGAGCACTCCTCTCTCGACATGCCTGGCTGACAGCCATGCCTGGCAAGCACTGCATTGTTTACAGATGTAAAGCAGAGAAGGAAAAACACATTTTACCTAACCGTTTCCATGTCGTTAGGCTGTATGAAGAAACCTGCCAGATTTTCCTATCTAAACAAACTATGTGGCATTAAACGGTGAGGGTTCATAACTAAATATAACTGTCAACATCTAATCACTCATGCTCTAATTCCTATCAACTAAAGTGAAGACTTCCATCAACACAGCAATATTCACAAGGAAAAAAAAAAAAAACGTCAAGAGGTTTAACTGTGTACCCTGCAGACGGTGATTTCACTTACTGAAAGGCAGCATTTCTATAGGGTAGAAAAGCAGACTTCCCAAGGACAATTCTTTGTATTTCCCTATCTACTACTATTTGGGATTTCATTTTGTCTCATAAAACCTTACAAATATGAAACATGATACCTAGTCTCATAATTCCCTAAGATTCACCCATTCTCCATATGGGGGAGAAAGGTGAGGTAAGCTGCTTTGTCTCAGGTGTGCGCTGCAGAGAGGCCGGCCAGACCTCTAGGTCTTTCTAGGCCAGTATACAATTCTACTGGTCCCCATTACCTCTTTCATGTTTCACATGTTATGTCAGCAGAAAACGTCTGATCACGGTATTTTACATGTCTCTCTAACCAGATACTACACTAACATAGAAGACAGAAACACTGGAGCACTTGGTCTTCACCCCACCTCAACACACACACTTGGAATCCTTTCATTTCCCAAAGCCTTAACGGTGTACATTATTGAGTTTCAGATGGCTGTCATGCCTGTTAAAATTCTGGACCTCTGAGCAGAATTCTGCACGGACAGTCACAACTCAAGTTGTGGTCTTCCTGGACTTAGCCCTGTCAGATGTGTCAAGTGGTAGAGGTCCCCACCCTCAGCCTCTCTGGAACCCTAAGCTTTGCAGAATTTTTTTGATGGCAGTGAACGCCCGTCCGTTGTGATCCCGCCCAGGAGCAGCAACACTGCTCCAAGTTGCTATCATGGTCCCAGAAAATGCTCCCTACCTCTTTTGATGTCATCCAGCTGAGGTTCAGGTGAGGGGTTATCTTTCAATGGAGAAGTTTTAGGTCCAACTGGCGGCTTCATTGGAGCTCTGAATGGCATTGGTGGTGGTGGAGGAGGCGGTGGTGGCGGCTGTGGTGGCTGTGGGGGACGAGTGGTCTGTTGTTCCATGCGGGCCTGGATTTTACTACTCCCCTCAGCTCTGAAATCAGGTATAGAAATTAATTCTGAAGAGCGAAAAATTCGGAGGGCTCTCCAACGTCAGGTGGCAGAGCACCTGGTAGCCTCTGCAGAAGCCTCTGCCCTCTAGAGACCTGGCGTTTGTCATTTTATCACATGAACTACACAAACTGCTCGTTCAACAGCTGAGTGCTGAATGCATTACGTAATGCAATATACCCCAGGGACACAGAGATGGATAAGATAGGCTTGCTTCCCTCAGGGGCTCACATTTCACAGCGAGAAGCAGATAAAATAGGTTTGTAGGCTACAGTGGATTATGAGAGCCCATTTTACTAATGGAAAATATGATTTCACTTGTATGCCACATAAAGTTACAATCACAAGTGCATGATTTCCTAAATAAAATGAGCTCCTGAAACACAGGCCAGTTTGCCAATTCTCCCATTATTTACTTACTGCTTGCTCTGTCACCTGCCAGATCTTGCTGGTGGACAAGCAAAGGGCACCAACCTAAATGCAGAAAATTCTATCCATTAAAAACTTCTTTTGTAAATGGACTAGCCCAGCGCTTCTCAAACTTTAATCTCATTAAAATGCAGGTTCTGACTTGGAAGCCCTGAGATTTCTGCATTTCTAACAAGCTGCCAGGTGACAGAATATGGTTGGTCCCCAGTTCACTAAGTAGTAGTAGAACAGGCCGCCACTGTCAGATATGGGAGGAGGAACAGTGGCACCTGGCTCCCTGCACCTAATTAATGACCAGAGCAGCAGGGGAGGAGCGAGGCCTTTGCAGCACACTGCCCGGGCGGGGTAGCAGCTCGACCATGTGAACTCAGGTAAATCGCAACCTTTCTAATCCTCCGTCTCATCTGTTGTATTTTTTAGATAATGGAATTGTTCCTGTCAAAAATGTTGAAATGGCAGATACTTTATTAGATATAGCTTTACAATTTAAAAAATGAGCAAAAAAATTTATTGGAACCGACTCAACAGCACCTAACAACAACAGCATATAAAGACAAGGTGGGTTAATATATAGGTGTACTACTCTGTAAATCCAACCGACTCAACAGCACCTAACAACAACAGCATATAAAGACAACGGTGGGTTAATATACAGGTGTACTACTCTTTAAATCCAACCGACTCAACAGCACCTAACAACAACAGCATATAAAGACAAGGTGGGTTAATATATAGGTGTACTACTCTTTAAATCCAACCGACTCAACAGCACCTAACAACAACAGCATATAAAGACAAGGGTGGGTTAATATACAGGTGTACTACTCTTTAAATCCAACAGGCTCAACAGCACCTAACAACAACAGCATATAAAGACAAGGGTGGGTTAATATACAGGTGTACTACTCTTTAAATCCAACAGGCTCAACAGCACCTAACAACAACAGCATATAAAGACAAGGGTGGGTTAATATACAGGTGTACTACTCTTTAAATCCAACAGGCTCAACAGCACCTAACAACAACAGCATATAAAGACAAGGTGGGTTAATATACAGGTGTAAAAATCTCTTTAAATCCAACCAACTCAACAGCACCTAACAACAACAGCATATAAAGACAAGGGTGGGTTAATATACAGGTGTACTACTCTTTAAATCCAACAGGCTCAACAGCACCTAACAACAACAGCATATAAAGACAAGGGTGGGTTAATATACAGGTGTACTACTCTTTAAATCCAACCGACTCAACAGCACCTAACAACAACAGCATATAAAGACAAGGGTGGGTTAATATACAGGTGTACTACTCTTTAAATCCAACCGACTCAACAGCACCTAACAACAACAGCATATAAAGACAAGGGTGGGTTAATATATAGGTGTACTACTCTTTAAATCCAACCGACTCAACAGCACCTAACAACAACAGCATATAAAGACAAGGATGGGTTAATATACAGGTGTACTACTCTTTAAATCCAACCGACTCAACAGCACCTAACAACAACAGCATATAAAGACAAGGGTGGGTTAATATACAGGTGTACTACTCTTTAAATCCAACCGACTCAACAGCACCTAACAACAACAGCATATAAAGACAAGGGTGGGTTAATATATAGGTGTACTACTCTTTAAATCCAACCGACTCAACAGCACCTAACAACAACAGCATATAAAGACAAGGATGGGTTAATATACAGGTGTACTACTCTTTAAATCCAACCGACTCAACAGCACCTAACAACAACAGCATATAAAGACAAGGGTGGGTTAATATACAGGTGTACTACTCTTTAAATCCAACAGGCTCAACAGCACCTAACAACAACAGCATATAAAGACAAGGTGGGTTAATATACAGGTGTACTACTCTTTAAATCCAACAGGCTCAACAGCACCTAACAACAACAGCATATAAAGACAAGGGTGGGTTAATATACAGGTGTACTACTCTTTAAATCCAACCGACTCAACAGCACCTAACAACAACAGCATATAAAGACAAGGGTGGGTTAATATACAGGTGTACTACTCTTTAAATCCAACCGACTCAACAGCACCTAACAACAACAGCATATAAAGACAAGGATGGGTTAATATACAGGTGTACTACTCTTTAAATCCAACCGACTCAACAGCACCTAACAACAACAGCATATAAAGACAAGGGTGGGTTAATATACAGGTGTACTACTCTTTAAATCCAACAGGCTCAACAGCACCTAACAACAACAGCATATAAAGACAAGGGTGGGTTAATATACAGGTGTACTACTCTTTAAATCCAACAGGCTAAAATCTGAATTAAAAAATGAGGGATGAACATTCATTTCATCGCTAATTAATTCATCATAAACTAGCTCCATTAAAATGTTTAAATGATTGGATTTATGAACATTTGTTTTATATTCAATTTAGTAGGGATGTACGGAACACAAAGTTAGAGAATATATCACCTTATAATAAAAGACACTTAAAAAAGGTAAAAAAAAAAAAAAAAGGAAAGTAACAGCACCTTTCTAAAAGTAACTTGCAAATATTAGATAATGCACATAAAACATCTAACACAGCACCTGACACCTGGTAACTGCTCAATAAATGGTGGCTATTTTTATTTTTTGTGGAATGAGTGAATGAAGAAAAACCGCTTCAGGAAGCACAGACTGAAAGATCAGGCAGTAACACTCCCTTTAAAACTTCATTACTGTCTTACAGTAATCACTGTATTACAATGTTACAAATAGAACCGCTCGGTTATTGCCAATCTAGGCTGAATTTTTACTTTCAAACACTAACTGGCTTCACAGCAGACATATAAGGCTTGCCAGATTATATACTAGAGAGTTAACTATTCAAGAAAACAAGCAAAACTTAGTTTTGGTATTACAGTGATGGCGAATGTATCTTGTAAAAAATCCATGTTTTCACCCCGAACAAGAACACATTCTTCAATTACTCTTTTAAAATTATGTTTGTAAATTTAAATCTTATCCTTAATGATACTATACGAACACTCATAAAATTAATAAAATTGGCTTAATTATAAAGTACCTCCCTTCCCAACAGCTACAAACAGTTTCTATGGTTCAGGGCTTAAAAACCATATTTATTCTTATTGCGTTTGAAGAAAAGATTTAATTCTTTGACTTAGATTATGTAGATGGAGTGTTGACAGAACACAGTGAGTAAGCAGATGACCATCACATCCTCTTAAAATAACTGGACAGTACAAAGGCATAGAAACATTGTACATGTCTGCATCTAGTAATTCACATACCTCGTTTTCTTGACCTGAATGCTGCTACTGAGCTTTTCCAGCACGTATTCACCAGTGTCATGATTAATAATGAGCACACAGTCCTTCTGGTAAGGCCGCTTGTTCCCTTTGAACACAGTCATTGGCGGTGTGGACCCCTATTTAACACGGAAGTATGAGATGATGAGGTAAAACACACCAGCTAAACATATCAAAACTGAGTTTACAGATGTCTCTACCACATCAAATCTTTTATCAGAGCTACCCAAAAAGAGCAGAAAAAAATGACTTCTATTTTTAACATCTTCTGGTTTCCTAGGCAAAAAGAAAGGAGAAATAATACTATAGCAAGAATCTATGCCTAGGCAACTGATTCGAAGCTAGCAAGAAAGGTAACGTAAATGTTTTCAATTACGGTCCACTTTTTCATGGACTGGGAAAATGTTACAAATAATGGCAAAGTGTGAGCTAAGAAAAATAAACTAGCCATTACTTGTACTCCACCGAGCCGTCACTGTGGGAGTGATCACTATAGTTTCTTGTAATTTGCAGGGTCCAGAGCTTCCTTCCCCCTCAGAAAAGCACATTCTCCAAGGGTAGGCCATTATCACAAGCAGCACAGAGTAAATACATCATGTCACTCACCTGCTGAAATCCTTCAATTGCTCCCCCATTGCTCTAGGCCCCCAAATAAAACCCTTAGAGCAGCTAGCTGGCCCTGTACCACATGGCCCTTCCCTAGCTCTCCAGCCTTCCCCACACCACTCGCCCCTTGGCTCTGTGGACTCCAGAGCTGAGGGTGGCTGGCCTCTCCCATCCTCATGCTCTTTCTTGCCTCAAGGCTTTGACAGAAGCTACATCTTCTGCCTGCAATATCCTGCCTCTCCCTCCCTTTACCTACTCAACCTTCAGATCCCTGATTGTCTACAGTAAGTGTTATTTTCTCTTGTATTTATTTAAACTCCAAACCATAAGCTCCCCAGGGTGAGAAATGTTTTTGTTCACAGTTGTATTCTCAGTGCCTCCTAGTAATTTTTTTTTTTTAGTAATGAGCCAGCACGTAGTAGCTGTTCAGTATTTAATACTGAATACAGAAGATAATACCTTGCTTAGACTAAAAAAACTACTTGGCTCCTTGGCTCCTTTTTCATACAGTAGAAAATTTACAGTGAGAAGAGACCTTAGGGATCATTTATCCAATCCCTTCATTTTACATTTGAGAAACTAAGGTCCAAAGGGAGGTGATGTAACTTGCCCCAGGCAACCAGTAATGAAACTGAATTGCCAGGCAAGTAACTGTTTGTTCCCCAGCACAAAGCTTTCCAGGTCTCCCTGTCTACAGCCTTCCCTTTTCATTCTCTCACCAGTTACCGAGAACTTACTACAACCCAGGACAGGGCTACAGCATGCAATGACACATGTTCATTAACAGCATTCCGTCTGACCCTCAGGCAGGGTTTCACAAAGGTCTTTCTCTGCAAGGTCCCAATTCAGCTTTTAACTGAGTTCCTCGTCCCTAAGTTAGCTGAATGTTCTGAACCTCTGGATCATGTCTGAGACTATCAGCCTGCACCTGATCCCTTCTCAGACATCTGAAAGATGTCAGCCTGGCTCTGGCACGCCTTATCTCCTGGCTTGGCCATCCTGCCCTCCTGAACCGTTGCGGCTATATATCAGCATGGGCCTAGGACTCCCCTCCGGAGTTGCTTGGAAGAAAGCTATGCATGTGCAAAAGGAGGAAGGAGGATTAGGTGCCCAACAAGGAACCTTGTCTAGTTTGCAGCAAATTGCGTTGGGTGGAAGTAGGGGAGGGGAGGGTGCCAAAGAATCATTTAAAATCAAGCATCTGGGAAACATGAATCTCATCCCCCAACCCTCTAAATTCCTTTTCCCCTTATGCTGGCACTTTAGAAATCTCAAAATTTTAACAATAGGAAATTGAAATTGCAATAACAAAATATAAGGATTCACTGTGATCCCACATTTAAAAACAACAATAATGGGGTAAACTTACAGGGATATGTGGTAGCGTAATTGTGACTTCATCTCCTTTGCCAACCTGAAGCTCTCCTTCACAGGAAGTGTCTATAGATGCTGGCTTAAAATCATCTAAAGAGATAGGAAAAAGCATTACCTACTAAATGACTTACACTCAGGGCTTCCAAAGCGTTCTTATTTAAGAATTTTCTGTAACTCAGATAAACGGCAGATATACACAACTTTTAAATACTATTTCATTACGGAAAACATCACATATACAAAAGTAGAGAAAACAGAACAATGAACCCCTATGGACAATCACCCAGATTCAGTAATTACCAACTTAGGGACAACCTTGTTTCATCTACACCTCCACAGACTTTTTCCCCCATCCCCTCTGGATTATCCTGAAGAAAAGCTAGAGTTTAAATGCCATTTTATTAAGCAAGGATACTCCCTTCTCCTAAGAGACAGATGGAAATTAGTGTTGCGCTATCCATAACAACATATTTTGCCAGGGTTGTTGTGAGGATCAAGAGCAACAGAACATATGACAAAGATCTTGCAACTAAAAAGCCCTATACAAAACATAAAAGGCCACAGCATCATACCAGCTGATTTCCTTTTACACAGGAACTGTCAAAGTTAGGATCTGCCACGCCCGAGTTTCATGGCTTTGACAGAGCTGCTACTCTAGATGTTCAGAGAAGATAGTCAAACTATCTCCTGAAGTTATCCTGCCCATACGTCTGAACTGCAGTTAAGGTACACCATCAGCCATCTCACTCCATATTTCACCATGCCTGCCTCAAACTGCAGGGCAGGTGGACAAGTGAATCTTCTTATTTAAATCTCACATTGCTCTTCAGCCCATGAAAACATCAGCCTAGTAAACGGTTCAGGGAATGGTCTTATCACACTCCTAACATCCTCTCTGAAAGAGCTGGACCTG
Organism: Elephas maximus indicus; assembly: GCF_024166365.1. NCBI lineage: Eukaryota > Metazoa > Chordata > Mammalia > Proboscidea > Elephantidae > Elephas > Elephas maximus. The sequence continues at coordinate 36,146,949 of NC_064845.1, read as the reverse complement.
CTGTCAGCAGGAAGCATAGTAATGGCATGGCTGGCGATCCCACAAAGATGGGACTTCATTATTTAACACGCCCTCTTCCTACGTGTTGAGTCACATTATCTCCTCTGACAAAAACAAGTCTTAACCAGAGTTAGCACTACCAAGACAGGAAACCAGGAGCTCGTGAATCACTCAGGGATGCTCAGTCGGCCAATATCTACCAGCCAAATCATTAGCCAGGGCATAGAGTGGAAAGGAGCCTCCCTCAACAGAGTCTATAATCATGTAGAAAAAGAAGGTCCAGAATAATGACTGTTTTGACATTCCTTATGCCCTACGCTCTCTTCTGCTTCCAAATATAGATCAGGCTTTAACCTATCCCAGGTCTACAAATTCTAATTTTATTCTTTACAGAGGAAAAGTCAGGGTAGTACTAATGGCTTCGAAAGACATCAAAGTCAAGTAAGGCACGGAAAGCTAGAAGAGGAAGACGTCCATGAGGTGCAAAGAATGCGGATCTTCTGGCTGGAGAGGGGACGAAGAGCAGTGTCAGGGTGGCCAGAACCAAGATGGGCAAGGAAGGAAAGAAAGCTGAGGAAACGGGGGCAAAGACAGCGCAGGAGCAGAAGGGGAGCGGGTGAGGATCAGAAACAACCGGGCCGAGAATCCTTTAAACGTAGAGAATCCTGGTGGCAGAATCAGAAAGCGTGGGGAGGGTGGATTAGAAGGAGAAGAACGGGGTTCTGATGTGGGGTCACGGCCTTTCGGGAACGAGGAGTGGGGAGTCCTGGCTTAAGGGCTAGGTGGAGAGATGAAAACAGAAAAAGGTCAATGACGTTCGGAAGAAGAGTTTGGGACTATGAGGTAGGAGAATAGTTGCGAGTGACGAAGAGTCTGGTTCAGGAGCAGAGAGCTGAAAAAAGGAAAAAGCCAAGGTCCCGGGGTTTTTGAAAAGGGAAGGCACAGGGTTCCCTGGACGTTGGCTGGCCAGGAAATGAGGGAGTCGAGGCTGCAGGGGGCTGGGCGGCCGAAGGGGACCGCGGGGGGAGCCGGCTTACAGCGAATGGTGTGGAAGGAGGCCCGCGGCCGCTTCTCGAAGCTCTCCCCGAGCCGCAGGCAGTGCTCCTCGCGGTCCAGCAGCGGGTTCGCCGTCCCGTTCATGGCCCCACGCGACCCTCGCGCCCGGCGCGGCGCCCTCGCCGCGGCCCGAGCTTCCGGCGCCGGCGTCCGGAAGAGCAGTGGGTCCGGGACACCGCTCCGGGGCGCGCGGAGAGCCTAGCCGGCGCCCACTAGGGGCCGGAACCAAGTTCCCCTCTACGCGTCGGGGTGGGGGAAGACTCTGAGGAAGTGAGGCCGCGGAACTTCCGGCGTCGGGGAGGAACTGCTGGGTTCCTGGCGGAAGTCATGGGGGCGGTGCCATGGCACGAGAGTTCCGTCCAGAGAATCCCAGTTCGAGACTGTCTTGACCAAGCTCGTGGCTCCCGGCGGCTGCTCCCAAGCTCTGCCTCTGAGGGCGGGGCCTGGCTGAGGGGTCTGACCCGGCCCTGCCCCTGCAGGAGAAACCAGGATCGGGTAAGGATGGGTCCCAGAGCGCGGCGGACTAGATTGACCCAGATCTGACAGCCAGTGTGGCCTGCTCTCTGCATGCCATCGGGGCCCGCAGGGGCCTAGAATATCCGGAGTGCCCTTAGAGGGACACCAAAGACCCCGCCACCACGCGTCACTGGCCTCTTGTCCCTTTAGCGTCGTGACAGGGTTGGGAAGGCCTCAGTCCTTGGGAAGCGACGCCCCCCTGGCTCGTGCGACAGCCCCTTGTGAGTGCTGACCTTGTCACACTGACTCAGGCCACCCGGGGCGAGCTCCGACTCCCCAGACCAAACGGAGTCTATCCTGCAGGCTCTGGGACACGATTGCCGCCCTTCGTCTGGCCGTTGACCGCTTCCAGTTCCTGCAGCGTTTACCGTTGTGATTGTTTTTAAGTTACTCCTTTCACGGACAATCATTTTTTCGGAGTTCCTTTTTCTGAACTCTAAAGATTTATTGTAATAGTTGACTCATTATGCTTTGAATTAGAGTTTGGTGCTTGAGACAGTCCCGGCCACTGAATGTAAGCTCTCTGCAGTTAGGGACTTTTTCTTGGTCTCTGTTGCAGACTGAGTTGTATCCCCCCAAAATATGTGTTGGGATCCTAACCCCTAGACCTATGGATGTAATTCCTTTTGGGAATAGGGTTTTCTTGGTTATGTTAATGGAGACATATCGGTGCAGGGTGTGTCCTAAATTGAAGCACTTCTGAGTTCTAATGCTATGGGGCAATTCTACTCTGTCCTGTAGGGTCACTATGAGTGGAAATCGACTAGACGGCAGTGGGTTTGGTTTTTTTTGGTCTGAGTTCTAAGGAGCAGTGTTAGACACGGACAAGCAAGCACAAACAAGTGGGTGCAATAGGTGCCATACGAAGACTCTGTCTTCTTTGTGACCCCTCCTGTAGCAGGCAGAGTTTAGTGTAGAGTCTGCATCTGAACTGAACCACTAACCAGGATCTCATTCTTTTTCAGCAGAAGCATCCCATGCTGCCGGAGGCTGGAACCTGACAGGAGGAAGCACATCTGAGAAGAGCTGTGTCTGCAGTGTCAGCATGGATTTCTCAGGCTATGCAGGGATGGAGAACCTTCAACAGTGTTAAGTGTACGACTGTCAACTTATGAGATGGCGTCTTTGCAAAGGAAAGGGCTGCAAGCGAGGATGCTCAGCTCTGAAGAAGAGGAGAAACTAAAAAGAGACCAAGCTTTGGTGTCTGATTTTAAACAGCAAAAACTGGAAAAAGAAGCTCAGAAGAACTGGGACCTGTTTTACAAAAGAAACAGTACTAATTTCTTCAAAGATAGGCACTGGACCACCAGAGAGTTTGAGGAGCTAAGATCATGTAGGGAGGTGAGCTAATAATTAGCACCTTATTTGAGTTGTTCTCCATTTAAAATGTATAGAGAGTGATGACTTATTTCATTCATGTGAGGAATGTGAAGCAGAGAATTTATGAAGCTTGTTAAAATGCTGTGTACCTTGAAGAGAAACATACAGTTTGGTCTCAAGTGGTTTCAGCAGTTTCTGGGGTGTATAATACACAGGAGAGGGAATTTAATGGGTATTTTCTATTTCTATTCCTTTAAAGTTAACCTGAAAATTATAAACATTAAGTTTATACTGAGTGACTTTCATGACAGAGTTAGAATAATAATAAAACCAAAAACCAAACCCACTGCCGTCAAGTCAATTCCGACTCATAGCGACCCTATAGGACAGAGTAGAACTGCCCCATAGAGTTTCCAAGGAGCGCCTGGCAGATTTGAACTGCTGACCCTTTGGTTAGCAGCTGTAGCACTTAACTACTACGCCAAAGTTAATGAACACTGACCGTGGCCCTTTTCTAAGACCTTTACATGTGTTCTCTCATTTAAGCTTTATAATAATTCTGTAAGGTAGGTATTATTATCCCTACTCACAGGTGAAATTGTGTCACAAAGCTATTTAAATGACTTGCCCAAGAATAGAATAAAACCAAACCCATTGCTGTTGAGTCGATTCCGACTTATAGTGACCCTAAAGGACAGAGTAGAACTGCTCCATAGGGTTTCCAAGGCTGTGAATCTCTGTGGAAGCAAACTGCCACATCTTTCTCCTGAGGAGTGGCTGGTGGGTTTGAACCGCTGACCTTTGCGGGGGGCAAATGGAGAGTTGGAATTTGAATGCAGGCAAGTTAGCCCCAGAAGCTTTTCTATTAGCCGTTATGCTGTTTTTTCTCCACAGGAAACTACCCAATGCTTGAATAGTTAGATGACAAATGAAGTACCAGTATCAGCTTTGAGTTATTAGTTCACTTGTTTATTGTCCATTTTTTGGGAGCAGAGACCTTGTGTCATGTTCTGCACCTGTTAGTTTGGTTTATTTCTTCACTATGCAAGTATAAATATATTGTAACTTTGAGTTCTCTTCCCCAGTTTGAAGATGAAAAACTTACTGTGCTTGAAGCTGGCTGTGGGGTTGGAAACTGTTTATTTCCACTTTTAGAAGAAGATCTGAAGATTTTTGCCTATGCCTGTGATTTTTCTCCAAGAGCGGTTGAGTATGTTAAGGTTGGTGCGCCATCCATGTATTCTGTTATGCTTCTCCTTTTTTTAGGCTTGTTTGTCCTCTCTTCACCCATGTGCCCAATTCCAGTCCTCTGTTCCAGAGCTCACTAGCTATTAGCACCATGGGCTTTAATTTTACTGTTTCTGTGAGTCGGAATCAACTTGACAGCAACGGGCTTGGTTTTTGTTTTTTTGGGTACATTATATGTACATATGGAAACCCTGGTGGTGTAGTGGCTAAGTACTACAGCTGCTAACCAAGACGTTGGCAGTTCAAATCCACCAGACACTCCTTGGAAACTCTATGGGGCAGTTCTATTCTGTCCTACAGGGTCGCTGTGAGTCGGAATCGACTGGATGGCAACGGGTTTGGTTTTTTGGTTTTTTTTATATGTACATATAGAAACACAGGAGGCAGTAATGTCTGGTAATCTCACTGTTAGTAATGCTAGTTTTGATCAGTGGGTTAAGGTCATAATGGCCTGATTCCGTCATTGTAAAAATATTAACTTTGTGCCATTAACAAATACATGGGGATACTTTGGCAACACACAAATATCCATTTCCCCATCGACCTTTTACAGTTTTAGCATCCAAAAGACAATTTAAAAAAAAAAAAAAGTTAACACATTGTACTGAAACTTGCTTTCTTCACTCTACATTGCGTCTTGCAGGGTTTTTCATGTTCGTATGTATGATCTACCACATTTTTAATTTACCTGTTATAGTACTCCGTAGAATGGTTATACCATACTCAATTTAACATGTACCCTATTGTTATTCATTTAAATTATTTCTAACTTTTTGCTCTTATAAATAGTATTAATGTGACTCATTGTGCATGCTCCCCCAAACACATGTCTAAGAGTTTTTCTGTGGTGAAAAATGGAAGAGTAGAATTCCTCAGAGGGGGAGAAAAGGCACATTTAAATTTTAATAGACGAGGCCAAGTTGTCTTCCAAAAAGATCTCGCCAGTAACAGAGAACTACTTTTGTCTTCTTTTCCTCAACAACATTCATTATTCTCAGGCTTTTATTTTTCCTCATTTTATGGGCAAAAAAATTTTGTCTCTGCGTTTTAACTTGTTTTTCTCTGATTACGAGTGAGGTTGAAGACCTTGTCGTTTGTAAATAAGCATTAGTTTTTCTTCGGCTGTCAGTTTCTTTGTTCAATGAATTCAGCAACTACTGAGGGTCTAATGTTTGCGAGTTACGGTTCTAAGCACTGAGACTCAGCAGTGAACGAAACAGATAAAAATCCGCACCCGTGTGGAACGTACGTTACAGTAGTACCTTTGCCCATTTTTCGATTTGGTTGTCACTTTCTCTTTTGTTCTTCGGATGTATCCTGTATATTCTTGTTTCTGTTATATGTATTGCAAACACTTTCTTTTATCCCCTGTCTTTCAGAATTGTTTATGATATCTCTTTTCTTACACAGAATTTAAATTATGATGTCAAATTTATTAATCTTTTCCTTTTGAGGTACTAAGGTTTTATCTCTTGTTTAAGAGTTCTTTACCCCAAGAATTTAGACATAATTATCAATGTATTTTTATAAGTTTGGTTATTATACTTTTTAATCTGGAAAATTTCAGCCATTATTTCTCTAAAATTTCTTTGATCCCGTTCTCTCTTTTTTCCTTCTGGGAGTCCAGTTAACATTTATGTTATACCACTTGGTATTGTCCCACAGCTCTTGGATGCTCTGTTTTGTTCTTTTTACTTTTTCCTCTTTGTATTTTCAGCTTGTATAATTTCTATTGTTCTATATTCAAATTCACTGATTCTTTCCTAGGCATTATCAGCCCATCAAAAGCATTGTTTATTACTAAAGTTTCTTTTACTTCTAGCCTCCATCTCCCTGCTGAAATTTACTATCTGATCTTGTATGTTGTCTCCCTTTTCCACTAGTGCCTTTAACATATTAATCTTTGGTTTTAAATGTCTGGTCTGATTGTTCCAACATTTCTGTCATATGCGAGTCTGGTTCTGATGATTGATTTTTCTCTTCAGAGTGTTTTTTTCTTGGCTTTTGATATGCCTGGTACTTTTTTGTTGAAAGCCTGACATGTTACATAGCAACCCTATAGAACAGAATAAAACTGCCCCATAGGGTTTCCAAGGAGTGGCTGGTAGATTTGAACTGCCAACCTTTTGGTTAGTAGCCAAGCCCTCACTCACTGCGCCACCAGGGCTCTGACATGTTACATAGGGCAGTGGGTACTAGGTAATAGGGTTTGTAATAATCTACGTAGAAGTTGGGCTCTGTTTGAAGTTTGTTGTTGCTATAGTTACCAGTGTTGAGGTTTGTTGTTGCTATGGATACCAGAGACTTCATACTCCTCTAATGACTTTATTTTTGCCTCCCTTCTTGCCTTAGGGTCTTCCCTTTGTGCTGTTCCCCAGAGAGAGTATGTCTCTTGCAACTCTCCCCGCTGTAATCCACTGCTGTTATTACCGGAGACACTGGTGTGGTGGTGGGATGGAGGGGAGGAGAGCACTCCCTAAAGCTCTGATCAAGCCCCAGTTTTTAAGTGCACAGTGAGCCTGGGTCTCAGGGGTGTAGCCTTCTCAAGTATTTCTGCTTCTCCAGGAGTAGAGTTTTTCTCTCCTTGCCCACCTTTCCCTAGCTGTGGGGGTATATCCACCAGTGTCCTCTTTATGGTCTTGAGGCATTCCCCCTGCAGATTAAGGCTGAGTCTGGACAGAGTAGTTCCTTTCCCTACCTGCAGCGGTATGCCACCAGTGCCCTTAGGCTACAGGCCTCAGACAATCTTTCCCCTGTGGATTAAGCCTAAACTTCTTCTTCCTTATGGGAGATTAGGAGACAGGCCAACACCAAGAAGAGCTCCAGAATCTCACCACCCTCCCTGTGAGCCTGGTGGACTTCCTGGAGAAAACACCTGCAAAACGTGGGAACATCCTGAGACTTTGTCTCCAGGAGCTCCTGAGGTACCTTCACACTCACGGCTAGCCCACATTCGGCCTCCAGAACTTTGTCAAATTTCTAATGTAATCTTCCCAGGCAGGAGGCTTCTGCCTCAGGTAAGCCAGTGCTTAGCTCCTGTCTCTCTGCAGATTTTGGGATTGCCATTTGTCCTGTGGCCTTAGTGCTTGCTGGTGGGTTCCTTACCGGGCTGTCTGTCTAGCTTTTTTCTTTTTGTGAGGATGAGAGACTATGTCTTTCCACTTCCTCTACACCCCCAAGTCCCTGGGTGGTGCAGAAGGTTAACAAACTCAGTCGCTGGTGCTTCAAGTCCATCCAGAAATGCCTTGGAAGAAAGATCTAGCAGTCTACTTCCAAAAAAATCAGCCACTGAAAACCCTGTAGAGCACAGTTCTACTCTGACACAGAGGGGGTCACCATGAGTTGGAGTCATGGCAACCGATGAACTGGTTTGCGTTTCTGAAGTAAATCTGGAATTCCTTTGATTCATCTGGAATTCTTATTTCTTAATGAGTTTTCCAGATGGGTAGCTAGTTGTCTGAACATAATAAATTGAATGAGAAGCCCATTTTCCCTCACCGATAATTGTCACTTTTATCTACTTTTTAATCTAAATGTTACATTTGTCACCTGTTTTTCATCACATATAATGCTAAATTTCTATATATAAAACCAAAAACCAAACCCATTGCTGTCAAGTCGATTTCAACTCCTAGTGACCCTGTAGGACAGAATAGCACAGCCCCAGAGGGTTTCCAGGGAGCACATGGTGGATTCAGACTGCCAGCCATTCGGTTAGCAGTCGTAGCTTTTAACCACAGTGCCACCAGGGTTTCCTCCTATACGTGCATGGGTCGTTTCCAGACTTTTTATTCTGTCCCAGTGATCTTTTTGTCACATTCCCAAACCACATTGTTACAATACTACACTTTGTAATGTTTTGATGTCTGGTAGGGTACCTCCCCCTTCTTTGTTCTTCATTTTAAAATTTGACTTGACTATTCCTAAAGATTTTCTCTTTCAGATAAATTGTCCACCCTGTCAACTTTGAATCTCTGTTGGGATTCAACTGAGATTGCGTTGGATTTATCGGTAGAATTATGGGTAGAAATGACATCTTTTTTTTAATCTTTAGATGAAGGTTTACAGAGCAAACACGTTTCTCATTAAACAATACACATATTGTTTTGTGACATTGGTTGCCAACTACATGTCAACACTCTCCCCTTCTTGACGTTGGGTTCCCCATAACCAGCTTTCCTGTCCCCTCCTGCCTTCTCGTCCATGCCCCTGGGCTGGTGTGCCCATTTAGTCTCGTTTTATTTTATGGGCCTGTCTAATCTTTGGCTCAGGAGTGACTTCACGACTGAGCTGTAAGGGTGTCTGGGGGCCATACTCTTGGGGTTTCTCCAGTCTCTGTCAGACCAGTAAGTCTGGTTTTTTATTTTTTTGTGAGTTAGAATTTTGTTCTACATTTTTCTCCATCTCTGTCTGGGACCCTCTGTTGTGTTCCCTGTCAGAGCAGAGAAATGACATCTTTTCAATATTGACGCTTTCCATCCAATATCTTGTTTATCACTATCATTTACATTAAAGAAAAGTTTAATGTTTTTCCTTATAATACTCTTATACGTGTGTCAAAGCTCACCAAACGGAATGCACCAGGAATCCACTTGTAGTCAAAAACATTAGGCTTGTTTAGCTTGTTGCAGCAAGGAAAAATATACCCTAGAACTCCCTAAGCATATCGTGGGAACATCTCAGTAAGCGGAGTTATAAGGGCTTCTCATAGGATTGGGGCATATCCTGGACGGTTCAGAGGAGGGTTAAGGAGGCAGAGGCCTCCCGTGGATTATCATCTCTTTGGAAATACAGGATTCTAAAAGGCTAAGTTTTGAGTACGTGATAGACTATATTCTCTCCCCAGTTAAAAATGATTTGTTGAAATGAAATCTTACCACTTGTAGCAATAGCAGATATTACATGCTTTGTATGAGAATGGTTCAGTACTCAGTTTTACCCAGCAACAAAGCAAGCATTCATTTCTGTGCAGCAGTACGCAAGTGGAAATGGGGTCTCCTTTTGATGCTCTGGAAACCCTGGCGGTGTAGTGGTTGAGTGCTACGGCTGCTAACCGACAGGCCTGTAGTTCACATCCGCCAGACGCTCCTTGGAAACTCTAACGGGCAGGTCTGCCCTGTCTTGTAAGGTCACTATGAGTCGGAATTGACTCGACGGCAGTGAGTTTTTTGATGCTCTATTTTTGTATATCGACATGGTTGTTAGACTAAAATTCTTTTGTGTTTTTTTTCCCTCTCTCTAGCAAAATCCTTCATATAACACAGAAAGATGCAAGGTATTCCAGTGTGATCTGACTAAAGATGACCTTCTGGAACATGTGCCCTCAGAGTCTGTAGATGTCGTCATGTTGATATTTGTGCTCTCAGCTATTCACCCTGACAGGATGCAGCTTGTCTTACAAAATGTTTACAAGGTAAGTAATTTGGGGCTTGCACTTGAGGATTGGCCCTCCCAATCCTTTTGCTTCTCTTCCTTCCGAGGCTCATGTTCTGTGTAGAGTCACAGAGTCCTGCCATTCTCACCAGGTAGGCTGTGCAGTCAGCGTGTGGAAAGGGCACGAAAGGTCCACCCTAAATGCTGGTCTGTGCAGTGGCCAGGGCTGCTTTTCAGAGCTTGGCCAGCTTATTATTGAGATAATAATACCTAGATCATAGAGTTTTGCAAGATTAAATGACATATGTGTAAAGGGCTAGCACAACACCTAGAACATGGTAAGTGCTGATTAAAAGTCAATCATTACAGCTGTTGTTATGGTTATTGTTACTGCCATCATTGTTGTTATTGGAGTGGGGAGAACCCAAACTGCTGTGGCCACCAGGAGGCTGCCTTAGCACACAGGAAGTAAAGCTTCACTCTTTAGTCTTGTGATAAGCCCCCTCAGCTTCCATCTCTGAGCCACAGTTTCCTTGTCTGTAAACTGGTGGTACCTCTCACAGGGTGGTTGTGAGACGCAGGCGAAATCATGTGTGCGAGGGGGTTCTGTAAGCCACAGCAGAAGCCCCCTTATTTACACAAACAGTTGGTAACAGTGTCAGTTAATTAAAAAACCAGCTAAACCAAGAAGTTCTTAAAAATGGTACATTCTTATCTTAAACATTTTATTATAACTTAAAATACATGAGCAAATGTTCATTCATCACTTTTTTGACTAAGACTAAGTCCTTTTCCTTGGATATGAGACCACTGATGATCTTTCATACATAACCACACACATGATGTAGTTTTGGTCTCTTTAAAATGGAGCAAGAACTTAAAGACGATTGGAAAGTAATCAGGGGGCAGAGTCCTTTATGACTTGAGACTTTTATAGTTGACTCTCTTGCGCCTAATTAAACAGCACTTTGTTCAGTCCTTCTTTATCAAGGAAAGAGTTCAATTTACTTTTCATAGAAAATGAAAATGCTTTCTATTCACATTTATATTTTATTGTTTATATACTCTCTTAATAAAGTTTATAATTAATTATAAAACAAAGTACAGCTAGCGTAAGTAGGTTTGGGAGCAAACCCAAGTGACTCATGGTGAGCATGCAGTTCATGGAGGGTGGGGGTCACCAAGTTATAAGCATGCGTGATCTAGAAAGCCTACGACCTTCAAATGTTCAAATGTTCGTGGGCTTCAGTCCTGCCTTACAGAGGGAAAGCAGAGCATGCAGCAAGTAGAAAAAGTAGATGTTGGTTAAAAGAGCTTCTGTTGTATTTAGAGCTAGCTATACATCAAAATTTACCCCTGGTTTTGTTTTAAAGTAAGTACTGAGGTAGAAATTTCCAGACACCAGAAACCTATTGGGTAATTATTCTTACTGAAAATACTGCTGTTTGGTAATTCATATATTACCACACAGGTTTTAGCCCTCTGCTTGTGAAGTTTGGAGAGGTTTCTTCTTACTTTCTCTCTTCCTGCCCCTAATATCTGAGCAGATCAGAACCGACAGAACCCACAAAGGGGCATGATACTTAAGCTGGGTAGAGACGGAAGAGTGTATCAGTCAGGGTTTTCCAGAGAAACAACCAATAGAGGGTGTACGTGTGTCATGTATATGCATACAGGTATGAATGTGTGCGTTTGTGTGTGTAAAGGGAGAGATTGATCGATTTTAAGGAAATGGCTCATGTAGTTGCGGAGGTTGGCAAGCCTGAAATATGTAGGGCAGACCAGCAGGCTGGAAACTCAGGCAGGATTTGATGCTGTGCTCCTGAAACAGAATTTCTTCTTTCCCAGGGGACCTCAGTTTTTGCTCTTAAAGCCTTCAGCTGACTGGACGACACCTACCCACATTATCAAGGGTAGTTGTTTAAAGTCGAGTGGTTGCAGATGTTAACCACGTCTACCAAACACCTTCACAGCAACACCTAGATTGGTGTTTGATTAACTGGGTATCGTAGCTTAGCAAAGTTGACACCTAAAACTAACCATCACGGAGGTCATCAGGGGAGAGATGGTAGGGTCAGTGATTTGGAGGTCCACGTGAGTGTGAAGGATTATTAAAGGTGGGGAACTACAGAGAGAAAGCTGGAAGGGTGGAAGGGTAGTCAGAGAGTAACTTGCATGGCATTGAGAGTATGGAGGGGTTATACTTATTAGTGTTGGCAAAGTCTAGGACGTGACTGTGATTGAAGGGTGGAGGACACAATCTTTTGAAGAGAGAAACTCAAATCATAAAGAGACCAGCGTGTCTGGAAGGACAGTGCACTTGTGTATTGAACTTGCCCAGAATTAAGAATGGAGTAGCACTGATGATAGAACAGCGAGCCAGAAGGTAAACTCATCATGAAATGGAAAGAAATGACCCTGGAACTGATAGATGATGGTAATGAGAAGGAATGGTGGATGATGTAACCTGATGAAAGAGATTCAGAGCTGAGGGAAGCAAGGAGAACACCAGCCCCCATTCAGGCCCAACGGTACAAGGTTCGTGGAAGAAAACAGCCATAACTTGAGAGATTGCAGAGAAAACACTGTCCTCAGGGGATAGCCAGGTTTCTGTTGGAACAGGAATGTGAAGGGAACATTCTGAAGGGGTTGTGGATACCAGTGATTTCACTGATGAAAGGTTTCAGGAATTACGGAGGATTGGGAGATAGATGAGAGCTTAGAAATAGACCTGCATGTCATTCTCAGGTAAACTAAAGACTTAGATGAAAAGAGAAAATTTTGAAACTTGCAAAAGAAAATATAGGAGAAATCTTTATAACTTCTTTAGGGGGTAAATTTTCTCAAAGACCCAAAGCATTCCAAACATAAAGATGATTAACTGTTCTAAAATCAAGAGTTTCTGTTCTTCAAAAGACAACATAATATAAAGAAATTAAAAAGGCAAGTTGCGAAAAGAAATTTACGCACTTTTACAAGCTATACAACTGACGAAAGATTAATACCCGGAATATATGAAGAATTCCTGTGTATCAGTAAGAAAGACAACTCATTTAAAAAAATGGGCAGACTTGATTAGTCGGTTTATAGCAGAGAGCCCAGGTATGGCAAAGTAATTTATTAGATGAACAAAATTAAGAAATCTGACAAAGCCAAGTACTGGTGAGGATAGGGGCCTCTAGGATCCCATATACTTTTCTGGTGGAATATAAACTGGTATAACCACTTGGGAAATCAATTTGACATTATTTTACAGAGCTGATCACTTTCATTAACATGAACCAGGCTTCCACTCCTACATATATTTCCTAAAGACACTCTTACCCACATGTTCCACGAGACATATGGAAGAGTGTTTATGACAGCAGTGTTTATAACACCAAAAAACTGAAAGTAACTCAAAAGTCCCACTGATAGAGGATCCATAAAGTGTGCTGTGTTCATGCAGTAGAATGGTTACAGCACTGAGAGAGAATGACCTCAGCTGCACACAAGAACACGGACTGATTTTTGAAAAGCAAGTTGCTGAAGACTACTTACAGCATGATACCATTTTGGGGCCAGCCTCCACTGCCCCCCCGCCCCCCCCCCCCAAAAAAAAGCAGTGGACTGATAATACAAATCCAGGCCGGTAGATCTCTAGGGCAGGGCTTCGTACCACAATTGTGCCATTCACCCTCTTGCTAGGCTATGAAGCTTACGGATCCCTTCTCAGAATGCTTTCAATGGCCTGAAATAAACCTGGGATTACAAGGGCAAATGATATTGAAATAAGGTAACAAATTTGTTATAAATGAGAAGTAAATATACCTTTTTATTAATACACCTTTTATCAAGATTTAGTGATAAGTCTAATAAATAACCATGATTTGGGAGTGGTGATGAATGTAAATTGAGGTGTCTCCAACCACTGCACCATGAGGTGAAAACACTTCATGACTTCTGTTAGTGAGGAAATGTTTTACCGTCTGCATTTATCATGGAAGGAGTGCTAGATTCCCTTTAGAGAGGAGTGAAACTAAAGGGGGAACTTTTTTCCTACCTAAGTTAACAGTCTCCCTAAATTCTAATCTTAGACCCTTTGGATCTTGGGACTCTCTAGATTGTTTTTAGGTTGCTGCTAGGTGCTGCCTGGTTGTTTCTGACTCGTAGCAACCCTGTGTACAACCCAACCAAACACTGCCCGGCCCTGCACCATCCTCACAGTCGTTGCTGTGTTTGAGCCCGTTGTTGCGGCCGCTGTGTCAGTCCGTCTCATTGAGGGTCTTCCTCTTTTTCACTGACCCTCTACTTAGCATGATGTCCTTTTCTAGGGACTGTGATTAGGACTCTGGATTAGGGACCCGTGTTCTAGGGGAAGGCAGAGGGATGCTACGGGTGAGGAGCATGCAGAGACGTGCAACAGTATCGGTAATACTCTAGTTCTTAAGCTGAGTGGCGGGTTCCGTTCATAATTCACATCTTACGTTACATATAGTTTTACATTTTCCTGAGGTTTAACATATATGTTATAAGCAGCTAAATCCCAAGTGTTCCGTTAGATGCGTTTTTGCACGTCCATACACTCATGTAAACACCACCTCCGTATAGGTTCTGGCATCCCTGCAGGCTTCCCGGTGCTCTCCCACCCCAGGCCCCAGGTGCCCGCTGTTCTGATCTGTGAAATCATTTCACTTTTTCTTGAACTTCCTATAAACAGAAACGTGTTAAGTATATGTTAGTAGGTATGAAATGTTTTTTATACGTATATATTTTTAAGATTGGATTGAGCTGCCTCAGGCTGTACTTGGCCCCTGTTGTAACCTTTCTTCCGTAACAAATTCCATTTCAGCAGTCCTCCTGCTTTTGCTCCCCACTAGAAATCTCTTTTCAGCTGATCTGGAACGAGTTTACAGCACCAGTCTGACTACCTTTTCTCTGTGGTCATAGTGACCGGTTCATTAATTTGACATCATGTGCTTCATCAGGAAATTACCCCAGGGAGAGCCAGTCTCTCAGCCTCTGACAATAAGATACCCTGTGGGCATCTCTGAAGCCTGGCACAAACAGCCACGGTGATAGGCGGTTGTAACACAGTTCTAATTTTCTCCAGATCTTGACTAGAGAAGCTAACTAACAGTCAAATTTTAAACTGGAAGGCAACCTTAACGTTGAACTCTCGGGTTTCTGGAATAGGATGGTGAAGAACAGACTGCATTTGCCATCGGAAGACCTGGATTTTCATCTTCCCTATTCCACCAATTTGCCTTGAGACCTCAGGCAAGTTCCTTTTACTCTGAGCCTTACTTATTGTAAAGTGGGCATAATCTACCCGCTTCTTGGGGTTGTCGGAGAATGATAGGACGTGACACTGGAAAATGCCTGCTAAACGATAACAGCGCCATGGTCAGAGAAGGCATTAGTCTCATTGTTTTACAGACAAGAAAGCAGATTCAGAGGGACAAAATTACTTGCTAAAGGTCCTTCAACTAGTTAATGGAAGACCTGAGAGTTGAATCAAGATTTCCTAATTCCTGAGTGAGTGTTCTTTCCACTATCCACGCAGCCTTTCCCTCCTTCTAAAGTGAAGAGTAAGTTTTTCTCATGTGAGCTAAATTGATTTCAGAATGTTCCCTTCTCAGTTATTCACATTTTAAAACAGCGTTTCTGAACAAGTAAAATTGTTTTTACCCACCAGGCTCTTTCCTGACTCCCTTTAAAACGCCTGCCGGTATCGACAGGAATCAGCTAAGTGAGGCAATGTGCTAGCACGCACGGAGGCATTGTGGACCACATGTCCACGTTCTGTTCAGGAAGAGGAAGTGTACCCCAAACTGCATTTGGAAAAGTTCACAGCACAGCACGTGCTTTTTCAAAGGAGAAAAAAATTATTACGATAAGTGACACATGTCCATTTTGAAGTAAATATTTTCAAAATCATCTTGTTGATGAGTCAGAATTACAAGATTTAATAAAATGAATTCCTCCTTTGAAACTCCCTTTCATTGGTATGGGACACAATTTGAAAGAATTCTCATGTAAAAAGCCAGTTTCACAATGCACACCACTTTTCATTTTGCGAAGCACGTGACCCTTTGCTATGTAAGATGAAGCAGTCACACGTGCTGTACTGCTTATCTTACCTTCTGAGCTTTGAAACGCCTTCTCTTCTGACATCTTATCTCCGAAAGGCACTGCCATGGGCTCACCACTTGGTGCTGACACTGACCCCTTCCTAAATTACTGCCCTCTGGCCTGAGGACCCACTTCTCTTCATACACGAGGTCCACTCGAAGTTACCTGTCCCCTCTGAGCTGCTTTTTTCTCGTCAGTAGTGTGAAGGAGCGACCTGATTCTACAGTGAGACCTTTTGACCTAAGTGTGAGTGCTGACTCTCACGTAGTAGCTAGTGAGTGATCATGGGCAAATCATTTCACGTCTTCCACTGTCAATTTCCTTATCCCCCATGAGGATAACAATTGCCATCCTTCCTGTCTTCTAGAATTGTGGTGAAGATTTGATGAGAAAATGTCTGGTAAGCTGTAGAGTGCCAGGTGTATATTAGTTATTAGCATAGTGAGTGAGCTATACATGATTGTAGCCACATATAGTGAAACCATAGCTGAGACTCAGAATGAGGAAAACAGCCCAAATCAGTAAAAAGCAGAATTACCTAATAGTTTTTTAAAGAGGAAGTTTGATACAGGATCACCTACTACGAGAAGGCTGATAAAATGCTGAAAGAATGTTTTGCCATATAGAGGTCCCTGAATGTGCTTTAATGAGGATTAGGCTTTTTCATTTATTGTCTTTAGCATTTTAGTGGAATGACACTGAACCTTCTAGAGTGCTCCTGGCGGTGCTCAAGAAATGTCTTTCCAAGGTTATTGGGTCCATGCCAAGCCTTACTTATTCCTTTGATTTCTGTTGTTAGTTGTCATTAAGTTGGCTCTGACTCAGGGCGATCCTATGTATAATGGGACAAAATGCTACGCGGTCCTTCACCATCTCCGTGGGCTTTGATTAGCAGATCCTTCCTAAGTATATGGCCCCTTTCATAATCACAAATTCTAAGTTATTTTACTCTCTAAGTTAATAAGATTTTATTTTATAGTAAGCTTCACTTGACTAGATTGCCCATAGTTAACCTGCAATTTGCTTTTGTTTTGTAGGTATTAAAACCAGGCAAATGTGTCTTATTTCGTGACTATGGACTGTATGATCATGCTATGCTTAGGTTTAAAGCCGGCAGCAAGCTTGGAGAAAACTTCTATGTTAGACAGGATGGAACCAGATCCTATTTTTTTACTGATGGTAAGATGAATGGACTCACCAGAATATGTTTTATTCTTTATTTCCATTTCCTCGGTTGCGTTGTCACTGCGCTGTCCTTAGCACACATGCACGGGACCTTGGAACCAGCTCCCCAGTGCTCTGGGACAACACAAGTGTGGCCCCTGCCCAGAGGCTCTCACAACCTTCCTCTGGGCAACAGTGTCAGTTAGGGAACCTGGTGAGTGGACAGACTCTGACCCGCCGTACAGATGCTCTGCTGAGAACTGTGCTGGGGAAGCGGGGAGGGCAGTGCAGGAACGTCACTGTTCAGTAAGGAATGAAGCATGTAGGACGTTAAGTGTCACACCCTCAGATTACTTTCCCAAGTCACAAAGGTAAGAACCCTTTTTCTATAAATGCGATTGGATTGATTTTTTTTTTTAATAGTTTTTATTGTGCTTTAAGTGAAAGTTTACAAATCAAGTCAGTCTCTCACACAAAAACTGGTATACACCTTGCTACACACTCCCAATTACTCTCCCCCTAATGAGACAGCCTGCTCTCTCCCTCCACTCTCTCTTTTCATGTCCTTTTCGCCAGCTTCTAACCCCTTCTACCCTCTCATCTCCCCTCCAGGCAGGAGATGCCAACATAGTCTCAAGTGTCCACCTGATCCAAGAAGCTTACTCCTCACCAGCATCCCTCTCCAACCCATTGTCCAGTCCAATCCATGTCTGAAGAGTTGGCTTTGGGAATGGATCCTGTCCTGGGGCAACAGAAGGTCTGAGGGCCATGACCACCGGGGTCCTTTTAGTCTCAGACCATTAAGTCTGGTCTTCTGAGGATTTGGGGTCTGCATCCCACTGCTCTCCGGCTCCCTCAGGGGTTCTCTGTTGTGTTCCCTGTCAGGGCGGTCATCAGTTGTAGCCAGGCACCATCTAGTTCTTCTGGTCTCAGGCTGATGTAGTCTCTGGTTCATGCGGCCCCTTCTTGTTTGTTGGGCTCGTAATCACCTTGTGTCCTTGATGTTCTTCATTCTCCTTTGATCCAGGTGGGTTGAGACCAATTGATGCATCTTAGACGGCTGCTTGCTAGTGTTTAAGACCCCAGAAGCCACACTTCAAAGTGGGATGCAGAATTTTATTATGCCAATTGACTTAGATGTCCCCTGAAACCATGGTCCCCAGACCCCTGCCCCTGCTACACTGGCCTTTGAAGCATTCAGTTTATTCAGGAAACTTCTTTGCCTTTGGTTTAGTCCAATTGTGCTGACCTCTCCTGTACTGTGTGCTGTCTTTCCCTTCACCTAAAGTAGTTCTTATCTACTATCTAATTAGTGAATACCACTCTCCCACCCTCCTTCCCGCCCCCCTCTTGTAACCATAAAAGAATGTTTTCTTCTCAGTTTAAACTGTTTCTCAAGTTCTTATAATAGTGGTCTTATACAGTATTTGTCCTTTTGCAACTGACTAATTTCACTCAGCATAATGCCTTCCAGGTTCCTCCATGTTATGAAATGTTTCACAGATTCCTCACTGTTCTTTATCGATGTGTAGTATTCCATTGTGTGAGTATACCAAAATTTATTTATCCATTCATCTGTTGATGGGCACCTTGGTTGTTTCCATGTTTTTTGCTATTGTAAACAGTGCTGCAATAAACATGGGTGTGCATATATCTGTTTGTGTAAAGGCTCTTATTTCTCTAGGATATATTCCAAGGAGTGGGATTGCTGGATCGTATGGTAGTTCTATTTCTAGCTTTTTAAGGAAGCGCCAAATCGATTTCTAAAGTGGTTGTACCATTTGACATTCCCGCCAGCAGTGTAGAAGTGTTCCAGTCTCTCCACAACCTCTCCAACATTTCTTATTTTGTGTTTTTTGGATTAATGCCAGCCTTGTTGGAGTGAGATGAAATCTCATTGTAGTTTTGATCTGCATTTCTTTAATGGCTAATGATCGTGAACATTTCCTCATATATCTGTTAGCTACCTGAATGTCTTTTTTAGTGAAGTGTGTATTCATATCTTTTGCCCATTTTTTCATTGGGGTATTTGTCTTTTTGCAGTTGAGTTTTTGCAGTATTATGTAGATTTTAGAGATCAAGTGCTGCTCAGAAATGTCATAGCTAAAAACTTTTTCCCAGTCTGTAGGTGGTCTTTTTACTCTTTTGGTGAAGTCTTTAGACGAGCATAAGTGTTTGATTTTTAGGAGCTCCCAGTTGTCTAGTTTTTCTTCTACGTTCTTTATTATGGTTTCTATACTGTTTATGCCATGTATTAGGGCTCTTAATGTTGTCCCTATTTTTTCTTCCATGATCTTTATCGTTTTAGATTTTATATTTCGGTCTTTGATCCATTTTGAGTTAGTTTTTGTGCATGGAGTGAGGTATGTATGGGTCTTGTTTCATTTTTTTGCAGATGGATATCCAGTTATGCCAGCAGCATTTGTTAAAAAGACTGTCTTTTCCTCATTTAACTGTTTTGGGGCCTTTTGGATTGATTTTTAAATACACAGATTTGTTATAGAGTAGTGGTAAGGCAGTTAAGAAAAACCATTTGTGGGACCAATGGACACAGAGAACCCAGGGTGGAAAGTGAAAGGGGGAAAGTGCAGACACATTGCTGGGATGGCAACTAATGTCACAAAGCAATTTGTGGATAAAATTTTTGAATGAAAAACTAATCTGCACTGTAAACTTTCACCTAAAACACAATAAAATTTAAAAAACAGCAGCAACAACAAAAAAAGAAAATCATCTCAATGCCTAACACTGTTTCAGAACCTTTTAGGTCTTTTGAACATTAGTTTTACGTCTACCTAATAATATGGACCTTCTTAAGCTCTGTTTTTGCAAACATTTTTATTTCTTGATTGCCATTAAGACTGCAAGATCTTAAAAATATCAGATGAAAATTAAAAATATGTTTTAATGTTTCTGATTCATAAAATACGATTAAATCAATAGTAAATAATTGAGAAGATACAATGAGATCTGCAAAGCACTTCAAAGCACATTCTTTGGAGTAATGGACTCAGGAAGAGTCCGTCTGTGCCACATAGCTGTTAGTCTGTTTGTTTTGGTTCACGCGTACCCAGCACCCAAGTTTAACGCAGACATGAAACATAGTGAGGCATTATTTGAGTTAAAGTTTACTATGGGTGTAACACCAGCAGGTGACGTTTTTCCACTCTGGTCACAGATTTTCCTCCTCTGTATTAGGATAAATGAGGTCCTCGGTGTAAACAAATTGAGCCTATGCAGACCTTGTGTAAATAAAGCCAGTTTAGAAATTTTATTTCTTTTTACTCAGACTTTAGTATTTGGGGCTTATAATAGGGCAAGATGCACACACTCCACTTTGTCCTTAAATGTTTCTGATTAAATTGTGTTTAATTAGAGATTTCTACTTGTAAGTAATAGGAGTGTTAGTTTCTGGCTCCAAAAAAACAAAACCTTTAAATCGTAGCTTTGAAATTTCTATTACATTTATATATATGAATGTATGTATGTATGTATCTCAGTCTCAGCCCTCTACCCCTCCTTACCCACTGCGGGGCAAACGTCCCGTCATTAAGATTCTGAGCACTGTTGACCTGCTTGTCTTCCAGAATTCCTGGCTCAGCTCTTCACGGACACAGGTTATGAAGAAGTGATAAACGAGTATGTGTTTCGAGAGACTGTGAATAAAAAGGAAGGCCTATGTGTGCCCAGAGTTTTCCTCCAGAGCAAATTCCGGAAGCCTCCAAAGCACCCAGCACCCACCTCCCAAGGCCCTGGCCCTGAGTCACAAGTCCTGATCTTTCACGAAGTGGACGCTTGTGCCTTCATTTGAAGAAGCAGTTTAAAATCAGTCTTTTTACTTTGTATGTTTTTATATTTTAATGGTTTTTTAAATGAGCATATATCATTTTTGTGTGAAAAAGTTGTATGTTCGTGCAAATAAAATTGCAAGGCCTAAAAAGGGAAGAAAGCATTATGGTATAACACAAGTTAGCCATGTTGTTGGACTGTGAAATTCCATGAAGAAAAGAATAAGGGCCCCACAGGACTTGGAGGCCCTGTCATTGTTCAATGACTCTGTAAGTGTGCCTTGAGGCAGCGTGTCAGACAACCCTGTGAGAAGTGAGGCCAGATGGCCTAAGATAGCACATCCTGATGGATTTTTACCCCATAGGATAAAAATGTGCACTTTTCTTCTCTTTTTCCAGTGTTTCATATTTGCCTGTTTTCCTCCCCCTTCATTTCACTTATGTATCTCTTCAAGACCAGTGTACCACAAATACCAGTTTTGCTATGTCTGTGCTCAAGAATTTACCGCACTGCCTGATTCTGAGACCCTCCATAATTGGGCCAGTTCCTGGGAGAGGGAGGGGAAGGCCACCACCTATCCCCCATCTGTCTAATACCATGTCACCAGTACAGTGGATGTCTAGAGATGAGTTTCAGAACTGAGAGGGGCATTAGAATGGACTGTCCCAGCTTCCTGTCCAGAAAAGAGGAAGCAGTGGCTAGGTGGTAAATGACGAGGCCAAAAGCAGATAGCTGGTGGTGTGTTGGAGAATGGGGAATACCCGGAATCGTTCTGTTGAGCTGTTTCCTGAACTGAACACCATATATGGCTTTTACTTTATGAAATAAAATCAAAGTTCTGTTTGCCTATGAACAAAAGTTGATCCTATAAGCCTTTATGTTTTCCTTTCTGCAGAAATGTATTTAGGGAGTACTGAGTATGTTGAGTTGTGGACTGCACATGCCGCAAGCTAGGGCCCATCAACCCCAACCACACCTGTAGAGAAGGGGCCCTTGGTGGGGAGGGGACTGGGTAATAGTCACAGCAGCTCTGAACAATCGAAATAAATCCTTCTGGCTCCAGGAGAGAAGGGGCTTTGACAGTATGCTTTCTGGATGTCCTGTCTTAACTCTCTGCTGTCTGTCCTCGACTTCTCCTTAGGAGGTGGTGGGGTGTTCTGGATAGAGAGAGTGAGCAAGAGGAACCCCTGGGCTATTCTGGTTAGAGACAGTGAGCAAGAGGAACCCCTACTTCTTGCTTTGTATATTCTCTCCCCTTCCTTTGGGGGCTGGAAGATGTCTATAAAAGAGAAGAGCAACGTTGATGAGGAATAGTAGAGTGTGTCCTTTGCAGCGCTTTATCCTGAAATCAGAAACCCTGGTGGCGTAGTGGTTAAGTGCTACAGGTGCTAACCAAGAGGTCGGCAGTTCGAATCTGCCAGGCACTCCTTGGAAACGCTATGGGGCAGTTCTACTGTGTCCTATAGGGTCACTATGAGTTGGAATCGACTCGACGGCAGTGGGTTTGATTTGGTTTTTATTCTGAAATCAACTTGTAAAGAAGGTGGGTCTAGAGGGAGGCTCACGGGCCTCCTCACAGAGCAACATTCCTTTAAGTGTTGGCCCAGAGCTGTTAGGGGAGAGCAAGGACCTGCCCAGGCTCTCACTTCCAGCCCAGGGCTCCTTCCTGTAAGCCCCCTCCACCAAATGAACCCACATCCAACCTCAGCCCCAGAACACTGCAGAATGCCTTCCACAGAAGCCCTTCACTGGTCTGACCGGTAGTGCTTCGACTTTATTGGCTGAGCTGAATGAAGACAGCAGGGTATGTAAAGTAGGAAAGTGGGGGCAGTATGGTGGAGGAGGGTAAGCATGGCTGCATTATGAGACACCATTGGATCTCCGCCTCATCCCTTAACCTGTTTGAACCTCAGATCCTACATTTGTAAAACGAGGATGACTACTGACCTAATGGTGTTTTGAGAATCAAAGGAAGTAAATATATATAATTTTAGGCACATAGTAGACCCTGGAAACCCTGGTGGTGTAGTGGTTAAGTGCTACAGCTGCTAACCAAGAGGTCAGCAGTTCAAATCCGCCAGGCGCTCCTTGGGAACTCTATGGGGCAGTTCTACTCTGTCCTATAGGGTCGCTATGAGCAGCAATCGACTTGACGGCGGTGGGTGGGCTTAGTAGACCCTTAATACACATAGTGCCATTTCCTTCAATTCTCTCATTTTTTATGGTATTTTATTGAAGTTTAACATACATGCAGAAAAGTGTACAAGTCACATGTTTAGTTTATGATGTCACAGAGTGAGCACACCTGTGTAACCAGCATTCCGATCAAGAAATAGCATGACTATCACCCTGGAAGTCTCCTGGGAATCCTCCCAGTCTTTCTCCCCGGTGGTCACCACCATCCTGACTTCTAACACTGTAGAGTAGTCTTTCTCTTCTATTTTTTCATTCTCCCCAAAAGGATTTAAGGACAACTTAAAAAAAAAAAAAAAAAACAAATTACAAGATGCTTGTGTTTAAGGAAATTAAAGTAAAGGAAAAAAGATGAAAAATCAGGTTATCACACAAACTGCATTACTTGAATTCTTATACACGTGGAGATAAATTCCAAATTTGACTGCCTACTGGTCTGTAAAGAAGAGACAAGATCTGCCACACAAGTCTGAGCTCCTTAAGATAAACCTGAAGCAGCTACTCCTTGTCTTTAGATCTGAGGAATCTTTCCCTCCAGCGCCCCACAGAACACTGTAAAATAGCAAATCACACTTGTAATGGCATCACCAATAACAAACACAATTACTTGTTTCTGATAAAGCTACTTAATGCAGATATAACCCCAAAGGCCTAGTCAATAAAATATCTGACTGTAGGTGGAGAACAGTGAAAGGAGACAGTCCTGGTGGGCATTAGAATCCCTGGAAGGTCAATGGACTGTTTTACCTTCCAGGAATCCTCCACCCACAGTGGCCTTGCTTTCCTGGGTGCTCCCCTCAGCTGAGCATTTGATGTGAATCGAGAAACCAGGTAGTCTAGGTTACACTCCCTGAGAAGTGCAGCTATTCGAGGTTGCTGATCCAGGGTACACTATATGCCTGAGCAAGGTATAGGAGTGACACCCTCTAAAGAAATCAAAAGGGGCTGACGACCCTGACCATAGGAGAAGGTCTCCCCATCTTTGCCAAGCACTAGGTTGAGGAAATAGCTGTGACGGGGCCAACAGTTTCTTCCCAACACAACTTGGAGTTGTCTCCTCCCACAGGAGCAATTATGGCCCCAAGTTCTTACCCCACAAAACCTAACTGCAAACGTTTCACTTGGAATATGTAAAGCTAAGGTAATGACATGCCCACCTCTGGTACTGAGCAAGGTAACTGGGATTAAAAAAAAAGTTGCTGGCAAGTCAATTCCTACTCGTGGCTACCCCAAGTGTGTCAGAGTAGAACTGCACTCCGTGAGATTTTCAGTGGCTGTGACGTTTCAGAAGCACATCTCCAAGCCTTTCTCAAAGGTGTCTCTGGGTGGTTTAAAACTACAAACGCTTCTGTTAGTAGCCAAGCGTTTAACTATTTGCGCCACCCAGAGACTACTTTAAGATATTGGTTGTAAAATATATTTCTAGTTAAATGAATGAAGTGACAGTCCATCAAGTGCTAGCTATGAGCAAGTGGACCCATTTAACAAATTTGAAAGAAATAGAAAAAAAAAAAAGGCTGAGCATAATAAAAACATGGCTTCAGCTCTACTGCCTGTGTCCTTGTGTCCTTTCTCCCTGGCCACACCTCCATTGTTGTTGCTGTTAGGTGCCATCTAGTCGGTTCCGACTCATAGCGACCCTATGTACAACAGAACAAAACACTGCCTGGTCCTGCACCATCATCGCAATCGCTATGCTTCAGCCTCTTCATTGTTGCAGCCACTGTGTCAATCCATCTCATTGAGAGTCTTTCTCTTTTTCACTGACCCTCTACTTTACCAAGCAGGGACTGAGCCCTCCTGATAATATGTCCAAAGTATGTGAGAAGTAGTCGTGCCATCCTAGCTTCTAAGGAGCATTCTGGTTGTACTTCTTCCAAAACAGATTTGTTCGTTCTCCTGGCAGTCCATGGTATATTCAATATTCTTCACCAACACCACAATTCAAAGGCGTCAGTTCGTCAGTCTTCCTTATTCATCATTCAGCTTTTGCATGCATATGAGGCAATTGAAAATGCCATGGCTTCAAGTCGACATCTTTAAAGAGGCCTTTCGCAGCAGATTAGCTCAATGCAATGCGTCTTTTGATTTCTTGACTGCAGCTTCCCTGGGTGTCGAAACTGAAGAAAATTAGAACAAGTCCACAAGAGCCAAAATACAACCTTGAGTATATCCCACCTGAATTTAGAAACCATCTCAAGAATAGATCTGATGCACTGAACACTAATGACCGAGGGCCAGACAAATTGTGGAATGACATCAAGGACATATACAAAGAAAGCAAGAGGTCATTTAAAAGACAGGAAAGAAAGAAAAGACCAAAATGGATGTCAGAAGAGACTGAAACTTTCTCTGGAACATCGAGTGGCTAAACAGAAAGGAAGAAATGATGATGTAAAGGAGCTGAACAGAAGATTCCAAAGGGCGGCTCAAGAGGACAAAGAAAAATATTATAATGACGTGTGCAAAGAGCTGGAGATAGAAAACCAAAAGGGAAGATCATGCTTGGCATTTCTCAAGCTGAAAGAACTGAAGAAAAAATCAAGCCTCGAGTTGCAACATTAAAGGATTCTATGGGGAAAATATTCAACGACACAGAAAACATCAAAAGAAGATGGAAGGAAGACACAGAGTCACTGTACCAAAAAGAACTGGTCAACATTCATCCATTTCAGGAGGTAGCATATGACCAGGAACCTACGGTACTGAAGGGAGAAGTCCAAGCTGCACTGACGACGTTGGTGAAAAACAAGCCTCCAGGAATTGATGGAATACCAACTGAGGTGTTTCAACAAACAGATGCAGTGCTGGAAGTGCTCGCTCGCCGATGCCAAGAAATTTGGAACACAGCTGCCTGGCCAACCGACTGGAAGAGATCCATATTTATGCCGATTCCCAAGAAAGGTGATCAACCAAAGGTGGAAATTATCAAACGATATCGTTAATATCACACGCAAGTAAAATTTTGCTGAAGATCATTCAAAAGCGGCTGCAGCAATATATTGACAGGGAGCTGCCAGAAATTCTGGCCGGATTCAGAAGAGGCCGTGGAATAAGGGATATCATTGCTGATGTCAGATGGATCCTGGCTGAAAGCAGAGAATACCAGAAAGACGTTTACCTGTGTTTTATTGACTCTGCAAAGGCGTTTGACTGTGTGAAACATAACACCTCCATTAGTGCACACCAATTAAGACAGCAGAAGAGCCGGTTCTCCCACTGTTTGGGCGCCCAGAGAATCAGGGAAGCAAGACCATTGTTGGTTAATTTAGTAGCAAAACTGATTAAATTCACATTTGTGAAATCATATAAACTAGAAAAAACAAAGAAAAAAAACAAACCCATTGTCGTTGAGTTGATTCCGACTCATAGCCATCCTATAGAACAAAGTAGAACTGCCCCACAGAGTTTCCAAAAAGTGGCTGATGATTCGAACTGACATCCTTTTGGTTAGCAGCCGAGTTATTAACCACCGTGCCACCAGGGCTCCATAGAGAGATAGAGTCAACCAATATTGCCTTGTCTTCACAAACAGAAAACAGTGGCCCCAGAAAAGCAGTATTGTTAACATTACTTCACTATAGAAAATTCTAGGAGAACTATTGCATAGTATACAGTATAGCACTACCACAGTTCTAACTCAGGGTGACCCCACGTGTATCAGAGAACTGTGTTCCATAGGGTTTTCAGTGGCTGATCTTTTGAAAGTAGATTGCCGGGCCTCTCTTTCAAGGCTCCTCTGGGTGGACTTTAACCTCTAACCTTTTAGTTAGCAGCCAAATGTACCACCCAGGGACTCATATTATAAAGCATATATACTGCATACTACGGCTTATAATAGTGCTATGGACTATATAGTCTAGTACCAATAATACTATATCACAGAATTGGGAGTATGAACACACAGATTCAAAGCCAGGACTTGGTCAGTGCAATCCACCAACCCCTTGAACCTCAGTCTTCATGTCTCTAAGACTAAGATTCTCGTACCCAAAACACAGGACTCCTGCCAGGATTAAACAAGACCATTCCCATGGGAGTGCTTTGTTTACTGCAAAGCGACAGTCAAATGCCAATGATTTATTAGTTTGTATTTCCCAAGAAATTAACCTTTCTCATGATTATTGTTAAGTCCAAATGGTGGTGACAGTTCACAAACCAATTCCTCTTCAAGAAGGCTCGTTATTCATTTTTGGGGTCTTTGAAGAGGCTGGGAATGTGGATGCTTCGCCACAGGGTGGCGCTAGATGCCAAATGTTCTTATTGGCCTTTAACTCCCGTGTTAATTCTACTTCTAAGAAGGTCCATTTTTATAGTCATTGTAAAGGAGGGGAAATGCTTACAAACATGTCTTCTAGGTCCACTTTAGCTCGTAAGATCAGTTTTGGCCTCATTGTGGGGAGTGGAAAGGGCGGTGCTTTCACCCAGCATAGTTTGTCTGCTTTGCCTACTGAAGACTGTTTACTTTCGATTAAATTTGGGCAACATTTTTAAGGGATGTTTTCTGTGATGTGTTCTGAATGAAGGTCCCCAGGCACACTGATGAGCATATACATTTGCTAGGCACCAATCAAGGATCCTTTTTTTTTCTCCTGTGGGTAAATAAAATATTACATTCCATCCCCCCACCCCTAAATAGTTCTGTGGATTTTTTTTTAGTATTGCTTGGGATTAAGAAAAAGCGAGAGAAGGGACTGCAGCACAGATACTTGCCTGCCTCAGACTTTATTCATAATTATTTTTGACAATATTTGGTTTCCAGTTGTTAACCAAGGAACGGAAAACTGAAATACATTGAGTGAAGTTGAGAGCATTTTGCAAGACCATGTTTTCGGTTGGGGAACAAATACTTCATGTTAATTTAAATAAGCTCCCTCTTATCAGGAGGAACCAACCAGTCCCCGGAGAAGGACATGATACTTGATAAGGTATAGGGTCAGCAAAAAAGAGGAAGACCCTCAACAAGATGGATTGACACAGTGGCTGCGACAATGGGCTCCAACATAGCAACGATTGTGAGGACGGCACAGGACTGGGCAGTGTTTTCGTCCTGTTGTACATAGGGTCGCTATGATTCGGAACTGACTCAATGGCACCTAGCTCCCCTACTGAAACCAAATTTTCCATTAAAAATAAAATTAGATATTTTTTCACCTTTCCTCTCTACCCTTCCAAATGTGTGGCATTTCATTAAATGGTAGGTGTTCAGTAGGTACCCATTGGGCCAAGGCACTATTGGGATGACGGTGTACAGGAGTAGGGGGGAGAGCAGTGTGGACAAATCCTGGAAAGTAGGGAAACAGCCCCAGTTAACGTCTTCACTAAGACAAGATAGGTAGGAAACGAAACCCAAACACTCGGAACACCAGAGGAAAGAAAAAGAGGAAGAAAGGCTACAGAAAACCTGAATGTGGCAACTGTCACCATCATTTGAAAAGAACATTTCCACATTTTCACAGTAGAGGTGTCATACGCTCTGCTTGGGACACAGCCATGGAGACGAGAACATGACACGTAGCTCAGAGTACCTTGCCAAGCACACCTAGATCTGTATGAAAAATGATCGAGACTCTGGCAAAAGCAGACAGTTACCACAGGGAATAATATAACTGGCTAACAAAATGGGCAAAATTGTCAGTTCTAATTGGAAATAATTATAACTCAAATTGAGACTCCCTTTTTTCCACCTATCAAATTAAAAAAGCTTAAAGAAATGATAAAATGCAATGCTGACAAAGGAGTAGAGAGATTGATTATGGAGGTACAAAAAGTATAATCTCTCCACAATGGCACTGTCCACTAGAACTTTTCGTTGTTGTTAGTTGCCGTTGAATTGGCTCTGACTCGTGGGCGACTCATATACCTCAGAATAAAACATGGGCTGGTCCTGCGCCATCTTCATGATTGTTAGTATGTTTGAGTCCATTGTTGTGAGTATTGTGTCAATTCACCTCACTGAGGGTTTCCCTTGCCTTTGCTGACCCTCCGCTTCACCAAACATGATGTCCTTCTCCAGCAATCTGGCCCTCCTGATGACAGATCCAAAGTTAGTGAGTTGAAGTCTCCAACAATATACTGTGATCCAAGATTCTGGATCACAGAATTTTCTACCGTGATAGGAATGTGTTACAGGTGCACGTCCAATATGGTAGCCACTAGCCACATTCACTTTTAAACAGGCACATGTGGCTAGTGGTTACTGCATTGGACGGTGCAGGTCTAGAACACAAGTAGGCTCGTCTATCAAATTCCGTAAATTGATACATAATCTTTGATCCTCTAATCTCATGTTTAGGTATTTAACTTGGGGAAATAATCAGTGGTGTTTATAGAAAGATTTTCTTCACAGTGTTATTTAGAATGATGAAAAGGTGACAATAGCTCAAATGTCTAAAAATGGGAGATTGGCCATATAAGTTATAGTACTATGAGTTTGAATATTGCGTAGTCATTAAAAATAATGTTTTTAAACTTTTTAATGTTAAGGAAATGTTCATGATATAATGTCATGCAAACAAGCGGGAATATAAAACTATATGTAAGTATATAATTATTTACTATAATTAATTATAATAAATATAAAAGGATTGATAGATGAGATATGCAAAGAAAAAAAAAAAAAAAAACACAAGAGGGAACCAATCCAAAATGGTTATAGTATTTATTTCAAGGTTGTTCAGCTATATCTGATACTTTTTTCTTCTTTATACTTTTCTGAAATTTCTAACTTTTCTGTAGTGAGCCGGTATTACTTTTAGCTTAAGAAAACTGAATGTTAAGAAGAAAAAAAGTATTTTGACATTCTCTGAATTTTTTTTTCAAAACTCGTAAGTTAAAGGAACTAAAATCCTTGGGACAAATCTACTACAAATACCATTTCAAAGTTTAAAATTCTTACCCACCAAGAGCAAGAGAATACCTCCTAGAAATAAGAGAATGTTCTCGGAGTTCCGGGATACCATGGCAATGTGCTGCGGATTGGGCTATTTTCCTGTGTGGGGCCGGTCCCTCCATGGCTGCTGTGAACTTGGAAATGCATATTCTTCAAGTTGTGGGAAATTTACACCCACTTTCTCTGCTGGAACTCTGAATATTAAAATGCCGAACTTCCTAAACTGATGCTTTCATTTTATAATCTGTTCTGTCCTTTTTTGCCATCTCTCTCAGTGTTTTACTGTCTGCGAGATTTGACTCATGACTCTTCTATTTAGCATTTTATTTCTGCTTTAATATATATTTTTTAATTCCAAGAGACTTTTCTTAGTTTTTCAACGTTCCTTTTCTTCAAAAGCAACCTACTCTTGTTTCGTGGATGCAGTGTCTTCTCTCATCTCTCTAGGGCATGCATTCTCCATGGGGGATGATATTGCCCCTCGGGTGGGCAAAAATGAGTTTGGTGGGGGGGGGGGACAAAATATTAGATATTACAATGACTTGTGGCCCTTCAAACCTCAACTCTACCTGACAAAATCTTGTTCTTTAGGATTGAATTTCTCTTGTTAGATAGAAACAAAATTTCATTTGAATTTAATTGTTTTCAGAGGAGCAACGATGAAAAATGGTCGAGAAACACTGCTCTAAGGACGTTACGGATTTTTTTTTTTTTTTAACTTTTTCTCTCTCTGCATAGTTTCTGTTTCCTCTTCTGTTTTTCTTTCCTGCTCCGGTCTCTCTCTTTCTTCTTAGGGGCTTTCTCCAGGTGTGTGGTGACCCTTGGTTGTCTGTAAATACTGAAGGATGGGGAGCTAAAAGCTGCTTGGAAGCTCTGAGCACCTGACGGCTGGTTCCCTGTGTGGTGATCTGGCTGGGCTGCTGCATGGATGCTCCGCATGTTGGTATCTTGAGGTAGCTCCAGAAAATGACCTTCCAGTCCCCTGCCTGGTGGATACCATCCTAGCTACCCACAATCTGGGAGCCAGGCCAGTGGGGAGGTGGGAGGGTCTCAGTGTTCAGTATGCAAGCTTTCGTTGGTTACAGTGAAAGTTTTCAGGATAGTGCCCCTTCCTCAGCACCTCACACACAGTGGATGGACAGCCTATTAAAATGGTAAAAGTATTTTCCTGTACATAACGTTTGTCGACTATAAAATATTCCCTTGTGTGGCTGTACTTAATTGGCTTAATCATTTCCCTACCTGTCATTTAGACCAAAGGTCAGCAAACTTTTTATTAAAGGGCCACCCATCTGTCGGTGGGGGCTTGTGTGTTGCTATGATGCTGAACAGATTTCAGTGGAGTTTCCAGACTAAGACCAGGAAGAAAGGCCTGGCAATGTACGTCCAGAAATTAGCCAATGAAAACCCTATGGATTGCAACAATGTTGTTCATGGGATCGCCATGAATAAGGGGCCAACTCAATGGCAGCTAACAACAACATCCCGCCCTCAATGTTGCGTGGTGTCCCCATACCGAGAGACTTTCTGATTTCAACCTCCAGTCTCCTTCTGGGGGATGTACAGTTGTCTGACTGTGTGGACTTGCGAAGGCAATTTGGGGGTCTAACTGCTTCTTAAAGACTTTCAACCAATCCCATCTTCTACCACCACTTCTAGATAGCTGGTGCTGCAAAATCTTGAGCTACCAAAACTTTAGGAGTTCTCAAGGCAAATTGGGAAGCTCTTCTTGTCTTTTATCACTGCTGGCTTAAGACTCAGCTTCTCAAGTCTGCTAAATTAGTTGCTATTCATCCTTCTGCTTTCTAGTCCCCCAAATTTTATCATCTCTTTGTGGCTGTATAGCCTAAGAAATCCTTTTACTGACATCTGAGTGGGGTTTCCAGAAGAACCTGAAATAAGTGTATCTGTTCAGTCTGTCATCTTTAATCAACTGGATTGGGAGGGAAAAAGTAACACACGGAGGCTGATGGGGATTTGAGTGGAAATAGATCGGCACGATGGTGACTGTCAGGTGTAACAGGGCTGAGGGATCTGGATGGGTGGAGGCAGCTCAGGGTTGTGTGTTCTTAGAATCAAGGAAAGTTTCGTTCCAGGGATTCCAATGGGCAGAATCCAGGAATAATGTTGAGTCAGAGTCAGATCGCTCTTCAGAGAACTGCTCCAATCCATATCTCAGATTATTTATCGAGGACTTTAAAAATGGCTATACTTTTGTTCGAGTAATGTCATTTGCAGGAATCTTTTTCTAAAAGGAAATCTGACATATATACAAGGACTTCTACACAATGACATTCATTAGCTGCTTTATTTATAATATCAAACATTAGAAATAGCCTATACTTGTTGTTAGTTGTCATCAAGTTGATTCCAACCGATGGCAACCAGGGGTCAGTAAATTATGGTCCAGAGGTCAAATCTAGCCTACTGCCTGTTTTTTGTAAATAAAGTTTTATTGAAACACAGCCACATCCCCGTACTATTTTCTGTGGCTCGTTATGCGCTACAATGGCAAAGACTCGTTAGCAAACCCTTAAGTGTTTACTCTCTGGCCTTTTAAGAAAAATTTTGCTGATCCCCGCTTGCTAATGACTGGTAGGGGAATGATTAAAACAATTAAGTACAGCCACGCAATGGAATATTCTATAGTCAATGAACATTCTACATAGGAAAATGTTTTTTTTAACATTGTAGTAGAATGTCCATTTTTTAAAAAAGCCAAATATAAAATTTATGGCCTGTTCTGAACTATGTAAAAATATGCATAGAAAAAAATACTGGCAAGAAATTAATTAATACAAAATATTAATACTTTTCTGAACTCTCTAAATGTTTTACAACAAAATATATGTACTTTCATAATTAGGAGGGGAGAAAGGCGATTCAATAAAACAACCGGAAGCTCAGAGGTAGACCTGGGGGTCAGCTTAGGAAAGGAGTCCATTTGCTTCAGGGATCCAGAGAGCAGAGAAATAGGGCTCTGAGGGAGTGCAGAGGGGAGTTAGAAAAACAAGAATAGTGCGAAGAGAAAGAGTAGCAGACAAGCTGGCACCTTTGGGAGGGCTGGGTGGGGAGGAAAGAAGTGACCTTCTGAGTCAGCCAAGAAGTCTAAGGAGTTGAAGCTGGAACACCCACTTCGACACATGCTTTGTACAGGAAGGCTTCCTCCTGTTGTGACATGGTCTATACCCTTTAAACGTAAGGTCAGCACGAGGCAAGGGAATCATCAGGGAGAGAAAAGGGAAATAATTAGGAATTTCAGTTCTTCATGTACTGACAGTCAAAAGTTGCCCGGATTAGGCAGTTCCCAAGAATTGCGTGACCATTCATCTCTGTTTGCCTGGGACTGTCCGAGTTTAAGCCCTGAAAGTCCAGGATCCCACGAAGCCCCTCAGTCCTAGCCAACAGAGGCAGTTGGTCACCCTGCGAGCCACGCTCTATCACACAGAGTTACCTAGTCATGACTGGCCTTTGTGAGGTGCCTGGAAATGGATTTGTCTTTGGTTAGATACTTCTTCAGTGGATGGTTTGGTGGGACCCCACTAGCAGATATAGCACATTTAGGCAAAATAGAAAAGGAGTGAGCTATGGGCAAATGTAGTGTGTATAGCTTGGTGTAGCACTTTCGTGTGAAGGCTACTCTTCTGGTAGACATAGCCATACATACTCATACATACTTACATATACGCATGCATGCATACTTACAAACACACATATGTACATAGTGCAGGCATGTATACTTATATACACACATATATGCTTACATATACACATGCATACACATAGTTAATACACACTTCTTACACACACACATCCTTACATACACACACACACACAGGACACACAGCTCGGCAAGTAGGGCCGTGGCTGGATCTTAGGCCCTCTTCCTCTTAGAAGGCCCCTTTGTGTAGTGCACAAACCACACAATTTTAGGTGGCGGGCCTGCCACTTAGCCTCCAAAGGGATTTGTTTCCTGTCCCAGATGCCTCTAACATCAACAGTGCCAGAAAAAAGAAAACACTTTATTGTTACTGAATTATGTATTTCTGTCCTAGAAACCATGTCTGCCGTGTCTGTGAAATCCAAAATAAACACCGGATTTTTAATTTTCACACATAGAATCATAAGCTACTAGAAATAGATGAAAAAGAAGTAAAAAGACATCTGGAGGGGAAGGAAATGTTGTAGCCAAGGATGGGACCGGGGGTGGAACTCAGTGCTTTGATTCTGCTTCTCTGACTCCAAGGAGAAGGGATCCACCTGCAAGCACAAGCATGGAGACCACTCCTGCTTTCTTATAACAGGCCCCTCACCCATGGTCAATGCTGCAAAAGCCCCCTCCAGTCACTACATATTCAATATTACCCCTGCCCCAGTCTCTCTTATTCCTTGTTCTAGAACTCTGATAAAACATATGCTAGACCTTCTCATATGTTTATATTTTTTTGCATCTTCTCTTCTGTATTTTTCATCTTTCTATCTCTGGGAACTACATCTGGATAATTTTTCCAGACCAATCTTCCAATTCCCTGATTTCCTTTTCAGCTGTTAAAACCCATCCATTGATGTTATGATGTATGTACGCACATATGTATGTATGCATGCATGAGTGTATTTTGGTTATTATATTTTTCCCCAGAAGCTTTATTTAGTTCTTTTTCAAACAAATTATATTGCTTTCTATAGTTTCTCATTCCCTGAAAATAACAAATTTGTCTTAAAACAAACAGCATATTTGTTTTAAGAGTCTGCATCTGATAGTTCCAATATCTGAACACTGCAGGTCTGTTTCTATTTCTTTCTTTTTTTTTTTTTCTGTTCTGCTAATTGCCATTCTTTTTTTTTTTTTTAATAATTTTTATTGTGCTTTAAGTGAAAGTTTACAAATCAAGTCAGTCTCTCACACAAAAACCCATATACACCTTGCTACACACTCCCAATTACTCTCCCACTAAGGAGACAGCCCGTTCTCTCCCTCCACTCTCTCTTTTTGTGTCCACTTCGCCAGCTCTAACCCCCTCCACCCTCTCATCTCCCCTCCAGGCAGGAGATCCCGACATAGTCTCAAGTGTCCACCTGATCCAAGAAGCTCACTCCTCACCAGCATCCCTCTCCAACCCATTGTCCAGTCCAATCCATGTCTGAAGAGTTGGCTTTGGGAATGGATCCTGTCCTGGGGCAACAGAAGGTCTGGGGGCCATGACCACTGGGGTCCTTCTAGTCTCAGTCAGACCATTAAGTCTGGTCTTATGAGAATTTGGGGTCTGCAACCCACTGCTCTCCAGCTCCCTCAGGGGTTCTCTGTTGTGTTCCCCGTCAGGGCTGTCATCGGTTGTAGCTGGGCACCATCTAGTTCTTCTGGTCTCAGGATGATGTAGTCTCTGGTTCATGTGGCCCTTTCTGTCTTTTGTGCTTGTAATTACCTTGTGTCCTTGATGTTCTTCATTTTCCTTTGATCCAGGTGGGTTGAGACCAATTGATGCATCTTAGACGGCTGCTTGCTAGTGTTTAAGACCCCAGAAGCCACTCTTCAAAGTGGGATGCAGAATGTTTTCTTAATAGATTTTATTTTGCCAACTGATTTAGATGTCCCCTGAAACCATGGTCCCCAGACCCCTGCCCCTGCTACGCTGGACTTCAAAGCATTCAGTTTATTCAGGAAACTTCTTTGCTTTTGGTTTAGTCCAGTTGTGCTGACCTCCCCTGTATTGTGTGCTGCCTTTCCCTTCACCTAAAGTAGTTCTTATCTACCACGTAATTAGTGAATGCCCCTCTCCCACCCTCCCTCCCCACCCCTCTCGTAACCACAAAAGAATGTTTTCTTCTCAGTTTAAACTATGTCTCAAGTTCTTATAATAGTGGTCTTACACAATATTTGTCTTTTTGCAATTGAGTAATTTCACTCAGCATAATGCCTTCCAGGTTCCTCCATGTTATGAAATGTTTCACAGATTCCTCACAGTTCTTTATCGATGCATAGTATTCCATTGTGTGAATACACCAAAATTTATTTATCCATTCATCCGTTGATGGGCACCTTGGTTGCGTCCATGTTTTTGCTATTGTAAACAGAGCTGCAATAAACATAGGTGTGCATGTATCTGTTTGTGTAAAGGCTCTTATTTCTCTAGGATATATTCCAAGGAGTGGGATTGCTGGATTGTACGGTAGTTCTATTTCTAGCTTTTTAAGGAAGCGCCGAATCAATTTCCAAAGTGGTTGTACCATTTTACATTCCCACCAGCAGTGTAGAAGTGTTCCAATCTCTCCACAGCTTCTCCAGTATTTCTTATTTTGTGTTTTTTGGACTAATGCCAGCCTTGTTGGAGTGAGATGAAATCTCACTGTAGTTTTGATCTGCATTTTTCTAATGGCTAATGATCGTGAACATTTCCCATATATCTATTAGCTACCTGAATGTCTTCTTTAGTGAAGTGTCTATTCATATCTTTTGCCCATTTTTTAATTGGGTTATTTGTCTTTTTGCAGTTGAGTTTTTGCAGTATCATGTAGATTTTAGAGATCAGGTGCTAATCAGAAATGTCATCACTAAAAACTTTTTCCCAGTCTGTAGGTGGTCTTTTTTGGTGAAGTTTTTGGATGAGCATAGGTGTTTGATTTTTAGGAGCTCCCAGTTGTCTCGTTTTTTTCTACATTCTTTATAACATTTTGTATACTGTTAATGCCATGTATTAGAGCTCCTAATGGTGTCCCTATTTTTTCTTCTGTGACCTTTATCGTTTTAGATTTTATATTTAGGTCTTTGATCAATTTTGAATTAGTTTTTGTGCATGGAGTAAGGTATGGGTCTTGTTTCATTTTTTTGCAGATGGATATCCAGTTATGTCAGCACCATTTGTTAAAAAGACTGTCTTTTCCCCCATTTAACTGTTTTGGGGCCTTTGTCAAATATCAACTGCTCATATGTGGATGGATTTATGTCTCAATTCTCAATTCTGTTCCATTGGTCCATGTATCTGTTGTTGTACCAGTACCAGGCTGTTTTGACTACTGTGGCGGTATAATAGGTTCTAAAATCAGGTAAAGTAAGGCTTCCCACTTTGTTCTTCTTTTTCAGTAATGCCTTATTTATCCGGGGCCTCTTTTCCTTCCATATGAAGCTAATTGCCATCCTTAGACTCTATGTGTTATCTCGGTGTGCTGGATGTTGTTTTTGAAAAATTATGTGTAAGAATGAATTGAGACTTATGTTGAAGGTAACTTTCTTCAGGAAATATTTTTATTTTCTTCTGTGAGGTGTCGGGGCCACTAAGAATCATAAAACACCTTAAACCAAGTTTATGGGTTGATATTCCCTGACCCAAGCAATTAGCAGTCTCTGCCATATAAAGAAATAAACAAAGATAACAAGAGGTAAAAACACGCACACACACACACACACACACACACACACACGGACACATTTGATATGGAAGATGGGGGCATGGGTGCAATCTGGGGCTCCAGGATGCAGGATGCACTTAACATCTTCTAGACAGCAGCAGCAATTACGCCAACAGGTGCAGGGAGAATACTGAACTGCCAGGAAAACATAGAAATCGTGGGAGCCTACCATAAAGCAGTCAAAACCATCTACAACAGGAGACAGAATGGCATCAGTAGGGGTCATTGCTGGGGCCCGTGTTGTCACCTGATGAGCTAGAGCTACTAATGAGTCCTCCAGGCTTGGCCTGCAGGCTTGTTGGGTAGAAAGAACAGCATCATAATGTGAACTGGCAAATGTGTCAGTCTATGAAAAAATAGACTTGTTTGTAGGTGGGGGACTTAGATTTGAGACTTTTTTTTTTTTTTTTTAGCTTTAAATGCTGTGTCATCTTGGAAGGATCACTTCCTCCCTCTGGGCCTCGGTTTCCCCAGTTATGAAACAATAGGATGGCATTGAACCAATGTTTCCCAAATTTTAATGTTCACACAAATCATCTGGCAATCTTGGTAAAATGTGGATTCTGATACAGTAAGTCTGGGATGGGCTCTGAGATTCTGTATTTCCGTCTAAGGAGCTCCCGGGTGATTCCAGTGCTCCTGATCTGTGGACTATACTTGAAGTAGAAAAGTTTTACATAAACTCTAAATTCCCCTCCATTATGAGCTTAGGCAAACAGGGACCCTCTGGAGGCTTAATGGTTAAACAAACCCCCTCTTTGAGTGGTTAATTCCTTCTCAAATCTCAGGAATGGGCGCCCAGGTAGCCTCCTCCAGAAAGCCTTTCCTGGCATCTGTAGTGCCTCTTACCAACAGCCTGGGCTGGGAGCCCCTCTCCTGGCCACCCATGCCTCAAGCACTGTGAGCATGTCTCTGGCACACTG
This sequence comes from Elephas maximus indicus, assembly GCF_024166365.1. Classification (NCBI taxonomy): domain Eukaryota; kingdom Metazoa; phylum Chordata; class Mammalia; order Proboscidea; family Elephantidae; genus Elephas; species Elephas maximus. The sequence continues at coordinate 36,108,957 of NC_064845.1, read as the reverse complement.
CACGGGAACCCTCTGCCTGATGTCAACAACCATGTCCCCAGTACTAGCACAGTGCCTAGCACACAGCTGTCACTCAACACATATTTGTGATAACTAAATGGAAAAACAAACTAATATGAGTTTCTACTAGCAGTGGGGGAGGGTAGGAGTGACTCAGCATATTCCTGATCAGGGCTCTGTTATTCTTGGTGTCAGTCATATCCACTTGGCTCCTAACCTGGAATGGGGGGCTATGGGAACCTCGGGTTTCTCGGCTGATTCTTCCTGCTTTAACAGAAGACTTTTAACTTGTGGAACTGTTCCTCAGGGGCTGGTCAGCTCCTTTCATTCCCCGCCTCCCACCACCCAAGCTGGGAAGGGAGAATGCCTCTGGGCTAAGTAGTTTGGGGGGAAAGTGCAGAGAAAAAGGGCTGTGCCAGAGGGACACTGTGATACTTCAGGGCTGCTGATTCTTACTTAATTGGTGGCATGTGTCTGAATCCCAAGGCTTGACTTTTGGGTGCTGTGTTCTTGCTTCCCTTCTCCTCTTAGTAGCTACACCCAGAAGTATCTACTCAAACCTATTCCTGCTTTTCCATCTTCTGTTCTATATCTCAGGGGGCTGAAAGCCTGGAAACTGTTTCCCAAACTTCCTTGCCAGCTGGGTTGTTGCCAGGTAGGTTCTGCTAGTGGAAGGCTCTTGTGTGAGCTTGGTTGGAAGGCAGGAGGAAGAGGGAAGCAATTTTTTTGTTGTTGTTGTTGACCTGTTTTTGACTTTAACAGCAGTTGTGGCAGGCGTTCATGGGCTCTGCAATGTTGGGGTGCTGGGCGGGGGCAGCAGTGTTGGCTATGGGTCACTAATGGCTCCAGCAGCTCAAGCGGCAGTTTCAGGGACATAAACAGGTGGCTCTTGTCTTCCTGCTTAGTGGGGAGGTGGGGATTTTAACAGTTGTAGCAGCAACAGCAGCAACCCTCCATGAGCATCTGTAGCGAATGCATGCACGCTTATGGGCTTTGGGTGAAACCACTCTCCCCTTTGTGCTCTTCCAGCCCAATGGGGCTCTAGTGGCTTCCTACAGTCACTGGTGTCTTAATAAGATCGCTTTCCCCCAGGGGTCATGGAGAAAGGCTGAGCACATCACAAAAGTGGTCTGAATATAGAAAGGTTGAGTGCCAGATAAACAATGTGCCTGTCCATCACATTGCCCCAGTGGCGCTGCAAGATCTAGACCTGGTCAGGGCCTTTGGAGGTAGATGACAAGGAGTTACCGTCACCTCCTCACTTTTCGACAGGCAGAGCTGGCAGAGAAACTGCTGCGTCCTTAATTCTTGGATATCCTGCTTCAGACAGTTTTGCCCTTTCTCAACCCTGAAAGGAGCGGAAGAGAGAAGGCAGGCGGCCCACCTAATGTGCCTGGGAAACGGGGCGAGTTTCCTGCCCCTGTGACGTTCTTGGCTTGCCTTTGCATCCCCCCATGGGTCATCTGCTCTGCCCTGCATTTCCTTAATTCCTTGGCTTAATCATGCCAGTCCCTCCAACTGGCGTATGACCCTCTCATATCTTTCCAGTAAATTCCCGTTTTGCTTAGATATTCAGAGTCAATTTTCATTGCTATTAAACCATTCCTGAGCAACACAGTTCTATTAAACCATTCCTGAGCAACACAGTTACCCTTAACCAAGAGAGATGACTAACCCAGAAATCCAACTTGGTGTTGCTATCAGTCATGGTGACAATTACTGAACAAATTCATTTTCTGGGTCTTGTAGTAGGATTCTGGGATGTGGGGTCATCATCAGCTTTTGAGTTTGCCAGCTTTTCAGGGTCACCAGGAGGTCTCAGGGATCACCAAAGTGCTCCTGGAAACAAATGTGTTGTGCAGAGTCATTGCCTCCCAGAGGTTACGCTCCTGGGAGAAGGATGTGGCAGCCTGTGAGCATCCACTCCCTTAGCACTCTTTCACCTTGCAGGAACAATGTCACCGTCATCTTCTAGCAAAGAATGGGAAGAAGTTGACAAAGATTCTGCTGCATGAGCTTGTTTATTCTCAGTGGAACAGAGTTTATTTATTCACCCAACGAGTCATTGCTGAGCACCTATTATGGGACACTTTGTGCTGGGGACAGAGCAGAGAATCAGACGGATGTAGACCCCATGAACCATATATGCCATCAGGGGAAGGAAAACGAACAAACACAGCCCTAAATAAATAAACGAGGGCTTCAAACTGGTTTGAACAGTTCAGTCATGGCCCATGGAAACAAGGACAGCGTAAGTGCTGCTGCAGAGCAACAAAATCTCTCGAGCGTTGGCTTTTGACCGAAGTAGGATACGGGTAGTGGTTTCCTGCTCAAAGAACTCCCGATGCAGGAGATTGGATTATTGGCAGGTCTGTGGAGAGCAGCACACATTCGAAGCAGCGCAGTTGGCCGCCATCTTTGAGTGGGACACCACTGCCTATTTCCTACTCAGGTCAGAAGCCAAGAGATTTGATAGCTATGCAGTGCTCACGATGCCTTTTTTTCCATTGGCCTTGACTGAACCATTCAGAACCAGCTCGAAGCCCTGAAATAAGCAAATAAAGTGATTTTATATAGCCATAAATGCCATGGGGGCAGTGGTGGTTCAGAGGTAGAATGAATTCTCACCTTCCGCACAGGAGATCCAGGTCTGATTACTAGCTAATGCACCTCACGTGCAACCACCGGCGGCCACCTGTCACTGGAGTCTTACGTGTTGCTATGTTGCTAAATGGGTTTCAGACTAAGACTAGGAAGAAAAGACTGACGATCTACCTCTGAAAAATAATCAGTGAAAACCCTGTGGATCACAGTGATCAGTTCTGTAAACCTGGGAAATCTGCTTTGTTCTGTTGTGAGTGAGGTTGCCATGAGTCAGGGGCCTACTCAAGGGCAGCTAATAACAACAACGTGGCACGGAGCAAATCAGAGTGTAGAGGAAAAGAAAGAGGAGAGCTACTTTAACTCAGGAAGTCAGGGGAGGATGTTCTGAGGAAATGAAATGCCCTGAGACCTGAGTAAGGAGGCAGAGCCAGCCTTGTGATGGAAGGAATGGCAAGTGCAGATCCATGAGGTAGGAGTGGGTTGGGTGTGTTCACAGAACCATGTGAAGGCCAGTGTGGATAGAGCACAGGGAACAGAGGCACTGGAGAGGTAGGCAAGGGCTCGATCACGTTGGGGCTTGGTAGGTGCTAAGGAGTTTGGATTCTTATTCTAATTGAAATAGGAACTGAAATTTTTAAGCATGGGGGAGATTCCTAAGATCTGATTTCCGGTTTGGAAAGGTCTCTGTGGTATGGAGAATGGAGCTGAAGGAGCAACCATGGCAACAGGAGACCAGTGGGGAGGCTGCTGCTGAGGCCAAATACAATGGTCCACAGCAAACAAGCTGGTGATGCGAGGCTGTGCTTAGTCATCTAAGTCATTCCTCAAAGTCATAGCCATACTTAGGACCTATCACTGCAACCCAGAAAAACAGCAATTACTTGTCAGAACAAAACATATTTACACTGAAACAATAGTAATTATAGGGAAAGGCCTCTTGATTCCTTTCCTGCTAACTCCTAATTGCCCTAACAATTAACTCCTGCAAGGGAGTGATTGCTCAGCCCACCTGCTCTTGCTGTAGGGGACGCTTCACTTCTTCAAGGTCTCGTCCACCCCCTCTCCACACCCCCACCCCCAATGTTACAGATGCTCGTTTCCAGCTTGTTATTATCCAGGGTCAGAGTGTAGAGGTCTGGGAAATTTTTGGAGACAAGTTTCACATATTTCAAATTATTTGATTACTTTGACATTACTTATTCACCTCAAATCTTTTACTCTTCTGGATGAATGTATCTGTTCATTCATTCATCCATTTATGCATTCGTTCAACAGACCCTTGTTGAATACCTACTATGGGCCATTTCCTGTGCTGGGTGGGAGCTAGAACTACCAACGCAAAAGGCACAGACCTGGTCGTCCAATGAGGAGTGGCCATCTGCTGATTTCATCGTGCCTGCTTCTTTATTAGACACCAACAACATGCCAGGGTTGCAGTCCTCAGAACTACACCAGCGCTCTCTGTAGCAGAAGAAAGGAAATGAACATCCACATTTATTGAGTGTCAACTCTGCAGTAGTCACTGTGTGAGGTGCTCCTACATACCTAATCTCGTTTAGTCCTCTAGACATCCGGGAAAGTGGATATGATTGTTCCTGTTTTTACCTGTTTTATTGAGGCTGAGGAGCCCTGGTGGCGCAGTGGTTAAAGCTGCCAACCGAAAGGTCAGTGGTTCCAGCCCACTAGCTGCTCCATGGGAGAAAGATGTGGCAGTCTGCTTCTGTGAAGACTTCCGCCTTGGAAACTCTATGGGGCAGTTCTACTCTGTCCTATATGGTTGCTATGAGTCAAAAAAAACTTGATTGCAGTGGGTTTGGTTTTTGGTTTTATATTGAGGCTAAGGAGCCCTGGTGGCACAATGGTTAAGTCCCCAGCTGTTGACCAAAAGGTTAGGTGCTCAAACTGACCCAGCAGCTCTATAGGAGAAAGACCGGGCCATCGGCTTCTGTAAAGGTTACAGCTTAGAAAACCCTAAGGGGCAGTTCTACTCTGTCACACAGGTTTGCTATGAGTCAGAATAGACTCAACAGCAGCTAACAACAATATTGAGGCTGGGAGAGGTTACGTTGCTTGCACACTGTTACATAGCCAGTGGTAGCAGAGACAGGTCAGAAACCAGCTCTGCTTGTCTCAAAAATCCATGCCTTGTCCACTCCACTGTAGTTAAAATGTAAAACGGAAGATCAAACTCATAGAGAAGGCAAGAACATGGGCACACACTCAGACCCTCCTTGGTCAGAGAAGAGAAACTGTGCCCTTTGAGGACAAGAAGGAAGTTGCATGTCAGTGATGATAACGTCTCAATGACAACAAAAGGACCATGAAAACAATAATAACAAACACACAGAGACATCATGGAAAAACCCAACAAGCTATTTCACTTCACAGAATGAGTCATCCCCAAAACACTTTGGAGAAAGACTTGAAAATGGATACGTTTTGGAATAATTACTCATCTGAACTGTTTACTGGGAGGCACAGTCCTGCCAGACGCCCTGTATTTAGCATCCAGCTGCCTGGGAGGTGGGGGGAGGGTTCCCCTGGGACTTCTTTGAGTTGAGTCAACAAATGGTGCCCTCACCTCCAGGGTCAGGAAGCGGAACCCTCTTGTCCCTGTGTCACCACCTGAGTACCTGCTTCCATGGGGTTATGGGCAGGCCAGAGGATATGAGAAACCACAGGGAAAAAAGGACAGAGTTTTAGGAATGTCCATTTGACTTAAAATTTTAAAACTTTGGCAAAAACAATAGCAATATTTTGGTAAGCAACACTGATGTATTATGGAAGAGAAGGCCAGTTGTACATGAATTTTTAAACATTTGTTTAGAAATGCTTGTTTATCTTCTTGCTATAGCCCAAACACTAGTCCAGTGAACCAACTAGATAGTATCCCTATCCCCAGAGAATTTACATTTTAGGGGATTACATACAGGTCCCAAGGATAGAGCCCACCCACTACCATCAAGTTGATTCCAACTCATTGTGACTCTGCAGGACAGAGTTGAACGGCCCCATGGTGTTTCCCAGGCTGTAATCTTGACAGAAACAGACTGCCACATCTTTCACCCACAGAGCAGCTGATGGTTAGCAGCTGAGTGCTTAACCACTGTGCCACCAGGACTCCTTCAGATAGAACCAGGGCCCCCAAATTGCTAAACAAATGTCTGATCTGAGTGATATCCCTTTCACTTTTGATGTAGCTTCTAAGCTATTATTTTCCTTCCTGAATATACACCCCCGAGATAGAAGTCCATAATGGTGCATGTATAAGGATGATCTTCTCAGTGCTATTTCCGGTACCAGAAATTTCAAGAAAAATTATGTATCCATCATCAGGGAAATAGGCAAATAAAATGTGACAGATGCTATTTACATATTCAGTGCAGCACTTAGAAGTAACAAATCAGATTTTACTGTGGATAGATCTTAAAATATAGTGTTATCTATAAAAGTCTTCCTTATTCTTATTTATTGTCCAGCTTTGGCATATATACAAGGTGACTGAAAGTACTATGGCTTGGGTCAGGTGCACCATGGTCCTCAAAGTAGCATCTTTGCTTTTTAACACTTTAAATAGATCTTTTGCAGCCTATTTGCCTAATATAACTCATCGTCTGATTTCTTGACTGCTGCTTCCATGGGTGTTGATTATGGATCCAAGCAAAATGAATTCCTTGATAACTTCAATATTTTCTCTGTTTATCCTGATGTTGCTTATTGATCCAGTTGTGAGGATTTTTGTTTTCTTTATGTTGAGATGGATTCCATACTGAAAACTGTGATCTTTGATCTTCATTAATAAGTGCTTCAAGTCCTCTTCACTTTCAGTAAACAAGACCGAAGAATTGATGCCTTTGAATTGCAGCATTGGCGAAAAATATTGACTATACCGTGGACTGCCAAAAGAACAGTCTATCTTGGAAGAAGTACAGCCAGAATGTTCCTTAGAAGCGAGGCTAGTGAAACTTTGTGTCGTGTACTTTAGGCATGTTATCTCCAGTCTCTGGAGGAGGAAGGACATCATGCTTGGTAAAGTAGCAGGTCAGTGAAAAAAAAGTAATGGAGTGACACAGTGACTGCAACAATGGGCTCAAACATAGCAACAATCACGAGGATGGCACAGGACTGGGCAGTGTTTCATTCTTTTGTACTTAGGGTTGTTATGAGTCGGAAGTGACTCGATAGCAATTAGCAAAAACAACAATCTATAAAAGTAAGAAACAGGAAGAGATATATTACACAGTACTGTCAGTTGGTTGTACTGTGGGGGCTTGCGTGTTGCTGTGATGCTGGAAGCTATGCCACCAGTATTCAAATACCAGCAGGAGTACCCGTGGCAAACAGGTTTCAGCTGACCTTCCCAACTAAGACAGGCTAGGAAGAAGGACCTGGAGGGCTACTTCCAAAAAGAATTAGCCAGTGAAAACCTTATGAACAGCAGCAGAACATTGTCTGATATAGTGCCGAAAGGTGAGCCCCCCCCAGGTTGGAAGTCGCTCAAAATACGCCTGGGGAAGAACTGCCCCCTCAAGGTAGAGTCGACCTTAATGACGTGGATGGAGTCAAGCTTTTGGGACCTTCATTTGCTGGTGTGGCATGACTGAAAATGAAAAGAAACAGCTATAAGCATCCATTAATAACCAGAATGTGGAGTGTACCAAGTATGAATCTTGGAAAATTGGAAATCGTCAAAAATGAAATGGAATGCATAAACATCGGTATCTAGGCATTAGTGAGCTGAAATGGGCTGGTATTGGTCATTCTGAATTAGACAACCATATGGTCTACTAGCCGGGAATGAACAATTGAAGAGGAATGGCGTTGCATTCATTTTCAAAAAGAACATTTCAAGATCTATCCTGAAATGCAATGCTATCAGTGATAGGATAATATCCATATTCCTATGTGGATCATAGCAAATTATGGATAACATTAAGAATGAGAATTCCAGAACACTTAATTGTGCTCATGAGGATCCTTTATGTAGGTCAAGAGGCAGTTGTATGGACAGAACAAGGAGATACTGATTGGTTTAAAGTCAGGAAAGGTGTGCATCAGGGTTGTATCCTTTCACCATACCTATTCAATTTGTATGCTGAGCAAAGAATCCGAGAAGCTGGGCTATATGAAGAAGAACAGGGAATCATAATTGGAGGAAGACTCATTTACAACCCGCGTTATGCAGGTGATACAACCTTCCTTGCTGAAAGTGAAAAGGACTTGAGCCACTTACTAATGAAGATCAAAGACCACAGCCTTCAGTACGGATTGCACCTCAACATAAAGAAAATAAAAATCCTCACAACTGGACCAGTGAGCAACATCATGATAAATGGAGAAAAGACTGAAGTTGTCAAGGATTTCATTTTACCTGGATCCATAATCAACACACATGGAAGCAGCAGTCAAGAAATCAAACAACACATTGCATTGGGCAAATCTGCTGCAAAGGACCTCTTTAAAGTGTTGAGAAGTAAAGATGTCACCTTGAAGACTAAGGTGTGCCTGACCCAAGCCATGGTATTTTCAGTTGCATCATATGCATGTGAAAGCTGAACAACAAATAAGGGAGACCAAAGAAGAATTGATGCCTTTGAATAGTGGTATTTGCAAAGAATATTGAATATACAACGGACTTCCAAAAGAATGAACAAATCTGTCTTGGAGGAAGTACAACCAGAATGCTCCTTAGAAGCAAGGATGGCGAGACTGCATCTTACATACTTTGGACATGTTGTCAAGAGGGATCAGTCCCTGGAGAAGGATATCATGCTTGGCAAAGTACAGGGTCAGCGAAAAGAGGAAGACCCTCAACAAGGTCGATTGACACAGTGGCTGCAACAATGAACTCGAGCATAACAACGATTGTACAGATGGCGCAGGACCAGGCAGTGTTTCTTTCTGTTGTACGTAGGGTTGCTATGAGTCAGAACCGACTCAACGGCACCTAACAACAAGAACAACAACAACAAGGAAGACCAGTTAATACGACTGTTATTCAAATTTATACACCAATCTCTAAGGCCAAAGATGAAGAAATTGAAGATTTTTACCAACTTCTGCAGTCTGAAATTGATGGAACATGCAGTCAGAATGCATTGATAATTACTGGTGATTGGAATGTGAAAGTTGGTGACAAAGAAGAAGGGTTGGTAACTGGAAAATATGGCCTTGGTGATAGAAATGATGCTGGAGATCACATGACAGAATTTTGCATGACCAATGACTTCTTCAATGCAAATACCTTTTTTTGCCAACATAAACAGCAACTATACATGTGGACTTCAACAGATAGAATACACAGAATCGAATCAACTATATCTGTGGAAAAAGGTGATGGAAAAGCCTAATATCACCAGTCAGAACAAGGCCAGGTGCTGACTGTGGAACAGACCATGAGTTGCTCATACAGAAGTTCAAGTTGAAACTGAAGAAAATTAGAGCAAGTCCATGAGAGCCAAAGTATCTTGAGCATATCCCACCTGAATTTAGAGACCATCTCAAGAATAGATTTGATGCACTGAACACTAATGACCGAAGGGTAGACAAGTTGTGGAATGACATCAAGGACATCATACATGAAGAAAACAAGAGGTCATTAAAAAGACAGGAAAGAAAGAAAAGACCAAAATGGATGTCAGAAGAGACTCTGAAACTTGCTCTTGAATGTCGAGTAGCTAAAGTGAAAGGAAGAAATGATGACGTAAAAGAGCTGAATTGAAGATTTCAAAGGGCAGCTCAAGAAGACAAAGTACCATAATGACATGTGCAAAGACCTAGAGGTAGAAAACCAAAAGGAAAGAAACAGGCTCAGCGTTTCTCAAGCTGAAAGAACTGAAGAAAAAATTCAAGCCTCAAGTTGCAATATTGAAAGATTCTAATGGGAAAATATTAAACAATGCAGGAAGCATCAAAAGAAGATGGAAGGAATACAGAGAGTCACTGTATTAAAAATAATTGGTCAATGTTCAACCATTTCAGGAGGTAGCATATGACCAGGAACTGATGGTACTGAAGGAAGAAGTCCAAGCTGCTCTGAAGGCATTGGCAAAAAACAATCCTCCAGGAACTGACGGAATATCAATTGAGACGTTTCAACAAATGGATGCAGCACTGGAAGTGCTCACTCATCTATGCCAAGAAATTTAGAAGACAGCGACCTGGCCAACCGACTGGAAGAGATCCATATTTATGCCTATTCCCAAGAAAGGTGATCCAACTGAATGCAGAAATTATTAACAATATCATTAATATCACACACAAGTAAAATTTTGCTGAAGATCATTCAAAAGTGGCTGCAGCAGTATATCAACTGAGAACCGCCAGAAATTCAAGCTGGATTCAGAAGAGGACATGGAACCAGGGATATCATTGCTGATGTCAGATGGATCCTGGCTGAAAGCAGAGAATACCAGAAGGATGTTTACCTGTGTTATTGACTACTCAAAGGCATTCGACTGTGTAGATCATAATAAATTATGGACAACATTACGAAGAATGGGAATTCCAGAACACTTAATTGTGCTCCTTAGGAACCTGTACATAGATTAAGAGTCAGTCACTGGAAACAACAAGGGGATACTGCGTGGTTTAAGGTCAGTAACGATGTGTGTCAGGGTTGTATTCTTTCACCATACTTATTTAATCTGTATACTGAGCAAATAATCTGAGAAGCTGGACTGTATGAAGGAGAACAGGGCATCAGGATTTGAGGAAGACTCATTTACAACCCGCATTATGCAGATGACACAACCTTGCTTGCTGAAAGTGAAGACGACTTGAAGCACTTACTGATGAAGATTCAAGACCACAGCCTTCAGTATGGATTACACTTCGATGTAAAGAAAACAAAAATCCTCACAACTGGACCAATAAGCAACATCATAGTAAACAGAAAAAGGATCGAAATTGTCAAGGATTTCATTTTACTTGGATCCACACTCAATAGCCATGGAAGCAGCAGTCAAGAGATCAAAAGACGCATTGCACTGGGCAAATCTGCTGCAAAGGACCTCTTTAAAGCATTGAAAAGCAAAGATGTCACCTTGAAGACTAAGGTGTGCGTGACCCAAGCCATGGTGTTTTCAGTTACCTCATATGCATGTCAAAGCTAGACAATAGATAAAGAAGACTGAAGAAGAAATGACACCTTATAATTGTGATGTGAAGAATATTGAATATACCATGGACTGCCAAAAGAGTGAACAAATCTGTCTTGGAAGAAGTACAACCAGAATGCTTCTTAGAAGCAAGGATGGCAAGACTGCACCTTACGTACTTTGAACATGTTATCAGGAGGGATCAGTCCCTGCAGAAGGACATTATGCTTGGGCCAGTGAAAAACAGGAAGACCCTCAGTGACATGAACTGGCACATGGCTGTAGCAATGGACTCAAGCATAATGGGAATTGTGAGGTTGGAACAGGACTGGGCAGTGTTTCTTTCTGTTGTACATAGGGTCACTATGAATTGGAACTGGCTTGATGCACCAAACAACAAAAATTATATATATATATATATATATATATATATATATATATATATATATAATAAACATATTATCAGTCAAAGTAATATTGTGCAGCTGGGGTAAGCTGAATAGAAAAGCCCGCGTTCTAATCCCAGCAACCTGCAAATGCTACACCTCACAGGGCAAAAGGGACCCCACGGGTGCATTCTAGTTCAGAATCCTGAGACAGGAGACCATTCCAGACCATTAGTTGGGCCCAAGGCAACCACAGAGTCACCATGATTGAGACAAGAGATCAGATGGGAGATATGATAACAGAAGCAGGAGGCTGGAGTGATGAAGGAAGGGGCCAGGAACCGAGGAATTCAGGCAGCCTCTGGAAACTGGAGGAAGCAACGAAACAGTCTTCTCCCAGAGTCTCCAGATGGAACCAGCCCTGCCGACACCCCGACTGTAGCCTAGCAAGTCCAAATTTGGACCTCTGACCTTGGTTTTTATTGGCTAATTTTCAGAAGTAGATCACGAGGCCTTTCTTCCTAGACTGTCTTAGCCTGGAAGCTCTACTGAACCTGTCCACCATGGGTGACTGTAGGGTAATGCTATTCAGCCGTATGCATCCTCTCTTAATGGAGTCAGCTTTGCTCTTCTCTGAAGCATGCTGGGGATGAACTCGGGATGGACTCGGGCTAAGGCACAAGGCTAGGAGTGGTGTGACTGGGCTGGCGACCAAGGATAAGAAATGCCTTAGCAACAAGAAAAAAAAGAATCTGGGCCTAGACGCTAAGTCCCTGGGAACACTGGCTGCCTAAGGACATGGGAGGAAAAACAATAAGCATTATCCGCAACTGGAATGGTGTATAAGCTTTGTCCCTTGCTAGGCAGTTGTGGAGCACTAAACCAATCCAGCTGCTACCCTGGGGCATCCCATAAGTAAGCTCCCCTAATGTCTTAGTCATCTAGTGCCGCCATAACAGAAATACCACAAGTGGATGGCTTTAACAAACAGAAATTTATTTTCTCAACATTCTAGTAGGTTACAAGTCCAAAATCAGGGCGTCGGCTCCAGGGGAAGGCTTTCTTTCTCTCTGTCAGCCCTGGGGGAAGGTCCTTGTCATTCATCTTCCCCTGGTCAAGGAGCTTCTCAGGCACAGGGACCCCATGTCCAAAGGACACGCTCTGCTCCTGGTTCAGCTTTCCTGGTGGTATGAGTTCCTCAACTCTGTGCTTGCTTCCCTTTCCTTTTATCTCTTGAGAATTAAAAGATAGCGCAGGCCACATCCCAGGGAAACTCCCTTTACATTGGCTCTGCATAAAGGTGGTGTTACAATCCCACCCTAATCCTCTCGACAAAAAATTACAATCACAAAATGAAGGACAACCACAGAATATGAGAAATCATGGCCTAACCAAGTTGACACATATTTTCTGGGGGACACAACTCAAACAATATGTCATGATTGCTGGTTCCGGAGTCTTTCTTTGGTCTCTCAGAGATGCAGCTGACCACCAGTCCAGGTGCCGCTGGGTTGTTACTCAACACTTATCTGCTGGTATCTGAAATACTGGTGGCATAGCTTTCAGCATCATTCCCATTGCCCGTTGCCATCAAGTCAATTCCGACTCATAGCAACCCTATGGGACAGAATAAAACTGCCCCATAGAGTTTCCAAGGAGCGTCTGGTGGATTTGAACTGCCAACCTTTTGGTTAGCAGCCATAGCACTTATCCACTACACCACCAGGGTTTCATCACAGCAACACACAAGTCACCACAATACCACAAACTGACAGAGAGGTGGTGGTTAAAGTCAACTAAAAAAAAAAAAAAAAGTTACCTAAAATTTGGTAGGTGTCTTAATTGGGTTCCTTAAAAAGAGGGCCCAAGGCAAAGAATTTGGGGCAAATAGTATATTTGAGAGGTGATCCCAAGAAGTAGAGTGGGGAAGTAAAATTTGGAAGGGAGAAAAGCTAAAAAGTCTAAGTTAATGAGTAGGTTGCCACTGAGTGCACCTGGGGCTCCATCCTGCTAGGGTCTCCCTGGGAAACTGTGTAGGGCACACCCTCAAATTGTCTCACCAATGGGTCAGCACAGGGTGCTAAGGGGGAAGCCAGTATGTACAGGAAGTGTCCTCCAAAGCCGCAGGTGCCCTGGCAGATGGGACATGGATAATGTCTGCTTCAGTGCAGAGGGGCAGACTTACACTCAGTTGCTAATAATAAGCTAATCAGAAATAAAACAAATTGTTTTTTGCTTTATTCGGTTAAAAATGTGACCAAAAGAGATTTGGCCTTAACCCGCGTCTTTCAACTTCTTCCTCTCCACCCAAACTTGTCACAGTCAGGGATTTTCATGGCTGGTTCTTTTAGCAAATTATGTCTGGTTTAGTTTCTCAGGGTGTGTTAATTAGAAACCCCAACCACACACTCTTCAAAGCCCCCATATTATTATGGATAAACTTTCCAATGCTTTGAAGGGGATAGTCAGAGGGTGTTCATTATTTGGGTGCCTACTTATTACCAAAGAGCCCTGGTGGCCCAGTGGTTAAGCGCTTAGCTGCTAACCGAAAGATTAGCATTCGAACCCACCCAGAGGCTTTGAGGGAGAAAAGACCTGGCAATCTGCTCCCATGAGGATTGTTGTTGTTAGGTGCCACTGAGTCGGTTCCAACTCAGAGCAACTCTGTACGACAGAACGAAACACTGCCCGGTCCTGCACCATCCTCACGATCGTTGCCATGTTTGAGCCCATTGTTGTAGCCACTATGTCATTCCATTTCATTGAAGGTCTTCCTCTTTTTGGATGACCGTTTACTTTACCAAACGTGATGTCCTTCTCTAGGGACTGGTCCTTCCTGATAACATGTCCAAAGTACATGAGATGAAGTCTTGCCATCTTTGCTTCTAAGAAGCATTCTGGCTGTACTTCTTCCAAGACAGATTTGTTCATTCTTTGGCGGTCCATGGTATGTTCAATAATCTTCATCAACACCACAATTCAACGGCATCAATTCTTTGATCTTCCTTATTCATTGCCCAGCTTTCACATGCATATGAGGTGATCGAAAATACCATTGCTTGGGTCTCAGGCCCACCTTAGTCCTCAAAGTGACATCTTTGTTTTTGAACACTTTAAAAAGGTATTTTGCGGTAGATTTGCCCAATGCAATACGTTGTTTGCTTTCTTGACTGCTGCTTCCCTGGGTGTTGATTGTGGACCCAGGTAAAATGAAATCCTTGACTTCGATCTTCTCTCCATTTATGATATTGTTTATTGGTGCAGTTGTGAGGATTTTTGTTTTCTATATGTTGAAGTGTAATCCATGCTGAAGGCTATAGTCTTTGATCTTCATCAGTAAGTGCTTCAAGTCCTCTTCACTTTTAGGAAGCAAGGCTGAGTCACCTGCGTAACGCAGATTGTTAAAGAGCCTTTCTCCAATCCTGATGCCCTGATCTTGATGTAGTCCAGCTTCTCAGTTTATTTGCTCAACATACAGATTGAATAAGTATGGTGAAAGGATACAATCCTGACGCACACCTTTCCTGATTTTAAACCATGCAGTGTTCCCTTACTCTGTTCAAACAATTGCCTCTTGGTCTATGTACAGGTTCCTCAGGAGCACGATTAAGTGTTCTGGAATTCCCATTCGTTGCAATGTTATCCATAATTTGTTATGATCCACACAGTTGAATGCTTTTGCATAGTCAATAAAACACACGTAAACAATTGTATAAACTTAGTAAAACTCATCAAACTGTGAATTTTATAACATGTAAATTATAGACCAAAGCTGTTTAAAAAGGAAAGAGAAAGAGGAGCACTGGGAATTGTGCCCTACCACAATATGTCTAACATGTAAGGAAATGACAAGAAAACAATTCCTGCTTTCCATGGAATAGCAAAGCTTGCTGACACTGGTGATGTTCACGGAGTTTTGGGAGGGCTTTAGCTCCAACCCTACATAATCTCTACAAATTAAAAAAAAAAAAATTGCCTTGGAGTCAAGTCCAACTTATTGTGACCCCATGTGTGTCAGAGAAGAAAAATGATCCATAGGCCTCTGGATGGACCTGAACATCCAACGTTTCAGTTAGCAGCCAAGCACGTTAACCATTTGCAACACCTAGGGACTCCAGCCTTTACAAACAAACCTCCCCAAACACACACTATAGTGAAAAAAACTGCGCTTGCTTTGCAAACGAGCTTCAAGACAACTTGCAAGCCTCCCAACCTCCCTTCTAACAGATTGTTCCCCTAATACCGTATTATAAGACAGCCGAGAGCAGCACTGTCCAATAGAAATATACTGGGGACCAAATATGTACTTCAAAATTTTCTAGTAGACATATTAAAAATGTAAAAAGAAACAGGGGAAATTAATTTTAATAATATATTTTCTTTAACCCAACCAAAATATTATTGTTTCAAAATGTAATCAGTATAAAAAAATTAAATGAAATGTTTTATATTTTTTACACTAAATCCTCAAAAGTCAGTGGGTATTTTACACTTAACAGCACATCTCAGTTTGGACTAGCTATATTTTAAGAGCTCAATAGCCACATATGGCTATTGGCTACCATATTGGATAGCGTGGGCTAGAGACATCCTGATTGATTGATGGTAATCCAAAAGCTTTAAGATTATGTGAAAAGAAAGGACAGTTTCATGCAAAGATCCACTACTAATTAAAAAACAGGAAGTAAAATAACCAAAATGTCCATCAACAGATGAATGGATAAACAGCATGTAGTATATACATACAATGGAATATTACTCAGCCGTAGAGAGAAATGAACTCCTGATGCCACAACATGGATGAACCTTGAAAACATCTGAGTGAAATAAGTAAGTCACAAAAGGACAAATCCGGTGTGATTTCACTTATATGTAATAAGCAAATACATAGAAACCAAAGATTTCTAGGGATTACTAGGGGTGGGAGGGACAGGAGCCCTGGCGGCACAGTGGTTAAGCTCTTGGCTGCTAACCAATAGCTCTGCGGTTTGAACCCCCCAGCTGCTCTGAGGGAGAAAGATGTGGCAGTGTGCTTGTGTAAAGATTTCAGCCTTGGAAACCCTATGGGGCAGTTCTAGTCTGTTCTATAGGGTCAATATGAGTTGGAATTGACTGGATGGCAATGGGCTTGGTTTTTTTGGTGGGGTAAGAGGGCGAGGAAAGGGAAATTTGTATCTCGGGGCCACTGAGTTTATGTTAATGGTGGCAAGAACGGTTGCATGACTTGAAGAATGTTATCAATGCCACTGAAGCGTACATGTAAAAATCGCTGAGCTGGTATATGTTTTGTGTATATTTTCACCACAATTAAAACAAAAGACAACGAGAGATATATGTTGATTCTGATCTATAAAAGCACATTCGGCTCTGTGGTTCTGACTTTATTTTTCACAAGGCCCTGAGTAATTTTTTTTATATGTACTCAATGAATTTCCTTTCAAGGTCTCGGCAGTTAAATTGTTATGGTAAGCACATACAGCAGGTGTTTAAAATTAATGTTGCACAGAAGCCGCTTTGAGGCTAGGACTGATAAAGCGTGGATTTTAGCTAAGATTAAAGGCTATGTCCTTCAGCAGGAAACTGCATTCTATCATTGCAAAGGGACAGCTGTGAGGACCTACAGTAATACGGCGACCTGATTAGTGTAATTATTAAACTGTATCTGTCAGCAGCCATCTAGAAATTACAGCGTCCCAGGTAAAGACCGACAGTCTGGGAGCGTCTCCCGTGTCCAGCGTGGGCTTTTTGGTTTGGTTTGGTTGGAGGTGGGATAGAGGTTGTCCAGTTCTGGATGGTACAGCTATTTGAAGTACTGTCAAGATTCTTATTCTACAGATTCATCGGTGGATTCTAACCTGCTATTAATTGCTGGAGAATCTAATTTATTTCACAAAGTATTCATTGTCCAACTTTCACAACTGTACTTGTGGCTGACCACCCAGCTTTCTTCTGGAATTAAAATTGCTCTGCAGCTGCACCTGGAAAAATATTTCTTTCCACAGAGACACTGTAACTACGTCTACTCTTAGACCCACAAATAAGAAAAAAGCGCCTTTGTAAAGTCAGCAGGAAGGAGGGCAGGTGATGGTTAAGATTTCTCGGTTATTGTTGATTGTCCTTGGAAATCCCCCTTTGGTAATGCTGTCCTTTTGTTCTGCTCTTCCTTTCCCTGGGTTAAAATCGTGCCCTTGGCATGCAGGTGTTCTGATTGGGCTCAATTGCTTTTTTATCCATGTCTCTTTCTGGTCATTTCCTTCTCTTTTCCTCCCATACAATTCGATTCACGGTGGGGAGTGGGAGCAGTTGATATTAGAGCCACTGGGAGTATTAAGGATATTGTTCCATGGTAGGCCTCACACAGGGTGCCCTGTTGGCTCAATGGTTAAGCGCTCAGCTATTAACTGAAAGGTCATTGGTTAGAATCCACCCAGCGGCTCTGCAGGAGGAAAGACCTGGAGATCTGCTCCATAAAGAGTACAGCCAAGAAAACCCTATAGGGTAGTTCTACTCTGTCCTATAGGGGTGCTATGAGTTAGAATTGACTCTACTGCACACAATAATAGGCCTCACACACGGCAGGAAGGGATAGTAGCTGTTACCTTGGCCTTCACCATTGGTCCCTGGGATTAATCCAGACCACCTCTTGCTTCACAAGTCATTTTACCCTCTTTGTTCTCTGACTCTGTAACTTCAGCTCCAGCTCCCCAGGCCTCCATGAACTGTTTTGAACATGAGTCTCTGCCTCAACCCACAGCCTTTTCCCATTCATGCATCGTTTCCAGCCCCCAGCACTAGGACGGGGAGTAAAAAACACTTCCTCACCCGGAATTAGCCAGACTGTGAATTCCTCCCCAGACCTCAGTAGATCCTGGCCTATGTTAACAGTTAAGGCTTGACTTTGTTACTCATGGTTGGAACTGAGTTCCTGCTTCTTCATTTTAAAGAATAGCTCTTCTTCCCAATAGTGGCAGGGTCTTTTTTCATTCTTGTTCAGTAAAGGAGCAACTTTAGTTCTGAGTGTTAAAAAAAACTCCTATCACCAACAAATCCAATCTGACCTGACCACCACCAAAAGAGAAGAGCTGGGAGCAGAATGTGTCCTTTGGACCTAGGATCCCTGTGCTGAGAACTTCCTAGACCCAGGGAAAGATTGATGCCAAGACACATAGAGATCTACAAGGAACTCTGGGCCCACAGGTATTGAAAGGAGACAAGGACCTTCCCCCGAGCCAGCAGAGAGAGAAAACCTTCCTGCAAAGCTGGCACCCTGAATTCAGACTTCCAGCCTCCTAAACTGTGAGAGAATAAACTTCTGTTTCTTAAAGCCAAAAAAAAAGAAAAGAAAGAAAGAACACTCCCATTGTGCTTGTTAATGCATGTCTTAGTTTACATTTTCCTGATAACAAAACCTCAGATAAGAACTTTAGCACAGGTAGTTTAAGTGTTCAGCTGCTAACGAAAAAGTCCGGGGTCTGAACCTACCAGCCACTCTGTAGAAGAAAGATGTAGCAGTCAGCTTCTGTAAAGAGTACAGCCTTGGAAACCCTGTGGGGCAGTTCTACTTTGTTCTATAGGGTTGCTCTGAGTTGGAATCAACTTGAGGGCCCACAACAATGTTTATTTGGGAGGAGAACCTAGGAAGCAGGAGTGAGGGAGTTGAGAGCATGAGACCCTAGAGGAGAAATAAGCCAGTGATAGGATATGGTGTTCCACTGGGCATGGGCAACGGGGCTCATTCCTGCTGAAAACCCTCTGAGAGACTGTGTGGAGTGCACCCAGAATTATACTGCTGATGGAATGGGGGCTGGAGTACTTTTCTACTGACTTTCCATTCCCCTAGTGGTTAACGGTTGCTCTGAAAATGTTAACACCTCCCTGCCCTTAGGATTAATCTGTGTATGGGCTAAGTGAGCTACTGTAGCTTCAAAAACAACTGAACAAAACAACCCTGAGGTGGAGAAGTTGAGGTACTCCAAGGTGCTTGAGGTGGGTGCTGCCAGTGAGCATGGGAAGAGTTCACCTGGATGTAGCGAGAACTGAGAACGCTCATCAGGCTGCAGCGAGCACAGAGAACATTTACCCTGCTGCAGCAAGCATGGAGAATGGTCACCTGGGTGCAGTGCACATGGAGAACGTTCAACCAGACGCAGTGAACATGGAGAATGTTTACCCAGACACAGTGAGCATGGAGAACGTTCACCCAGATGCAGTGAGCATAGAGAATGTTCACTTGGCTGCAGTGTGCACGAACATTCACCTTGTTGCAGTGTGCACGGAGAATATTCACCTGGCTGTAGTGTGCACAGGGGATGTTCACCGGCTGCAGCGTGCATGGAGAATGTTTACCCAGACACAGTGAGCTTGGATGTTTACCAGGATGCAGCTGAGATCCCAGATGGGCTGAGGGGATGCAGCGTAGAGTACAAAACACATCTATTTCTATTCATGAACAGGAATATAAAGCCATCTTCCCCAAACCAAAACAAAATAAAAACCCGTTGCTGTCAATTTGATTCCAACTCATAGACCACCACTCAAAAATAAACACAAAATATTAAAAAATATCTCCATGACTTTATATGGAAAGGAAAGAGGCCCAGAAAAGCAAAGCATTATTAAAGAAGAAGAAAAACGTAGGAGGCCTCACACTTACTGATATCAGAATCTACTATACAGCCACTCTAGCCAAAACAGCCTGGTACTGGTACAGCAGCAAACACATAGACCAATGGAACAGAATTGAGAAACCAGAAGTAAATCTATCCACCTATGGACAGCTGATCTTTGACAAAGGGTCGAAGTTCATTAAACGGGGAAGACAAAGTCTCTTTAACAAATGGTGCTGGCTCAATTTGATATCTATTTGCAGAAAAATGAAACAATCCATACCTCACACCATACACAAAAACTAACTCAAAATGGATCAAAGATCTAAATATAAAATCTAAAACTATGAAGATCATGGAAGAAAAAATAGGGATAATGCTAGGGACCCTAATATATGGAATAAATAGAATATCAAACATAACTAAAAACGCACAAACAGCAGAAGATAAACTAGATAATTGGGATCCCCTAAAAATTAAACAGTTATGCTTATCAAAAGACTTCACCAAAAGAGTAAAAAGAGAACCTACAGACTGGGAAAAAAATTTTGGCTATGACATATCTGACAAGGATCTAATCTCTAAAATTTATAGAAAACTTCAACACCTCAACAACAAAAGACAAATAACCCAATTAAAAATGGGCAAAGGACACGAACAAACACTTTACCAAAGAAGACATTCAGGCAGCTAAAAAACACGCGGAGAGATGCTAGCTATCATTATTCATTGGAGAAGTGCAAATCAAAATTACAATGAGATACCATCTCACCCTGGCAATAATAGCAGTGATCACAAAACAACAAATGCTGGTGAGATTGTGGGGAGATTGGAACTCTTATACACTGCTGGTAAGAACATAAAATGGTACAACCACTATGGAAAACAGTACGGTGCTTCCTTAAAAAGCTAGAAATAGAAATACCATATGATCCAGGTACATATCCTAGGGAAATAAGAGCTGTGACAAGAATAGAAATATCCATACCCATGTTCATTGACGCATTACTCACAATAGCAAAAAGATGGAAACAACTTAAGTGCCTATCAACAGATAAATGGATAAACAAAGTATGGTATGGTACACACCCACAATGATCTACTACACAATGATAAAGAATAATGATGAATCTGCAAAACATCTCACAACATGGATGAATCTGGAAGACATTATGCTGAGTGAAATAAGTCAACCACTGTCTTAAGCTGGGTTCTCTAGAGAAGCAAAACCAGTAAAAAGTATAAATATCTATATACCAAAGACAAAAACCAAGTCCACTGCCGTCAAGTCGATTCCGACTCATAGTGACTCTGTAGGACAGAGTAGAACTGTTCCATAGAGTTTCCAAGGATCACCTGGCAGATTTGAACTGCTGACCTCTTGGTTAGCAGCCGTAGCACTTAACTACCACACCACCAGGGTTTCCAAAATGTATAGACAGGTTTATATAATGGAAATGGCTCACAGGGTTGTAGAGGCTGGAATGTCCCAAATCCATGGGTCAGTCTGGAAGCTTCTCCTGATTCACACAGCCTCAGGGGCCGGCAAACACAAGATCAGCAGGTCAGCAGCAAGGGTCTTGCTCCCAGGCTGCAAAGACCAACTTAATACCAAGATCAGCAGGCAAGACTGCAGGTAAGCTGATAGCTCAAGTCCCCAAACCAGAGGTCAGACGAACAGGAGCCAGCTGCAGGATCCAGCATGAGCAAAAGCCCATGCACCAGCCTTGCCAGAAAGACCACTTACATTCAAGGCAGGCCATACCCCAAACTGATTGGCCAATCGCAGCAGATCCCATCCCGGAAGTGATCACATCATCATATGACTGCCAAACTACATCATAACTACCAAACCACTGAGAATCATGGCTCAGCCAAGGTGACACACAGCTTTAATGATCACAATCACAAAAGGACAAATATTGTATGAGACCGCTATTAGAATAGTCGAGAAAAGACTCACACACAGAAAGAAACGTTTTTTGATGGTTACCAGGCACGGGAGCGGGAGGGAGGAAAAATTACTAGCTAGGGAGTAGACAGTGTTAACTTTCATGACGGGAAAGGCAATACACAATATGGGGGAAGTCAGCACAACACGACCAAGGCAAGGGAAGACACTGAGAGGTGTGCAAGAATAAAAGGCAATGATGGTAAATACTATAACATTCAATCCTGCAACAACGGTAATAACAAACGGTAATTTACAAGTGGATACATGGGTAGATATGTATGCTGAATCGGTGTGGGATGGCGTATGGGAGTACACCCACGTGCACATATAGGTTTGGCTATGGATATTTCTACATACATATTTATATGTGCTGCACATATTTTCATACCTATAATGGAGAACACAGGGGACACAGTCATGGAAATATCCTAGACATAACCAAATACCTTGTGGGACTGAATTATGGGGCTTGAAGGCTAGGGACCATAGTCTCAGGGGATATCTAGGTCAATTGGCATAACAGTTCATAAAGACAACGTTCTACAACCTACTTTGGTGAGTAGTGTCTGGGTCTTAAAAGCTTGTGAGCAGCCATCTAAGATACAACTATTGGTCTTTTTCTGTCCAAAGCAAAGGTGAGTGAAGAAAACCAAAGACTCAAGGAAACAATTAGTCCAAGGGACTAATAGGCCACAGGAACCACAGCCTCCACTAGCCTAAGACCAGAAGAACTAGTTGGTGCCTTGCTACCACTACTGACAGCTCTGACCAGGACCACCATCGAAGGTTCCAGTTAGAAAGGGGGAAAAAAAAAGTAGAACAAAATTCACATTCTTAAAAAAGACCAGATTTACTGATTCAAAAGAGACTGGAGGAACCCCTGAGACTATGGCCCTCAGACACCCTTCTAACTTGGAACTGAGGCTATTCCCAGAGATCATCTTTTAGGGCAGTACTAGACTGGCCTATAAAATAGGCATGAGGAAAGTGCTTCTTAGAACAATCAACTATATGAGACCAAAAGGACAACATCTGCCCAAAAGCAAAGATGAAAAGGCAGGAAGGGACAGGAAAACTGGATGAATGGAAATGGGGAACTCAGGGTGGTAATGTGGGGAGTAGTGACACATTGCAGGGATTGCAACCAATGTTGCAGAAAAATTCCTTTATAAACTATTGAATGGGAGACTCATTTGCTCTGTAAACCTTCGCGCAAACCACTATATACATGTATATATGTACACACACACACACACATATATATGTCTCCATGACCAGATATAACTTCTGCTGTTTCTTCATGTCAAGAAGATGGGATGATCAAAGGGCAGAAAGCTTACATATGGTCAGGTCTGGGCCAATGCAAGGAACCATTTTATGGAAGTTCCTTATCTCCCAGCTCCCACGAGTTCCTGGAATCCCTGAGTGGTGCAAACAGGTTAACACATTCAGCTGCACCTTGCAAGAAAGGCCTGGTGATCCACTTCTAAGAAATCATTCACTGAAAAGCCAATGGAATACAGTTCTACTATGACACAGATGGGATCACCATGAGACAGGGATCAACTGGATGGCAACTGGTGTTCGTTTTGTTGTGTGTGTTCGTTTGTGCTCCTAAGTTAAACGTTTCACTGCTATTCATAAAGTTTTCAATGGCTAATTTTTTTTCAGAAGGATATCATTGCTGATGTCAGATGGATCATGACTAAAAGCAGAAAATACTAGAGAGATGTTTACCTGCATTTTATTGACTATGCAAAGACATTCGACTGTGTGTATCATAACCGATTATGGGTAACATTGTGAAGAATGGGGATTCCAGAACACTTAATTGTGCTTATGAGGAACCTGAACATAGATCAAGAGGCAGTCGATCGAACAGAACAGGGATACTGCTTATTCAATCTGTATACTGAGCAAATAATCTGAAGAGCTGTACTACATGAAGAAAAACAGGGCATCAGGATTGGAGGAAGACTCTTTAACAACCTGCAATATGCAGATGACACAACCTCACTTGCTGGAAGTGAAAACTTGAAGCACTCACTGAGGAAGATCAAAGGCCACAAACTTCAGTATGGATTACACCTCGACATAAAGAAAACAAAAATCCTCACGACTGGATCAAAAAGCAACATCATGATAAACGGAGAAAAGATTGAAGTTGTCAAGGATTTCATTTTACTTGGATCCGCAATCAATGCCCACGGAAGCAGCAGTCAAGAAAATAAAGGATGCATTGGGTAAATCTGCTTCAAAAGAACTCTTTAAAGTGTTAAAAAGCAAATGTGTCACTTTAAGGACTAAGGTGCGTTTGACCCAAGCCATGGTGTTTTCAGTTGCCTCATGTGCATGTGGGAAACCCTGGTGGGGTAGTGGTTAAGTGCTATGGCTGCTAAGCAAGTGGTCGGCAGTTCAAATCCACCAGGCGCTCCTTGGAAATTCTATGGGGCAGTTCTACCCTGTCAAGGGTCGCTATGAGTTGGAATTGACTCAATGGCAGTGGGTTTGGTTTTTTTTTTTTTTTTTCATGCGCATGCAAAAGCTAGGCAATGAATAAGGAAGACCAAAGGAGAATTGATGCCTTTGAATTATGGTGTTGGTGAAGAATATTGAATATACCATGGACTCCCAAAAGAACAAACCAATCTGTCTTGGAAGAAGCCAGAATGTTCCTTAGAAGCAAGGATGGAGAGACTTTGTCTCACATACTTTGGACATGTTATCAGGAGGGACCAGTCCCTGGAGAAGGACATCATGTCTTGTAAAGTAGAGGGTCAGTGAAAAAGAGGAAGACCCTCAATGAGATGAATTGACACAGTGGCTGCAACAATGCGCTCAAACATAACAACAATTGTGAGAATGGCACAGGACCGGGTCGTGTTTCTTTCTGTTGTACATAGTGTCACCGTGAGTTGAAACCAACTCGATGGCACCTAACAACAACAAGAAGTTTAATGACTGTCACTAGTTCATGTCAGGTAGAAAAAGATGGCTCTATTATTTCTCTTCCTCAGAGTGGTTGAGGAACTTGACCCAGAGGAATGGGGGGCTGGATAGAACCTTCCCTCTCCTGTGTGAGCTAGGCTTTGGAATATAAAGCCAAGGTGCAAGTTGGTTCAAACTGGGGCTGATGGTGCAGGTATTTCCACAGCAGAGTAATTCCCAGAGTGATGCCTTCAAAGCTGGAGAAGACTGCGGTAGAAGTGAGTTCTCAATGGGACAACCAACGCAAGTCTAGATGACTGCGAAGGGCTTTGGGAAGGTGCAGAGGAGAGTCTGGGGGGCTTAGCAGGGAGCACTTAGGGTACCACTATGGGAAACACTTAACCATGTCAACAGATGACCTTCCTTAATCCTGAGACTTGAGAGTATTTGCTAAAATTTTGCTGCCAACCATAGGATTCCCAAAGCAACAAGATCATTCTTAAAGAGATAGACAGATATTCTGGAATCTGTCCTAGGATAACCCAGGAGTTCGGGGAAACTTCTTTATACTTTGTGGCATAGTTTAGCCTTTTCAATAAGGATAAGGTATACTCACCACTATTACTCTTCACGATAAAAAACAAAAACAAAAACAAAAACCTATTGCCATTTAGTCAATACTGACTCATAGCGACCCTATAAGACAGAGTAGAACTGCTCCCGTAGGGTTTCCAAGGATCAGTTGGTGGATTCGAACTGCCAGCCTTTTGGTTAGCAGTGGAGCTCTTAACCACCGCACCACCAGGGCTCTGAAGTAACCTTAGTGCTCCCTTTTAGGAAGGAAAGTGTTTCTTGCTTTCTTCATGATAAAGCTACCATTTATTGTATTCAGAGTACGTACACAGGCCTTTAGATTAATTCGTTTATTTAATACATAAGTCTGCAAAGTAGATTCCATTATCATCAGCTGACAAATGAGGCAACCATGGCTCACAGGGCTTAAGTGACTTACTCAGGGTGACACAGCTTCATAAATAGCAGCGCTGGGATTTTAAACTAGTTCATGTGCAGAGACAGAAATTTGGCTCCTGTTGTGATTATATATTCACCTTTTTATAGATCTAGGAAGACAGATATCCTTAAGGGGTCAGCCTGCACTTCTCCAAAATCATATAGCAAACAGTTCAGATCTCAGACTTTGGGACCAGACAATTTCTTTTATAGACCATCAGGGAGTAGAATTAGATACAAAATTTTCTCCCATCCTTCCTCACAGCCTGTGCTTAAATATTGTTGTTAGGTCCCGTCAAGTCAATTTTCAACGCATAATGACCCCGTGTGACAATGTAGAACTGCCCCATAGGATTTGCTTTGATGTAATCTTTATAGGAGCAGATTGCTAGGTCTTTCTCCCACAGAGTCGTTGGGTGGGATCGAACTGACAACTTTACAGTTAGCAGCCAAGTGCTTAACGGTTGTGCCACCAGGGAACCTTGTGCTTAAATATTAATATTTTAAAAACAATAGGTTCTGTGGGTGTGAGCATTTGTTTTTTGTCCTGGATGTCGGTCATAAGAATCTAAATGTCTCCCATAGAAAAATAACAAAATATTGGGACAAAGATGACATTTTGGCTCCTTCCACAATATGCACTTACGTCCTGTTTACAAAGATGTGTCCTGGTTTTTTCTTTAGGCCACACATTTATACTCGCAGCAAATGTCAGAAGCTCTCACGAACAAGCTTCCTTGGAGAAGTATGGAAGAAGAGTTTGTGCACACACCCAGGAGAAAAGAAAACGCTGGCTGTTTGTGTTTGCAGGCTTCCCTACGAAGAGGAGAAGACTCCACGTGGTGGCAACCTCTACTTTTCTTTCTTTAAACTTTTAATATGGATTTCTGCTGTGCTCTGTTCAACTTCCCAATAAGCCACTAGGAAGAAATTCCTTATTAGCATCTCAGTCACAAAGGCGCCCTGGTGGTACAACTGTGAAGAGTTCAGCTGCTAACAGAAAGGTTGGTGGTTTGAATCCACCCGGTGGCTCCGTGAGAGACAGATGTAGTGATCTACTCCCATAAAAATTACAGCCTAGGAAACCCTGTGGGGCAATTTACTCTGTCACTTGGGGTTGCTATGAGGTGAAAATCAACTCAATGGCATAATGGGCTGGCGTATAGTTAGTGCTTTGCGAAATGAAAACTCCTTAGCATTGAAAAAGACTTTAAAGGCCATTGAAGCTACAGTGGACATCTGTGGTTTTCACCTGTGTCCCCCCAAAATATCTGTCAGTTTGGCTAGGTCATGGTTCCCAGTATTGTATGACTGTCTACCATTTTGTCATCGGATGTGATTTCCCTATGTGTTGTAAATCCTATCACTATGATGTAATGAGATGGATTAGTGGCAGTTACATTGATGATCTACAAGATAAGATAGTGTCTTAAGCCAGTCTCTTTTGAGATATAAGAGAGAAGGGGGACCTCATACCACCAAGAAAGCAGTGCCAGGAGTGAAGCGTGTCCTTTGGACCTGAGGTTCCTGCACTGAGATGTTCCCAGACCAAAGGAAGAATGATGCATCACAAGGACCTTCCTCCAGAGCTGACAGAGAGAGAAAGCCTTTCCCTGGAGCCAGCACGCTGAATTGTGAGCTTCTAGCCTACTGGAGTGCGAGGGAATAAACTTCTCTTTGTTAAAGCCCTCCGCTTGTGGTATTTCTGTTATAGCAGCACTAGATGACTAAGACACCTGTCCACTTTGCAGCAAAACTTCTCAAAAGAGTTCTTTATATATTTGTTATTTCTACTAGCCAGCATCCCGTGCTTCTCTCAAACCTCTCTTGCCAGTGCTCATTCCCCTCTATGCCACTGAAATTGCTCTTGGTCAAGATTTCACCGAATTTGGTGGTCACTTCTCAATCTACCTCTCCCTCAACCACCCAGAAGCACTCAACACAGTGGACCACTCCTTCCAGCCTGAAAGAGAATTCCAGGGCTTTCATGAAACCACCGTCTCCTGGCTCCCTCCTGCCTTACAGCCATTCCTTAGTCTCTTGCTGACTTCTCTGCTGCTGATGGCCTCTAGTTTTTGAGGGCTCTGGGGCTCTTTCCATACCCTTTCCTTGGAAATATCACTTCCAGGCTTCTGACATTAAATACCATCTGTTTACTGATGACTCTCAAATTTGTGCCCTGAGGTCCAGGTTCAAGAATCTAACTGCTTACTTGACTTTGCTCTTGAATGTCTGACAAACATCTGAAACTTAGTATGGGCAAAACAGAACTCTTGATGCTTTCTTCTCTCAAGCTGTTCCTCCCCAGGTCTTTCTTTTCTCAGTTAAACTTATCACCATTCACCCAGTTGCTCAAGCCAAAGACTTAGTAAGTCATCCTTGATTCCTCTCTTTCTCTCATCCCATATCCAACGGCTCAGCAAGTCCTGTGGGCTTCCCCTCCTCAATGCATATACCAAATTCATCTACTTCTCCCTGTTTTCCACCTATCATCTCACATCTGGATTACTGCCATAGCCTCCTAACTGGTCTCCCTGTTGTCACTCTTCTCCTATAATCCATTCTTGAAGTGGATATTTTAAAAATAGAGGTCATATCATGTGACTTGCTGGTTTAAAACTCACCAATGGCTTCCCATCACATGTAGGATAAAATTTAAATCCCTCACTAAGACCTACAAAGCACCCCATGATCTAGCCCAAACAAAAAACCAAACCAAACCCACTGCTGTCAAGCCGATTCTGACTTATAGCAACCCTATAGGACAGAGTAGAACTGTCCCACCGGGTTTCCAAGAAGTGGCTGGTGGATTCGAACTGCCGACATTCTGGTTAGCAGTCAAACACTTCACCAGTGCGCCACCAGGGCCCTGATCCAGCCCAGGAATCAATAAACTTTTCTGTGAAGAACTAGGTAATAAATAATTTAGGCTTGTGGGCCACGTCTCTCCATTGCAACTACTCAGCTCTGCTGCTATAGCATAAAACCAGCCATAGACAGTATTCAAGTAAATGAATGTGGCTGTGTTCCAATTAACTTTATTTATAAAAACAGACAGTGGGATGGATTTGGTCCAAAGGCCATAGTTTGCCCATCCCTGATCTAGCCCCTTCCTACTCTACCAACTGCATCTCATACCACTGTCCCCTTCACTATGGTCCAATCACACCAGCTGGGTAGTCAACCTCCCAAGATAGCCGCCACTTATTCTTTCCTTCCCTATATACACTCATGCCATGCCCTTTGAATGTGCTGGCCCTGTGACTTCCTTGGCTAATAGAATATAACAGAATTGATGGCCTAGGACTTTTGAGCTGAGGTCTTAAGAAGATTGGAAGCTTCTGCTTCCTGTCTTGGAACCCAGCCATCATGCTGAGAGAAACTCAAGTCACACAGAGAGAATCGAGGAGCTCTGGGCAATAGCCCTAGATGAACCTCCAGCTGACAGCATCAACTGGCAGTCATGTGAGTGAGAGACATCTTGGGTGCTCCAGCCTAGTCAAGTCCCAAGGTGACTGCAGCCCAGCTAACATCACGTGGAGCAGAAGAACCAAGAACTGCCCAGCTGGAGTTCAGTCATCCCACAGGATTGTGAGAGTTAATAAAATGGCTATTGCTTTAAGTCATTAAGTTTCAGGTGCCTTGTTCTGCAGCAGTAGATAGCTGAAACACTGGTCTACTTTCTGTTTCTTAACCCGCCTAGCTCATTCCCCATTAGCAACAACTGCTCCCTCTGTCTGGGAATATGCTTCCCCAGACCTTTACGTGGCTGGTCCATCTCATTCTCATTGTTCAGGTAGGCCTATTGCACTTTAATTTTCCCTTAGAAGCCAACTTTTCTTCAATTCCACCCATGAGGCTGAACCTCCAACCTCCCTCCCTCTCTTCTGGACTCCAGGGTCAACTTGTAATTAAGGCCAAGCCAATCAGTAACTCTCTTCCCCTTCCCCTCCCCCCTTTCAGTATTGATTCAAGAATGGGTATGTGACCCAAGTCAGTTCAATGACGGTCAGTCCCAGGAATTGGTAGTGAGAACAGACTCTTAGCTGAGGTTGTTATGCTGGTGTAACACAAGTCTCGAGCTTCTGGTGGCCAGTTATGCACCACAAGATGTATGAACAGGCCTGGGAATGGAGCCAACAAAGCAGAAAGCAAAGCAGAGAGATAAGAGTAAGATGTCTCCTAGAACTAGCCATGACTGAAGCTAGCTTTTCCTTGGACTTTTCAGTTACACGAGACAATACATCCCTTACCACACTTTCAACCCTCTCTTCCTTTGGGGCCCTGGTTCTATCCTGAAGGAGCCTTGGTGGCACAGTGGTTAAGTACTTGGCTGCTACCCAAAAGGTCATCAGTTCAAAGCCACCAGTTGCTCTGCGGGAGAAAAGTGTGGCAGTTTGCTTCGGTAAATATTTATAACCATGGAAACCCTATGGGGCAGCTCTACTCTGTCCTGTGGGGGTATCTATGAGCTGGAATCGACTAGGTGGCAATTTAGTTTTAATTTTTACAGGAGCAGATCACCAGGTCTTTCTCTCCTGCAGAGCCTCTGGGTGGGTTCGAACCGCCAAAGACACAATGAGATGCCACTTCACACCCATTGAGATGGCTACAAGAAGTCCTGGTGGTGGAGTGGTTAAAGCGATTGACTGCTTACCAAGAGGTTGGTGGTTTGAAGCCACCAGCAGCTCTGAGGGAGAAAGACGCGGCAGTCTGTTTCTGTAAAGATTTCCAGCTTTGGAAACCCTGCGGGGTTGCTATGAGAAGGAATCAACCTGACAGCAGTGGGTTTTGGGTCAGGAAAACTACAATCAACAAACAAACAGACCAGAAAAATAAGAAGCGTTGGTGAAGATGTGGAAACACTGGAACCCTTATACGCTGGTGGTGGAATGTAAAATGGTGCCAACGAATTTGGCAGTTCCTCAATAAATTAAATATAGAATGACCATATGACTCAGCAATAATGCTCCGAAAGAACTGAAAGCAAAGACTCGAATGGATACTTGTACACCAAAGTTCACTGTCGCATTATTTACAATAGCTAAAAGGTGGAAACGACCCAAGAGTCCAGCAACAAATGAACGGATAAACAAAACCTGGTGTGTGTGTGTCTGTATATATATGTACACACACACACATACAATAGAATACTAGTCATCCATGAAAGGAATGAAGTACTGATATATGCTACAATGAGGATGAACCTCAAAAACATTATACTGGGTAAAAGAATTCAAACACAAAAGGTCACATATGGTATGCTTCCCTTTATACAAAATATTCAGACTATGTCAACCCATAGAGATAGCAAGCCGACTGGTGGTTGCCAGGGGCCTGGGGGGAGGGGGGATGGGAAGTAACTGCTTAATGGGTACAAGGTTTTCTTTCGGGATGATGAAAATGTTTCGGAACTAGGCAAAAATGCTGTTTGTACAACATTGTGAATGCACGAAGTTCCACTTTGAAAGGATTAATTTTATGTGATGTGAATTTCACCTCAATTTAAAAATAAAAATCTCCCACCCTTTGCCCATTAGGTCAAAGTTCTTTGCCCATTTTTCTTTCTATCGTTGTTATACAATAACATAATGAAAATATAGCACCAAGATCTTTGTGAATCATGACTGTGCAGCCCAGGGTACCCCTTCCAGCGCTGGGCCTTCTGCAAGTTTGAGAAGCACGCTTTTTCTACATTCATCTAAGCCGTTACTACAAATGTTGAAAATGATGGAGCTGAGAATCAAGTCTAAAGGAATATGTACAGTTTGACAGTGATTCATTAGCCTTTAAGTTTGGTTGTCCAATCAGTTACAAATGCTCTAACCTGGGTTAGCAACCATCCCTGTGTTTCTCAACCTTGTCTGCACAACGTTGTGTGATATCAGATAAATATCTTGCTGAAATATATAAGGGGTTCCATATTACTAGGTATTCATTCTCCCATTCCTGAAGTTAAGTAGAACAATATATAAATTAGAATAGGATAAGCCAGGATAGCAAATAGACTCAAACTGGCAATAGCTCAACACAGTGGAATTTTCTTTCTAGCTCAAACAAGAACAGCTCAGGGTAGGTACTGAGGTTGGTAGGTGTGCTCTCCTCCACACAGGTTCTAGGTTCTCTCTATCTTGTGGCTCTGCCATTCTCCAGGGCCTCATTGTCATCTGCATCCAACTACAGAAGAGGAAAGAGCATTAAGGACCACATGTGGGAATTTTTTTTTGTGTGGGTTAGGCCTGAAAATGGCACATACTTCCGCTTACTTAGTCACAAAGCCAAAGAGTAAGTAAGAAAATGCTCTTTAGCCACGTGCCTAGAAAAAGGAAGAATGGGTTCAGTGGACAACTAGGGGTCTCCACTATAAGAAGCTGAGCGTCTGACACAAAATCGCTAATAGACTGACTGCATATCCCTCCATTTTAAAACCAAGCTTCTGCCCTGCCTACTGGATCAAAGTCTTTGTTCATATTCTCTCTAGAATTCTCAGGATTCAACAACATAATGCAAATACAATGTGAATAAAATAAAAATTGATGGCAAAGTGAAACTGCCACTCTTGCAAAAGATTTCATGAAGATTAGGAAAGAAATTTTGGGGAACTGCTCTAATCCTTTACAAAGCCATTGACAAATGAAGAGATGGCACTGTTAGATCAGAGAAAATCCATGAGGATGTGGACCAAAAAGACACTTGAAATGAGAAAGACTTGAATATCAAAGGAGTAGGAGAGACACCTGGGAAAATTAACAAAGAGCTCAAATATTTTTGCCAAAATTATGCTGCTTATAGTTGTACTATGGAAGTAAAATCTTAATTGAAGTATTTCATATTATATGGTCATGCAATTTTATCAGAAAAATATGCCAAAAATTGAAAACAAAAACAGGTGATTAGACAGTTGAATTAGGTTTGGGGTTGTTGTTGTGGCCATACTAAGAATTAGCCGATTGCAGTCCTCTTGTCCAGCTTCTTTCCAAGGCTCAACCTGCAAATGCTGGTGTGCCCCAGAGCCTCATCCTGGTTCTGTTCCCGTCCACATCACCCCTCTCCTAAGTGATCTCATCCAGTCCCTTGGCTTCAAATATCTACCAGCAGTTGACTCGCAAATTCATATCTCATCTCCAGTCTCAGCCTGTTCCCTGAGCTTCAGAAATATATCCTACTGTCTATTCGACATCCTCCGCTTGAGTGTTTAATAGCCTCTCAGACTGAGGTGTCCAAAACAGACCTCTTGATTTCAAACCTGTTCTTCAAGTCTTCCCACCTCACTAGGGAAAAAGCAGCATCATTCAGCCACCAAAATCTCAAGACCCACCCCTGATGCTTCTGTCCCCACCCACCCCCACATCTAATGGATCATCGAGTTTTGTTGACTCTACCTTCAAAATATATCCCGAGTCAATTCTACTCCATCTCCTGGCTGCCACCTTAGCCCAAGTCACCACATCTCCCACCAGGGCCCCTGTAACAGCCTCCTAACTGGTGTTTCTGTAGTTCTCCCCACAGCAGCCTCAGTGATTTTTAAAAATTGTTTTACCGTGGTAAAAATATATACAACAAAATATTTGCCAATTCAACATTTTTTACATTACAATTCAGTGACATTGGTTATGTTCATTGTGTTGTCTATCCACTATCCATTTCCAAATTATCTCACCACCATTAACAGAAACTCAATGCCCCCTAAGCAACGACTCCTCCTTTTTCCCTCCCTCCCACCCCTGGTAACCACTGTGGTCTCCACACATTTGCCTATTCTAGATACTTCTTGTAAGTGGGGTCATACAGTATTTGTCTTTTTGTGACTGATATATTTCACTCAGCATGATGCTTTCAAGATTCATCCATGTTGTAGCATGTATCAGGACTTCACTTATCTTTATGACTGAGTAATAATCCATTGTGTGTACAATCACATTTTGTTTATCCATTCATCTATTCATAGACATTTGGGTTGTTGCCATCTTTTGGCACAGTGATCTTTTAAACATGCAAATCAGATTGTGCTATCCTCAAATTAAATGTTTATAATAAAATCCAAACTCCCTCCTGAGGCCTCCCAGGCCCCACGTCATCCGACTTAGACCTACTCCTTGTACCTCATCTCACCCCGTCCTCCTCCTCGCTCACTCTGCTATGGTGCCAAGGGCTTCCAGCTGCCTCCCTCAGGGCCTTTGCTGTCTGGTTGCTGTTTCCTCCAGAGCATGGCTGCCTGACTCCTCATCACCCGAATCTCAGCTCAAGTGTCACACCCACAGAGAGGCCTTCGGAGAGCCCCCATGCTCCACGCTCTCTTTATTTACTCTGTTTTATTTTCTTCATAGCAATTATGGTCATCACTAGCTGAAACTCTCTTGTTGATGTATGTATTTAAATCTTTATCGTCCCTTAGACTGTAATTTCGATGAGAACAAGGACTTTGCCTGTCTTGTTCACTGCTGTAGCTTCATTGTCAGAGGTGGTCACACAATAGATGCTCAGTAACTATTTAGCAAATAATTTTTTTTTTAAATACAAGATAAAATAAACTTATTTTCCTAACTTTTAAAGTTTTATAAGATGAAGTCCAGGTAGAAACCTTTCTTCGTTATTTAATATGAAATTTTTGGTTTCCTTTACAACTGGGTGTATTTAAGTGGCCTTTTCCTGTATCGGAAACCCTGGTGGTGTAGTGGTTAAGTGCTATGGCTGCTAACCAAAAGGTCAGCAGTTTGAATCTGCCAGGTGCTCCTTGGAAACTCTATGGGGCAGTTCTTCTCTGTCCTGTACGGTCACTATGAGTCGGAATCTACTCAGTGGCAAGGGGTTTGATTTTTTTTTTTTTTTTGGTTTCCTTATACCAGTTATTGTTAAACAGTAAAGATCTTCTGTCGTATGTATTTCCTTCCTTGACTGGACTAACAAACCTGTGGAATAAGGAAGTGAAGCAGGGCCGGCATGATTTGTTTTTGGTTAACCTGAGCTGGGTCACAGTGGTCCATCATTTTCCTTCCAGGGGCACAGGAACACCCTTCCCCCTTTAAAACCCATTCTAGGATCTTGTCTGTAATCTCTTATGCTCACTGGTTTGCAGTGTGAGGAAACCTCTCTCTTCTTTTTGAAGAGAGCATTTTTTTTTCAGCCCCAGGACTCTACCATTCTGTCTACAGTTCCTCTAAGACCACAAATCAACACTGAAAGACTTTCTCTGGCTTTTCTAAGTACTCTGGCCTGTTATTCATCTGGGTCAAGAGATTTGGGTTTAACTCAATTTAGGGCACAAATTAAGGTTCTTATTAGAGGGGAGTGGCCAGAGTGCAAGACAATTTGGCAACACACTGATGTCACCAAATAAAACCTCTGTAAAAAAAAAAAAAAAAAAAAAGAGGCTCTGGTCCCTTCTCAAAGAATTAGCTTTTGTAGCTTGAATTCTTTTGAGAACCAGTCATCTACAGTTGAAAACTATGGGTTTGAAGTCTACTTTAGAATTATGTTCTCCCTTGCCATGCACCATGATTCCTGGCGTTGATGGGAAGAGAAAAAGAGTGGAGAGGCAGGCAAAGGGAACCAGCTTCTGCTCACCATCTTACCACAGGGGTGTCTTGGATGTGAGGAGAAGCCCGCCATCCTGAGATCAGCCCTCAGGAGAGGTCTCTCAGCAGGGTTCTAAGGTTAATTTGATAGCACATGCCCGTTCTAAAGTGGTCGGCCTCTTCTCACATCTCCTCTAGACTCTTGCCAGGCAAAGAAATCTGATTTTTATGTGATACCTGCCGAGTTGTAACTGCTGATTCAAGTTTACAAAGTGCCATGCCAGCCAGACAAAACATGCCTACAAGACCGATCTAACTAGGAGCTGTCAGTTTGCTGTCTGTGGTCTAAGATGCCGTGGGAAGATCACAGATGAGGCAACGAGAAGATGCTGATGTCACCTGGTCACGGATACAAGAACATGGTGTGAGTGCTGATTCATTCTTCGTTCAGAAGAGCAGCTTCTGTTATACAGGAATTGACAAGCAGATGTGAAATTTTCTTTCTTCTATTTTTTAAATCTTGATGTTGTAGGGACTCTTCATTTAAAGGGCATCGAAATTTGACAGAAAAAGCATTAACTTCACAATGTTGAACCGAGATGTGATATGTCCACACAATGGAGTACAACTCAGCCGTAAAGAAATACGAAGCTCTGGTACATTCTCCAACATGGATGGACCTTGAAAACATTACGCTGAGTGAAATAAGCCAGACCCTAAAGGACAAATAGTGTATGATCCCACTTACAGGAAATATTTAGAATAGGCAAATGCAAAGAGACCAAGTTTATTGGTGGTTACCAGAAGCTTCAGGGAGTAGGAAATGGGGATGTCAACTCGACGGTAATGGGTTTTTGTTTTTTTAAAAAAATCTTTACAGGAAGGAACTCTGGTGGCACATTGCTTAAGGGGTACTGATTTTCTGTTAAAGGTGACGAAAAAATCTGAAACCAGCTAGTGATGATGGTTGTACAACGTGGTGAATGGGATTAATGTCACTGAATGATACATGTAAAAATGGTTGAAATGGCAAATGTTTTGCTATATATATCCTACCACAATAAAAACACAAAACAAACAAGCCAGTAAACGAAATCACTCTGGCCCTTCCAGACAGAAAGGTGTGTCTGATTTCTGTGTTCACACAGGGGTAATTCTGCAGCGTCAAGTGATCATTTTGAGTCACCAGGACAGAAAATGCTACTCTCTTCATCCATGGGAATGGTCAGCACTATTGTCGTGGACAGAATTGTGTCCCCCCAAAATATGTGTCAACTTGGCTAGACTATGATTCCCAGCGTTGGTTATCCTCCATTTTGTGATCTGATGTAATTGTCTATGTGCTGTAAATCCTAATCTCTGCCTGTGGTTAATGAGGCAGTGTTAGGTCATGTTAAAGAGGATTAGGGTGGGACACAACGCCCTTACCAGGTAGTAGCCCTGATCTGATGTAAGAGGAGATTTCCTGGGGTGTGGCCTCTATTGCCTTTTATCTTACAAGAGATAAAAGGAGAAAGAAGAAAGTAGAAGGGACCTCCTAACACCAAGAAAGAAGAGCCAGGAGTGGGGCACATCCTTTGGACCTGGGGTCCCTGTGATGAGAAACTCCTAGACCCAGGGTTAGATTGATGATGAGGACCTTCCCCCAGAGCAGACAGAGAGAGAAAGGCTCCCCCTGAAGCTGGTGCCCTGAACTCAGACTTCTAGCCTTCAAAACTGTGAAAGAATACATTTGTTTGTTAAAGCCATCCACTGCGGTATTTCTGTTATAGCAGCACTAGATGACTAAGGCAACTATCCTTCCTGCCCAAAACTCACTGGAAGTGCTTTGAAGTCAGCAAATCTTTTTATTTTCTCTCATTTTTCCACTCCTGGGTTTTCAAGAATTTGGAGGAAATAACAAGTTGCTAGCTTCACAAAAAAGCCCAAAGAACATTTTGGACATAGTTGGAGATCTCTCTGCTCACCAGAATATAAAAAAGTAACACCCTTTGAACATAGCAGGGCTTTCTGAGTGCTTATTAAATAAATTAAAGTTTCTCTCCACACCTACAGGAATAGAAATACCCCAGTGTTTCACTTCTCCAAGGGGTACACTAAATAAGGGGAGGGTCTCTCTTTGTTGGAGACCTGCTCGTTTTGTGATTCAGGGAGGTTGAGGCCCAGATTGTAAATGTATGATATCAGTGAGAAAGTGGGGTTACAGGAGAGGTTGATTTTAATCCCATGAAAGAAAACCAGATCGTGACAAATAAGAACCCACTGTAGAGAAACAGATGAGCATAGACTCATCCTGCCAGACCCCTTTTTCTTCCTTCCACCCAAATCCCAGCCCACTGTTTCCAATGGCAACTGGGAGCAGTGCAGAGGCTATGACTCTCACCAAGGAACCATTACAACCTGACGTGGTGGGGCCGTAAACAAACACACACAATGTATTTTCCCCCAGTGTCTGGACTTGAACAAACTCCAAGGAGGCAATAAAAAGAAATCCATCAGGTAGCGCGGTCTCCAACAAAGCAGTTCTCAAGATTTTTGTGAAGATGGCAGGCATCCTATCTTCTTCCACAGCGTGCACCATGTGATCAGCCTCTGTCAAGAAAATGGTGCTTCAAGTCAATTCTGGCCCGTTACTGCGGAGCCGATTCCCGCTCACGGCGACACCATGTGTTACAGAGAAGAACTGCTCCACAGAGTTTTCTTTGTGTAATCTTTACGGAAGCAGATCGCCCAGCCTTTCTTCTTTAGAGCCGCTGGGTGGGTTCGAACAGCCAACCTTCAGGTTAGTAGCCAAGAGCAAACCATTTGTGCTACCCAGGGATGCGTTAAGCCACACCAGCAACCCATCATATAACCATGTCCTGAATCATTTACCATTGTTAAATTATATTTAAAGTCTTTTAAAATGGACGTAAATGTACTGTGCCTGAAATACTCCACCAAAGGTCAACAGGGGTCTTGAGAGGGGGATATGGATCTTTTTCATGAAGAGGGAAGTGGAACATTTAAATTCAAATATATTTAAATAAAAATTTTTTAAATCCGCACCAGAGTGTACAGTTCCTCTAAGTCTGTGGTTCTCAAACTTTTTGATGCCAAAAAACCAAACCCACGGCCATCCAGTTGATTCTGACTCATAGCAAGCCTATAGGACGAAGTGGAACTGCCCCATAGAGTTTCCAAGGAGTGCCTGGGTGAATTCAAACTGCCAACCTTTTGGTTAGCAGCAGTAGCTTTTAACCACTCTGCCACCAGGGTTTCCTTTTTGATGCCAGGACCC
The DNA here is from genome assembly GCF_024166365.1 of Elephas maximus indicus. NCBI lineage: Eukaryota > Metazoa > Chordata > Mammalia > Proboscidea > Elephantidae > Elephas > Elephas maximus. The sequence goes on along the minus strand of NC_064845.1, from coordinate 36,070,574 downwards.
TTTTATACTCCTAAAAAGGACTGAGGATCTCACAGACCTTTTGTTTATGTGGTTATGTTTATAAGCAGTTACTGTACTGGAAAATTAAAACTGAGAATTAAAAAAATTTATTTACTAATTGGTATAAAGTGACAATAATAAGGAGCCCCGGTGGTGCAGTGGTTGAGCGCTTGGCTGTTAACCAAAAAGTCCCTTGAATCTACCAGCCACTCCCTGGGAGAAAGATGTAGCAGTCTTCTTCCGTAAAGATTTACCGCCTTGGAAACCCTATGGGGCAGTTCTACTCTGTCCTGTAGGGTCACTATGAGTGGAAATTGTGTCAACGGCAATGGGTTAACATAAATATTATAATTTTATGAAAAAATAACTGTAGTTTCCAAAACAATAAAAACAGTGACAAGAAGGGCATTGTTTTACATTTGCAGATCTCTTTAATGTCTGGCTTAATTAACAGAAGACAGCTGGATTCTCCTACCTATCTGCTCCTGCATGTAGCTTCTGGAAAACTTGTGAAAGAATGAAAAAGAAAAAGGCAAATATTGTCTTGGTATTATTCACTTAAAAAAAAAAAATTTTTTTTTTTTTTATGAAAGTAGCTTTGACTTGACAGATACCCTGAAAGGTCTCGGAGAACTTCAGGGGTCTCCAGTCCAAACTTTCAGAAGTACTGCTCTAGATCAATATGCCAGCTAAAATAAATATAAGCATTTACTTAATAACATGGCTTGCCTTCTTAGTATGTGTGGAGGTAGAATTAGAAGATGGCCCCAGAGTTTCCTGTCCCCTGGTTTACATACCACTGTATAATTTAGGGCATTTGTAAATACGATGCGATAGTCACTACCATGATTAGGTTATGTATATGGCATAATTAACTTTAGGAATGGGAGACTATCCTGGTGGGCCTGACCTAATCAGGTGGCCTCTTAAAATGGGACTGGGCTCTTCCTGAAATAAAAAAATAAAGAAGAGATCAAATCACAAGAGGGATTTGACACAAGCCAGGTCTTCAGTTGTTGTTTTCAAGATGGAGGGGGGCATGTGGCAAGGAATACAGAGATTGACCCCTGACAGTCAGCTAGGAAATGGGGACTTTAGTTCTATAACCGGAAACCTGGTGGTGTAGTGGTTAAGAGTTATGTCTGTTAACCAAAAGGTCGGCAGTTCAAATCCACCAGGAGCACCTTGGAAACTCTAAGGGGTGGTTCTACTCTGTCCTATAGGGTTGCTATGAGTCAGAATCAACTTGACGGCAATGGGTTTGGTTTTTTTTGGTAATCCTACAACCACAAGGAACTGCATTTGGCCAATAACCTGGATGAGCTTGAAATGGATTCTTCCCCTAGGGTATCCAGAAAAGAACACAATCTAGCTGACATCCTGATTCAATTTGTGACACCCTGAGCAGAGAACCTGGCCATACCAGGCTTGAACTTCTGACTCAGAACTCTGAGATAATAAATGAAAACCATTGCCACCGAGTCAATTATGAGTCATAGAGACCCTATAGGACAGAGTAGAACTGCCCCATAAGGTTTCCAAGGTTGTAATCTTTATGGAAGCAGACTGCCACATCTTTCTCCCACAGAGCAGCTGGTGGATTTGAACCGCTGACCGTTTAGTTAGCAGCTGAGGGCTTTAAGCACTGCACCACCAGAGCTCCTCTTGAGCCTCTAAGTTTGTGGTGATTTGTTACTCAGCAATAGAAAACAGTATGTATTATCTAAAGTTTATTTTTAAATTCATAAATAATTACAAGCACATTCTTGTAATAAATGAAAACCTTGCTTGGAAACAAAATTTGTTCTGACCTTTCAGTCCCAGCCAATCCTGGGCCGCTCCCTATGCCCGTTTCCAGGGGGAACCACGCTTGGTTTCGTATAGATCCTTCCAGACCCTTTTCTATGCATTTATGTGCATATATATGTACCACTAGAAAATACGTAGTACTGCTCATAATTTATTTGTTTTCCTTATTTCGACCTTAGAAACCCTATTAGGATTAACACGATAAACTTGCCCAGGTATCCTAAAAACAAGACAACAGAAGTCTAAACTGATGTTCCAGAGCAGTTTCCCTATGTCCCATAGAGGCATTTTGAACCATTCCATTATTCGTGGATCAGTGCTCAAACAGAAATGTATGTTGTGGGCTGTAGTTTAAAACGGTCATGATGGGATTCCTCCAGCTGGGAAGCATTTAGAGTCAGGGTTGACCCTGTATTCCTCCTTTTTACAGCTGGGATGAACCTGCTCCCTTATTGGCTCAGTTCAAAGTCGCCAGAAATATTGGGGGCCCTTGTGTCCCCAGAATAAGCTATTCCTAGTCTTCATCCAGTCATAGTGGCCATTTTCTCCTTGGCACCATTCACTGTTGCCAGGTGTTCCTGGTTCCGTGCTCTGCTTTGAGTCTTTGCTCTTTCAGGACTGCTCTTCTAGCTTCTGAACAGTGAGTAATGTTTTTGCAATAAGGAATAATGCATTTCAGGGGTACTTATCAAGAGGCTCGAACTCCTATAATTTCTTACCAGCATTCAATCCTAGGGACCTATCGTTGCTTCCAAGTGTAGCAGGTGAAGAGGTATACAGTACTCCAGGGCAGCTGTTTCTGCTTCTTAGCTGTTAGTACTGCTTTTGTTATGGTGAAGAATACATGGTAGTGATGATGTTCCTGAGGTTCATATTCCTTTAGTTTTATTTATTTGGGCTGTAAGTACTGCTTTTGCAGTAAGGAAGAATGCATCGTACCATGTTTTGACAAGTTTCATGAAAAATAATAGAAAGGCTAAGAAGAAGGAGACTAGAATAAAATGTATGTGTAGTCATTGCCAGGTGCCTTCATGTTTTTATTTCTTGAAAATTTGCAAATTTTCAAGAAATAAAAAAAAAAAGAAAAGAAAAAATTATTTTCATCACTTACTCATATCGGTAGGATTTTCTACATCCGGCATCCACTGGGACATATGGGATCCTAGACGATGGGTATCAAAATCCATAAATCATAACAAAAATTCTAAGTTGGTCCTTAAATCAGCATGCCTTCCATTAGTGAGAACACAGGGTATCAACAAAAAATTCAAAGAAGAAAATCATTGGGTCACTAAGTTAAAGAGCAATGAACAGATAAAGGTGTGTGTGTGGTGGTGAGGGGACATGAAGCTGTTACCGGAATAAGGTTCTTGCCTCTCAGTGGTCAAGAATGAGCACGTAAGGCACGTAGTTTTCCACACGAGGAAAGCTTTATTGAAGAGGCTTGCAAGCGGAGATCAGGAGGGCCTAGAGCAATGCTTACCCTCATCTCACAGAACAAAAGACAGGCCCTGAGTTTTTAAAAGTTCTTGGGCAGGAAAAGATTCATGTTTATTCATAGGCACAGGCTGGGATATGTTATCTAAGGTGTGCGCAGCAGCTTTCCAAGATGGCTCCTGTCCTGGAGGCCTCTGGGATTCATAGCAGGACTTATTATGGGGTGTCACACCTGCGTAGTCCCCCGCTGTCCGGGTTCGAGTCCCCAGCTGGGGCTGTAGCCCCTCCCTGCCTCTGGTGGAAGGCCACAAAGCGGCCACAAGTGGATGTTCTTCGCATGTCCCTGGGCCTGGTTTTCTCCAGCTGCTTCTGAAAGGCAACTTTAAAGAAGTTTGCAGGCTATTTTTAGATGCCCTGCCCCATTGTTCTGTGAAATGGCTTTGTTTCTGTGCCCTGGCCCATTTCTTGTTACTTTGTTTGCAGATTTGGGGGCCCCTCTGTTCCTTGTCTTACTGAGTCTCTAGGTTCCACACTCAACCCCCTATTACCTCCCTTATAGTCTATTTCTCTTTTACTTGTTTCTCCTCTAACCACACCAGCCTCTTTGCTATTTTTCAAACAGGTACCCTTTGATCTCAGGACCTTTGCTCCCTGTCTTAGAGCCTCCACGTGAAAATCCAATTACCTACGAAAACATTCTCCACAGAATAGCAAGGCCTTTAATGGGTTCCAACCCTATAAAGCTCCTACTACAGTGATCTTTTCAGAACAAAAAAAACCAAAACACAAAATGCCCCTCAGAAACCTGCAATGTACACCTGCACTACCTCCCTAGGAAATAGGACAACTTCCTTTGACAATGGACCATAATGCTGGCATGTAGGGTGGTGCTTTGCTCAAGGAGTAACCCCACAATTTAGCTTCTGATAAAACCGTCAGAAGTGGGTTTTCCAAGGTGGCTTTAATAATGCCGTTGTTAGCTGCTGTCAAGTTGTCCCCCAACTCTTGGTGACGCCATGTGTGTCAGGGTAGAACTATGCTCCACAGGGTTTTTCATGACTGATTTTTCAGAAGCAGATCACCAGGCCATTCTTCCTACTCCAGAAGCTCTGCCAAAACCGGTTCAGATTAATAGTAACAAGGAAGCCTCCACTGACAGGAGAGAGGTGGCTGAGCGTGAGGTCCATTGGCCAGAAATGGAACCTGGGTCTCCTGCATGAAAGGCAAGAAGTCTACCACTGAACCACACATGCCCTCAAGACTTTAATGATAGGCTCTCAGAAAGCTCTGTTCTCAAGCAGGTTTGTTCTCACAGAGCCAAGGGCCCACAAGCCTTGGTGATGAAAGTGTATACTTCCTGATCAGTGGTGTTATCCCTGGAGTGCTTTGCTAAGGTTACCTGACCCTGTAGTCCTCCAACCTCACAGTGGCCCTGACACTTCATCATGGTGTAGACATGTCCTTTTGTTAGGCCTTTGGTGATGCCGAGTTTCCCAGGCAAGTGTTGGCTCCCTACCTGTGGGTTGGGCAGGAAACCTCGCCAGTTCATAACCCCTTGGCTAGAGTATGCCCATCAACAGGTCTTACAGTTGCTGCTTCCTTGAAAAGGCCGTACCAACCTACCTGAATCCACACTCAGTGAATTCTCGCTGCTTCACGGCTATTCAGGTAGGACCATCCCGTGGGCATGTGTTTGGGCATGGAGTTCTGGCCAGGAGAGGCCACAGCCTGTGGAAAAGGAATCCATACGTGCAGCTCTGCGCGTCTAGGGTGGATGTTTCAGTTCCCATTTCTGGGGAAATCTCCAAGTAGATACAACTCACAAGGTTTAGCCGAGGGGACAGGGGCTTCAGAGAGCCTTGAAATTAATGTAGGGTCACTGAGTACGGGACTGTAAAGGTAACTTCAGAGAGTGGAAAAGTCCCCAACTTTCCTCCCATCCTAAATCTGCCTTGTCGAGGAGGGAGAAAGCTACCCAGAAAACAGGTGGCTAGCGTTAGGTAGTTCGCAATGTATTCGTGCTGCTCAGTTAAAAGGGAGCGGGGGCTGTCCCATTTCACCTCCCTTGAGGTCTTCAGGAAGCTGGGGTTTTTGTGACGGACACCTGGGTAATTGCGACTGGCCCATGAATGGTGTCAGCGCCGCGCCGAGGGGCGGCCGGGCGAGGGCGGAGCGGGCGCCGCTGTCCTAGCGGCCGCGGCAGAAAGGGGGCGCCCGGGCGCATTTCCTCCGCTCGCTCCGCCTGGGCCGGACCGACCCGCATCCGCGAGCGGCGTTCCTGGGTGTCGACCGCGGCGGCTGCCGGGACCGTGCCGGGCTTGGGCGAGCCTGCGGCGGCCGCGACCCCTCGGACGCTCCGGATCCTAAGGCGCGGCTCGCGTTCTGGCTGCGGGGCCCGCACCCTGCCTGCATGGACGCGGCGCTGAAGCGGAGTCGCTCCGAGGAGCCCGCCGAGCTCCCGCCGCCTGCCCGGGACGTGGAGGAGGAGGAGGAGGGAGAAGGCATGGAGAAGGGGCTGGAGGAGGAGGAGGAGGTGGATCCTCGGATCCAGGTAGGGCGCGCGGGGGCCCCTCGGGCCGGGTTCCGCGAGGGCTGCGGTGGAGGTCGGCGTCTACACCTACATCCCGCTCCGCAACGTCTAGCGCTGCGGTCCGGGGCGAGACGAGAGGGTCTGAATACTCGGTTTCACCGTTCCCCACTGAGGGGGCTGCAGTGCTCTTTGGATGCGGCCTGACTATATTGCGGGGACCCCTGCAGGCCCCTGGCGAGATTTGGGGGTCCCCGCAGCGTACCAGTGGTTCGGCGGATGCACAACAAAGGGAAAAAGGGGGCGGGGGCGCCATGCCGGTATCGGGGTGCTCTCAGCCAGGCTAGTGGCGCCGCAGGCATTGCACAGCCTCCCGGCTCCGGGAGGAGGGTTTGCCCGGCCCGCGAGCCTGGCGGGTGGGCGTTGCCGCCCCTGCAGCGTGGACTGGCACCGGTGTCCTGGGTCCGGCACCCCCACCTGGCCAGGGTGCCCAGCCTGAGCTGCCTTCCTCCTCCTTTGATTTATTGTAGGGAAACTGGGAGGGTTTATTGTCGCCATTGGCTCAAACCTCCGCTTGGCTTGAAATGGGTTAAAGCCCTGCTTTTTTCCTTGTTGTGGGGTCGGGTGTGAACAGAAACCAGGCACAACTGATGAGCCGAACCGACGCGTGGAGGAGGCGAGGGGGCTGGCCTGGCCTTCTGTGCTTCCATTTCCTAGACCAAAAACCAAATCCATTGCCGTCGAGTGAATTCGGACTGATAGCGATCCCATAGGACAGGGTAGAACTGCCCCATAGGGTTTCCAAGGCTGTAATCTTTAGGGGAGCCGACTGTCAACATCTTTCTCCTGCAGAGAGCCTGGTGGGTTCGAACGGCCAACCTTTCAGTTAGCAGCAGCTCAGCGAACACTGCGGCACCAAGGCTTTTTCCTAGAGGGATGATTAAAAAACAATTTTCAAGCCGAAATCTGTGTGTGACAGCTTAACCTCTTCACCCCTAAGCAAAAACACAGCAAATCTCTTTTCCAAGACCCATTTTTTTTTTTTTTTTTACCCTTTCCATAAATCATTTTTTTTATATTGCTTGTAAGCAATGCCATGCAATCTCTGGAGCCCTACCTAACTGGTTTTTCAGTGCGTAGATCAATTAAAACCTCGTTAAACTAAGTGGCTAGGGTTTAAATGAATTGTTTTTGGCAGATTAGCAAGGTAAAGATCAGGGGGAAAAAATCTTTCTATTAGGAATGATCCTATTAATTAAAATCACTGGTTTGCGTTCTTGCTAGGCGATTCTGTTAGCAATAGCCTTTGTTTGCAGAGTAAAGAGGAGTTAACTTCAGACTGGGTACTTTTTACAGATGTTGGTTGTAAATGTTTATTTGAAGGACTGGGATTAAAGCTAGTATAGAAAGAAAAAAGGCTAGGCAGGTTAAATAATTGGCAGTTTTGGAAAAAAAAAAATTTTCCTTGTAGAAAAACACTCAGCCGCTGATGAGTTAATGACAGAAGTCTTTCCTTGAGTTAAATCATTTCACTGGGCTTATATTTTTAGCATGTGCTGATTTCTTTTTTTAATTTTTTCTACAACGTTCTCCTTCTCTAAGGCAGAGGTTACTGTTTGAATTTGGTAGCTGAACCCTTTGTAATAAGGTGGGTTTACCTGGAGGCACTTACCTGGAATAAATATTTGACTATCGGAAAAGACAAATAATTCCTAGACCCTTAAGTCATTTTTAAAAGAGATACCGTCAAGATAAAGTTTTCAGAAATACAGACATTTCATTTGCTCCTCCAGCTCAAACTCATCTGTTTTCCTTGAAAATTAAAACCACCTTTTCCGTCTTCCTATGAATTGGGCTGGGGTAGTTTTTCAGGTTATGAGCTGAATTTTATTGGAAACAGAAGCCTGACCCCTCAAATCTTTTTTCTCTCTCTTTTCTTCACTAGGGAGAACTGGAGAAGTTAAATCAATCCACGGATGAGATCAACAGACGGGAGACTGAACTTGAGGTACAGAAAGCTTGAAGGGGTGGCTGTCACACTTATTCCTGGCCAGTTGGTTTTGTTTTAATATATAGCCAGCGGTTATTGTGAAGGCCCACCCCTGGGAGTTGAGCAATGGGAGTTGAGCAACAGCCTTGCTGTCTGTCAGGATGAAATACACCACTGAGCCCAACCAGTGGGCCAAACGCATGTGGATCCAATTTCGTGTGTTGTTTTTCATTATGGAAGCTCCATGGGGCCAAACCAAGGGCTGTGTGGCATATTACACATGCTTAAAACCCAGACTTAATGTGTCTGTGGAAAAGCTGAAAGGACTGAGGGGAATATTAGTTGAAGTCTTTTTAATGAATGAGCTCATGAAATCTCTTAAATATTTTAGGGTGGTTCCTTCCATTTGTACTTGGAACTGTTTGGTGTTTCCTCAGACTTACACCCTTTTTTTTTACTTTGCTGTACTAATAATTCACTCCCCATTCCTTTCCACTTCCCCGCGTGTTTCTTTTTTGTCTACTTGTGTGTAGAATATAATTATCTTAATGGTAAGGAAAAGCTGTTTAGACTGAGAAAGGCCTTCCTGCTGGGAAGAGTCTTGGGAGGCAAGCTTGATTTGCATTTCGGGAGCATTTTCCAACCTGAGTGTAAATAGATTAGCATTCTTCACAGCTACCAATTAGTCCTCACCCCTATTTACTAGTGGTTGGTTTTACCATCCATCAGCAAATTTGAACAACCTCTGTATACAGTGACACCTGTGAGAGCTGGAACTCGAACGGAATGCATTGTTTTTCCGGGTCTCACAAGTTTTCCACCTTTGACAGGGTACAAGCCTACTGCTCTTCTATCACTCTCTATTAATGGAAAATATTTGAGTTTTTCTTGTCTGACAGGTTTCCACGTTACATGGGTTCTGGCTTTCATAGGTTTTACTGTATATCTGAAAGCCCGTGTCTGTTAGAGCTATAGGCATGCAGGGAGCCGTTGGGAGGACCTGTTTCTGTAGCAGGAGAAACAGCAAGAAAGGTCAACAGGAAGGACAGAAAATGTGGCCTTGTCACCAGTCCCTGGGTGCAGGAGATAGGAATATAATCTACCAAGAATACACTGGCAGCCATGATTTCTAACTGCATGTCCAGGCCCTGGAAATACCAAATATGAATGAAATCTGGCCTGAAAAGCTTGGTGTTCTGAGCTCTGTGAAGGGTTATCCATGAAACTGGCTGCGATTCTCCCCAAAATGAAGTAAAATCATTGTGTTTGTTTACATTTTTTTTTCAGTTACGGTGAATTGAGTCTCTTTGTGATTTTGGACCATGGAAACCTCTCTGAATCTCAGATGTCTAATACACCCACTCCTCACTTATCGACATGGTTAGGTTCCAAAGATCAGGTCGTTATGTGAAAATCAACGATATGCAAAAATGGAGGATGACCACATCAGATCACAAAATGGAGGATGACTACATCATTACCTAACTGCCAAATCACATCATTACATAACTGCTAAACCACAGAGAATCATGGCCCAGCCAAGCTGACACATAACCTTAACCATCACAGCCAGCATTATTCTCCGCTGGCACCTTGGTGTTCATTACGGCCAGGTGTATGTCACTGATGTGCAAAATAGTCTGATAGATTTTTTTTTACTGTTGTCATAAATGCAAAATGTTGGATAATGAGATAGTTGATAAGTGAGGAGTAGGTGTGTATTAAACAAGCAGCAACAACAAAACCTGTGCCAACTCTATAGGGCTTTAGAGTTTACCAAGTGTTTTTTACAAGCTTTATCTTACTCCACCCTGTTCCAGCAACCTAGAGCTAGGCTGCCCAAGATGGTAGCCACTTTCTACATGTGGCTATTTGAATTTAAATTAATTAAAAGATTAAAAATTCAGTTCCTCAGTCACTATCGCCACATAACAAGAGCTCAATAGCTACTGTATTGGGCAGAGCAGAGAACACTTCCATCATTAGAGAAAGTTCTACTAAATGGCACTAACCTGGACAGGTAGGGAAGGCAGAGCCTACCTCTTCTCTAGGTGAGATCGTGAGGCTCAGTGTCTCACAGTTCAGCAGTGTGGCCAAGCCAGGTCTCCCAGCCTAGACCCATGCATTTTCCAGATGCCCTCCAGCTTTTATATTCGACCACGCCAAAGAAATAGAAAAATCAAAAAAAGCAAATCAGTTGCTGTCAGGCCAGTTCTGACTCGTGGCGACCGCCATGTGTGTCAGAGGACAACTGTGCTCCATAGGGTTTTCAGTGGCTGATTTTTCAGAAATTGATTGCCAGGTCTTTCTTCCAAGGTGCCTATGGGTTGACTCAAATTTGCAGCCTTTTGGTTAGCAGCCAAATGCATAGCCATTTGTGTCACCCAGGGATTCTCCAAATGAATAGACAAGTTGGAAATTTTTTTTTTTCCTTTGCAAAAGATCGATTTATTCATTCAGCAATTATGTGCTGGGCACTGTTCTGGGTTATGCATAAGACAGCCTACATTCTGAGGGTACAGTTGGTTCTACCGGATAAATTCTTTTTAGCCCTGATTTCCGAATTCCATTTCCAAATACTCTTAAATATTTGTGTGTCACAGGAAGCAAGCAGGGCAGGTGTTTCCTGCTGTGCCCTGAAGAGTATTTGGTAGCCCTGTGAAGCGAGGTGGTGAGGGCTGGGCCATGTTGCTGGCTGGCTTTTCATGATGTTATCATAACTAAGACTGACTAACAACAGCACTGCCCGGTAAAACTCAAGCTACATAAATAATTAAAAATTTCCTAGTAGCCATATTAAAAAGCAAAAAGAAACAGGTGAAATTAATTTTAATATATTTTACTTAGCCAAGAGTATCCAAGAGAGCATAATTTTAAACATGAAATCAATATAAAAATTTGTTAATAAGCTATTTTAGTTTTTTGTGTTTTGGGTACTAAGTCTTCAGAATCTGGTATGTATTTTATACTTAGAGCTCATCTCAGTTTGGACCGATGAGGCAGGGGACACAGGTCTCTGGACACCTGCCACATGGCCGGAGCCTGGAAGAGAGGATGCGGGGTATGTGTGTGAGTGTGTCTCTGTGTGTGTGTGTGGTCAGGGGTCTGTCCTTTAGTCAAGCACTGGCACCACCTTTGTGCTGGGCGGTCTGTTGGCCATTGGGGATTTGTCAGGGAACAAGACAAGCAAAAGCCTTGCCCTCGAGTTTACATATCAATTGGCGTCTTAGTTAACCTGGTACTGCTATAACACAAATACCACAAGTGGGCGGCTTTAAAGAACAGAAATTTATTTGATCCCAGTTCAGGAGACTGGAAGGCCGAATTCAGGGTGTGGCTCTAGGGGGAGGCCCTTCCCTGTGTATTTCAGCTTTTAGTAGCTGCCAGCAATCTTTGTCATTCCTGAGCTTGTAAATACTTCTTCTCCCTGTGTGTGTCTCTGTGTCTGTTGTTAGGTGCTGTCCAGTCGATTCTGACTCATGGCTACCCCATGTGACAGGGTAGAACTGCCCCATAGAGTTTTCTAGGCTGTAATCTTTATGGGAGCAGATTATCAAGTCTGCGTAGATTTAAACTGCCAACCTTTCGGTTACCAGCTGAGTGCTTAACTGTTGTGCCACCAGGGCTCCTTCTCTGTGCCTAGTCTGCTCTTTAACTCAGAAGTGATTTGATTTAGGACCCACCTTACTACATGTGGCCTCATTAACATAACAAAAGAAAGCCCCTGTTTCCAAAGAGGGTCATATTTATAGGCATCCCAAAACAAAACCCATTGCCCTCTGGTTGATTCCCACTCATAGCGACCCTATAGGACAGAGTAGAACTGCCCCATAAAGTTTCCAAGGAGTGGCTGGTGGATTCGAACTGCCCACCTTTGGTTAGCATCTGAGCTTTTAACCACCACGCCACCAGTGCTCCAGGGATAGGGCTTAGGGTTTTCAACATAAATTTTGGGGGCCGATGCTGTCCATTACAGCTGGGGATGAGGAGTGGAGAGGCAGAAAATAATTACTAATTGTGATGACTGCAATAAGAGTGATGTGACAGAGACTGGGAGGGGAGTCACTTCAGGTGACACTCGGGAGAGACCTGAAGATGGGGGGGTCCACGTGCAAAGAGGGCACACAGAGTGAGCAGCTTGGGGTGGTCAAGGAGAGGGGTTGAAGGATGTGGGGCTGGAAAACAGGCCATTTTAATATAAAGGTTTCCCCTACTTTTCGAAAGCAAAGTGTTCCTGTGAAACCTTTCACACGCCGAAATGGTATAAAGTGAAGCACCAATTACTATTAATTTACATGGGAAACATTTTTGAGTGTTCTCAGACCCAAAAAATAACATACCAAGTAACACATAAAACCCTCATGAGCTCTCTTAGGCTTTCTTACCTTAGGGACACATCTTGCTAATGGGTGCACAGAATAAATCAAGATAAAGCGCAGGTGCTCACACACAGTTCAAAACTACCGCAACTGTGTGACTTGATGCTGAGATGCCTCGTGTATGCAGTTCCCTGGGAGAAGCTTGGTGACCCCACTCTCACTGCTTAGGGTGCGCACTGCCTCTTTAACAGCTAGCTGCAAAACCAACGCTGATCGCTACTTCTGCTTTTTGCCTTTTTTTTTTGTAAAAGCCAAAATCCTCTTCCAATTTCGTTCGGTTATTGAAAACAGGTACTAATGTGGGGTTTTTTTTTTTTAAAGTGAACATGTATACTTTCAGAGCCTCTGGGGAGAGGGCCTTGCTGTCCATCCATTTCTTTCCCTTTGCTTTTGGGTTCTGATATGGAATGTTCAGCACCCTCTCCTGACTTTGTCCGATTCTGATTAAACTGAATTGGTGAGCAGGTTTGTGGCTCATCCACTCCTCGAATGTGGTGTCACTGTCTCTGGGCAACCACAGACAGGGTGTTCCTCCTGGTACTCACGTTCACCGTCCAGTCCTCGTCTCAGCTGTTTAGATCTGAGATGACCGAAAGACTGCTGCGTGCCGGCCACCTGCCATGTTGTCACTTGCACATCTGCCTCTTTCTGCTTGCGTCTGGCCTTGTTTGCACAGTGCCGGGGCCCCTTTAGGAGCCCTGGTGGTGCAGTGGTTAAAGCACTTGGCTGTTAACTGAAAGGTCAGCAGTTGGAACCCACCAGCTGCTCGGTGGGAGAAAGATGTGGCAGTCTGCTTCTGTAAAGATTTACAGCCTTGGAAACCCAATGGGGCAATTCTAATCTGTCCTGTAGGGTCGCTAGGAGTTGGAATTGCCTCAACGGCAGTGGGTTTGGTGGCCCCTTTGCACTCTGATGGATACTGGGGGGAGTGGGCCTCTTTAAGCTTTTCAAGGGAATAACCTTTTAACCAAAGGGCTAGCCTGGTGTTTCAAATTAAGATAATAATGTTATTTTCCCACAGACACATTGATTAATCAACTCTAATTATTAACCCATCAAATATTTATTGAGCACCTACTGTGTGCTAAGGACAGTTTTAGGTAATGAGGACGGAGCATTGGACACAATGGACAGGAATTGCTGTCCTCCTGAGAGTGGGGGAGGGAGGAAATGTAATGAACAAGATAAATGATTAAAATACACTGTGGGGCGGGGGTGGGAGGAGACAAGATACTTAGGGAACACTGAACTTCTGTTAAGGGTGATGGAAAAATTCGGGACTGGTTAATGGTGATAGTTGAGCAACATGATCCCCCAAAAACCCCAAACCCATTGCCATCGAGTCGATTCTGACTCATAGCGACCCTATGGGACAGAGTTGAACTGCCCCACAGAGTTTCCAAGGGGCACCTGGGGGATTTGAACTGCTGACCTTTAGGTTAGCAGCCATAGCACTTAACCACTATGCCACCAGGGTTTCCAGCAACATGATAAATGTAATTAATGTCTCTGAACTATACATGTGATGATTGTAGAAATGGCCTATGTTTTGTTACCTATATATTTGCCACAATAAAAAAAGAAAAATTTTTTAAAATTGGAAACAAATATACTAGGGAATGTGGTGATATGTGTGGAGGAGTAAAACAAAGCAGGAAGGGTCTCAGCAGGTGGTTATTTTGGGGTAAGAGAATGCCGTGTTTAATATGGTGGGCAGGAGAGGTTTCCCTGAAGGGGATGTCTGGAGAAAGACCATCAGAGGAAAGTGAGCCAGTGAGTCTTGTGGCCCTGTGGGGGAAAAGTATTCCAGCCAGAGGGAACAGCCAGTGCTAAGGGGAGAGTGGGCCCTGGCCCGTCTGAGAACCAGCAAGGGGGACCATTGTGCTGGGAGTGAGCTGAGCAGTGTACAGAGGGAAAGGAGACGGACTGAGAGAGAGAAATAGGCCATTCAGGGGTGTAACAAGCGTGCCAGGTGAGGTAACAAGTGAATATACTGATGCAATTTTAAGATGCATGTTATATAGAACCATCTTTTCTCAAATGTTGGCTGAAACAGATGCAGCACAGAGAATTTCCAGCTCTCACTGTAATTAAGATTTGCAGTATTCCACGCCAATTATTAACTGTTTATTAACTGTGTTTTCATTTTCTCCCTTGCTTGCTCCAAAAGGCAGGCTCTTCTTGGGCGGTGAAAATGGTCAAAGGGAGGAGGAGGAGAGAGGACAAAGCAAAGCCGGGTTAACCACATACAGCCCATCCGAGTAACCCAAAGCTGACTTTCCAGACTACTCTTCCCCAGGGAGGTGGAGGCAATTCATTGAGAATGTTTGTGCTTTTGCCCTCACTGCTTGGGCGGGGATGGTTTCTGGACAGATGGGCAGGGTGATTTGAAAAATTATTTGATTCTAGACATTTGTGTTCCCCAAACTTGTGTAAAGCCCACCCACAAAACCTCCCTTTTCCCTCCTCCAGCAAACAAACAAACCAAAAAAACCCAAACCCCCTGCCCTCAAGTCAATCCGACTCATAGCAACCCTACAGGACAAAGTAGAACTGCTCCATAGGGTTTCCAGGGAGCACATGGTGGATTTGAACTGCTGACCTTTTGGTTAGCAGCTGTAGCTCTTAACCGCTGCCACCAGGGTTTCCTTCCCAGCTCCAGAAAGCCTGGTGGCCTAGTGGTTAATTGCTACCGCTGCTAATCAAGAGGTCGGCAGTTCGAATCCGCCAGGCGCTCCTTAGAAACTCTATCGGGCAGTTCTACCCTGTCCTATAGGGTCACAATGAGTCGGAATCGACTCGACGGCAGTGGGTTTGGTTTTGGTTTTTTCTCCAAAAAGCCACAAAAATTTTCTTTAAAAAAAAAAAAATTTTTTTTTTTTTTTTTTTTTTTGAGCTTAGACTCTCTGGGGGTGAATTGGAAGCAGCCTGGCCTGGCTTTAATGAGTTATTAGTACAAGTCAGGGGAGGGGAAAAATCCCATTCTGAAAGGACAGTGTTGTAACTCCTTGGCACTTTGTCCTTCGAGCCCTGCGTGTGCTGGGAGGAAGGTCCTGTGAGACTTCGGCTGTGTTTTAAAGCGAGTGCTAGGGAATGCTGAAAGGATAAATGGAAGGGGACAGTGAGGAGTAACAGTTCCTTAAAGCTGGCACCAAATTCAGGGCCTGGGGGCAGGTTGCCGAGCTGGCCGGGAGAGGCCTAACCTCCTAGACACAGGTGAGATTTAGTGAAAGTGAACATTGGACCTAGACATTCTTGCAGCAAGCGCTGTTCGCCTCCTTTGTGCTGAGTCCTGAGTGCGGCTGGGGGACTACGGCCTCCCGCGTGCTTGTCCTGGGTGAAGCCGGGGGAACCACGTGCCTCCTGTGTGCTAAGTCCTGGGTGGGGCTGGGGGACCACGCACCTTCTATGTGCTTGGTCCTGGGTGGGGCTGGGGGACCACGTGATGTGCTCAGTCCTGGGTGGGGCTGGGGGAACCACGTGCCTCCTATGTGCTAAGTCCTGGGTGGGGCTGGGGGACATGCACCTCCTATGTGCTGGGTCCTGGGTAGGGCTGGGGGATCACGCACCTCCTATGTGCTCGGTCCTGGGTGGGGCTGGGGGACCAGCGATGTGCTCAGTCCTGGGTCTAGCTGGGGACCATGGTGGTAACAAGGCATGAGATGCACTCTGTACCTCCAGGGGTGTGCCCTGTCCCCGATGCACGCATGCAAGCGGGAGATAAATGCTGCAAGATGGAAGGGCAGGGCCCTTGGGAGGCCAGCCGAAGCGCTACTGGAGTCGGGGCATCAGCGTTGAGGCCTGAAGGCCCCAGGCTGTAAGAGAGAATCAGTTAGTGTTCAGAGTAGTCTGCACGTGGAGGAGGAAAATGCTGATATTACAGAAAGCCTCTGCAGCTTGAGAGTGCTTGGGAGAGGGGCATGGTTTATAGGACTCTTTGGTGATTGGCTGATCGTAAAGATAAACACACTTGAGGTCTTTAAAGTTTGGCCTCTGAAGGGTAGGACTTAGTGCTTTGGTGGTTCCCCCCACCCACTGCTGCCGGAATGTCAGGGGGCAGTGACCTTTGACCCAGCTATTGCACCTATAAGAATTTATGCTAAGGAAATAGCTGGACAAGGATATAGGCCCAATAATGTTCATTGCAGTATTGTTTAAAATGTTGGTAAATTATAAATCTAAATGTCTATCAGCAGAAGGTTGACTCAACAAGTTCTATATACACGTAATGACTGAATAGGATCTAGGTCTAAAAATGATGACACAGCTTTTTATTAACAGAGAAAGATGTTGAAATGTAGAAACCGGCTCCAGAAGAGCATATGTATAGTATGATGCTATTTTAAAAAGTATGTTTCTACACATAAAAAAGATTACGCACCAGTCACTGTACCTGGGAGGTGGGGAAAACAAAACAAAACCAACCTGTTACTGTAGAGTCGATTCCGACTCAGCGACCCTATGTATCTGGGAGGTGAGATGAGTGGTATTTATTGTCCTGACATTTTTCTAGGTTTTGAATTTTTTTGTACTGAGCTTGTATTAGTTTATAATCAGAAAAAAAGAAAAAGTCAACGCCACGGGGAAGGGGGTAGGTAGGAAGAAGGCAGTGATCTTGCCTTTAGGTTACATGGATTAAGATCTGAGTTCCGCTGACTAATTTGAGGGCCCTTGGCCCCAGGCTCCTTGTCTGTGAACTTGGGGACGTGATCCTTGTCCACACCCCTGGGTGGACCGGAGGATGGAGAAGATACTGCATGAGAGAGTGCTTTGAGAGCCGTAAAGTAGAGTGAAGGTGAGGGTCCCCGTCTGGCTGGCTGGTGTGGGGGAGCTGAGGCCCCGCTGGGTACGGCATGTTGGGAAGGCTCCCACAAGCTGCCCACTGGGGCCAGGCCGCCCATGGGGCCTAGTGATGGCTCTGTTCTCCTCCCCCAGGCTCCCACCATGACCTTTCTTTGTCAGAGAGACTAGCTCTGGGCACAGGGCCAGAGAGGGCTTGTGCAGGCCGGGATTATGGTGAATGGACTCTCGCAGTCACTGGGTTAGCAGGGCTTTCTTCCAGGCCTGGCTGCTGGGGTGTGGAAATGTTTGTTTCCCTGAGTGAGCTCTGCTTGGTCAGGGTGTGTCTTCTCCTGGGATTTGTCTGGCATGTCTTAGGTGCTCAATAGATGTTTGAGTGGCTGAATAACAACAGATGGCCCCTTAATAGCTGTGTGACCTTGGGTCAGTTACTTAGTCTCTGGCCCTCAGTTTTTCATCCCAGTGATGGCACAAGGTAAGCCATGGGGTGAGATGAGGGCTGTGGTGTGTGGGCACTTGCAGGAAAGTTTTGTGGTCCATTCTGGAATGTCTTTCCTGCCGTTTTTGTCTCCTGCTCTTCAATAAGCTAGTAATAATAGAGTGCCTGCTATGCGTCAGGCCACACTTTCCCACGTTACATAAACTCATTGAATCCTCAGACCAACGCTGAGATAGGTACTGTTAGTCTGTTGCCTGCCGTCAAGTCGATTCTGCCTCATAGCAACCCTATAGGATAGAGCTGCCGTAGGGTTTCCAAGGAGCGACAGGTGATTCAAACTGCTGACTTTTTGGGTTTCAGCTGAGCTCTTAACCACTGTGCCACCAGGGCTCCTAGTACTATTAAAAAAAAAAAAAAAACTATTAGCATCCCCATTTTGCAGATAACAGAACTGAGGCATAGAGAGTTCAAGTGTCTTGTTCTAGAGCAGGGTTTCTCAACCTTGGCACTGTCTTTGAAATTTTGGGCTGGGTATTTCTTTTTTGTTAGAAGCTGTCTGTGCCCTGTGGGATATTTTTAGCAGCATCACTGGCCTCTACTCATTAGATACCAGTAGTGCCTGCCCCCCCAGTTGTGACAACCAGACGTATCTTCAGATTTGCAGATGTCCCCTGGTGGGAAAAGTCAGCCCAGTTGTGAGCCAGTGCTCTAGAGCAATGCAACCAAAGTACGGTCCTCACATCACCACCGTCAGCGTGACCTGGGAGCTTGTTAGAATTGCCGAACCTTGGGCTCCACCCCAGGAGTCTGTTCTAACCAGCTCTCCCTGTCTCATGCGCTTCAAAGCACCCATCCTCTTCTCTAGCGCATATTCACCAGGCTGTATTATTGACTGAGCCCCTGGATGGCAGGGACTGGGTCTTTCTGTCTTGTGTCCCCAGCATCTCATTCAGTGCCTGCACTGTTGGGTACAGTGAATGTCAGAGTGAATTGATGTTAATTTACTGAGGGTCAGAATCAAAGCCACTTGCCCTTATGGACTGGTGACTCTAGGCATTGTCCTACATGGTGTCCTACAAAGCAGGCAGGGCCCTTTTTCTCAGTACCTGCTCTGGAATTGCCTCCGTTCCTCAGACTCTTCCTGAGCAAGGCCAACCCCGGGCACAACTGTGGTGTGTTCTCATTCCCTCGTGGATGTAAGATTCTGCCCTGCTTGGGGATGTTTGCATGGTAACCTTTCACATTGAACAAGGATGACATGTGGATGTGGACAAGCCACCCTGCCCAATTTAGAGGAAGAAACATGAGGTTATAAAACTATTATGTGTATAAAAAAAAAAGTATATGAAACTAAAAAAACCCATACAGACAGTAAAAGAAATGTGTGTCTGTGCAAAGGAAAATTTGAGAATAGTCATTCATAATGTCCACAAACCACAAACTACTTGTTGCCATTCAAGAAGAAGTAAACAACAAAGTAAGAGTTTAGAAACTTTTTTTTTTTTTTTTTAGCAATTTGGTATGGCTGTGACATCCCAGTGGCATTTTATTTTTCTAGTTATTTATTGTATTTTACAGAAGTGTTGGTTCATTACGGGCTGGGAAAAAAAGAACCCATCACCACAGACAGTTGGAGAAGCACAGCTCTAGAAAACTGTATCCTCAAACGCCATCAATGGTTATGGCTTAGTCGCTGGGAGTGCTGGTCAGTTTTTTTCGTTTATCAGCATTTTCTGAATTATTTACAGATGAACATATTTTATGTTTTCATAGGCAAGGAATGGGGGGGGATGGAGAAGGATGGCCTTTTTTTTTTTTTTTTTTTTGAAGATGGCTTTGTAAGCCAAGTAAATGCATTTCTATGGATGGAATTTTAGGAACTGTGAATGCTGGTGGGAAACATCTCTGGATCAGGAGTCCTGCCTTAATTGTAGCTAAACCTTGTTGTCCGTGGGTTTGCTTGGTGAATGGCTGTATTGTTAAGCTCTTGTAGTAATTCATGAAAGAACAGGAAGTGCTTCTTTAAAGGCATTTTAGTATCGTCTATAGTCAAGAAACCCTCATTTATACACTTACAAAAGAAATCACGAAGACTTTATAGTGGAAAACATTCTGAACACTCAAACTCAGTTATTATATATAAATAGTGTATTTAAGTATTTAGCATCATTTCTAAATGGAAAAAGACTTGTGGACACACACAGGCTTTCTTGTACAACCTCATTCACTGTAGCCATGTTAGCAAAGTGACGTTAGCATGGGGTGTTGGCTAGAATATAGAAAAAGCTATTTAATATTGAAATGGACTCTATTGTCTCAAAAAAATTAGATTTGCTTTCTTTTTAAGCTATAAAGATAAATAAGATCATACGTAAACTTTCTTGGCCTCTCAGCTGGAACCCTTGCTATCGTAATACAGCAAGCAGTGTCTTCTATGACAAGATTGCACCCCCAAGTTTATCCAGGATGCCTTCCCTCTGACTCTGAGGTGTCCATGGGTGTTTCCACCTCAAAAGAAGGCAGGCTATGGGCTTGACAGATGCGTTGCTGTCTCAGCGGTAGATTTTCCAGTAGCTGTCAAGTCGACTTCAACTCAAGGTGACCCCATGCGTTGCAGAGTAGAAGGGCACTCCATAGAGTTTTCAATGGCTGATTTTTTGGGAAACTGATCACAAAGCCTTTCTTTCAAGGTGCCTCTGTGTGGACTCAAATCTCCAATCTTTTTGTTAGTTGCCAAGTGCTTAACTGTTTGCACCACACCGGGACTCCTGGGGATAACAATCTCCAAATCCCCAAGTTGACCCTGAATATCAAGGGATACCCTTCAGTACTGAGAGCTCTGGTCCCTGTGGACTGTAGTCTTTTAATGCTGAGCTGTTATTATTCCTTTGGAGTAATTATTTTAGGGGCTTTTAACGTAGTGGTGGGGTGTGTGTGTATGTTTTGGCTGAATGAATTAAACATCTATTGAACCTCATCCTTTTGGCAGGCATCCCAGGTATCTTTGCCCAGCCCTCCCCATTGAGAATTACTTAATCTGCCTATGGCCACATAGATGTTTCTGACAGTGAAGACTCTTGCTTTTATGCAATGCGTCTTAACCAAGAGTCTTCCGATAATTTGCTAAAAGCGGCTCTTAGAGAGCTCGGAGAATTTGGCCCTTTCATTTCCTTAAAGGAAGATGGAAAAACATTTTGTTCTATTCTTGCCTGATTTTTCCTTTGCTGTGTTTTGATGGATTATCTAAGAGATATTAGTGTTTGCTCTGACAGAAAGAAACTGCTGGTGGGGAGACAATGAGAGGGATATCCGCTGTTTATCATAACTGCAGCCAAGCCCACTTAATATAAACTGTTTCATTGTTTGGCAGCAAACTCAGCCTCAGCATGATAAGTGGGGTTTGGTTGTCTTCGTCCACTCCACCCTTTTGTTGCCAGCCTGCAAAAGCGTTCAGCTTTGTTTTGATAGATTCGAAGCACATAGATTTAATGTTTTCTTCCCTGGTTTTCGGCATTATTGGAAGAGATGAAATAAGGGTGTTGTCCTGTCTCATTGTTCTAGTTACCATTTCTGCCCAACAAATTACTAAAATGTAATGGCTTAAAAGAATCATTTTGTTTTGCCCATGATTTTGTGGTCAGGAATTTGGGGACAGCTCAGCTAGGTGGTTCTCAGTTGAGGAGTCTCATGTAGTTACAGTCAGATGTCATCTGGGGCTGTGGTCATCTGAAGGCTCAGGTGGATTGGATGTTCAAGCAGCTCTCACTCACATGTCTGGGAAGCTCAGCTGGGTTGTCAACCAGAGGGTCCACATGCGACGTTTCCAGCACAGCCCTCTCAGGTAGTCTGACTTCCTACCTGGTGTCTGACTTCCCTCAGAGTGAGCATCCTAAGAAGACCAGATGGAAGCTTCAAGGCCTTTTCTGATTGAGCCTTGGAAGACACCTAGCATCAGTTCTATTGGTCCAAGCCATCATGAGCCCACCCACACTCAAGAGGGATTCATAGACTAACCTCTTGATAGGAGGAGTGCCAAAGAACTTTGAGGCCTTGTTTTAAAACCTCCATACTCAAGGTGATGATGTAGAGATAACAAATGGCCTGTTTTATGACTAGCAGGACACCTGTTTGCATCCTTCCTTCTTTCTCTTTACTTGTGTTGATTTCATAAACAACCACGCTTCATAGCACCTCCTTGAGTCGCTTGACTGGTTAACCAGCCAGCAGAGCAAGGACTTTGGTTAGCGCTGCCAGTGACTCTTAAACAAGCCAGCAACAGCGAAAGCAAGAGGGAGCAGTTTTTAGCAATGCCGTGGGTCTTGCAATGGGAAATTATTTGTGGTCTTCCCATTTCTTAAAACTTCTTTCTGAGGGACAATTATGCCACAACTTTAACGCCTATTAAAATGAGTGCAGCCTAAAGCCAAAGGTATGATGTCTAGGCAGACACTTTTTACATTTAGAGGGGGAGGATTCTAAAACTCCTTGAACAAGTCTTGACATGCTGCTTGCTTTCCCTGTGACTGGTTTTGCTAGCATCTCCACTGGGGAAAGAGAACCCTGGTGTTGCTTTCATTTGCTAGAAGTTGGATCTGTTCCCCCAGCTGGAACTTGTTAAAGAAGATCATTTTAATGCTATGAAACTTGGGGGTCAAAAAAAGCATAGGAAAACTTTTTGGGAGACTACGGAGACTAAACCACATAGCATATGGCAGTAGAAAGGATGGGTTTTGGAGTTTGGGAGAACTGGATTTGAATTCCCCTCCTGTACATCTTTGAGTCAGAATCGACTCGACGGCACTGGGTTTGGATTTTTGTTTTTCCTGTGCCTCTTGTGGTACAAGTGGTTAAATGTTTAGCTGCTAACCAATAGGTCCGCAGTTTGAATCCACAGGCCACTCCTTGGAAACCCCATGAGCCAGTTCTACTCTGTCCTATAGGTTTGCTATGAGTTGGAATGGACCGGACAGCCATGTGTTTGTGCCTCTTAGCAGTGTAGTCTTGGGTAAGTTTTTTTTTTTTTTTTTTTTTTTTTTAATCTTTTCTGAGTTTTAATACCTATCTTGCCAGGCTGTTAAGGATTAAATTAGGCGATGTTTGTGAAGTGCCTGGCATGGTACCTAGCACATAAAAAAAAAATATTGGTCCTTTCCTTCCTACCCTTTGCTATTTAGTAAATAACTGCATCTACATAAAAATAGCTGCCATTTATTGAAGGCTTATTGTGCTAAGTATTGTGCCAAGTGCTTTATATAGTTTAGCCTGTTGATTCTCATAACACCCTTTGCAGATGTTGATGAGAAATGGAGGCATTGAGAGATTAAGGAAATTCTCCAAGGTCACACAGCCAGTCAGTGGTGGAGCCAGTGTGAATCCAGGAGTCTGAGGCCTGAGCCCATGTGTTTAAATACACCCTGTGTTTGGGGGGGGTGGGGCATGGAGGGTGCACATGTGGAAACCCTGGTGGCATAGTGGTTAAGAGCTATAGCTGCTAACCAAAAGGTTCTGCAGTTTGAATCCACCAGGCACTCCTTGGAAACCCCAGGGGGGCAGTTCTACTGTGTCCTGTAGGGTCACTATGAGTCCGAATTGACTCGATGGCAATGTTTTTTTTTTTGTTGTTGTTGTTTAGGGACACATGTAAGATTGAAAGACCAGGTTTTGCGTCTTTGCCCAGACCCTAACCAGACATACATCCTTTCCTAAGTAGATGGGCATTCTTGGGAGAGGACCTTTACCTCCTTGGGGTTTCAGTTACCTCATCTCTGGAATGGTGGGAGCATCTAAGCCAAATGATGGATAAAGTCTTTTCCATGTCCAGTGTTGTATGATGCTGAGATTTTGATTTTAATCTAGCCGCATGCTGAATGAATTCTGAACCATCCGCCATCTGGATGAGAAAGGGTCAATCTAGGCTGCAATAGGTTTAGTATTTTATTTTTGAAGCAATACTTGCACACAGTTAAACAAACAAAAGCCAAACAAACAAAAGAAAACTGAGCCCTGAGAAGTTGTAACGAAAAATGAAAGTCTTTTGCCCACTCCGGCTCTACTCCGAGGAGCAACTGCTTCTAACTCTTCTTTTACCCGTTTCTTCTGGTCCTTTCCTCCATATCTTTAGTGTTAGAGCAGTGGGCTTTGGCTTCAGTTCTTTGGCACCCTGCGCCCTGGTTTCTTCCCATTCCTATGAGCTGCAGTCAGGGGAGAGGTTATCCAAAAGCCAGCGGGAGTGAGACAGCTAGCTTGCCTGGAATGCTGGGGTGGGCGGGTGCGTGCTTCCCATGGCAGCTGTGCTAAATGATCTCCAACGCTTCCCAAGGCTGAGCCAGATTTCCCTTCAAATCTCATGGTAATTATAAAATGGACCTTGTATGTAATAACAGCCGGGGTGGCACTGGTGAAACAGCCCCTCCAGTAAATGTGCCCATCAATTGTATAATCCATCTGAAGGCCAATGACTGAAGTTCTGGAAAAAAGTGGGTCTTGAAATTGAGGAACTATGTTAAGCCTCTTGATGGAAACCTGGAAATAGCTCACTTGTGGTTGAGCTCAGTAAAACGTGGTGGTTTCAGCAATTCTGCTTCTTACACAAGAACCCAGTGGGTTTAAAAACATGCCACTGATGAGAAACCACCGGGTCTTGTCACTATTTCCCCCTGTGTGTGTGTGGGAGGGGGTGGGAGGGTGGGGTGGGAAAGGTATCGTTATGTAATGTAAGTCCCTCCCCCAGGGCCTTGTGAGGACGGATCCCTGTGCCTGAGTTTGAAGGCCTAATGGTTTTTTTCCTGTGTTTGTGGTGCTTTGGACCTTGGGCTATTTAAACCTTTTTTTTTTTTTTTTTTGTAATTGGTTAAATTCCACTCTGGTGGCTATTGCCTATGTAACATCAACAAAAATGATGAATCGGAAGCAAGTCTCTTCCAACTGATAGACATTCTACAAAATAACTGGCCCATATTATTAAAAAAAAAAAAAAAAATCAAGGTTATAAAAGAGAAAAACCCAGAAACTATCTGGATTCAAGGAAACTAAGGAAACATGACAACTAAATATAACCTGTGAGCCCTGGGTTGGATCCTAGACCAGGAAAAAAATTGTTTTTCTTTTACTATAGAACACGTTCTGTTAGTTATCTAGTGCTGCTAAACAGAAATACCACAGGTGGGTGGCTTTAACAAACACATTTATTTTCTCACAGTTTAGGAGGCTAGAAGTCCGAATTGAGGGTGCCAGCTCTAGGGGAAGTCTTCCCGACTCTGTCAGCTCTGAAGGAAGGTTGTCTCTTCCGAGCTTCTTCTCTTGGGCGATGTTCCTGTGGCTTGGCATTGCTTTTCCCTCGTCTCTGTTCTACTCGTTTGCTTGTTTAATCTCTTTTATATCTCAAAAGAGATTGACTCAAGGTATATCCTATAGTAATCCTGCGTCGTTAACATAACAAGGACAACTCATTTCCAAATGGATTATGACCACAGGCATAAAGGTTAGGATTTACAACACATACTTTTAGGGGAAGTAATTCAATTCTTAACACATTAATAGAACAATGGATGCAATTTGAATAAAGTCGTAGATTAGGTTACTAGCACACCCTGTCCCCACTTATCACCATGATTAGTTTCCAAAGACCAGGTCGTCTTGCGAAATTGGTGTTATGCAAAAATGGAGGATGACTACGTCATTACATAACTGCCAAACCACTGAGAATCACGGTCCAGTCAAGCTGACGCATAACCTTAACCATCACAGCCAGCATGACTCTCACCTCGCTCCTCGGCATTTGTTACTGCCAGATGTACATCATTAATGCACAAATTAGTTGGACAGTAGTTTTTCACTATTGTTGCAAATGCTAAATGTCGGGTAATGATATAGTCGGTGAGAAGTAGGTGAATTGTATTTTGATCATTGTACTCTTGTTACGTTAAGAGGATGTTCTTGTCTTTAGGAAATACAAGTTATTCTGGGACGTCATAGTTATCTAGTGCCGCTGTGACACATATATCACAAGTGGGTGGCTTTCAAGGACAAATTTGTTTTGTTATAGTTCAGGAGACCAGAAATCTGAATTCAGAGTGTGGCTCTAGGGGGATGTCCCTCCTTGGCTGTTTCAGCTTTTGAGTAGCTGCCAGCAATCGTTGTAGGTGCATTTGTCTTGTCTTGCCTTCCCCTTCTCCCTGTGTGTGTCTCTGTGTCCACTCTACTGTTTTTATAACTCAGAAGTGATTAGATTTAGAACCCACCCTACTGGAATACGATCTAATGAACACCAGAAAGAAAACCCTGTTTCCAAACAGGAGTATATCCACAGGCATAGGGGTTAGGATTTCAATACATATTTTGGGGGGAAACATTTCAATCCCTAACATCGGTTAAAGGGACACCTGTCTGCATCTTAGCCTTGTTTTTTCTTAAGTCTGAAATTGTTTTAAATTAAAAAGTTATAAAAACAAAAACCAAAGAGCCTTTTTCCCATCCCCAGACCTGCCACCTGCCTTATCTCAGCCTCCAAGTCACAGCACCCGTTTTTTAGCTCTAGAATCTCTATGTCTGCTAGTGCTTCCAAAAGAAAGCTGCATGGACCCAGTCTGGTGGATCAGATGGGAAGGCCAGCCGTCACGCTGGCTTGTTCTGGCAATGGAATTCGGTGCTCACCTTGTTTGGAGACATTCTATGGTCAAATCAGAGGTCTAAACCAGAGCCCTCTGCCTAGGAGGAAATCAGTTCTCCTTAGGTCTGAAAAGGCTGTACCCATTGCTATCGAGTCAATTCTAACTCATAACGACCCTATAGGCAGAGTGGAACTGCAGCATAAGGTTTCCAAGGAGCGACTGGTAGATTTAAACTGCTGACCTTTTGGTTAGCAGCCGAGCTCTTAACCACTATGCCACCAAGGTCCAAGACCCTTGTTAACCTCCAAAACCAAAAAATTCCAACTCATAGCGATCCTGTAGGACAGAGTAGAACTGCCCCATAGGGTTTCCAAGGCTGTAAATCTTTACGGAAGCAAACTGCCATATCTTTCTCCCATCAAGCAGCTGGTGGGTTCCAACCACCGACCTCTCGGTTAGCAGCTGGGCACTTAACCACTGTACCACCAGGGCTCCTTTGTTAACATCAAAGGAGGGAAACTTGCAGGAGGAAACTGTGATGACCGCCATCTTTTCTTTCTGTGTGGTGGAGGAAGCCTCTTGGTTCAGAACCAGGGCAGTCTGTGCGGTGCTGTGGGAAGAGGCCTGGGCTGGGGAGCAGGAACAGGATCTGGCCTCATCACTGGGGCTGTCGAGATATACAGGGCTTGCCCAGGAGGCCAGAGTTGATGGGGGCCAAGCTGGGTTTAGGATGCTCTGTACACTGTACCAGAACCCACTCACAGGGCCTAAATAAAAGGGAGGATTTTTGTCCTATAGGGTCGCTATGAGTGGGAATCGACTTGCCAGCAACAGGTTTATAGGAGTGTTTTGTGGAGGTCGAGAGGAAGCATTGCTGAGTCTGATTGGGAGAACATACCTCCTCGTTTGCCCCAACAGCCCTGGTTTATGTCATCATCCCAGAATTACTATTGTGCCCCTCTCACTCTCGACAGTGTCCTGGCTTGATTGGTATGGCCATGTAATTGCAGGTTTAGAATCAGGAACCCAGATAATCTCCTACCGCCTCCCGTCTGGTGTCTCCGAATTTTCTCCACATTTGCTTTCTTCTCTGTCTGTCTCCCTTTCCCTTCTCTGGCTTCCTCAGCTCTGTTGTCTAAGAGAGGGTCTTGTATCAGGAACGTGGCAGCAAGGTTCTGCCCTGTGGGAAGGGACAGTCCTCACAAGAGGAAGTAGCAGGGTTGGTAGGCACCCCAAGAGGCCTCTGCTACTGAAGTCAGGGCTCAAGGGGAAAAGAAAAGGAATCCGAAGGGAGGGGAGTCAGGCCCTCGGTCTGACCCTGGTTTTTTCTTTCCTTTCCGTTCATGCTTCCATCACTTTGGAACTGTTTTAGCCATGTCATCCTAGTTGAAAGGATGAGACACTGGTGTGGAATTGGGCCTGCATAGTGATAGGGCGTGTGGTGGCCCTGGGCAGGGCTGGCTTGAGCTCTCTGGCGGTCTTTTGACCTTGGCCTCCCCCTTTCCCTCTGTTTTCTCCTGGCTCCTACATGCGTCACCATGCCTAGGCCTTTCTGGGTTGGCTCATTTGGCTCTCTCTGCTGGTGCCATCTTTCAGTTTCTGTTTCTGCTTCAAAATTCCTAAAGGTGGAACCTGATTGTTCTGGCTCCCCTTTTCACAGGGCAATAAAAGGTGCTGCGTCTGGGAACTGGGGCTGAAAGAAGAAAAACCAGTCAGGGGCAGAGAGGGAAGGCAGCCAGAGAGCCTGAGGAGCCTGATCTGATGTCTCGAAGTGGAGAAACCTGTTGCCGTGGAGTTGAGCCTGACTCTTGGCAACCCCATGTGTGTCAGAGTACAAGTGTGCTCCGTAAGGGTTTCAGTGGCTGATTTTTTGGGAGTAGATCCCCAGGCCTTTTTTCTGTCGTGCCTCTGGGTAGACTCAAACCCCCAACCTTTAGCTTAGCAGCTGAGCACTTAACTGTTTACACTGCCCAGGAATTTCCAAAATGGAGAAACAGCTGAAATCCCAGGGTCTAGAGGCTACACCTGTGCTGTCCGGTGTAGTAGCCACTAGCCAAATGCAGCTGTTTAAATTATAATTTAAATTAAATAAAAAAATAAATTCAATTCCTTGGTTGCACTAGCCACAATTTAAGTGTTCATGTAGCCACATGGGGTTAGTGGCTTCTATATTGGATAGCAGATACAGAACATATCCATCATCGCAGAAAGTTTTAGCGGGCAGTTCTGGAGAACACTTACTTCCTTTTCACCCAAGCACTAGTAAAGTGGTTTCTTTGTGTGTTTTCGTAGCTGCCAGAAGTGTGCTTAGAGAGTAGATTGGATGGGCGATAAGAGAACTTGATTTGTGGTAAGCTTGAAAACTCTCAGTGAGTCAGGATGTTTCCGGTGGTGCCTTTTGTCATGTAATTCTAGAATATTCCTGCTAACAGACTTTAACAATTATTCTAGGGCATGATTACTTCCCTAGCTTCAGTTGTTTTCCTGCGGCTGTCACAATTTTGTCACGTACTATTTATTTCCTGTTTTCCGCTAAATGGACTCACTTACACCTTAGTTTGTTTGAAAAGGAAATTTAGTTTCATGACTATAAATGGAGAGCCGTAAAGGGAAATAAACTTTTTAAAAGCAAGCTTTCTATTGAAGAACGATATATATATTTGCTGGACAGTTTGTGACTTTAAGGAAGTAACGTTATTTTGTTTCCAGGGATGTATTGTTAGGGTTACCGACTTCCATCAGGTACCTTTCTCTGTGGAAAGCTCTGAGCCTGGACTAGCTTCCTCTTTCTTAAAACGGAGATTCGCAAATGTAAAGAATTGTTAAAGCTATAGTAGCACCTAATAGAGGCTTTCTCTGTGACAACATCAGAATGATTTAAAAAAGATCTGAGAAAGAATGACTGCTCACTGTTGTTGAAAACACACTGGCATTTGTTTGCCAGAGGTCTTTGCGGGGCAGGCCAAGGGGCGGGTATGATGTGGTGCCACGCATCAGACCTCAGACTTCTTACACTTTAGCAATTATTAAGTAGCCCAGAGAGCTTTTGTTTTTGTTGGTGATATCTGTCAATATTTGCCATACACCTACTCCTCACCTATTAACTGTCTTGTTATCTGACATTTCACATTTATAACAGTAGTAAAAAAAAATCTATCTGCCTATTTTGCATATTAACAACGTCTATCTGGCAGTAACGAATGCTGGGGTGTGAGGTGAGAGTAATGCTGGCTGTGGTGGTTAAGATTATGTGTTGGCTTGGCTGGGCCGTGATTTTCAGTGGTTCGGCAGTTATGTAATGAGGTAGTCATCCTCCATTTTGTGATCTGATGTGTTCATCCTTGATTTTCACATAACGCCAATTTTCATATAACAGCCAGGTCTTTGGAACCTAACCATGTTGATAAGTGAGGAGTGGGTGTGTTAGAAATTAAAACTAAGAAAATGTAAAAATCTATATTTTACAACAATAAAGAAAAAAAGAGAATTTATAAATCTGTATTATCATTAACAATGGCAATATAAACTTAAACTACATGTTAACATAAGTAATAGATTTTAATATTTTTCCCAACAAAAAAATTAATGAAAAGAAAATTGTTTTCCACTTTTTGCTAATCCCTGGCTCAGTAGAAGAGAGCTGGAGTCCCGTATCCGCTTTTGCATTCTCTGTGTTGTGATGTCACATGTCACGCCCCCTCTGGAAAATGTCAGCCAGCATACATGAGAGAATGAAAGTGTAAAAGGCAAAGAGCATCTTAGCTTATTCTGAAAATGGTTTTAACATGAAAATCTCTGAATAGATCTTGGAACCCCCTGGTGGTCTCCCGGACCACACTTTGAGAGCCACCAGTGATGTGAAAGTCACGTTGGACCAAAAGCCTGAAGACCTATGTTTTTGTCCAAAGCCTGGCGCTTTTTTTTTTTTTTTAAATCTAAAGCCCTGTGACCTTAGGCAGAGCATTTCACTCCCAGGGCTGCAGTTTTCTTATCTGTAGCCAGGGATAGTCGTTCTTGCTGAGCCTGTCTTTCGAGGTTGCTGTGAGGCTCAGATTGTTAGTTGACAATGCCTGTGAAATCTTTCTACAAAGGGAAAGTAGTGTATCTATAAATCGTATCACTAGAGATCCTTTGAAGTTTGGTGCCATCTTTAATTTGTAGGACGTTATTTTAAAAAGCCAATGTCCCATCTTAATCTCACTTGGTTCTGGGACAAGTTTGTGAAGGGAACAGGCTGACATTCTGGGTTTTCAAGCGAGGTAATTAAGGATAGGTGAGTGAATTGGCCAGAAAACGGGCTGGTCCCCAGCGAGGTGCCGCCTGGTACTGTTCCCAGGGGATGGAAAGGATGGAAGCTGGTGCGGCTGGTTGGTTCAGCTGGAGTTGTTACCTCATGCAGGGCTGTTTTTGACACACTCACACACTGCGAAGGGGAGGGGAGCCGCCCTCAGCAGTTCTCTGCTTGAATGAATTGGCCTCAGTCAGTCTGACTCACCTAATGCATGTGACACACTTTGCAGATGCGAAGAGCTGAGGCTTCATCCAGGCAGAGTGAACCCTTTCAGAATTCCTTCCAGGGCTGATCTGAGAAATCAGCTGGTAAACAGCACTGGGGTGGTGAATGGCTTGTTTTTCTTTCCTGGTAAAAGGTCTGCTGGGTCTCCAGAGATGCGTTTGTAGTTCACAATGGCTCCCGTCCCTGAATCATTTAATGTAGGGAAAACGGTCACTTCTTCCTCCCTGGACATTCCTGGAAGCTACCCCCACCTCTAATCTTGGAAGGCACATTGGTTTGTAATTGTAGGAGCCAAAGGAGCATGGTCAAGTCTCTTCTTTAACTAGGAAATAAGTCAAAAAACCAAGTCCAATAGTGTCATGTTGGCTTTTTAGGCACATTTAGGACAGATTTTAAGGAATGCTTTTTGGTGAGATTGAATTAAGTTCCTCAGATTCTGCTCCTTAGAAACATGGCTTTATCATCGGGGCAGATGCCCTCCAGAAGTTGACTGTGTTTAATTCCAGTGTTTGGCCATAGTGTGGCGTATAGATGGGCCCTTCCCTCTCTCTCTACATCAGCATGACCACCTTAAGGTGTATCTTTCAATCCCACGTCTTTTTTTTTTTTAAAGGCCAATTCAATTGCAAGTGACAGATACCAATTCAGCCCAGCTTAAACAAAGGTGATGGGGACAGTGCTGGGGGTGGTTGGGGTGTGTGACTGCCCTGGCTCTGAGACATGGAGTACCGGGCCAGACTTTAAGGCGTGGATGGCTTCAGAGACTCTAAGTGTCATTGGAATTCGATTCTCCCTCGTTTCTTCTCTGCTGCCTTCTTTCTGTCAGGCTTTCACCCCATGGTGGCAAAATGGCTGCCTTCTGCTCCAGGCTTTCATTCCATTCTCCCAGCCATCGCAGCGGAAAAAAAATTTCTCTTTCCAGAGGTTTCAGAAAAGTCCCAGAATGAAATCTCATTGATCCTGATGGGTCACATGCTCCTGCCTCAGTAATCACCAAGGCTAGGAGTATACAGTGTGATTGGCCAGGTCTAGTTACCTGACCATGTTTGGGACCAGAGTTGTGCCACTGAGGACTGAGAGGTTGGGTGAGGCCCGAGGAGTATGAGGGCTGTTACCTTGGGCAGGCAGGGAAGATTTTGATGCTGAAGTCTGTGGGCTCCCACAGCCCAGTACTTAGGGCAATTAATTGTTACTCGAATAGCTGTTATTGTCTGCAAAGTGGTAAAAGAACTGTTGGCTTCAATTCATCAGGGAGAAGACCGCCTCTGTGCTTAGCTTTTAACAGATCTCGGATGAATAGGCTTGTTGGTGGTTGGATGTCTGTTAATCATGCATCCTCATCCTTGAAGCATAGCCTCTTTTACAGAGCGAAAACCTGATATTAAATCACCCCTCTGGGGTTCAGTACTCCTCGATGGTCACATGTTAATACAGATAGTTGCGGAAGGACGTTGACCAGGCTGGTGGTGCCTGGACCTGCTCGTCAGACTCACCTGAGATGCCTTTGAAACTACTCTGCAGGCAGTTTACTCTTTTGTAAGACCCTTATCTGATCAGGTACTGCCTCTGCTTAAAAATCCACCGTGGCTCCTGTCACGGATTGAGTTGTGTCCCCCCAAAATGTGTGTCAATTTGGCTAGTCCATGATTCCCAATGTTGTGTGATTGTCTACCATTCTGTCATCTGGTGTGATTTTCCTGTGTGTTGTAAATCCTACCTCTATGACGTTAATGAGGTGGGTTTAGCGGTAGTTGTTAATGAGGCAGGACTCAATCTACACAAGATTAGGTTGTGTTTTAAGTCAATCTCTTTTGAGATATAAAAGAGAAGTGACCAGAGAGACATGGTGTCTTAGTTATCTCGTGCTGCTATAACAGAAATACCACAAGTGGATGGCTTTAACAGAGAGGTTTATTCTCTCACAGTCCGGTAGGTTAGAAGTCTGAATTCAGGCCACCAGGTTCAGGGGAAGGCTTTCTCTCTCTGTTGGCTCTGGAGGAAGTTCTTTGTCATCAGTCTTTCCTTGGTCTGGGAGCATCTCAGCGCAGGAACCTCAGGTCCAAAGGACGCTCTGCTCCCGGCACTGCTTTCTTGGTGGTATGAGGTCCCCATGTTTCTCTGCTCACTTCTCTCTTTTATATCTCAAAAGAGAATGGCTTAAGACACTATCTAATCTTGTAGACCTCATCAATATAACTGCCACCAACCCATCTCATTACATCATAGTACTGGGATTTACAACACAGAGGGAAATCACATCAGATGACATAGTGGTAAACAATCATACAATATGAGAAATCATGACCTAGCCAAGTTGACAGATATTTTTGGGGGACACAATTCAATCCATGACACATGGGGACTTCATACCACCAAGGAACAAGAGCGGAGAATAGCGTGTCCTTTGGACCCAGGGTCCCTGCGCTGAGAAGCTCCTCAACTGGGGAAGATTGATGAGGAGGACCTTCCCCCAGAGCTGACAGAGAAAGCCTTTCCTTGGAGCTGGCACTCTGAACTTCTAGCCTCCCAGACTGTGAAAGAATAAATTTCTATTTGTTAAAGCCATCCACTTGTATTTCTATCACAGCTGCACTAGATAACAAAGACAGCTCCTCACTGCCCTTGTGGTAAAGTTCAAATGCCTTAATTGGCATATGTCTCTTACTATGGCTCCAACACCCCCACCCCCGCGCCATGTTTTGCTCCTGTTATTTATTCCCTTTCATATCTTCCTCCTCCCCGCCTCCTAATCTGGTGAAATCTCCCTTTCTTCATGGCCTGGCTTGCATGACACTTTCCTTGGGTGACCTTCCCAGGTGTGTCTGTTGCACAGTGTGTATTCTTAGATCTTAGTGGTAAGACGTGGTGTCAGTGAAAAAGAGGAAGGCCTTGATGAGATGACACAGTGGCTGCAACAGCGGGCTCAAAACATAGCAACAACTGTGAGGATGGTGCAGGACTGGGCAGTGTTTCGTCCAGTCTTACGTAGGGCCACTCTGAGTCAGAACCTAGCAACAAGTACTTATCATACTACATTGTAATTATTTATTTACAGTTTGAGCTTAAATCCTGCCTCTAACATTTCCCAGTTTTGTGACCTTGGGCAAGTTACCTATCCTCTGTGCCCCAGCTTCCTCCTTGTGTAATAACAAACAGGTGGTTATGCCGATTCTACAAGTGATGGGCTTAAAGCGCTCATGATAGTGCCTGTCAGATAGTGAGTTGTCAGTTTGCTCCGCATCCCTCTCTCCTCGCAAGGGTGGAGTTGGTGGGTTGTAGTCACTGGTGCCCAGAATTGATGTGTGCCGTTGAGTCGATTCCAACTCCTAGTGACCCTCTAGGACAGAGTAGATGCCCTGTAGGGTTTCCTAGGTCATAATCTTTGTGGGAGCAAATCGCCACGTCCTTGTCTCCCACGGAGCCACTGGTGAGTTCAAACTGCCAACCCTTTAGTTGGAAGCCGAGCATTTAACCATTGCACCAGTCTTGGCAAATCAGATGTCTCCAGGGGCTGGACAGGGGAGCTGAAGGAGTGAAGTGGACAGGGGAGCTGAAGGAGTGAAGTGGGCAGGGGAGCTGAAGGAGTGAAGTGAGGAGGGGAGCTGAAGGAGTGAAGTGGGCAGGGGAGCTGAAGGAGTGAAGTGGGCAGGGGAGCTGAAGGAGTGAAGTGGGCAGGGAAGCTGAAGGAGTGAAGTGAGGAGGGGAGCTGAAGGAGTGAAGTGGGCAGGGAAGCTGAAGGAGTGAAGTGAAGAGGGGAGCTGAAGGAGTGAAGTGGGCAGGGGAGCTGAAGGAGTGAAGTGGGCAGGGGAGCTGAAGGAGTGAAATGGGCAGGGAAGCTGAAGGAGTGAAGTGAGGAGGGGAGCTGAAGGAGTGAAGTGGGCAGGGGAGCTGAAGGAGTGAAGTGGGCAGGGGAGCTGAAGGAATGAAGTGGGCAGGGGAGCTGAAGGAATGAAGTGGGCAGGGGAGCTGAAGGAGTGAAGTGGGCAGGGGAGCTGAAGGAGTGAAGTGGGCTGGGTGTGACTCACGCAGGAGGGTGGCGGGGACCTGAGGGGGCAGTCCTTGTCTAAGGGGGCATCTTCGACTCCACTCCCAGCTGATGGTTGCCAGGTAGGCATGGGGACCCAGTGTTGCCAGATCATTGGATTTCTGTTTTTAAATGAAAAATTTGAGAATCCACTTTTTTTTAAAAAAATGTGTATTTCCCTGACATTTACTATACGGCCTACAGGCCAAGTGTACTCAGCCTGTTGGCCCAGAGGCTGCTGCTGTGGGGCCATTTTCATCTTACAGAGGAGGCCCAGGGTGATGATGGGACCTGCCCTGGGTCCCATCCTGCCTGGTTTGGCACCCAGTCTCCTCACTCACGGCCTGGGCGCGGATAGTGCTGTCCCGCCTACCACCAGGGTGGTGGCCGGGAGGATTCCGCTCGTGCAGGTGAATGCATTTTGAAAGACAGCTGCCTACACATGTGTAACGGGTTATTCTCATCACATCAACTCCCGCTTTCGGTATTTTTTAGTAGGATCCTGGGTCTCTTTTTATACCAGGAGGAAAAATTGTGTGTATTTATGGAATGCCTACTATCTGCCCATGTCCCTGAGTGATGCAAATGGTTAATGCGCTTGGTTGCTAACCAAAAGGTTGGCGGTTTGAGTCCATCCAGAGGCACCTTGGAAGAAAGGCCTGGCAACCTACTCCTGAAAGCTCACAGGCATTGAAAATCCTATGGAGCACAGTTGTACTCTGACACACAGAATTTGGAATTGACTCAAGGGCAACTGTTTTTTTTTGTTTGTTTCTTATTTTACTGTGTGCCCAGGTACTGTTGGGGTTTTACATTTTCTTTCTCTTTTATTCCTCTGACAGCCCTCTTTATGATATCCTATTTTATAGGCAATAAAAATGATTCATAGAGAAGTTACCTGCTAAGGGCCTGACAGAAAGAGGTTTTACCAGGATTGAATCTGTCCGTCTGATCGGAAGCCTGGGCTTTAGGCGACATGACACTCCCCACTTGTCACGGCAGGGCTCTTGCAGCCAAGCCTGGTAGTACCTTCTGGGGCTTTGCTGTCCTCTGAGCAACGTGAGAGGCCTGGAGACTGGGTGCATCTGTGGCGTTTCCCCAGGAGAACAACTGTAGACTTCTCCTCTGTCTTCAGAAGCTATCGTGGGTGACTCCAGGCCTGGCCAGACAGGACAGGGAGATGCAGGGCCTGGGGGGAAGGGACCAGAGCCTGTGTGAGAAGTGCCATCTGCTCACAAGCTGAGAAACTCCCATAGAAGCAAAGGCCCTATCCCAGGGACTAGGCAACATTTTCAGACCCGACTAGCCAGCCCATGACGTGATATGACAGGGAGGGGGGACTGTATTAGAACAGCGGATCGGAACCTCCCTCACGTCTGTTAGCACCCTGATGGCCCAGGACCAACCAAAAAGCCATTGCTGTTGAGTGGATTCCGACTCAGAACAACCCGGCAGGACAGAATAGAACTGCCCCATAGGGTTTCCAAGGAGCGGCTGGTGGATTTGAATTGCTAACCTTTTGATTAGCAGCCGAGCTCTTAACCACCACACCACCAGGGCCTGGTGACCCAAAAGGCCTCTACAATTCAGTGTTTAGAAATGTTTTCAGACAGGGCCTGCCTCACAAGTACATAGGTAACTTTCTGTCCAATGGAGTGACACAGTTCACCAGCAGGTAAAACAGGGACAGGCCCATGGCTGGTGATCATGTGTTGTTCTCTCTGAGCATCTCTTCCTGCCTCTCTGAAGCACATGTGCTGATACACACATGCACACCCACACACACTCTCACACATACACACCTATACATACGTACATACACATCCACACACACGCATACATATACACACATCACACGTGCACACACATTCGTACTCCCACGTGCACATGCTTATACACACATGCACATATCACAGATGCATGCGCATAAACATGCATGCACTCATATACCTCTTCACATTCATACCCACACACGTACACTCACACGCATACACGTACACGTGCACACATGTACACACATGCACACTCATATGCATACAGGTGTGGCTGCATCAGGCAAAGGCTAAAGGGACAAGGATCAGGGGATGTAGCTCTATGAAGTACCGTCTGACCCTCCAACACATCCTCTTAGCCCTGGTACTACATTTCTTCTTGTCATTTTTTTCTCCTGTACCCCGTAAATTTGATTCATTGACTTTGACGATGCGTTTAAGCTCGGCTCTATCCACTGGCTGGTTCTGTCCTTCCAGACTCTTGTCTAGGCCCAGGTTGTTAGTGGCTGCCTTCAGGATGGGTGGCCACACTTACCTCTTGGCTGTTCTCCACATTCCAGACCTCTAGATTCTTTCCTTTTCTTGCAGACACCACTCTGCTTCCTCCTCCCTCGGTGGAGGGTGGACTCTGCTGCCTACTGGGGACCCAGTATTCCTCTCCCTCCCCCAAATGCCCATTCACACGTCAGCCTCCTATGTGGATGTTTCTGGAAGTTTCCCATGAGTGTCCCTGGACCCCTCTCCAGCCTGGCAAGGGTCTCAGCCTCTGGGTTCCATGGCTCCTGTCCCACCCCATCTTGGCATTGACGTCTCTGGAATGAGGTACTAAGACCTGTCCCACCCAGCAGACTGCAAGTGCCCTGAAGGTAGCAGCCACGCGGAGGTCCAGCACAGGGTCTGGCACGTGGTAAATTCACACTTGTGTTTAAGGCTCACTGTGTCACGTGGTTGAGGACTTTTTGAGAGTGTAGGAAATAATACTATCATCATGACCTGGAGTAGCCAGAGTTGGGTGGACAGGACATTTTCCCCCTGAGGATCTTGACAGAGCTTTTTAATCTAGACTATTGTCCACTATGGGAGTCATCAACCATATGTGGCTATTTAAATGTAAATATAATTAATTAAAATTAACCCACAAATTAAAAATTCCATTCCTCAGTCGTGTTAGCCACATTTCACCTGCTCCATAGCCACATGTGGCTTACCGTGCTCAACAGCTCAGCACATAGAACGTTTTCATCGTTGCAGAAAGTCCTATCGGTGGTGCAGCGTTATTCACTGTCTTGTAAAGGTGTTACTTCAGAGGGTTTATGTGTTGGTGGAGGTCCCTGAGTGGTGCAGATGGTTTGTGCTTGACTAACTTAAAAGTTGGTAGTTCGAACCCACCCCATCAGCACTGCAGAACAAAGGCCTGGTGATCTTCTTCTGTAAAGATTACAGCCAAGAAAACCCTATGGAGCAGTTCTACTCTGTAACACATGGGCTTGCCATGAGTCAGAATCAACTTGACGGCAACAGGCTTGTCTCTTTTTTAGATATTGGAGGAGTCCTTGGGTGGCACAAACAGTTAAGCGCTCGGCTACTAACTGAAAGATTGGTGGATCGAGTCCACCCAGAGGCGCCTCAGAAGAAAGGCCTGTTTGTGACCTATTTCCAAAAAATCAGCCATTGAAAACCCTGTGGAGCACAGTTCTGCTCTGACACGCACAGGGTCTCCATGTGTCGGGATCCAACTCTATGGCAACTGGTGATATATGTTGGGTAAAATCCCTCCTCGGTGTTTCCGGTTAGGTAAAGCAGGTGTTTTCAGATTCCTTCTTAAGCCTGAACTGTGTTTCCTCGATTTCTCCTGGCTGCAGGACGCTCGCCAGAAGTTCCGCTCTGTCCTGGTTGAAGCAACGGTGAAACTGGACGAACTGGTGAAGAAAATTGGTAAAGCTGTGGAAGACTCGAAGCCCTATTGGGAGGCACGGAGGGTGGCGAGGCAGGTAAGGCAGCCTCCAGACCTCTCCCTACAGCTACCCACCTCTCACTGGCACTTCGAGTGTGCCTTTTAATGCTTTATCTTCTGCTGGAGGTTAGAAGTGCAGCTCTCGTGTGAAGGGCAACGGCCATGACGTTGTCAACAGATATGTTTGAAGTCAGCCCCATTCATTTTCCTTCTCCTGTCATCAGCCTTCATTCTAGCCGTCAGTCCTGTTAACAGGGTGCGGGGTCCTAGCATTTGGATGGCTTTGTGAGTGGGCGCTGCCTTGCTGCCTGAGTTGGTGCCCGGGTCCAATTCCCAGGGAGCAGGGGCAGCTTACACCAACATGTGAATGTGTCCAGAACATCAGACTTCTTCCTTTTCCCACTCCTAATGATCGTGTCAGGAAGCAGGAAGAATACTTGCTTCCTTCCTTGCATTCTCCGTATTGTTTGGGATTAATGGATGGTGCAAACTGTTAACATGCTCAGCTACTAACCTGAAGGTTGGAGGTTCGAGCCTACCCAGAGGCCCCTTGGAAGAAAGGCCTGGTGATTTACTTCCTGAAAAATTGTTGTTAGCCCTTGAAAACCCTATGGAGCACAGTTCTATTCTGACATACATGAGGTCGCCATGAGTTGGAACCAACCACAGCAACTGTTTTTTTTTCCTTTTGAAGTATTGGTTCTTTTGTCCTGAGAACCCAAAAAAGCAGCTGAGGAACTGAAGCCAAAATGGAGGCAGCAGTGGAAAGGGTGAGAGGATGCCCTGCTGGGGCTGCTTGTGCCTGCCCTTTTCTCAGTCTTCAGGGGACCTGTGGTCAGGCCGTTGCTGGGGGCTGCTTGGAAACTAGGTCTGGTTTCAGAGTGTCGTCTCTTAACTGCCCCGATGTGACTCAGTGTGCCGACTGTGTCTCCTCCCCACCTCTGGATAGCCAAGCCCTGGGCTGGGGACTTTTCACAGATCTCAGCCCAGTCAAGCTTCTTCCTGACCCAGCGTCTCTTCAGCGTGAATCACCTACCCAGCTGGCTTCTATAACGTGTCTTGAAATAAAAGCCTGGATTTCCCAAGAAGCTGTAAGCAGTTGGTTCAAATTGCAGTTTGCTAACAAATGATCAGTGTCTTTGAACTCACTATTGCCTCTGTTTGGCATCCTCTTAACCCAGATATTTGCATGGTCCATGCCCTCAACTCTAGGTTTCTGCTCAAATGCCACTTTACCCATGAGGACTTCCCAGGCTATTGTATTTAAAGCTGTAACTCGCCACCCACCACCTCTGCCACCTCTAGTCCTCCTTTTCTTCCATAGCACTTGTCACCGTCTGTCCTGTTGTAGTTCACTTGCTTACAGTAAGCAAGGTTCCATGAAGACAGGGCTTCTCTCCACTGCCTTTTTGCCTACAACTTGTTTCCTGCCTCATAACTAGCTGAGCAGAGTGTTGGGAACATGACTGGCAGATCCAGCTTCCTCTAGGTTGGGTTCATTTAAATTTAGTCTGGTGAGTGGGTCCCAGACTGCCTGTGACGCATCCTGGAAGTAGGTTTCACACCACTCCCTTCTTTCCAGCACCCCAGTCCTCTCTGATGGGAAAAGAGGCAACTGAGGTTGGAGGGAACTGGGTTGGGAGGCTCCCAATCTGCCAGAAGCTGGATTGTGGCATCTCTCCTTCCTCTCATCCCTTCACTTGGCTGGTGAGGGCAATGATCATGACAGTTACTGAGTCCCATGGGCAAGCCACTGAGTCATGGAGTCTAATCAGATAATACCTGGACCCCGGGGGTGATTGACTGACTCATACTCAACTGGCGGTGTCCAAGATTCATGTTGAGGGCAGTCTACCCAGTTTTATGTCTTCGAATCCTCCCTGTAACCTCCTGCTGTCTTGCAGGTGGGTCAGGCAGGGCCTGTGGCAGAAGGTCCAGAGCGAACCCTACCCCTTAGCCCCAGGGGACCTTGTTAGTCTAAAGCTGAGGAACTGGAAGTCTGCTCAGAGGATGAGGCTGGGCACTGATGTTCCAATTTAGTGCTGTGGATGGTGGGGCATTGGGCCAGATGGATGAGCTGGTTTGTGTACTGCTGTTCCTCTCTGGCCTTCTCCATGGGGCTGGGGGTGGTGTCTGTCTCCAGCTGCTGCCAAGCGGGGCTTCCCGTTTTCTTCTCCTGGTGTTATCCCACCCCTTCCTTTTTATATTTACAAATCCTCCTGACTGTGTCTAGCAGGGATGGCCTCTGATAGATTCCTTCAAAGCATTTCCTTCAAGTAGGTATGGTGAGTGAGTGAGTGTGTTCTCAGAGCCTCGGCGGCACTGTCTTTGAAACAGTGAGGGGTGTGGGACCAGGCTGGGCTACCTTGTGACGTCAGTGTGAGGACCTGTATGAGATAACGTGTTTGACAATATAATCCCTGCACAAGCTTGGGTTTCAGCCTCATTAAGAAAAATTTGTTCTAGAAAATAGACAAAAAGAAGAAAATGAGGCCCTTCACCTTCTGTTAATATTTGACGTACAGACTTCCCAGTCTTTTTTGTTTGTTTGCGTGTTTGCCAGAATTTATTTTGAGAGCAGTTTTGTGTTTACAGAGAAACTGTGGAGAAAGTCCGGAGATTTCCCTCGTACTTCCCTCTGTCCTGCACGTCGCTTCTCCTGTTAACACCTTATCTTCCTGTGGTACATTGGTTTCAACCAGTATTGCCGCATCGTGATCAACTAAAGTCCGTAGTTTACATTAGGGATCACTCTGTGTCGTACAGTCCTATGGGTTTTGATAAACGCTTGGAAACAGAAGTCACTCTGTAGTCGTGGTTTTATGCTGTGTCTGGGATGCCCATTTCTGCCTCTCTAGAATAAAAAAAAAAAAAAAAAAAAAAATTTTTTTTTTTTTTTTTTTAGAATCTCAGTGGAGCAACAGAGGGGAAAGCCTCCCCGACAACTTGATTTTCTGTAAAGAGTTTACAAAGATTCGTCACTGTCAGGCCAGTGGAAATTGTACTTGCTCATCAAAAATCATATTCACTTTATCGCTTCTGATGTCAACTCCGTTTCTTGCCAGTGAGTCAGATCTAACCCAGTGCTCTTGGAAACCAAGTCCGACTTGCTCAAAT
This sequence comes from Elephas maximus indicus, assembly GCF_024166365.1. Classification (NCBI taxonomy): domain Eukaryota; kingdom Metazoa; phylum Chordata; class Mammalia; order Proboscidea; family Elephantidae; genus Elephas; species Elephas maximus. Next base: position 36,029,201 of record NC_064845.1, on the reverse strand, counting down.
TCTGCCAAGGGGAATAAGAACATGACATTTAATTTTTTTTCCCCCTGGGCAGGGAGGGGACAGGGAACTGGCTTTGATTTATTTAAGGGTTTTTGTCTGTGGGCCAGAGCTTGTTTTTACAGCTGCTCTAACATATCTGCCGGCCCCTCTGGCCTTTGGTGTATGGTGGGGGAAGAGTTTGACAAGGGGGCGGAGCCCATGCGACTTGGTCAACTTGAATGACAGAGTGTTTCTTGCTTACTTGGCTCCCTGAGTTCTAAGCAGATCTCGACAGTGGCCTTGGACCTGTTATTTCATCATTGCCAGTCCCAACCCTTGTAATTTTTAAATGGTTGGAATATGTCAGAAGAGAACAGAGTCCTTTTTGCAAACCTGAAGGGCCAAATGCATAAATGCGAAGCAATGAGGGTTATCCAGTGCAGTGTGTGTTTACGTGGCCCTGTCAGTCCATGTCCTGCACTTGACCTCCTTTGGAGAAGTAGGTGGGTGGGGAGACATTTGAAACTTGCAGAGTGACTTAGCTATGGGACAGCTGGTAAAGCTTGGCCTCTGGAGCCAGACTGCTGGCTTTAAATCCCAGCTCACCACTTAACGACTGTGGGACCTTTGGCAGAGGACTTAATCTCAGTGCCTCAGTTTCTTCTTCTATAAAATGCAGTTGTCCCTCAGCTTTTGCTGTGAAACAAACTCCCCAAAACAGGCAGGTTTTCTGAGCTTGGCCAGACTCAGCTGATCTTAGCTGTGGTCAGTCATACATGTACAATCAGTTGGCTGCTTGGCTGGGGGCTGGCTGCTCTTGGATGGCCTCGTGTGTCAGGCCGTTGGCTGGTTGTCAGCTGGAGTGGCAGGGATGACTGGCCCCCATGAGTCTCAACATCCGACAGGCTAGCCTGGGCTTCTTCACATGGTACGTGAGGAGGGAAAGCCCTTTTCAAGCCTCTGCTCTGGTTTAGTTTGTTAAAGTATTATTGGCTAGAGTAAGTCACATGACCAGTCCCAATTCAATGGGTAGGTAAAAATAAACTCCACGTATGAAGCACCTGCAAAGTGTTAATAGCCACTTTTTTCCCCCCAGTTAAAAAAAAAATTTTTTTTTGCCAGATGATTAAATAAGTTAGTACCTGTAAAGTATTTGGATCATAGAAAAGAAATGTAAGTTATTATTCCAGATTTTTCTTTTTCTATCATTGTGCATCTGTGCTACCTTCTTAAAAACAACCAGCCAACTGTGGCAAAAAACCTATGGGATGGGCAGAAGAAGAAAATAGACCTCCTGGCTGGGAGGGGAACCTGTAAGAAGGAGAGATGGTAAGGGCAGAGAGTGACCCCAGACAGGCTGAGTATGTACTGAGTTGCTTGTGAGGATACAATCTGCCAGAGAAGCAAAAAACCATGAGGAGGGTGTAGCTGGCTTGCCCTCTGACTGATCAAAAATGTTCCTTAAACCCAAACAGAAAATGTGTGAGGGTCTTGAATGGATGGGGAATCCTGTTTCCAATGACATAAACAAATACGTCCTTGAATTTCTTGTGTTCATCATAGAGGAACAGGTGTGCTAGTCTTGGTTTGTTGGGAAATTCTGGACGTTGATTTTGTTTGCTGAGGATCTTCTGTAAACGCAGAGTGAGAGGCCCTGGTTCTGCAAAGGTGGAACATAAACTCAAGGATTTACCAGGTATGGGGTTGTTACTGTATTTACTTGTCCAGTGATTTATTTTTCCCTCTAATTTCTTTATTCTTTCATTCAACAAATGTTTATTGGGCACCTAGAAAGTGTCAGGCACTGTTCTCGGCAGTTGGGGTACGTCAGAGAACAGAACAGACCAAGATTATCTCCGGTGGAGCTGACCCCCTTTCAGCAGTCTTGTAAAAGTGCATAGGATGGGATGTTTTGGGCCAAAGTGGAGTCTTCATGTTACTGATCTGGATTAAAGTAAGTGTGTGTGTGTGTGTGTGTGTGTGTGTTCCATGTGAGAAGTAGAGACTGTGGAACGATGACAGTGGGCTAGCACTTTGGCAAATACAAACATCTCAGGGTATTTCCTGAGCATCTCCTCTTTGTCTGCCCTGGCCATCGTGGGCATGAAATGTGGTCTGTACCCTCCAGGAGCACCGTCTACACACATGGAAGGAAGGTGGTTTTATGGCAAAGGTAAATATCTACCAAGCAAGGAACCAAGTAGGAAGTTCATTTATTTGAACACTAAACCAGACAGCACAGGGTATAGACAATGTGTGAAAAGAAGCCAGTGGGGTCGAGGGTGCTGGGTGGGTGGGTGGAAGGGGGGCTGCCCACCAGGAAGGTCCATGGGGAAAGGTGCCCCTGAGTCCCAAAGCACAGGAGGGAGTCTGGATAGAAAGAAGAGCAGAGATCTGAGGGAGAAGCCAGTGTGAATGCAAACTCTGGTGAGGACATCAGCTCCAGGGTTGGGGAAAGGGAGGCCTGGGGAGCTGTAAGGGCCAGATGGCAAAGCAGTGGTGTGGCCAGATGAGGGAGGCCTTACAGCCTCAGCCTGGCTTTCAGACTTGGTTGAGAGGCCAGAAAGCAGCCTCTGTGGGCTCTGGAGCAAGGGCTTATCCAGTGTTGGAGTTGATTAGGCATTGATGCCATCTGAGGAGAGCAGGTAGGAAAAATTATCTACTTATAGGGCTATAGAAAGTTTTTGAGCTCATCTGTACAGTTATTTATCTGTGCGTCCCGAGTGATTTGGGGCCCTCTGAAACTTCTTCCTCTCATGGCACTCTGTCCCATTTCTCCTGGGACGTTCCTTCAAGTTCCTTCCTCAAGCCTCCCTTCTTCCCAGTCAGCAGTATTAACAGCAACACCACTCCCTGAGTGCTAAGTATAGTCACTGTGCTTATTGCTTTGTGTAAAAAAAAAGTAGAGGCTGTTATTTGTTTTCCCTTTTGTTCCCTTATTACACTCGAAACTACAGCCCAAGGACTACTACATGGGCCTTTATGTAAACGTTTCTGGTGCTGTGGCCTAACCTGAGAGAAGAATATGAAGGGAGGCTGTGCCCAGCTTAGTGGTTAATTAGCTGTAGAGATGGAATTGTAGGGAGCGCTACCGTTTTCGCCTGGGGAGGGTGACCAGCCAGTGGGACACTGAGAGTCTGGAGTTCACTCTTCAGTCTGTTAAAGTTGAAGTAACTGGGTACCTTGATCATGAGGAATGTTATTGGCTAGAACGCAGGGGGAGTTGGTGGTAGGGAGTTGGGAGTCAGTGATGGAGGTGACAGTTTACTGGAAGAGAGTGTGGGGAGAGCTGAGGGTCATAGGTTAAGGATGAAGGAGGGGGTAAGGAGGAGAGGGATTTTTAACACTTGCTGTGTGCCAGGTACTTTCCTATGCCCTTTGCATCCATGAGGAAGCTCCTTTTTTTTTTTTTTTTTAATTTTACAGACTTGGAAGCAGGCTTAGAGGGGTTGAGTAGGTTATTCAAATGACTATCTACAGTCCTCATTTATCGAGCATATACTAAGTACCTGGGTCTGTAATAGGGAGGCTTGGTGGTGCAGTGGTTAAAGAGCTTGGCTGCTAACCAGAAGGTCAGTGGTTTCAACCCTCAGCTGTTCCATGGGAGAAAAATGTGTCCATCTGCTTCCATAAAGATTTACAGCCTTGGAAACCCTATGGGGCAGCTCTGCTCTGCCCGTTAAAGTCACTGTGAGTTGGGATCAACTCAATGACAGTGGATTTGGTTTGGTGGGGTCTATAGTAGTAGGTCTTTTATGTACATTATCTTATGTAATCCCAACAGCAAGGCTGCAAGGTAGTATTATTATGCCCATCATACTGAAGGGGTAATAACTGAGGCCAGGGACAGGTTACCCAGTGAGCAAGGTAAACACGTATTTAGGGCATCAACAAAACAGGGGCACCAGTTGTCCAAAGCAAAGACCCATAGATGCCAAGCAGACAGGACACAAGGAAAAGTGAACACCACAGTGGAAGAGAGCTGACAGGGCACTAAATGAAATTGATACCAGCTCCAGTGCTTCATGGGAATGTGCCAGCCAGAATTAAAATTCACACAGGGTCACAAGAGCACCAGTGTGCAAGGTTGTTTAAACTATGAGGCCCCTACCACTTCAGCGCCTTTGTTGATCTCTGTCTCCTATGGTTCCCTCTCTTGTAATTGAAACTCCTTATCTCGGTGGGTGTCTTGGGAGTATACTCTTTTTTTCTAATAAAAGATAGGGGTAGGCCATTGAGTCTTAACTCTTGCTACACCTACCCAATATGCAACTGGATCCAACATGAGTGGTTACTGGACAAGGGCAGATTATATGACTAGATAACAGTTCTCTGATCAATTTTGAGAGAACCACCTGATTGATCCACATCTGCTGATCCAGTGTCCCTAACCAGGAGGGCCAGCAATGCTGTTTGCCACATACAAACACAAGGGTATGCCCTTGTGCACGTCCTGGTAAACAACCAATGGGAACTCCAGTCCCAGCTGATGCACAGAAGTGAGGGAACTTAAAGAAGTCCACCATTGCAATGAATTCAATCAAGTTAACTTTTTAACTGTATTGCATTTACATACAGAGTTATGTATTAAATTTTATAAACAATAATATTTATAACTTTAACTTTAAAAATATATTTGGCATACACGTGGACGCAATCTAGCATACATTTAATATAATATTAACATGGGTAATAATTTAATAGTAACATAGCAAACATCCAAAAAATACTGGAAATGTTAATATTTATCTAACACGAAAATTTTAATTTATATATCAAGTGAGTTTCGTTTCTGGTCTGTTGTGTGGGACACAATGCTTATTGTTACTCTGTATACGTGAAATCACTGAAGAATTTGGAAGAGCGAAGAATAGAAAGAAATGTTTTTAATTATATTAGAAATGAAAGAGGAGAAAGACCTAGCTAAAAACAAAATAGTAATTTGTTATAATATTTGCTTTCTGATCATTAAATTTCCTTTTATAACATTTTTTTCATTTGTTCATTTATAACTAGCATTTATTACAAACAAGCATCAAAACTGAAGTACGAGCCATTTAAAGCAAAATTGGTATAAAGTCAGCTTTTCAGTGTGGGAGATCAACAGAGTCTTACATTGATTGTTGAAACAACTAGGTTCACTGAGTCGTTTTCTTTGTTGTAGAGTATGTGGAATATTCTTTTTTTAGTATAGTATACAGTAAACATCCTAGTACCTGCATCTACTAAAAATTTTATAATCCAGTTCATCTCAGTCCACTAAAATGACATACGCCACTCTTGAGTTCAATCACTAATATTATAGTTGCATTTGAAAAGAAGTTACACCATGGATAACTAAGACACACACACACATATGTGTATGTATATGTACATATAACTCACGTATCCTGTTTGAATGCGTGGGTAAACAGAGGAGGGGGCACCACAGATTATCGGTGTCTAGGGCCCTCACGTGCCTTAATCCGACTCTGATTGAGGCTTAGGAAGGTAAATATCATGCCCCAGACACCACAGACCTTGTAAGGACAGCAGCTAAGGTTTAAACCCCAGTCTACCTGGTTCTAGCTGCTGACTGGCACCTGGCATGTAGTCAGCATTTAGTGACAACATGAAAGCGTCAACTACACCCTGACACATCTGAGGAGAACAGTTAAGAAAAATTATCGATCTGTAGGGCTACAGGAAATTTTTGAACTTATCTGTACCATTATATATCTGTGCTGTTCCCTGTTTTCTGCTCTGGGATAACTGAGAGGCTCTTGTTTGGAGTAATTTGGGGCCCTTTGAAACTCCTTCCCTTCGTGGAGCTCTGTCCCAGTTCTCTTGCTCCATTCATCCAAGTTCGTCATGCCTCCCTTCTTCCGTTCCTCCCTTCTTCCCGGTCACGTTCGTTTCTGCTGAGTCACCCACCCGCTGTGCCTGAGTGGCAGTTTTTATTGGAGGACTTCGTGTGGGGAGGTTGGGTTATTGACGTCCATCTCTGTGGCCCTGGCCACGCTCCCCGTCGGTGGCCTCAGGCCAGTTCTTGGGAACTGTGTGCGTCATTGCTGCTGTCCAAGGTAAGGGCAATTGCTGAGTGACGGGCATCTGTTCCAAAGCAGAGTTGCTGGTGATTTATGGCGAGAAAGCAGAGTGGGCTCTTAACTCTGTCTTGCCTGGAAGACCTGGTATTGCCTTGCAATCCTGGTTAGGGATTCTGGGGAAGAAGTAGCTGTATCTTGGAAGCCTAGAATCTTGAATAAGGAGCCCTGGTGGCACAATGGTTAAGCGCTCAGCTGCTAACCAGAAGGTTGGCTGTTCAAACCCACCCAGCTCTGTGGGCGAAAGACCTGGAGATCTGCTTCTGTAAAGATTACAGCCAAGAAATCCTATGGGGCTGTTCTACTCTGTCACGTGGGGTCACTATGAGGCGGAATTGACACGATGGCACCCAACAACCCAACAGAATCTTGAGTTAAGCTGGGGTCAGTAGGGAGAGAGGCGGAGTGCTCCGGCGAGGAGGTCTTGAGCCTCCAGTCAGAAGGGTCCTCCCCTGTTTAGAGTTGGCTGCACCTCTTGCTTGGCTGGCTCTGCCTCAGGCATTTTCTGCTTGGGGTGGAGTAGGTAGAGGTAACTCTTGCTGATCTTGAGGTTTTCTCTTCCTGTTTCTTTGTCCCCTTAGCCTTTCTCTGGGGTGTGGCTGATTGCCCTTCTTGTGCTGTTTGGTGGGCCATGTGCTGCCTGCAGCTCACTGATGTGGTTTGTTACCACAAGAGGCAGCGGTTAAAGGGAAAGCAGGCTGGAGTTTTGTTTATTTCTGAAACCTTGATGCTCCTTAGACGTTTCTCTCTCTTTTAAAGATAGACATGACTGTCCGAAATTGTTTATTGGATATGAATTTTACAAGCGTTGCTTCTATTAGTGGTAACGGTGGAGCTGGAAAGTCTTGCACATTCTCCAAGGGGCACAGCGAGAACCACCAGTATAGTGTGGTGGAACTTGTGGCCTTTCCCAAAGCCACGGCCCTCACAGCCTGCAGAGGTCAGCCTGCATAGCCCCCTGTGCCTGTGCTTGGTGATCCACGGGGTGTCAGGGTTTCTTTTCATGGTTTTATGGAATAATTTCCTCAAGGAATTTGTACCTGGAATCTTCGCTAACCCAGGACTCCCACAGCCCCACAGTGATGTCTAGCTTGCTCCTCAGCAGCAGACGCTTTGAAGAAACTTCAGAGGGTTAACACCACCGTGGACAGGCGTGCCATAGGTCGCGCCCTGAGGCACCGGGTGTCTGTGGCCACCACAGTGCACAGATGAGACATAACCTTCTTGGCCTTGTATCCCAGTCTGTGTGTCTTAAAAAAATTTTTTAAAACCGTTAGCTATTTTTAATAAAATTATCCCATTGATGTGGATACCCCCTCTCCCCCTCTGGAGGAAACCCTGGTGGCATAGTGGTTAAGAGTTTGGCTGCTAACCGAAAGGTCAGCAGTTCAGATCCACCAGGCGCTTCCTGGAATCCCTATGGGTCAGTTCTACTCTGTCTTATAGCGTCACTATAGTTGGAATCAACTCGATGGCAACGGGTACGCGAGTCCCCTCTGTAAGCAACAAGGCGTTCGTTCCCTGGAGGAGTGGCAGGGTGATTCATTTCTCAGCTGAAGAAAACCAGGATGTATTTTTGCTACCAGTTTGCCAACAGAGGAACAGCCATTGAAAACCCTATGGAGCACAGTTCTACTCTGACACACAGAGTCTCTGTAAGTCAAGTCAATTCTATGGCAACTGGTGTTTTTGCCAAGAGGGGTAGGCCTTTTTATGTTGCTGGGCAACAAGGTTTAGTCCCTGGCCAAAAGGTGATGTTTCTCTTCCATTCTCTTGGCTCACCTTTCTGTTCCCGTTCCTGGCCTTGGAGATACCCTCTGCGCACCTTGCTTTCCTTCCTTTCTCTTCACTCTTCCTTCCCCACCCCTCCCAGCTGTGGCTGTTCATATTCTTTACCTCCCCTTCTATGCAAATCTACCCTTCAGAGAGAACCTGGCCAGTTTATTCACACTGTGAAATAACTGATATGACTGAAAAAAGATTGAAAGTCTCTCTGGTCTCTGCTTTTGGGACTGCTTATTCCCAGCTCAGGGCTTATCACACAGCAGGAGCTTCTCCGTGTGTGTGTGAAGGAACCACACCTGTGTTAGGCTGCCATCACCCATCACACTGGGAGGGACATTTTTAGAAGTCCAGGCCATAGATAGAATTTTTATTTCTGAGTGGTGGTGTGTCATCCTGGTGTTTAAGCCAAAGGTAGGGTTAGCAGATAAAATATAAGATACTCAGCTAAATTGGAATTTCAGATAATTTTTTTAGTATAAGTATGTCCCGTGTAGTATTTGGGACATACTTACACTAAGAAATTTTTTGTTGTTTATCTCAAATGCAGATTTAACTAAGAGTCCTATGCTTTTATTTGCTAAATCTGGCAGCCCTACAAAGGAGGGAAGTTGTGGTGTCCAGGCATTAGCAAGGTAGAGAGAGTAGTTCTGGCGTCCGATGCCCGGGTTCCTGAATTCATGATGTGTGGTGCTCTGGGAGGATTCTGACCCTCGCTTTGCCATTCCTTAGCCCAGAGTCTTGGGCAGGCGGTGGTGTTGCGTGCTGTCGAGTTGAGTTGATTCTGACTCATAGCGACCCCATGGGACACAGTAGAACTGCCCCACAGGGTTTCCATTTGCAGTAACACTAATTTTGACCAAACCTGTTGCCGTTGAGTCAATTCCAACTCATAGTGACCCTATAAGGCAGAGTAGAACTGCCCCATAGGGCTTCCAAGGAGTGGCTGGTGGATTTAAACTCCCGACATCTTGGTTAGCAGCTGTAGCTCTTAACCACTGCGCCACCAGGGCTCCCAATAATTTTGACCAGTCTACATTAAATTTTGAAAGACTTCTCAACACATAAAAATTAGTCATTTCCTGAGCTTGTGCCTGTCATGGCTACCATGTCCAGAAGTTCTTCAGTTATGTCAAAAGTTTCATCTACGTCACGAATAAATACAGCCAGCTGGGTGGTGTTATTTGTATCAGTGCTCTCGGGAGCTGCAGTGGAGAAAGCCACAGATGATTGAACTTTTTCCGGCAACTTACCCTGCAGGTTCTCAGACCTCGTCAACTTGCTGAGCAACAATATTACCAGTTAGTCTTATGTTCACAAATGCTTGTTTCTGTTCAAGGCACATAATTTCTGCTGCAATCAATAGACAATTATTTTATAAACTCACCATCTGTTAAAGGTTTTAATCTTTAATCTGTAATCCTTACCGAAGCAGATTGCCATGTCTTTTTTCCCTTGGAGCTGCTTGTGGGTTCTAACCGCCGATCTTTCAGTTACCAGCTGAGCGCTTTAACCACTGCACCACCAGGACTCCTTAGGCAGTCATAAGCGAGTACATGCGTGGGAGTACTCAGTACACTGAAAAGTACTCAATGTGCTCATGCTGCTGTTCCAGCTACTTCTAAGCCTGGTGTTTCTAGGGAGATAGGGAGTTTCTAAAATAAGGATCTGTGTCTAGGATTTCTCCTATCCCTGCTGACCCTGACTAACCCTGACTCCTGTCTGATCAGCTCCATACAGAATTCTGAAGGGTTCCATAGGAAGCCACACCAATTGGGTCTCTTCTGAAGAATCTTCTAGAATATGGGTTCCTCAGCTGTGCTTTCCCCTGGCTTCTCTAGCTACTACCTAGCTTCTAGCTTTCTTCTCTTCCCCATGCCTGAGGGCCTTTATTAGTTTTTTGATCATTTGTTTTTTTATTCATTTTTCCATTGAAAAAATTTTCTAGGCACTGGGGAATTTACATTCTTGTAGAGGAAAGAGCACCTCTTTGCTTTAATTAAGGCAACGATCAGCTATGTTTGGGAAGCCTTGCTTTGTACACTTCACTTTGAAGAAGTGGTTTAAAAAAGATAAGAACATCTACTCATCATTCCTTAACAGTCCTAGTGTATTTCCCAGCCCTTTGGCAAAGTACCACACACATGGGAGAGAAGGTGCTAAACTTTTTTTTTTTTTGTAATTTCTAAAAATGGTAGATAGCTGACATCTTCTAAGGTGCTCTCTTTCTTTGAATTCGAGTCTCTTGATTTCAGGGTCAGGCCATCTGAACAAGGTTCTCTTTATACAGAGAAGACTAGGAGTTATTTCACACTGACCTGGGCACTCAACCAGGGTGGTACAAAGCACCTGTAGTGGGCTCTTTTGAGAGTAGTTGTTGAAAAGAAATCATGAGATGTAAGGCACTGTATTAGTTTTTCTAGCTGGCCCCATCCCAACACCTAAGGTCACAGGACAATATACAGAGGAAGTTTTACATCTTGAGATTCTGGAACTTACACTCCTGTGCTCAAAATGATGGCCTTATCTTATGTTAAGTAGGAATTTGGCTCCAAGTAGCAGAGGACTCAAAAACAATGGCCCAAGCACACAAGGATTCATTCTCTCACATAAAAGAAGACTTGAATTAAGGAGCCTAGGATCGGTGCCATGCTTTCATGGTCCTCTGAGACCCAGTGTCCTATATACTGCTCTCTCCTAGTATGTGAGTCCCATCCTCAGAGTCAACTCATGGTCCAAGATGGCTCCAGGAGCTCCAGCTATTACATCTGCATTTCAGGATAGGAGGGAGAGAGAAAAGGAGAGGAATATATGCTCCTTCCATTATAAAGGGTCTCCTTGGAAACCCCAAACAACACTTCTGCTTCTGTTTCTTTGGGCAGAACCTAGTCACGTAGTCACACATAGCTGCAAGGGAGGCTTGGAAGTACAGACTATCAGCTAGCTAAGCAGGGTTGTTTCTAAGGATGAAGGGGAGAATGGATATTGGGAGGCACCTGTCACATTCTGCCACGTCTGTACTCTGGTTTATCTGACTGCTAGGCTCTGGTTGAAAGAGTTAGTTGTGGGTATATGTGACCCACAAAGCAGGCACAGGACTCCTTTGAGCAGGGAAATACAGGAACCACCCGCATGTCTCTGCTACATCACTTCCTTCCCTTCATGGTGTGTGGAAACCTTCCTCTGCCTTATATCATGTTGGAGACTGTGAGGAAATGCTAGCGTCCTGTAAAGGTGTAAGTGTATGTGTTTTATCAAATCACAGAATCCATTTGTACTTTCTCTTAACAAATACTCATTAAACGACTCATTTCCCATTGCCACTTCCGTGGCGTGCAAGCCCTTGTGTCTTACCTAGACTGTTGAAATAGCCTTTCAGCTGGTCTTCCTGCCTCCTAAAACCTGTGGCCATGGAGTCGACTCCAACTCATGGCGACCCCGTGTGTGTCAGAGTAGAACTGTGCTCCACAGGGTTTTCAGTGGCTGGTTTTTCATAAGTAGATTGCCAGGTCTTTCTTCCAGGGTACCTCTGGTTGGACGTGAACTTCCAACCTTTTGGTTTGCAGCCAAGTGCATTAACTGTACCACCCAGGGACTCCTTCATCCCTCTAGTGTACCCCCTCTTACTGCATCTCTCTCTACTGCCTCCTCCACCGAATTCTCTCACCATAGTTAGTTCTGCTGGTAGTTGGCTGTGCTCGGAAAGTGCAGCGCAGTTCTCCTGTCTCCAGTATCAAGCCGAATCTGAGCGCTGGGTACAAGCCTCTTGCCTATGGCCCGTTGCCGCCGCCGTCTCTGGCTCTCTGAGCTTCTCTATGCTGTGCCTCAGTGTGCGCCTCCTCCCCTGCCCCGGCCCGGCCCAGCCCGTCCCTCCTCACAATTACTGGGCACGTCCTGTTTTCACTCAGGATGTCCAAGTACACCATGGACCGACTGCTTTGTGTCACTACGCGTTCTGTTTCCTTTGCCTGAAATATTTACCCCACCAGACTGACTAGCTGCATGCTATCCAAAACAGTAGCCTTTAGCCACACATGGCTGTTTAAATATAAATATTAAATTAAACTCAGTTAAATAAAAGCCACCTTGCCAGTCACACTTGCCACATTTCAAGTGCTCAGTGGCCACTCTGTTTGGTGGCTACCATATGGGACGGTGCAGATCAGAGCATGTCCATCACCACAGAAGATTCTAGTGGACGGTACTGTTTCGCTTTTACCCTTCCTTGAAGGCACAGGTCAATTGTAACTTCCATGAAGCCTTCCTGCAGCCCCTCTCCCTCACTAAGCTTTCCTTCAGCTCTGATTCTTTGAGAATGTGGTGAAAGTCCCAGACGCCACCCTTTGAAAACACTGTACAGGCGCATGGTGCATAAATTATAAAAGTAATTGCAAGGTATTCACCTGCTCCCCTTGGAGACAATCCAGGCTAATTTTACTAGTTACTTTTTTTTTTTTAATAACAGCTAACATTTATGTTCTGCTTGCTACGTGCCTGTTCTCAGCCCTTTACAGGTGTTAACTCACTTGTTCCTCAAAACAATGAAGTAGGTTTCGTTTTTTATCTGCATTTTGCAGATGAGGAAATGGAGGCACAGAGAAGTAAAATAAATTGCTCAGGCTATAAAGTCAGTGAGTGGCCAGGCAGCCGGAGCTCCACGTCTTTATTTCTAACCTTTGCACTATGGATTACAGAGCCCTGGTGCATGGTTAGATGCTCTGCTGCTAACCAAAAATTTGGTGGTTCAAACCCATTCGGTGGCTGTACAGGAGAAAGACTTGGCAATGTGCTTCCTTAAAGTTACAGCCAAGAAAACCCAGTGGGGCAGTTCTGTTGTGTCCAGTAGGGTCATTGTGAGTCAGAATTGACTCAATGGCACCCAACAACAACAGCCAGGTTAAGAATCCCACCCAGACAGTGAGCTCTTTGGGAGCAGAAATTCCATCTTATCCTTCCTCCAAATTCACGATGCTTGGTGAAAGTGAAATGAGTGCTTGGTGAAAAGAGGAATGCCTGGAGTTAATTGAAAGAGTTACAGAAATTTAGACATGATAGTCTCAGCCTGAGACATTTGGATTCTTCCATGCGGGGTCTTATTCTTTCTTCGTGCCATTGGCTACAATTTCTTCCTGGCTCCTTGGGGCTGGGAGAAGTGCCTGGGTCCCTCAAATCTGCTTACAGCGTGACAATACCAGGTGGGAAGGAGGGGATTTGCCAGGAGCCCTGGCTCACATGGATGCCAGCTTGTGCCAACCTCGCCTCCCCACACAGGGGGCCCAGCTGCTGCCTTGGCGATGTCAGACGGCGATACCTGTCTTTTGCACAGATCCTTACTTAGGTGGCTTGAAGGGGCCTGGGCTCCAGTGGGGCAGAGGGACCCCTGGATGTATGCGCTTCTGTGCTCATTGCTCTTCCCAGCAGCCTGCTCTGGCCAGGGTCCACGGCCACAGTGATGCTGCCATCTGTGTACCTGCATTGCAACAGAGCCCTCAGCGTTTTGATGTGCCCTGCTAAACAGGGACGCGTGCTGTGGTGCTCACTCTTATTTGTAGTAATCCCACACTTTCACCTGTATCCCCCTGACCTTGGATTCTTTTGGAGATCTTCTTGCAGGCAGTCATTAAAATTAAGGTAAGTCACCCATGTCATTTGCTGACCCAGAGGCAGGAGATGGGTTGGAGGAGGGGAGTTTGACGTTTCAGCAAATCACTTATTCCTTTGGCTGTGCTTAAGTGTACCAGCCAACAGATGGGGCCAAATGGCCCAGGGAAGCCTGAGCCTGGAGAAGCGGGAAGGGTCAGTGGATGTCCCTGGCTGATGAAGGACTTAGAATAGCACCAGCTTCCAAGTGCAGAATCGCCACCAGCCTGGTGGTGGGGGATTTGCAGATGTGCAAAACGTGGTCACTGCCTTCAGGGAGTTGGCAGTTTTGTTGTTGTTGATTGTCTTTGAGTCAGTTCCGACTCTTGGCGACCCCATGGATGCAGAGTAGGATTGTGCTGTGTAGGGTTTTCAAGGCTGTTCTTTGGGAAGCAGATTGCCAGGCCTGTCTTCCTAGGTGCCTCTGGGTGGTTTCGAACTGCCAACCCTTTGGCTAGTAGTTGAGCTCTTATTGGTTTGTACCACCCAGAGACTCTATGGAAATAGTAAAATAATTCAAGCAATAGGTTGCCAACGTGTTCATAGTTTTGGACATTTTCAAAGTGTTTTTTTCACATACTCTATCTTAAATCATGGTAAATGTTGTTGTTAGCTGCCATCAAGCCACCTCTGACTCATGGGAACCTTTATATAACAGTGAAACATTGCTCAGTCCCACATCATCCCCCGATGGTTGCTGTGTTTGTATCTTCCAGCACTATATTGGATAATGATCCTGTTTTGATCCACAAGGTTTTTATTGGCCGGTTTTTGGAAGTAGATCACCAGGTCATTCTTCCTAGTCTGTCTTAGTCTGGAAGCTCTGCTGAAGCCTCTCTACCATGGGTGACCCTGCTGGTATTTGACATCCTGGTGGCATAGCTTCCAGCATCACAGCAACACGCAAGCCATCACAGTATGACAGACAGACAGGTGCTGGTATAACATGGTACGCTGCTCAAATAAATGCAGAAACTTCGTCCTGTGAATTGAGAGAGGGTAAAATTTCACCTAGGAATGAATTTCCTGAAGACCCATTGGAACCTGGACTGCATAGCATTCAGCTTGGGGGAGGTGGGGTGGGTGGAGTGGGAAATTATTATGATCTTGAATGGCATTCATGCTACATGATTTAGTGTATACAATTTGGTGGTTATTCAGGTGAGTTTTCACATCCCCATATAGGTGTGGTTCCAAGTGTCAGTGCACCAGAGACATTTATCTGATTGTGTGAGCCACAGGAGAAAAAAATCACAAGGTGCGTTAAAATGATTGGCCACAGGGGTTATCATTTATACCCAAGCTTGGTACCTTAATTAACAAATGTTTCTTAAAACATCTGCAATGTATCGGCCACTATGCTGCCCATACCCATTGCCGTCGAGTTGATTCCCACTCATAGCGACTATGCTAGGTTTTAGCAATTAAAAAATTCAGTAACACAGCCCAGGTGCTCATCAGGCTTCCTGGGACAATAGGGGTGATGTTGTTTTAAAGACGTTTTAGAAATTCCATGCGCTGCGCACAAAGGAAGAAGCCTGGGTGCTGCAACCATTACCAGCTCAGCTGCTAACCAAAAGGTTGATGTTTCGAACCCACCCGGGGGCTCTGCGGGAGAAGGACCTGGTGATCTGCTTCCCTGAGATTACAGCCTAGAAAACCCTATGAGGCTGTTCTGCTCTGTCACAGGGATCACTATGAGTTGAATCAACTTGAAGGCACCTAACAACAGCAGCACGCACAAGGGAGGAGGTGCTGGGCTACTGGTTTTTTTTTTTTTGCCATTGCCGCAGCACCCTGACTCTGGGGTCCTGGGGCCGGAGGACTGACCAGGCGTCCCTTGACTAGCACATGTGGGTGGCCTGGGGTTTAGCTGCCCTCTGCCCTCTCTCCTCCCTGAACTCCCTTCCCAGGCATACAGGCCAGGAATAGAAAGCTTGGAGAAGCCCCTTCCCAAGCATCTCACCCCAGGGACAGAGTGGATCGGTGGTAGGTGTTTTTGCGTGGAATGGCCTTGTCTTCCTGCCCCTGTGAATGTCAAGCCCTCAGGAGTGAAGCCAGGCACTTCTGTGATGGGCTTTCTGGCAGGAGACTAGCTGTGGCCCACGTAGGGCCCTTCTCCAGTTGAGGGGCTTCTTGCGTAGATGTGGCCGGGGAGGGGAGGAGCCGTCCCCAGACACTCCCTTCCATCATTTCTTTTGAGTATCTGTTGTTTCAGAGACCTGAAGAATGTTAATGACTTCTAACCCATTTTTTTTTTTTATTGTGATAAAATAAATATAACCTGAATTTTGCCATTTTAAACTATTTTAAATGCACAGTTCACTAGCATTATATTTACCGTGTTGTACAACTATTAGCAGTATCTATTTCCAAAACTTTTTATCACCCCAAACAGAAACTCAGTACCCGTTAACAGTAAATCCCCATTCTCTCCTCCCCCAGCCCCTGGTAACCACTAATCTATTTTCTGTCTCTATGCATTTGTCTATTCTAGATTTCTCCTATAAGCAGGATCATACAGTAGTTGTACTTCTGTGACTGACTTATTTCATTCAGCATGATGTTTTCAAGGTTCATCCATGTCGTAGCATGTATCATGACTTCATTTCTCTTTATGGCTGAGTAACATTCCATTGTGTGTGTGTATCACGTTTTGTCTATCCATTCAGCTGTTGGTGGACGCTTGGGTTGTTTCCACCTTTTGGCTATTGTGAGAAGTGCTGCCATGAACATTGGTGTGCTCTCGTCTTTTTGTGTGCCTGCTTTCCAGTCTCTTCTTAGGTATATATATACCTAGGGGTGGAATTGCTGGGTCATATGGCAATTCTGTGTTTAACTTTTTGAGGCACTGCCAAACTATTTTCCACAGTGGCTGTGCCATTTTACATTCCCACCATCACTGGCCGAGGTGAGTCCGTTTTTTTGATCATGTTAGGAAGCGGTCTCCACCTGGAGATGAGTGAGCAGAGGATTTAAGTCCGAGAGTTTGGCCCAAAGCAAGTGCCGCCGGGCAGGCAGGTAGGTGGTGAGAAGGGGTGGATGCTCAGGCTGCCCCTTTGCTCCTAGTCCAGAGAGTAGGCGTCACTGTGACATGCTTACTGATATCTTACTCTGACGCTGGTTGTCCTCATAACGTTTAGGTTAGTTTTTTAACAGTCTAAATGTGATTTAAAGGAGTTTGGGCCATTATTGAAGGAGCCCTGGTGGCACAGTGGTTAAGCACTCGGCTGCTAACTGAAATGTCTTTGGTTTGAACCCACCAACCGCTCTATGGGTGAGAGATACGGCACTCTGCTTTGTAAAAATTTACAACCTGTGGGGCAGTTCTACTCTGTCCTACAGGGTTTTATTAGTTGGAATTGACTCGACAGCGAAAGGGGTCGGTGGAGCATTATTGCTTGTGGAATGGTGGGTGCCTCAAGAACTGGTCAACCACAGACTGTTAATGGGTCTTCCTGCGTCAGCAGAGCATGATCAGGACCTTCCTGAGCAAATGGTATATCCAGATCAGCCTGTTGCTGTCGGGTTGATTCCAACTCCTAGCAGCTCTGTAGGACAGAGTAGAACTGCCCCACAAGGTTTCCAAGGCTGTAAATCTTTAGGACACAGACACCACCTTTTTCTCCCGTGGAGCAGTGGTGGGTTCAAACTGTTGACCTTTCGGCTAGCAGCTGTGCACTTCAACCACTGTGCCACCAGGGCCCCTCAGCAAAATGGTATGTAGGAACCGGGAATGAATCCTTCTAGACCAGGACGGGGGTGGGGTGGGGATAGAGAATATATCAAAATCGCCTGGGAGAGACTTACGATGGAAATGTGTGCTCGACTCTGTGCTGGCACTGTGGGTGACAAAGTATAAACCCCAGTTCCTGTCCTCGAGAACCTTACTTCTGCAAACTCCCGTGTGTTCAGCTGCTGTTGGGCAGTGCTAAGCTATCTTTGAACCAGATTCCCTGTTAATTTTTGTTATTGTTGAAAATACACCCAGCAGAGAACATTGTATGTACACCAGTTCTACAATTTCTACATGCACAACTCAGTGACATTGGTTGCATTCTTCAAGTTGGTATGACAAGGACTTTTTATTAAATAGCCTAGGAAGGGGGGCATAAGGATGAAGATATGGTCATTCAACAATTGAATCCAGATTGGCGTAGTGGAGAAAAGATTCTCAGAAGATGGGACATTTGAGAAGGGTTTTAAAGGATGAATAGGAGTTCTCTAAGTGGAGCCGCGGGAGAAGGGTGTGCATTCATGGCAGAGGGAATGGCACGTGCAAGAGGAGTGAATGTTGAAGGCATGGCGAGTTGGTTGGGCTTCACTGGGTGCGAGGAAAGTGATAGGAGATGAGGATGTGAGCCTGTGCTGTGGCTCGAGTTTGTTAGGGGTTGGGAGAGTGTTAGGGACAAGAGTGCTACCATCAGATGTGCACTCTAGAAAGACCACCAGGTATCCTAAATCAATTGTGTGACACTAAATTTATGCTGTGTAGAGTTTAAATAGGGTCGCCATGAGTTGGAATCGACTGGATGCCAAAAGGCTTTTTTCAGAGTTTAAATTGGCCATGTGAGATTGAAGCTGGGAGACCAGTTAGAAAGTCGTTAAAATAATCCAGGCAAGAATGGATGCCAGAAACATCTGCTGAGGTTTCATTTGAGTTCATTCATCCCTTGGTTCAGAGCTGAGGGGTGGGGAGGGATTAGGCAGGGCTTGTCAAGCTTTTGGATGCTTTACAGAGAGGTCTTGGCCAGAGAGAGGGCTCAGTGGAATGGATGTGCGAACAGTGGTATGGAGAGACTCTAAGAAGCTGAGAGCAGCGCGGTGGGTTTTGTGGTTTCCCACTTGAATCTAGGCAATCAGTCCTGCAAGGCATGCCGTTGGAGAGGTGGAATCATATGGAAGCCCCTGTTTGTGCTTTTTCTCTCCAGGATGTCAGAGTCAGGGGATTTGGTTTTGGGTCCCAGTCTCCTTCCCTTTCTAGCTGTGTGACCCTGGACCAGTGCCTTAACCTCAGTTTCCCTGTCTGTAAAATGGGCACCACAATGCTTGCCAGCAGGGCTATAGGGTAGAGTCTGTGGGATAACATTTTAAGCATCTGGCACATCGTAGGGATGTAATTAACACCCTCATCCTTAATAAAATGCCCTTGTCCTTAATAAAACACCCTTGTTCTGGCTCCTTTTATAATCCTTCCATCAGGGCAGCAGAGAGGGTGGACTGTAGGGAGGGGTGGGCTTACCCAGGTGCCTGCAGCTTGGTCTTGGCCCTCTTTGAAAGTGCCTTGTCCTGCTTTGTACTTACAAGTGGAGTTTTTTTTTCCCCCTCTGCCTCTGCTGGGGATAGAGAAAGAGCTGAGGGCTTTAAATCACAGCAGAAGAGACTGAGATTAGGGATGAGTGGTTTGGCTGCTAACAGACTGTTAGAGGCAAGTGTTGGGCTCCCAGATTTTCGATGTCTTTTAAAGATTGACAGTGGGCAAGGTGGGCTTTTAGGAATCAGGAGCCCTTCCAGTCTTGTAAACCCGCCTCTCACTTGGGCAACATTTTAAGTCTTAATCTCCCCTCATTGCCAATCTCAGAGGTATTTCTTGGTTTTTGTTTTCACCTTAAATTTTATATTTAACGAGGACCACCTCTGACAAACATTTGATTTCCCTATTCGGTGCATAGCTTTTTCTTGAGCTTTGTGATTGTGTAGCAGGCAAATAGCAAAAGCAATAGGTGATGAACGAAAGGCTTCAAAAAACATTCCTTTAAAATTTTTATTATGCAATTTTTCAAGCATATGCAGAAGTGGATAAAATAATACAATGAACCCCCATTACCTACCACCAGGGCCAACAAAGATTAACATCTCGCCAGTCATGCTTCATTTATCCTCCAGCAATTTTTTTCCTTTACTCTGTTAAAGCAATTCACGGGTATCATATCACTTTGCGTGCAAATACTTAAATATTTATCTCTAACAAATAAGACCTTTTCTTTAAAAAAAAAAAAAAAAAAACACAAACCATTTTCACACCTAACAAAATTAAGTTATTTAATATCATCTAATCTTTTTCAGATTTTTCCAACTGTTTAAAAATGTGTTTTCTTACAGTTGGTTTTAAGCATTTGATGGGAAACAGCTGTTATTTTTTACAGCTGTTATTTTTGATTAGATAGAGTGCGGTACTTTCTTTTTCCTTCAAATTATGCTGTTGCTCAACCCAGTAACATAGTTTTGAGTTTAAAGAAAGAACTATGTGGTAGATAAATAGCCAAGTGCTAGCTGGTTAAGAAGTGCTTTAAGAAACAATTGTGTAAACTTTTTATCATGGAAGGTTTGCAAGCATATACAAAAACAAAGATAATAGTAAAGGCAGAATAGCTCAGTGGCTACCTATCCTGCTGATTAACTGTCCCTGTTAAGCAAGACACTGCCTTGCGGAATATCTTCTTGTAGTTTCTGTTGTAACTGTGTATCCTCAGTACTGTAACAGGCTCCACCAGAGTTAATAGTGACCTTGGCATTCCAATCTGAGAAGTTTAAAGACTCGTTCAAGGTTGTAGACTCAAGACGGCGGCCATTGTTGGTGCCTGGGATGTAGCTGGTCCCTCCCAGTTCTCTCCACACATTGCTTTGTGTCACAGTGGCTCAATTGTCTGGTCAGTCAATGCCAGTTCTGTGCAGGACATTGGGATGCTTCTTTTTTTTGGCCTTACGGTGTGTTCAGAGCGGGGGTTGCTGGGGTTGAGAGTTACAAAGGGCCCTCTTTGTCCGTATGGTGCTGATGGGACCATCTCTCTGGGGAGTAGACCCTTGAAGTCTGGCAGCTCTATTCACGATCCCCAGGTAGAGAGGGCTGTACCCACAGAGAGAACCAGGGATGGCAGGGGGAGCAGAGCTTGCTAACGGCATCTGATGCCTTCAGGTTCTTGACTCCCTGGCTGTGGCTGAGAGGAGGGGATGTTATTTCTAGCTCTGGCGCCCCAGTTCTTTATACACCCACCTCCCCACTCCCCCAGCAGCTACTCATTAGCCACAGAGGGCTGTCATGCGGCGTAATTACAGAGTGCAGCTTCTTTCCATGTGCAGTGTGCCAGCTCTCCCTGCCCTGGGCCATAAAGCAGCAGCTCCACTCCCTCAAAATGGCAGGCAATGATCGTGACCTGGGTCCGCATTGTGTACGCCAGTGGGAGGATATCTATAAAACCTGTCTGCGTTGCATACCCCAGGGGGAGGATGAAATCACTTCCTTGGTTGCTGTGCATGCGTGTTGGAAGACCTTGAGCCTGGGAGGTGCTGATGCTTCATGGGCCTTGGAAATGGGGGGGAAGGGAGGACAACAGAGACAGAACATAAATGTGGAAGCGAGGAAGGCATAGCCTTGCTGAATTTGAGGAGACCCACCACAGCAGAGGAGCTGTGAAGAAATTCAAGATGGTGTATATGGTGCAGAGAGTGAGGGGTATGATGTTGGGGTGGGTGTGTGGCTAGTGGGACGTAATGGAAATTGGCCTGGATTAGGGTTGGTCCGACATCAAATTTGTCCTTTGGGGCAGGCTATTTTACTTGTTAGGGTCTTGAATTTTCATCTGTAAAATAAAATGGATTGACACAGAGGCTGTAACGATGGGCTCAAACATACCTACTATCATGAGGATGGCACAGGACCAAGCAACATTTTGTTCTATTATTATACATAGGGTGGCTATGAGTCAGAAATGACAACGTTTAACAACAACACATTGTCTCCACGTCCTCGAGCCCATGAGACCCTGTGATTTGGTTTTGTGGGTTGGGGTCTCCGTTTGGTGGTGGCTCCTGGGTGGTGGTCCCCTGCCTTAGCCCTTTCCCTCCAGCCTGGCCCCAGGCTCCTGCCAATTGGTAACAGGTGGACTGCTTCTCCACACTGAGCCAGCATGAGTGTGTGTAGGAGTGAGAGAGGGTGAGGAGGGGTGTGGGTGGCACTTTCTGGCTGGGGTGGGCGGGAAGAGGCTTGGCATCCATTGTGTCCCTGCAGCAACAGGAAGGATTGGATTTGGGGTCCTGCATGGGATGTGTCCCACCAAGTGTGGCTAGCTGGCTCTCCATGTTGGTGGCCACTAATTGTGAAAGTTGTATTAGCATGTGAAGGTTGCAGAGATGAGCTGGCTGACCAGACCTAGCCTGCTGATTTGGGCCTAGAGACACCCTGCGCCAGGGGGCAGTACAACTCCTGGGAGCCCCTTATAGCTGAATTGGGGCAATTCTGAAGGGCCACAAATGGTGCCAACCTGAGGCAGAGTGATAAGTCCACCTGAGTGGAACAGGAATCCGTATCATGTGGCCGGGTATGTGTGCCTGTGTCCAGAGTTGGCTCACAGGCTGGAGGCTAGTTCACAAGAGAGACAAAGGTGGACTCCATCTCGAAAGAGGCCCTGCCCCCAACTGAAACCTGGGTCACACTCACCCCTGGGGATCATCCTGCCAGAAACTGGGTCCCAGCACCCTATTGGACAGGCTGGGCCTTCCCCCCACCCAACGTCTCTGATCACAATGTACCTTCAGGTTTGGTTATTATGCTGGATTTGTGTGCATATTATTTATAATATAAAGCAGGAATGACAAGACTGCTTTGGTGAATATGAATTAAGTTGGAAGTTATGAATGACAACTGAGATTTTTTTTAATCACCCTCCATTTAAGTGTTTGTGCAGTATCTAGGATTAAAAACGGTGTGATGGGGTCAGACCTCCTCTAACTTCACAAGAGAGAGGAGAGAGGATCAAGATCAAGATCAGCCCAAGACTGATTTCTGTGAAGTGGAGGTCAAACATACCTCACCAATTCTGATCCCAGTGTCCTCTCTGCGTCTCTGTTGGGTTTGATCATTCGTTGCAGTGGCCATACAGAAATCACAGACCATACTCACAGTTATGGGGTTTATTAGGGAAGTAACAGGCTCAACTCAGGATACAGTTCTTTGATTAGGACAGCTTCTTCTTGGGCGTGCCCACAGGCAGACCTCTCCGTCGGCCCCTTGGCCGCTTGGCCTGGCTCTGCCCTGCTCGGGCAAGAGTTACAAGTTTCTTTAGGCCTGCCACCAATTGCCCAGAGTCGTACCACTGCGCCAGCAAGCCTCCTGCCTGAAGGCTCTGAAGGCTCGTAGCTCTCTTGCTCTGTGGGTCAGTATGCTCACTATAGAGCCGCCTTGCTCTGTGGGCCAGGAAGCCCACAACGCTGTCTCACGCCAGTCTCCTGATCCTGCTGCCTGCATTTCTCTGCTGTACTTCCTGTTGTCTCTGGTTTTACAGCTCTTTTTCTGTCTCCTGAGTCTAGGAGGTTCTCAGCACAGGGACCCTAGGTCCAAAGGATGCACTCTGCTCCTGGCTCTTCTTGTTGGTAGTGAGGTCCCCTTCCTCTTCTTCTGGAATTGGGTACCTTTAAGCCTATTGGGATGGCAAAACTGACCAATCCCCTTGTTAGGTTTCCATATACCTTATTTGCATGGCCTTGCCCTCACCTCTGACAAGGGTCCCATGCACTTTATTTGCATTATTAGTAGGCTCTCCAATCCCCTTGGTGGGCCACAAGCATCTTACTCGCATACCCCTACCCATTTTGTGAGAGTCACAAGACCATGAATACCTCCCATTAACCTGTTGCCATTGAGTCAATTCTGACTCAAAGTGACCCTATAGAACAGAGTAGAACTGCCCTGTAGGGTTACCAAGGAGCAGCTGGCGGATTTGAACTGCCAGCCGTTTGGTTAGGAGTTGTAGCTCTTAACCACTACCCCGCCAGGGCCCCATGAATGGCTAGAAGGGCCATATTAGGTAATTCACTGACCACACTAGGGCAGAACTTTGTGATGTTGTAAGTATTCTACACCTGCACCATCTAGTACAGGAGCCACTAGCTGCAGGTGGCTGTTGAGCACTTGAAATGTGGCTAGTGCAATTGAGAAACTGAATTTTTAATTTATTTACTTTTAGTTAATTTAAATGTAAATAGCAACATGTGGCTAGTGGTCCCTGCTTTGGACAGCATGTTGTTGTTGTTAGGTGCCATTGAGTTAGTTCTAACTCATAGTGACCCTATGTACGACAGAATGAAACACTGCCCAGTCCTGCGCCATCCTCGTGATCGTTGTTATGCGTGAGCCCATTTTTGCAGCCACTGTGTCAATCCATCTCATTGAGGGTCTTCCTCTTTTTTGCTGACCCTCCATTTTATCAAGCATGATGTTCCTCTCTAGGAACTGGTCCCTCCTGATAACATGTCCAAAGTATGTGAGACGAAGTCTGGTCATCCTCGCTTGTAAGGAGCAAGCTGGACAGCATAGTTCTAGAAAATCATAAGTAGGTAATGATGAATGATAATAGGGTTTTGTTGTCATTTTTTACTTTTTATTACAGGAAATTCCAAATATATACAAAGTAGGGGGACTAGTATAGCAGACGCCCGTATGCTTATCATCCAGCTTTTACAATTAACAAACCAGAAAAGCAATTACTGTTGTGTCAGCCCAGCTCGTGGTGACCCCATGTGTGTCACGTGTAGAACTGTGCTACATAGAGTTTTCAATGGTTGGGTTTTCGGAAGTAGATCGCCAGACCTTTTAGTTAGCAGCTGAGCACGTTAACCACTTGCACTAAAAAGATCTACTACCCGGGATATCCCATTCCTTGATTAGGGCGAAGAAGACCAGACATAGCCTGACCAGTATGTTCTTTGTCAAGACTTTGCAGTCCTAAGTAGGTGGTATTTAAATGAAGTTTAGAAAGTAGGGTCAGGGTTTGAGTCTTGACCCTACTCTTGGAAGCCGTGTGATCTTCTATAATTTATTTAACTTTTCTGAGCCTTATAAAGTAGGGATAATAATTGGACAGACCTCATAGTGTTAGGGTTTAAACCAGACACTGTACTCAGAACACCTTATGTACGTTATCTGAGACAGAGTAAGTACTTAAACGTAACTGCTCTGATTATTCTTCCTTGTTATCTGTATCTAGACTTGTGGGTCTGTTGGTTGTCAGGTACTAGGTCAGTCTAGTCTTGCAGGGTCTCTCCCTAACCAGCTAGAGTACAGCTTTGGGCAGCCACGTGACTAGACCCCTCTCCTTAACCCTTCCCAGAGCTAACTGGCCAGTGTGTTGGTGAGACCTGTCCGGGGATACAGGACAGAAAGAACAGGTGGGAGGCAGCAGTCTTGTGCATGTTGAATTCCCACCTGGCCCTTGGCTCTCTTGCTGCTCCTCTTCCTGTGTACTGGTTCCGGGTACACTGTCCAGTGGTCTAGTGGGTAGGTCAGTGCTGCTGTTCCCCAGGTTGCAGAGACTTCATGGTTGACCAGAGATAGCCCCAGACCAGGGTTTCCTGGTTCTCGCTGGCCACTAAATAGCTGTGTGACCACGAGCAAATCACCTCACCTCTCTGGGCCCTCCTGGAACAATAAGGCACTTGAGCTGTATGGTCTGTAAATTCCCTCCTGTTGACCTTGAACCTTTGTTAGGTGTCTCAGTGCACTGGTTCCTTCCTGAGCCCGTTTATGGGCTAGGGTGGAAGTCGAGTCAGAGGGAGGAGGGTCATGAATGCGGCCTCTCCCTCTTTTCCTGGCAGCCTGGACAACGGCAGGCCTTTCTGTCCCCCCTTTGTTGGTGATACTTTGTGGAGCACCCACCCGGGCCAGCGTCTATGGAAGGTCACCTATCAAATCCATCCAGCCTTTTAAAATTCTCTCCATCAGGCTGTTTCCATGAAAGCCATTAGTATCCATGAGTCATGGAAATATTTAAAAATATTCTGTGTTGCATCTTACAGCTCAAACCAAGTTCAGCTAGCATTTTCCTCTGGTGTATCATAAGCAGAGCCTCAGTTCTTTAATTTGCTAATTGGGTTTTTCTGGTGTGAGCAAACTACCGTGTGACTTGTTCACATGATGGAGCAGGTGTGAGGAGCCCTTATTCAAATAATGTATTTGTGATAGGGCTGGTTCCTTTGTTAGGGCTTGAAGGTAGAAACTATTGCTTGTGTCAAAGATTTTGAGGTCTCGTCTTTCATGCGATGGTGAGAAGCAGATAGCATAGCTCTCTTTGGGATTGCTAATCTGGCTTCTGATTTTAGAAGGCATGTGTTCTAACACCAGGAAGCAATCACAGAGTTACATTCTCCTCAGATAGATGGAGTATGTGAGGCTTGGTGTCACCTGTTTTTCTGGGGTCTAGCCTGGTGCCTAACACACAATCTGTATTCAGTTAATGTTCGACATGGCCGTCAACAGGGAAACCTCTCCCCCTTCCAGCATTCTCGTGAACTTTACACCCCGTGACTTCTCATATCTGTCTTGTAGTAGAGTTTGCGATGACTATGTCTGTGTTTCTGACTGAATGGAGCATCATATTTAGGTGGGGGAGCCTCCCCTAGAACTTAGCCTTCTGCTTTGTTTCCATCAGGTGCTTAATAAATGTTGAATGAATGATACCCTGCTGGGGGGAGGGGGGAGGGCGTAGAATGTCCCTGTCCTTGTGTGTCCCTGCCTGGTCCTTCCTTGTGATTGTAGTTTTAGGAAATGCCTTACAAAGAGGCCATGAGCTTTGGGATTCTTTGGGAAGCTCCAGCTGTTTGGTTTTTTGGGCTTAATAGTAGTGAAATGATATATAGGGGTCAAGATACTGTGGGCCAAGTGCCTTGGGGCTTTTAACTGTTGGAGATATTCAGAGGCAGCTCTGGGCCGTGAACAGTCAGAAAGAAGCTCACAAAAATCTGACCTGACTGATCCACAGTGGCCTGCTATAGTTACTTCTCTCAGGTTCGTTGTCGAGGGGAGGATGTGTTATCATTTATGTTTAAATTTGTCTGATTATAACAAAAAATCCCTAAATAACACTGGCTGAAACAGGAGACTTAATTTTTCTGTCCTGTAAAAAGTCAGGAGGTAGGCAGTTCAAAGCAGGGACCACCATCCTTAGGGTCTTGCCTCAGGATCCAAAACAGCTGCTGGAGTACCAGCCTTATATTCATATTGCAGGGAGCAGGAAGGAAGAAGGGTGGCAGGACAAAGGGAGCCCTCCTGGAAGTCTCAGTATCCATTTACATGTAATTAGCTAGAACTCAGCCAAGGGGCACTAGCTGTAGTGGGGGCTGGGAGGTAGGGTCTTTACCAGCACGTTGCTTCACCCTGAGCTATAAAGGCTCTCTTACCAAGAAAAATGGAGTGACTAGCCACTGGTGCGGAACAGATGCCCGGCACGTACTGGATGAGTAAGTGGGTGACTGATGGAATCATGCCATCTGGTTTCTCTGTGTTAAGTGCAGACGGAACCTCTCTTTAGTAGGATGTGTGGTCTGACAAGGAATCTGCCGAAACTTCTGAAACTCACCAGGGATTTGACAGAGAGCGTGTTCTTCTGAAAGGCCACTTCAAATGGGCTTCCTCTTTCCTTCTTTGTTGAGGTCTGGTCCCTTATTCTGAACTCATCAGGTGCAGGTTGTGGGCTATGGAGAGGTGCTGGGCCTGTGGTACGGCAGCCATGTTGAAGTCTGCATCAGAGAATGTCTCCTTTATTGTCTGAAGAAAGAAAAGGTTCACAATTCAAGCAGAGTCCATCCTTAAATGTTGCTGAATTGAAATACTAAAAATTCCTAGCATATCAATCCATCAGTCCTATGGTAGAAAATGTCGTGATCCTGTGGGATTAATAATTAATAATAGTCTCCTGGAGTTGGTGGAGGGCGGAAGCAGCTTTGAAAGTGACAGGTTCTCCTGCCTTCACCCTTTCCTTGTAGCTTGTCCAGGCAGATCTCCGGCCCTGGGGCCATTCTCACAAGAAAGGACCATCCATCCATGGGCCTGGGGGCATAGTGGGGCAGGGTACAAGTTAGGTTGCTAAGAGTACATCGTGCTCTTGTTTCTTCTCAGTGGGTGTTCCTTGCTCTAGAGGGCAGGCGTCATTGTCATTGTGCCCACTGTGTGGCTGCAGCACACCTTAACTGAGTGGCTGTGAAGCCACAGCAGGCAGGTCCCTGGGCCACTTGGGTTGAAGCTTTAGCCTGACATTCAAGGCCTTCACTCGTGAGTTCTGTGACAGGTTTGATCAAGCCTTTGTCAAGTCTTCTGTAGATGTTAGCTTCGTAATACCGTCTTCATAGCCTCAAGTGCTTCCTCCTGCCCCCCATCAGCCCTGCATTTTCACATCACTTCCATCCTTCAGTCCTCACTTAAGGATCAGCCTCCTTTAAGAAGCCTTCCTTGATGCCTTCTACTGGAAGTAATTTCTCTTTCAAACCCTCTCACCATATTTCCTCCAACTCGACAGCAACGGGTTTTTTTTTGTTTTGTTTTATGGCCCTTAGGAAGGAGCCCAGGTGACACAGTGGGTAAGTGCTTGACTGCTAACCGAATGATCGGCAGTTCAGACCTACCAGCCACTCCACGGGAGAAAGACGTGGCAGTCTGTTTCTATAGAGATCACAGCCTTGAAAGCCTCGTGGGGCAGTTCTGCTCTGTCCTATGGGGTTGCTAAGGGTCAGAAACAGACTTGAAGGTAATGGGTTTTATGGCCCTTTGGCATGCAGCTTTGCACCACAGATTTCTAAATGTGTACTGCCTGCTTCCACCACCTGTCTGTCGGTACAAACTGACAGAACCCTCCCACTGTGGCTGTTGTGTTGCTATGCCACCAGTACCTCAGTTACCAGCAGGGCCACCCGTGGTGGACAAGTTTCAGGAGAGCATCCAGACTAAGACAGACTAGGAGAAAAGGTCTGGTGATTTGCTTCCAAAAATTAGCCAATGAAAACCTTATGGGTAACCACAGAACAAGGCAGAGAAATTGAAGTTGTCAAGGATTTCATTCTTCTTGGAGCTTCATCTCCCTGACCAGGTGGCCATTGCCTCAAAGGTGGTAGAGCCTAGGTTTGGCCTGCAGTCCGCCCTCTCTGTTGTTGTTAGGGGCCGTTGGTTCCGACTCATAGCAACCCTATGTACAATTCAATGAAACACTGCCTGGTTCTGTGCCATCCTCACAATCGTTGGCTATGTTTGAGCCCATTGTTGCAGCCACTGTGTCAATCCATCTCATTGAGGGTCTTCCTCTTTTTCACTGACCCTCTACTTTACCAAGCATGATGTCCTTCTCCAGGGACTGGTCCCTCCTGATAACATGTCCAAAGTACATGAGAAGAAGTCTCATCATCCTTGCTTTTGAGGCGCATCGGCTGTACTTGTAAGACTGATTTGTTTGTTCTTCAGGCAGTCCATGGCATAGTCAAGATCCTTCACCAACAACATAGTTCAAAAGCATCATTTTGTCTTTGGTCTTTCTGAAAGATAGGGAGTAGCAACCATGTGACTGGAAGGCTGTTCCTTTCCCTGGGGGCTGGTGTGCTCCAAATCTGGGATTTTCCCCTTTGACATCTTCGCAGTGTCCTCAGCCTGTGGTTCCTGAGGACTTCCTCTAAGTCATGTGAGAGTTGCTCTGGTGATGGGTGTGGGTCCCTGTTGTTCCTCCCCTCTTGAGTCAAAGGGGCTGCCCCGTGGGTGCCGCCACCTGGGGCTTATGTAACTGACTTATGGGTCTGGTTAACCTAGGGCTGCTGCATTGGGACCCTGCTGGGGGCCAGCATTTGGAAATGGCTTGCTAATCCTCTGCTCCGGAATTCAAGGTGGATCTGCCCTGAGAGTGGTGACAGCAGTGTCTTGTTGCTGATTTCTGATGCAGTCACACGGCCAGCCCACTCTTGGGAGTGTGGGTCTACTGTTTAAAAGAAATATAATGTGAGCCACATACGCAATTTTAAATTGTCTATTCCAAACCAAACCCGTTGCTGTAGACTCATAGCGACCCTGTAGGACAGAGTAGAACTGCCCCATAGGTTTTCTAGGGAGTAGCTGGTGGGTTCGAACTGCTGACCTTTTGGTTAGCAGCCTCGACTTTTAACCACTGTGCCACATTAAAAAGAATAAAAGGAAACAGCTGAAATTAATTTAAATAATATACTTTTTTTAACCCTATATGGAATCCCTGAGTGGTGCAAACAGTTAACTCGCTCTCATGTTAACCGTGAAAGGTTGGAGGTTCCAGTTTGCTCAGTCGTACCTTGGAAGAAAGGCCTGGCAGTTTATTTCAGAAATATCAGCCATTGAAAACCCCGTTAAGAATAATCAAACTCAAAGAAATTGAAGCATAAGGTTTATTCTGAGCAGTTATTCAGTGTGCATACAGGGAGACCATTCTGATTCCGAAAAAAGCAAATGGCTCCAAGTAGGCTAGTTACACTGAGGCCTGTAAAGAGAAGAGGAGGGAGAAGAATAGAAGATCAACCATTGGCCGATTTTAACATGATTGATTGAACCCCGCCCTCCCGCTTTTACTGAGATCAACTGATATCAGGTCACTAGGTGGTCTCTGGCCCTCCACTCACCTCCAGCCATGATACCTTTTGAAATGTGGATTAAGCAAGCCTAGCTTCCAAACGAGAAAGAAAAGATGAGCAACTTTGGGTGAAAAAAGTGCTGGCAGGGTTAATTTTTGGTCAGGAAGTTTTACAGTTAATATTTGGTTTCGTGGGTAAGAAAGACCTTAAAATCAAAGTAAGATGCCTGTTCCTGGTTTTTCTCTTTGACAAGCCAGCCTATGGAGCACAGCTCTGCTCTGACACACGTGGAGTCTACCATGGGTTGCCATCAACTGGACAGCAAGTGTTAAACCCACTATCTCCAAAACATCATTTCACTGTGTAATCAATATAAAAACAATTAAGGGGAGGTATTTTGCATTCTTTTTTGTACTTTAGTCTTATGGTGTGTTTCACACTTAAAGTACATCTCAGTTTGGGTAATCACATTTCAGACGATCAGTAGCCATGTGTGGCTGGCAGCTGCAGTATTAGCACAGGTCTGGACCTGTGGTCAGCTACGATTTATGTTGTTTTCTCCTGAGAGCGGGGGCTGTGTTGTTACAGTTAGGTCCTTCCTGGTGCCTACCTGGCCGCATGCTCGCCCATCACTGGTATTGGTGAGTGTGAGTTGACAGAGGCCCATCTGGCAGGATGAGCACACAGGGTTGGGACTCCCAGGACCTGGAGTCTGTTCACAGCTCCACTTTGAACCAGCTACGCCATCTTGAGTCAGTCCCACGGTTTCTCAGAGCCACAGTTAGAACAGGGACATTAGACCATCATCTCTGGAGCCTTGCTGGTTCGGACATGTCATAAGCTGACCTGTGGATCTGGGCAGGAAAGTACTGGGCACACTGGCCCCATCATGAGTGAGAACCGCTCTGTGAAAGGCCAAGGTTGGCTGTACCTGTCTCACGAGGGCAGGTTGCCATCTTTGCACCTGACTGAGAGCTGGCATGCTGACCTAGTCCGTTGGGTCCCAGACTGTAGAAATGACCCACCCGGCATTTGCAAGGACCTACTGCTGTTAGGCCTGTGGTGGACTGGGCACGTCGCAAGCCTTGGGGCGCTCATCTTTTGGTGGGGGGGTGATGGCCATGGGGAGCCACTGCGTTCCCTGAGGCCTCACAGAGGTTGTTTCTCATCCAGGCTCAGCTGGAAGCTCAGAAAGCCACGCAGGACTTCCAGAGGGCCACTGAGGTGCTCCGTGCTGCCAAGGAGACCATCTCCCTGGCCGAGCAGCGGCTGCTGGAGGATGACAAGCGGCAGTTTGACTCAGCCTGGCAGGAGATGCTGAATCATGCCACTCAGAGGGTATGAGTCACAGGCGCGCGCGTGGGGAGGGGGGGCATGTCTGTGCCTGTGTGCATGTGTCTCCCTGCATGTGTCTGTGTATCTGTGCACCTCTGGGTGTTTGTGTACCTGTGGGCGCCTGCCCGTGTGGGCACCTGCCAGTGTGGGCGTCTGCCTGTGTGGGCGTCTGCCTGTGTGGGCGTCTGCCTGTGTGGGCGTCTGCTGGCATGGGCGTCTGCCACGTGGGCACCTGCCAGTGTGGGCGTCTGCCAGTGTGGGTTCCTGCCCGTGGGTGGGGTGCATGAGTGCCCTGCATATCCCTCTTGTCATCTGACCCTGTCTCCCTGTGGGCTTGGGTGAGCTCTGTGTGTGGTGGTTTTGCCTAAGCAGAGGTGACAGACTCACAGGTCCATTGCCTAAAAACGTGGTCACAGTCACAGGCTGGCTGGGCCTGGTGCTGAGCCACACTCATGGATGGTAGTGGCCCAGTGACAGGCTGGCTGCTCCTCCCCTATCTTGCCCGATAATCCATGAAGGTGTTAACTATGGCCTTGGCTTCCCAGAGCGAATGGGTGGTTCTCCAGGGTGGGTCCCCACTGAGCCCCAGGGACAGGCTGGGTTTAGAATCCCAGAGGGAAGAGCCTGATGAACAGCCCAAACCACTTAGGGTGTGTGCTGCTGGTGGGAAGGTGGTGGTGGCGGTAGATTTGACCAGGACCTAATGGGCCCTCAGGCCTGGCTCCTGGGGCTGGGCTGGGACAGCCAGCAGGTGAGCAGGAAGAAGATGGTATGTAATCTTTACCTGCTACTTGACATGCTGGGTTATTGTTGGCTCTTTGCCAGCTACCATGACCTCCTCTCCCATCACATTGCACAGAATGGGAATGGTAGGGACCGCTGCTTGGCTCAGTGGGACTTGGTTACCCCCGGCCCTGCCTAACTCCCTGGGTTTCCGAGGAGTCAGCAGAATGTTCCTGGATGTATCCCGCTCCTCTAGGCACGTTGCTGTTGAGTCGTGGTGGCTGTGGAGTCATTTTCGACTCACGGAACAGAGTAGAACGGCCTCGTAGGGTTTTCTAGCTGTAATCTTTATGGAAGCAGGTCACCAGGTCTTTTCTCCTGCGGAGCCACTGGGTGGGTTTGAACTGAACTGCCAACTTTTCCTTTAGTGCTTAACCCTTTGCGCCACCAGGGCGGCTTCCTCTAGGCATGACCCTGGGCTTCTCCTGGGATGCCCAGTCCTGTGTTCCCAGCATCCCTCAGTACCAGCCTGTTGGGTCCTTTGTCCCCACCACCGATGCCTATGTCTAGAACATGAGTGGCTGGAGAACCAGCGTAGGACTGTTTGCTGTAGGGTGGGTGGGCGAGCTGACACATGGCTTCAGCAGGCCCAACTAAGGCCCTGGATGGAGGGGTGATGTACAGGGGGTAGGGGCTGCATATCTGGTCTTGGTAACTCCTTGAGGCTACCTATGGGGCTGGAATAGCAATGTCAGCAGTTAATATCAGCAGACTTTCCCTTTTCAGTGACACCAGCCGCAGTGGCTCAGTCCTGGGGGATCTGAGAATTAAAGATGGCCGTGAGCTTCCGTAAATAGACAGCCTGACACGCAAATGACTTGAAGTCAAATCTGTGTTGACCTTATGCCACTTCTGAAGCCAGAGACCCTTTTGGTTGCCTGTGCTTTGTGGCCTTAAACCTCCTTCCCCCTGGTGGACATGATGCTCATAGAACTAAACCCAGGCAGGAAACAGATTTTCTGGGTCAGCTCATGAAAAAACAAAGCTTGGAAATTTACAAGCCAAAGCCTGAATGATGTGAATAGGACAGAAGAGAAAAAAAAAAAAAAATTTTTTTTTCAGAGTATTTTCTTCCAAGAAATTAGCTAAAGGCCTGCCTTTCCTTTTTATCCTCTCTACTGAAGCCATAGAGTCTAGAGATCCAAATCAGCCTCTAAGAAATCATTTTAGAAGTCAATTAATCTGTTCTTTAAAAAATGAAGACATATTTCTGCTTTGGATATATATATTTTTTAAGTCCTGGGGTTCCAGTAGATGGTGGGTGATCTCAGGGTGGGATCCTGGGTCTTAGGGAAGGGGCCTCTGGAGACATCCACATTGTATACCAGGGGGCACCATTCACACCACTGTTTTGGGGATGGTGCTTCTTGGAATTGTGCAGTGTACAACCTGTGGGGCTGAGATCACATGGTGCTGCAGAGTTCTGGTGGAGGCAACCTGATGTGTGCCCTTTCTAAGACCACCGAAGGGAGGGCCTATTCACTTGGTTTTCTTGGTCCTGGTGTAAAGGATGCAGATTAGTAGGTATTCTGGGTGACAGACCAGGGGTTTCCACCCTGGGCTGCTGTTCTTCCCTGGCTTCCTTCCGAGTGGCACTGGCCTAAAATACTTCTCCTTGAACTGATGAGGGAGAATGGGAGTTTAAAGCTGACATCAGCAAGAGGCAAAGCCTGTGCCAAAGCTTTCTGTACCCCTGAGTCATTGATAAACGTAGCCTACAGGAAGCACTTTCTCTGAATTTAGTAGATGATGCAGAATATAGTTCTTCGTGCATCTGGACACGCATACATTTGGCTTCAAAATAGTGTAGGTGGCTGTGAACCTCCAGCTGGATTTAGCATTTCCCCAAACAGGCTCATGTTGCCCTTTCCCAAAGCCTCATGGGGCTGGCATGTTTGGCTGGCTGCATGCTGCTTGATGAAGGGTCTAGAGATATGTCCTTGCCTTGTCTGATTTCTGGATGCTCCAGGAAGCCTCTTCAGAAGACAGCGTCATCTTACCTTCTTCCAAACAAAGTACTATTTACCCACTGCTGTCGAGTCAATTCCGACTCGTAGTGACCCTATAGAACAGAGTAGAGCTGCCCTATACAGTTTCCAGAGAGCGCCTGGTGGATTCGAGCTGCCAGCCTTTTGGTTAGCAGTTGTAGCTCTTAACCACTGTGCCACCAGGGTCTAGTAAAAGAAGATTCAGAGCTCGGAAAGGCCAAGGGCTGTCTTGGGGAGGGGGCAGGAGTTTGGGCTGCGTAATTTCCCCCAGGGACAGCGGGAGAACACTGGGGTCCCTATGCTTATTGCCCAAGACCATCGATGTGTCCCTCCCCAGCCCCCACAGGCTTCCTATGGTGGCATTGGCCAGCCACACTTAGAGCCACAGCTGACATATTAAGGAGAATATAAATGATGCCAGAAGCCCAGTTCTTTATTAGACCACATGTCACACCACCAACAGGGCAGAGGAAGGCTTCTGCGCTCAGTGCTGGGGGCGAGGAGGGCTTTGGGGGTCGCGCTGCCTGAGCCTGCAGTTAAGACTGGCCACCCTGGGGACAGGGCTGTGTCCCTGCTGCTCGCTGTGGAGGGTTGGGCAGCAGAGGCCCCTCTAGCCTTTGTTAGGGAGGTGGTGTCTTTTCATCCCCTAGAGAGGAGGGCTGACGTCTGAGAGGGAGGAACTCGCTCCTCTGAGGTCTGCTGAGAGAGACCAGACAGAGGAAGGGGAATGTGATTCGGAAACGGAGAGGAGAGAACTGTTTATGAATGGCAGGCAGTAGGTGGCCCTGGAGAGAAAGGAACATAGTCAGCCTCTTGCCTGGTCCCTGGAGTGGAGATGGACTGGGTGGGTAGATGTGAGGCCTGGTCAGGGCTTTCCCCAATATTGGTGGCTAAGTACCGCCCCGTCCCGTATCATAGTGAGAAGCAGTCTTCTTGGGCTCACCTCACCCCGGGATGGGATAAGAATCAGAAGACCATCTGAATAAGCTCGTGGAGGTTCTGAGAAGGCAGTGAAGCTGCCTTCCCCCGGGAAGTGGAGGAGCCTGACTTTGGCTCTCCCTGCCTGCCAGGAAGGCCTTGTTCTGAGCTTTGTCTTAGGTGAGGGAGGAAAGAGCCAGCACTATGTCTGTAGAAATGTGCCTCTGAAGTACTTTGTTGTTTTTGGCCATTGATTGTTGGTTTTTTAACTCACTTTTATTAACAGGTGTCTTAGTTTTCTAGTAGCTGCTATAATATAAATGCCACAAGTGGTAGCTTTGAAGAACGGAAATTTATTTGTTCACGGTTCTGGGGGCTAAAAGTCCAAAATCAAGTTCTCAGTTGTGCTGATTCATCCCTTGTTGGTAGCCTCTGCCTTCCTTGTTCCTTGACATCTGTCTCCCCCGTGTGTGAGTACATACGTGCGTGCGTGTGTATGTGTGTGTCTATTCTGGTCTTTTTATAACTGAGAAGTAATTAGGTTTAGAATCCACCCTACAATAGTATGACCTCATTAACATAACAAAAGAAAACCCCTGTTTCCAAACAGGGTCACATCCACAGGCATAAGGGCCAGGAAATCAACACATAATCTTTGGGAACACAATTCAGTCTGTAACAACAGGCTCAACAAAATGCCTCCATCAGAACTCTGGTCTCCTGGTCATGAGTTTTTCTGACCCTCAAAATTTGATATGAATGATTTGTATTTAATTGTGTAAATGTAAAGTTTGACCCCTCCGGATCGTGGATTCTTCTGTGCTCAGCCAACTAATCCAGGATACTTGGGTAGGGGGCAGACAGCTGAAATTACATTGCCTTGTTGTCTTGATAGCTGTTATGCCAGGTTTTGCTACGTCTTACTGTTTGGGTTCTTCCAGTTTCTTGATGTCTCATAAGTGCCCACTGGTGATATTTGGTCTGTTGTCTGCCCTTCAGCCCTTGCACCAAGGAGGGAGCAGGAGGAGCGCGTGGCAGCTACTTAAAACCCTAGGAGGCCCAAACAAAAGAAAGCAGACATCAACTGAATCAGAAAATTTTTCAGTATTTTCTCTGATTTTCCTTTTTTCCATGTTTTCTCTCCCCCTCTTGCCACCCCAGTTTGGTTATTTAATCTTACCTGACAAAGCTTTTTCAAAATAAGTCAATAGGGAAAAAAAAATAGAACTAAATTTATTTGGCAGTCAGTTTAATCTGTCTTAGTCTGCCCACTAATTTTCTGAGGAAATTGTTTTTTAAATGATAAAAGTAATGACAGAGGACTGTTCTGGGTGGGGCTGGGCTGACCTCTGCTGTCGTTTGAAGGTCATGGAGGCGGAGCAGACCAAGACCAGAAGTGAGCTGGTGCACAAGGAGACAGCGGCCAGGTACAATGCCGCCATGGGCCGCATGCGGCAGCTGGAGAAAAAGCTCAAGAGAGCCATCAACAAGTCCAAGTGAGTCTGGGCACAGCCTCCTCTCGGGCAGCGGCATTGTCACCCCCCACCCCGTACCTCCTCCACCTGTTGTGTGCCATACACTTAGGGAACAGCCTGAGCAAGTCCTTGACACAGACCCCGGGGCCTGATTGGAGCCCCTGCCCAGGCGCCCTCTGCCCTGTAAGGTTCTACATGACCGCCCAAGTCAGAGGCAGGAGGGTGCTGAGGGGTGGGACTGTTCTGGGTATGACTGACTTGGGAGATACAGGAAAGCAAATGGTTGTGTGGCCCATTGGCTGGGGCCTGGCAGGCACTGATTACCCAATAAGCAAGGTACTCACAATGTGGTGAAACCCAGGTGAAATCTGCACTACAGATTAGTAAGTAAACGCAATTAAGCCGTGCATACCTTGCTTACTGTAAGCTGGTGTATACCGTGCTTACTGGTTAATCCACCCCTATGTCTGGGGCTGGGCTCTGGGAGACGCAGGAGGTGCCCTTGGCTCTGCAGCTAGCAGTTTGTGCAAGATCTTGCCCCTCAGTTTACCTGTCAGCATAATGGGGGTGAACACATATACAGTGGGTCAACAGCTAATGAAGTGCCGCAGACTCGTTTCAGTGGAGTTTTTTTTCAGACTTTTATATAATTTTACACAGTCATGATGAGCAAACAACTTGTATGTCCTCTCTTGGGGACAAACCATCTGCTTCATTCACAATTGCTGGGCCTCCAAGCAGAAGGGGCAGGACTGGGGATGACCCAGACCCAGCAGGTGCAGATGACCCCGGAGCCCACAGCAGGGGCGTGTGGGCAGTACTACTAGATTTCTGCCAGGCAGCCAGGGGGCCAGGCAGTGGGAGCTTGGCAGAGGCCTAGCCCTCCTCCAGGTGAGGGGAAGAGGTGCTGCTGACTCAATGGGGAAGACCTTGGATCTTCAAGGAAGACTTTGGTCTCCCTGTGCTCTGTAGCACCCCCCAGTATCTTCCACCAGTCTTATCCCCATTGATTTCTGTCCACCTTCCTCCTACTCACACACACACACACAGGCCCTCCACTCACCACTGCACACACATACATACCCATTCTTCAATTATCCTTGTTTAAGAAAAAAAAATGCCTTGTGATCAGATTCTGTGAACCTTCCAGGACCCCACACTTGGGAGAGTGTAGGGACGGATCCTAACAGCCTTGGGTGGCTCCTTCCTGCCTGCAGGATGAAATGTACATCTGTGCTTTCCCTGTGCCCACCCCACCTCCCCACTCTTGCTCTGGCCACTTACCTGTTCCCTAGCCATGGCATGATCTCGCCCCACCTCTCCTTGTCTCTCAGCATGCGGGCTGATGTCTGCTCCCTTTGGTCACTGGAAGCCACTGTGAAGCCCACCCCCTTCCCACTTTCCAGATTTTCTATACCTGCTGACGGTGGTTCTTCAGTGTCCTCGTTATCCAACTAGATCCTCAGGGTGTGGGACTCGGGAGCCTCGTGGAGGATGGGCAGCTAAAGAATAAGGCACTCATCTGCTGTTAATGCTCAAACCCCAAGGCTCCTAAAGCAAGCCGGGCTCTCTGCTGGATGACCCGAATCCAGGGGACTTGTCGAGTGTTTGTGTTTCTTGTCCTCTCTTGTGCTCATGACCTGGTTGGGTCTGCAGACTAGTTGGTGCTGGGTGCTGAATCAGACTGTCCAGGAGGACCAACAGGAGACCCCTCCTTTGGTGACCCTGCTGGGCTAAGTGAGGGGAGGCGTGATGCTGGTCAACCTCAGCAGAAGAGGATGGGTGTTTGAGCAGCCCCCTTCCCCCAGCCTCACTGCTCTTCATCCTTAGGGAGCCAACCTCTTTGGGAGAAGTGACTTGGGCCACCTTAGCTGCTCGGCCCTCCCAGTGTGGCTTTGAGCAGTGCACAGGTGTGCATGCATGTGTGTGTGTATCTTGAGATGGGCCTCCCATCTGTGTGGCCCTGGGCTAAGCCCAGCAGCTCTGTCTGGCATCAGTGTCTGTCGGGTCTCACCTTCACCTCACTGCCTTGTCAGAGTTACTAAACCCTGGAGGGATGACAGGGCCAGCTGTTGCCAGCACCTCTGCTGCCCCCTGGGGCTTTATTGTGGTCACTGTATTACATTGCCCTTATAACGGTTTTTCCTCCCATCTTTTACAGGCCGTATTTTGAACTCAAGGCAAAGTACTACGTGCAACTTGAGGTATGTATGGATTTGGCTTGGTCACTGATGGAATTATTTTCTGTCCCACTTTTGTGTGTAGTATGCTAGTATGCTTTCAGATATGGAGCCCTGGTGGTGTAGTGGTTAATGTGCTCGGCTGCCAACTGAAAGGTCAGTGGTTTGAACCCACCAGCCACTCCGTAGGAGAAAGATGTGACAGTCTGCTTCCATAAAGATTACAGCCTAGGAAACCCTATAGGTGTCCTGGAGGGTCACTATGCATTGGAATTGATTGGACAGGAGTGGGTTTTACTTGCTATAAGAGGAAGTTGGAGAGAGACACATTTTTTCCTGCGTTTTTAGGCCGCAGGTGGTCTTGGTTGGTGTCTCTGAAGCTAAACCTGCCCTTCAGTCACTGTATTGTACTAGGGCAATGGTTCGCCAAGTGTGATCCCAGGACCAGTAGCATTAGCATCACCTGGGAACATTTTAGAAATGAAGATTCTGGGGCTCCATCCAGCGCCCACTGAATCAGAAACTCTGGTGATAGGGCCCAGCAACCTGTGCTTTAGCAAGCCTTCCAGGTGACTCTGATATACACTGAAACTCAAAGCCAGACCCATTGGCGTTGAGTCGATCTAGCTCATAGCGACCCTATAGGACAGATTAGAACTGACCCACAGTGTTTTGAAGGCTGTAAATCTTTACAGAAGCAGACTGCCATGTCTTTCTTCTGTGGAGTGGCTGTGGTTTTGAACCGCTGACCTTTCAGTTAGCAGCTGAGTGCTTTAACCACTGTGCCGCCAGGGCTCCTTTTGATGCACACTAAGCTTGAGAACTGCTGCACTGGGGACCAGATGGCTAGATTGTGTATTCACTGAGGTGTTTGTGTGTGTGAGGGGGCTTATTCCCCGAGCAGTAGTTTCTGGATCTTACAGCTTGAGTTTGTCACCCTGGATGGGGTTGGGTGAGGAGGGAGGCGGTGGCTAAATTTACCTGGTAGATTGATAGCTGAGATGTGAATAGAGAAATCAGGGCGTAGGTTCTCAGTCATGTCTTGGGAAATTGTTAGAAATAGACCGATGGGCAGATGTGCTTAAAACTGTCATTTGAAAACCCTCGTAAGGCCTGCAGGGGCAGCCTTCACTTACTGAGCCTCCTGTTCCCACCAGCAACTGAAGAAGACTGTGGACGACCTGCAGGCCAAACTGGCCCTGGCAAAGGGCGAGTACAAGACGGCCCTGAAGAACCTGGAGATGATCTCAGATGAGATCCATGAGCGGCGGCGCTCCAGTGCCATGGGGCCCCGGGGCTGCGGTGTCGGGGCGGAGGGCAGCAGCACATCCGCGGAGGACCTGTCAGGGAGCAAACCTGAGCCAGATGCCATTTCTGGTGAGCAAGTGGGGAGGTCACACACAGCCTGTGTGGGTCAGGCCAGGTCTGCCTCTAGGGCTGCCTCATTCCAGGGTCACCCCGTCTCTGGCCATCACTAAGGGTCTCAGCTAAGCAGGCCTGGGGGCCATTTCCATTTGTATGTTTCATGAACACTGTGTCCACCAAGATATTACTAATACTCCTCAAAGTCAATTCTGTGGTCAGGTAAGTTTGGAAAATGATATACTTTCACACCTGAGATTCAAGACTCTTGAGAAGCCCTGTAGGAAAGAAGAGTTGTCTAAAAATAGAGACTTTGGAATTGGATTTGATTCCAGTACTGGCCTTCCCATCATTACTGGTGCATGATACGGGCAAGGGCTTAACCTTAACCTTGTACCTCAGTTTCCTCACCTATAAAATGGAGAGTATGACAGTACTTAAAACTGACTCATAGAGACCCTGTAAGACAGAGAACAACTGCCCCAGTGTTTCCAAGGCTGTGATCGTCACAGAAGCAGACTGCCACATCTTTCTCTGGCGGAGTGGCTGGTGGGTTCAAACTCTTGACCTTCCCTTAGCAGCTGAGTGCTTTAACCACTGCATCACGAGGGCTCCTTATGACAGTACCTACTACCCACTGTGGAGAGTGGTGGTTAGGATTAAATGAAATATTACCTGGCATCCAGTAAGTACTCAGCAAATGGTGGCGTTCATTGGTATCTGACCATGGAGACCTTTTCCCTCGCCCTCCCAGGGCCGCCCCCTGGAAAACTGATAAAGAGTGTGACTTGACTCCCTCCTTTAAGTAATCAAGAAAATTCCTCCAGCAGTCTTTACACACTTCCTTTTCCTTTCCAGTGGAATCATCCCTGTTGGCTCTTTCTCAAGCTCCTTCCCCAGGAGCTCTTTAATTCACTCAACAGACATTTAAATGCCAAGCCCAAGATAAAGGAAAAGCAAACTATAACTCGAGCAACAACTGTGTGTGTTTTCATATACATTGTCTCAGATACCCTATAGGGAGAGGAACATGAAGCTCAGAGAGGCTGAGTAACTTGGCCAAGGCCACAGAGCAAGCAGTGAAGGCAGGATTTGCACTCGGGTCTGAGCCCATTTTCTGCCCCAGTATTGCAGTACTTCTAATTTGTGGTCATCTTCTATGGAATGCATAGCCCTGGTGGCACAGTGGTTAAGAGCTTGGCTGCTAACCAAAAGGTCCGCAGTTCAAATCCACCAGCCGCTCCTTAGTAACTCTCTAGGGCAGTTCTACTCTGTTCTATAGGGTCGCTATGAGTCAGACTAGACAACACCGGGTTTGGTTCGGTTCGGTTTTCTATGGAATGCTACAGGCTCTTTTTAAAGATAAGGGAGGGAGAAAGGGGAGCAGGTGAGGAAAGCTCTAATAACTGGGATCCGATGTAGGCTGAGGAGAAATAGTTAAAGGCTGAAGAGGTGTTAAAACCATGGGAATGACGTTTCCCTGGGCCTTGGTAATTCTGGTCCACAAAATAAGGCACAAGCTACAGAGCATTGTTGAAGCATTTTGTCCTCTTGTGGCAACAGTGATGTAGGAAGGAGCCCTGGCGGCCCAGTGGTTAAGTGCTTAGCTGCTAACTGAAAGGTTGGCGGTCTGAACCCGCCCAGCAGCTCCACGGGAGAAAGACCTGGTGACCTGCTCCTGTAAAGATCACAGCCTAACAAACCCTATGGGGGTGGTTCTTCTCTGTCAGAGGGTTGCTATGAGTTGAAAATTGACTTGATGGCACCTAACAACAAGTGATGTAGGTAGGCTCTGAGTATGTCTTTTATGGGATCAGAAGTGACCTGGAAGATAACAAAGTTTATAGCATATATTCCATGCAGGGCTGTTGCTCCCAGCAGCCCTTGCCTCTACTGCTCTGGAAGAAGGAAGCCCTTAAGTCTGACTGGCTTTGCTTGGGATGCATTGCATAGGGCCGACCCCTCTTCTCTGCGTGTGTGGATGTGTTTGGAGGACTAGGGTAGAGAAGAGGTCCTGATCTGTGACTGAATTAATCTCCTACCTTATAGGCTGTGTCTGGCTGATCAGAGGCACTGACTTCTAGGGCGGGGGCTAGAAAGCTGTTGTGAGCCCCTGAATAGCTATGGGCTCCAGCTGCTTGCCTCAAGCTGCTTCCTTACAGGCTCGGGAGGGGTCCCGTTCCTTTTATGAAGGCACCCACCGTGGCCGATCCTGCAGTCCCTCCTTGCTGCCTAGCGGCCTGCGAGCAGCATTCTCTCTTTGGAGATGTTTAAGGAGCTAAAACAAGCTGCTGTTGATGTTGACTCCTGGCGACCCCGTATGTGTTAGAGTACAAAGTACACTATAGGGTTTTCAGTGGCTGATTCTTTCAGAAGGTTGCCAGGACGTTCTTCTGAGGTGCTTCTGGGTGAATACGAACCTCCAACCTTTGGTTAGCAGTCGAGCATGTTAACTGTTTGTTGTCAGACTCCATGTGACGGGTTTTCTCTCATCCTAGTGGCCTCAGAGGCCTTTGAAGATGACACCTGCAGCAACTTTGTGTCTGAAGATGACTCGGAAACCCAGTCTGTGTCCAGCTTTAGTTCAGGACCAACAAGCCCATGTGAGATGCCTGACCAGTTCCCTGCGGTTGCGAGGCCTGGCAGCCTGGACCTGCCCAGCCCCATGTCCCTATCAGAGTTTGGGATAACATTCCCAGTGCTGGGCCCTCGCAGTGAATGCAGTGGGGCCTCCTCCCCTGAATGCGAGGTGGAACGAGGTGAGTTGCAACCTTCCCCCAGCCCTGCCCCAACCACATGACTCACTGCCCGGCCAGTCAGATCTTCTCACTCTTCTACACCTTTCCCAGGGCTCAGGGCCCCAGGGCCGCATTATTGTCTGCGGTGTGCTGTCAGCGCTGCTCGTCCTGATGGGCTCACAGTGCTTTCTGGGGCCTCTGGCTCCACTCCTGACTAGCAGAACTTAGGTTCTGGGTCTCCTCAGAACAGCCCTCTTGGCAAGCACTGGTTGTGGAGGTCTGTTTTCCAGATGAGTGCCACAGACTTTGCCCTTAGGATTCTAAGAGAAGGAATGTGGATGGTGCCTTGAGAACTAATAGATCTGTGAGGGAGACCTCCCTCTGAT
This sequence comes from Elephas maximus indicus, assembly GCF_024166365.1. Classification (NCBI taxonomy): domain Eukaryota; kingdom Metazoa; phylum Chordata; class Mammalia; order Proboscidea; family Elephantidae; genus Elephas; species Elephas maximus. The sequence continues at coordinate 35,986,208 of NC_064845.1, read as the reverse complement.
GTGCAAGGCTGGGCAACACTGGGAGAGTCTAAGGGCTGAGCTGGATAATTAGTTTGGGCCCAAATGACTCTTGGAATTGTCAGTACTCACTTGGTAATCTTTCTATTTCTATAGGAGACAGGGCAGAAGGGGCAGAGAATAAAACAAGCGACAAAGCCAACAACCGGGGTCTTGGCAGCAGCAGCAGTGGTGGCGGCGGCGGCAAGAGCCAAAGCATCGCTGCTACCGAGGGCCAGGCCTTGGAGAAGCGGATGAAGCAGCTCTCCCTCCAGCGCTCCAAAGGGAGAGATGGAATCTTTGCCAACATAAAAATGGTGCAGATCGGCTGATCCACCCAGGGCCCGGGCCACATGCTATCAATATTTATACATCAAACTGTGTGGAGGACATTGTGCCAATAATCATTTAATATATGCCAAATCTTACGCGTTTACTCTCAACTGCACTAATGAAGTTTCGGTGACCCTGAGGTCTGAAGATTCTTCCTAAAAGCTCTTGGGCTGGTTTTTCAGAGTGGAGGAGCTGTTACAGGTGGACTTGTGACCGGGCTCACCGCCTTTGTGGAACGTTCCCTGTAACGACATGGTGGAAGCACTGACTTGTTCTTACGAAAGAACCTGAGCCAGGAAGGGGGCTGGGAAGCTAAGCCAAACGGGTCGACAGCTTGCTTCTCATTGCCTTCTCTCACCCTCAGTTCGTTTGGGAAGCTGGGGAGGTGCCCTCCTTTATGTCCCAGGAGAGCGACATGAAATCTTTAAAACTCAAGTACTCAAAGCACACCTTCTCTACCCTTTGAAGGCTAAAAAAACAAAAAAAATCTAAGAATTGGATATTTAGGCCAAGAACACAATTTTCATCACCTCTGGTGTGGCGGGGGTGCTTTTTGAAAAGCGTATGTGCTGGGACACCCACCTAGACGCTTTTACAAACATTTTCTAGAAGGGTCACCATGAGCTGCACTTTTTGGGAGGGGAAAGGTGAACACCAGTGTGGGGTAGGGGGTGAGGGTGGCAGGGACATAGCGTAGAAGTGGGCCTGTGGCTGTGGGGGAGAGGTTCCACAGCATCAACCTTACCCGACCAGCCAGGGAACTCGTTCTCAGAGAAGTGCATGAGAAGAACGGTTGCCACTGTTATATCTAGACTGCCAAGGTGTTAATTTCTCTGTAGGTTGTAACTTTAAAAATAAATTATTTAAGGGTTATGCTGCGCTAGTATTCCTTAGAGGAAACTGTTCCTTAAAAGCTAGGAAAGGCAGTAGGCATGTGCCGGCAAAGGCTGTTAAACAGAAGCAATGGAGTCTGTTATGCTAATAGTAGTAAGCGTTAGGGCAGCTTTTCTTTCATGTTTTCATGGTTACACATATTTAGAGCACTGTATTTTATTTGTCCTTTTTGTTAAGAAAATCTAGCATTTCTAAAAGAAAAAAAAAAGCCACCTCCCCATTTCAAGTTGTCTGTTAATTTTCACAGCTTGTATATTTTTGTCATTTGTAAATCTCTTCATACTGTAGTGATTTGTCCTTTTTTATTGACTGACAGTATCCTGATTACCAGGTTATTTTGTACTTGATACCTTGAGTGTAATAAAAACAGCTTGAGAAAATGTCTTCCTGTGACTTCAAATGAGAAATCCCGAAGTTGCATGAACCTTCTATTCTAGGCGACCGTCTTACCGTAAGAAAAAGCATGGAATTCATGGTGATTTGTTTCAGTTAAGGTCCTGGATCCTAAGAATTTAAGCCCCTGTTACCAAGGTTTGAATTAGCATTCCGCCTTTGCTGCTACTGAAGCCGAACAGCGAGGAACCACGGTGGCAGGGAAGCAGAGGTAAGGCAGTTACGGGAGGAGAGGCTGCGCGTTGCCATCTCCCGGGGAGCTTCAGGAGCTTCAGAAACGCTGCTGTCTGGGTCTGACCCCAGAGACTGCCTTCATTGACCTGGGGTACACTTGGGCACGGGACCGCTAAGGCTCCCCGGGTGATTCTAATGTGCTGCTGTGGGTCCTTTTCTAGGGAAAATGATCTGAGTGCTCGGGTTTTCATCTGGGCACATCAGATTCAAGCGTGCTGTGGGAAAAAAGTGAACGGCTAGCCAACAATTATGGTTAAAAAAAGACATTGATCCAGAAAACAGAACCATTTACGGTATCAAATATAGGTGTTTTACCTTCAGATAACAGTTCATCTAGAAAAGTTCACAAAGAAGCCCCTTTTGGTATAGTTAAGTATAAGAGAGGGACTGCACAGTGTACTAGGATTCCAGTGACCCTATTTTCAGTCCATTCAGTTCTGAAAATCTCCTTGCATGGTGACTTTTACTCTGAAGACACACTTTCTTGAATTACCGTTAGCAAAACCTATTCCCTGCAATTGAAGCATCACTCATTTTTTCCACTCTAGGAAAAACGTCTATAAAAACAGCCAAACTTGGCATGGTTTAAAGTTGCTATGGTGTTTCTCAAACTGTATGATCTCTAGGCCTGTTTCTAAAGTTGTAGGTCAGAAATTACTGTACCTGTATTTTTTTCAGCTGTTTTGAAGATAAAAAGGAGAAATATACATGTTGGGCACACAGTAATCAATCAGTAACACAGGGTCGCTATGAGTCCAAAATGACTCGACGGCATCTAACAGACAGCCGCTAATGACCATAAACATCGTATCTGCCGCCTGAATGTCCTCTGGTGAAGTGTCTGTTCACATCCTTGGCCCATTTTGTGACTGGCTGTTTGTCTTTTATTGTTGAGGTGAAGTTTTCTATATATTGTAGAGATTAAAGTTTTATCAGATACTTTGGTGTCAAAAGATTTTTTCCAAGTCTGCAGGTTCTCTTTTTACTCTCTTGGAAGTCTTTTGATGAGGATAAGTATTTTTTAGGAGGTCCCAGCTGTCTGGTTTATCTTCTGGAATTTGTGCTTCTTTAGTTATGCTTGATATTCTGTTTATGCCATAAACAGGGGCCCCCAACGTTGCCCCTGTGTTTTCTTTCACGGTCTTTATCGTTTTAGGTTTTACATTTAAGTCTTTGATCCATTTTGAGTTAGTTTTTGTGTATGGTGTGAGGTACGGATCTGTTTCATTTTTCTGCAAATGGATATTAAGTTTTGCCAGCACCATTTTTTGAAAAGACCCTCTCTTCCCCAATTAATGGACTTTAACCCTTTGTTGAAGATCAGCTCTCCGTAGGTGGATGGATTTACTTCTGGGTTCTCAGTTCTGCACCATTGGTCTATGTTGTTGTACCAGTACCAGGCTATATTGACTACTGTGGCTGTAGAGTAGGTTCTGAGATTGGGTACGGTGAGTTTTCCTACTTTGTTCTTCTTCAATAATGCTTTACATATCTGCTGGTTCTTTCCTTTCCATAAAGTTAGTTTTTCCATAAAGAATGTTGTTGGAATCAGGATTGCATTGTATCTATAGATTGCTTGGGGTAGTATTGACATTTTCACAATGTTAAGTTTTCCTATACATGAGCATGGTATGTTTTTCCATTTATGAAGGTCACTTTGGTTTCCTGCAGTAGTGCTTTATAGTTTTCTTCATATAAGTCTTTTATGGTTTCCAAGGAGCCTGGTTGATTTTAACTGCCAAACTTTTGGTTAGCAACCAAGTTCTTAACCACTGCACCACCAGGGCTCCTTTATGCTCCTAGTTAGAGTTATTCCTATTTTATCTTTTTGGGGGGCGATTATAAATGGCATTGTTTTCCTGATTTCCTTTCTGGAGTTAGTGTAGAGGAATCTTATTTTTATGTTGATCTTGTACCTTGCTATTTTGGTGAACCCTTTATTTGTTCCAGTAGCTTTCTTATGGATTCTCTGGGATTTTTTTGTTTTTTTGTACTTTAGATGAAAGTTTACAGAGCAAACTACCTTCTCATTAAACAGTACATATATTGTTTTTATGACATCGGTTAACAACCCCACAACATAGTTAACACTCCCTTCTCGACCTTGGGTTCCCTGTTACCAGCTTTCCTGTCCCCTCCTACCTTCGAGCCCTTGCCCCTGGGCTGGTGTGCCCCTTTAGTCTTGTTTTGTTTTATGGGCCTAATCTTTGGCTGACGAGTGAAACCTCAGGAGTGACTTCATTATTGCACTAAAACGGTGTCCGGGGGCCATACTTTCAGGGTTTCTCCAGTTTCAGTTAGGCCAGTAAGTTTTTTTGTGTGTATGTTAGAATTTTGTTCTACATTTTTCTCCAGCTTTGTCTGGGACCTTCTATTGGGACCCTGTCAGAGCAGTCAGTGGTGGTAGCCAGGCACCATCTAGTTGTACCAGACTCAGTCTGGTGGAGGCCGTGGTAGTTGTGGCCCCATTAGTCCTTTGGACAAATCTTTCCCTTGTATCTTTAGTTTTCTTCACTGTTCCTTGTTCCCAAAGGGGTGAGACCAGTGGAGTATCTTAAATGGCTGCTCACAGGCTTTTAAGACCCCAGATGCTACTCACAAAGTAGAATGTAAAACATTTTCTTTATAAGCTATGTTATGCCAATTGAGCTAGATGGTCCCCGAGATCATGGTCCCCACAGACCTCAGCCCAGCAATTCCATCCCTCAGGGAGTTTGGATGTGCCTATGGAGCTTCCGTGACCTTGCCTTGGACAAGTTATGCTGGCTTCCCCAGTGTTGTATAGTATCTTACCCTTCACCAATGTTACCACTTACCTATTGTCTATTTTTCATTTCCACCCCCACCCTCTCGTAACCATCAAAGATTCTTTTTGTGTGTAAACCTTTCCATGAATTTTTGTAGTAATGGTCTCATACAATATTTGTCCTTTTGTGATTGACATTCCACTCAGCATGATGCCCTTCAGATTCATCCATGTTGTGAGATGCTTTGCAGATTCATCATTGTTCTTTATCATTTTGTACTACTCCACTGTGTGTAGGTACCATAGTTTGTTTATCCATTCATCTATTGATGGGCATCTAGGCTGCTTCCATCTTTTTGCTACTGTGAACAATGCTGCAGTGAACATGGGTGTGCATACGTCTATTTGTGTGACGACTCTCTACTTCTCTAGGATATATTCCTAAGAGTGGGATTGCTGGATCATATGGTATTTCTATTTCTAGCTTTCTAAGGAAGTGCCATATCATTTCTCAAAATGGTTGTATCATTTTGCATTCCCACGAGCAGTGCATAAGAGTTCCAGTCTCCCTGCAGCCTTTCCAACATTTGTTATTTCCTGTTTTTTTGATTTGTGCCAGTAATACTGGCGTGAGATGGTATCTCACTGTGGTTTTGATTTGCATTTCTTTAATGGCTAATGACCACAAGCATTCCCTCGTGTCTGTCAGCCGCTTGAATGTCTTCTTCGGTGAAGTGTCTGTTCATTTCCTTTGCCCATTTTTTAACTGGATTTTTTTTTTTTTGGGTGTAGAGATGTTGGATTTCCCTGTAGATTTTAGAGATTAGGCCTTTGTTGGATTTGTAATAGAAATTTTTTCCCAGTCTGCAAATTCTCTTTATACTCTTTTGGTGAAGCCTTTTGAGGAGCATTAATTTTTAGAAGATCTCTGGGATTTTTTATGTATAGGATCTTGTTGTCTGTGAACAGGGATAGTTTTACTTCTTCCTTACCTATTTTTATGCCCTTTATTTCCCATTCTTATTGCTGTAGCTAGGACTTCCAGTAGGATGTTGAGTAAGAGTGGTGATGAAGGGTATCCTTGTTGGGTTCCCATTCTCAGGGGGAATGCTTTCAGTCTCTCTCTGTTGAAAATAATGTTGGCTGTTGGTTTTATGTATATGACCTTAATTACGTTGAGGAATTTTCCTTCTATTCCTATTTTGGTAAGAGTTTTTATCATGAGTGGGTGTCAGACTTTATCAAATGACTTTTCAGCATTGAGATGATCATGTGATTCTTTTCCTTTGTTTTATTTATGTGGTGGATTACATTGATTTTCCAGTGTTGAAGCATCCTTGCATACCTGGTATGAATCCTACTTGGTCATGATATATATATATATATATATATATATATATATATGTTGTTGGATTCTATTGGCTAAAATTTTGTTGAGAATTTTTGCATCAATGTTCATGGGGAATATTATTCTCTAATTTTCTTTTTTAGTAGTGTCTTTTCCTGGCTTTAGTATCAGGGTTATGCTAGCTTCATTGAATGAATTTGAGAGTATTCCTTTGTTTTCCATGTTCTGGAATAGTTTGAGTTGTACTGGTGTCAATTCTTCTCTGAATGTTTGGTAGAATTCTCCAGTAAGACTGACAGGGCCAGGGCTTTTTTGTTGTTGTTGGTGGTAGTTTTTCTTTCGTTATGGGTCTATTCAGATTTTTTACCTTAATTTGTGTTAGTCTAGGTAAGTAGTGTGTTTGTAAGAATTTGCCCATTTCCTCTAGGTTTTCATATCTGTTGGAATATAATTTTTCATAGTACTTTGTTATGATCCCTTTTATTTCAGATGGTTCTGTTGTAATGTCATCTATCTACTTTTTTTTCTTCTGTCAGTTTGGCCAGTAGTTTGTTGATTTTACTGATCCTTTCAAAGAACCAGCTCTTAGTCTTGTTTTGACTGTTTTTCTGTTTCCTGCTTCATTTATTTCTGCTCTAATCTTTATTATTTCCTTTCTTCTGGCGGCTGTGGGTTTATTTTACTGCTCTTTTTCTATTTGAGTTGTATTGTTAAGGTGCTGTTTGAGTAGTATCATTACAGTGTTGATTTTGGCCCTTTCTTCTTCTTTGATGTGTGTTCACTGTTATAAATTGACCACTGAGCACTGCCTTTTGTTGTGTCCTAAAGGTTTTGGTATGTTTTGTTTTCATTCGTGTTTGATTCTAGGAATTTGATTTTTAATTTCTTTTACCCAATGGTTTTTAAGTATGTTGTTCAGTATTTAATTTTTTCCCTTGTTTTTACTGTTACTGATTTCTAATTTTATACCACTGTAATCTGAGAAGATGCTTTGTATTATCTCAATATTTTTGAATTTATTGAGGCTTACTTTGTGGCCTAGAATATGATCTACTCTAGAGAATGAGCCATGTGCACGGCAGAACGTATACTGTGCTGCTGTTGGAGTGCTCTGTTTATGTGTATGAGGTCAAGCTGGCTGTATGTGTTATCTAGATCTTCCGAATCTTTGTTTAGTTTCATTCTAGCTTTTCTTTGTTGAAAGTGGTGTGTGAAAGTCTCTTATGATTACTGTAAGACCTCCTTTTTTCCATTTCTGTTAGGGTTTGTTTTATGTATTTCAGAGTTCTGTCACTGGGTGAGGGCCCTGGTGCTGCAGTGGTTAAGCATCTGGCTGTGAATCAAAAAGGCTGGCAGTTTAGACCCACAGCCATTCCTTGAAAACCCTATGAGGCAGTTCTACTCCGTCCTACAGGGTCACTATGAATCAGAATCAACTTGACAGCAATGGGTTTGGTTTTAGTTTTTAGTCACTGGGTACATGAAATACTATGGTTATGTCCTCTTGGTGGACTAATCCTTTAATCATTATGTAATGTTCTTCCTTGTCCCTTATGATGTAGTTTAATTTAAAGTCTATTTTATCAGAAACTAATATTGCCATTCCCGTTCTTTTATGGTTACTGTTTGCTTGATGTATTTTTCCATCCTTTGATTTTTAACCTATTTATGTTTTTGTGTCTAAGGCATGTCTCTTGTAGGCAACATATTGCTGGGTCATGTTTTTTTTTTTTTAATTCATCTTGCCACTGTCTCTTGACTGGTACATTTAAACCATTTACATTCAGTGTGATTACTGACAGACATGAATTTACTACTGTCATTTTGTTATGCTTTTTTTTTTTTTTGGTGCTGACAATTTCATTGTTCCACTAAATTTTCTGTGCTGAGTTCTTTTTGTTCATGGATTATCTTTTCATTTCTTCCCTTTGGTTTTGTTTTTTTGAGTCTTTTTTTCTTATTTTGGTGGATAGGTTTGTTAATTTTCTTTGTGGTTACTGTGAGGTTTTACCTTTATCATTCTATGTTTAAAACCATCTTGTTTTTTGATATCACCTTGAATTCCTCTCCATATGGAAGTTCTATAACTGCATCATTTGTTCCCCTTTTTTGTTTAGACATTGCCATCGATTTCAGATTGACATTTTCAGTTTTGTAGCTTTGAGAGTTCTTTGGGTTGGTATTTGGGTGTTGTCATCGTGTGTCTTGATCTCAGGTTGTTGTCTAATGTCATTGGTTCTCTGCCAACAGACTCCCTTTAATATTTCTTGTAAGGTGGTCTGGTTTTTACAAATTCCCTTAATTTCTGTTTATCTGGGAATGTCCTAATTTTGCCATCGCATTTGAGACAGCTTTTCTAGATGTATTATTCCTAGTTGGCAATTCCTTTCTTTCAGGACTCTATATACGTCATCCCATTGCCTCCTTCCCTGCATAGTTTCTACCGAGAAGTCAGAACTTAGTCTTATTGGAGTTCCTTTGTGGGTGATATTTTTTTCCCAAGCTGCTTTCAGAATTCTTTGTGTTTGATTTTGGAAAATTTTATTGTCTTGGTGACTTTTTTGGGGGCTCTATCCTGTATGGGGATTGTTGAACTTCTTGGATGGAAATCTCATCTTTCATGATGTCACCCAAGTTTTCTGCCAGCAATTCTTTGAAAATTTTCTCCATGCTTTTTCTCGTCTCCTCCTGTTGTGGAACTCCAATTACACATAGATTGTTCTTCTTGATAGTGTCCTACATAACTCCTAGGCTTTCTTCATTTTCAATTTTTCTGATTATTACTCAAATTAGTATCAAGGGATTTGTCCTCTATTTTGCTGATCCTTCAATTCAATTCTATTTCTGTGTCCTTCCATTATCTACTTCTGAATTTTTCTGTTAATCTTTTGGATTTCTAGTAGCTGTTTTTGTATGGTTTCTAATTGTTTTTCATTTTGTTTTTGTATGGTTTCTAATTTTCATTTTTTTTCCTGAATTCTAGAGTTTTGTCTGTCTTTTCCTTCATCTGTGAGGATCCTATATATATATGTCTTTTGAATTCCTTATTGGGTAGTTCTAGTGCCATTTCTTTCTCAGGAAGACCCTTCTACCTATTTTGGTCACCTGCTTGAGCCATCTTGTTCCACATCTTTATATGATTTGATATTGTCTCCTGTCTCTGAGGCACTTAAGCTATTATTTGTTGATTGCTTCATCTTGGTTGTTTTGATGCATCAGGGTGGGCGGAGCTGCTACAGTCTGCTGGTCATTAGTCTGATGGCTTTGGAGCATTTACCACCTGTCTTTGGGTGGGTGGGGTGGTGTGACACTGTTCAATGTGTGAAAATTGCTGTGCTGGCCACCTGTCGTCTAGCAGGGTAGGTAGCAGTGTGCCCAGCTGCTCTCCAGGTGGGTGGGGCAGCAGGCACAGTAGTAGCAAACACTTTCTGACACTCAGCTGGGTGAGCAGACAGGATGGCATGCAGGAAGGGCAGGATGATCAACTGGGGTAATGCCAGAGCTGTCACCACTTGGTGGGATGGGCTAGGAGAAGGCCAGAGCAGTGGCAGCCACCAGGGAGGGCCAGAGCTGCCATGTAGTGGGGCTAGTGGGTAGAAGGGGCAAGGCAGGGGGCCAGAGGAGGGCCAGAGAAAGCTGCTGCATGGCAGGGCCAGCAGGCAGTAGGGCAAGGTAGATGGCAGTGGAAGGCTGGAGCTGCCATGTGGTAGGTGGGAATGCCGGAGCAGCTGAGCCACTGCACGATGGGATCAGCAGATAGGGTAGAAAAGTGGCAGATGGGGCTAGGTGGTAGAAAAAGGGGAGGTTTATACTCTTGCCCCCAGTGGCTAGGGCTACAGGAATGTGAGGGCTCATGGCACTATTCACTAGGAAGATGGAGGAGGGGGAGCCTCCTCCTCCGGTCACTAGGGAAGAGTGCCTGAGGACCTTGGGGTGGGTCCAGTCAAGTGGGGGCCCTCCTTTGACATGCTATGGATCTATTACTCTGTGTGTGCCACTATTCCCAATGGTCAGGGACCATTGCACCTGTCTCCAAGTTCTTGGCTTCCTCCCTATTCTGTGGCACTGGGATCCCTGGTGCCCCTGCCTTCCCCCCTGCTCTTTCCCTCACTAGAACCAGCCCATGTCCTGCTTATCTCGTTCCACTCCCGGTATGTCTGTCAAAGTTTTGTGAAGCTGCCTTTTGTGTTCCTCTCCCAGGATTGCTGCTGGCTTTGTCTCAAGATGGCTATGCTGTGCTGGGCTAGCTGGCAGGGATCCTCCTCTCCTTATCTCCTAATTTGCTGCTTTTGATATGTTTCTTCTTCCAGTCAGTGCTCAATCTAATTCTTTATCCTTTCATTTGATGCCCAGGGTTTCAGGATTATCATCTGTATCTGTTTCACTTGCTTTCTTGGGTCTTTGCTGTAGATGGACTGTGTGGGATGTCTGATCAATCCACCATTTTGGCTCTAGCCTCCTCCATTTGATTTCTGAAGACTGGGATTAGGTCTTATTTCAATTTGTATCCTATACAAGATCTTGAAGTAAGTAAGTTCAAATAATATGTGTTTATAATAAATACACCTCTTATGCTTTAGATTTTTTTCTTTAAAGGACCATGGAAAATTAGTCGAATTAATCCAGCTAAAAGTAATATGCTAAAATAGAAAGCACAAAATATCTGCCAAAGCAACATCTCATAGGCATAATAATCTACTATTTTAAATGTAAAGAACAGATTTTTTGCTGAAGCATGAATTTTCATGCAAATAATGATGGAACATGCTAGATGAAATATTTTAATATTTCTAGATTAAACTATACAGTTTCCATAAGTATAAATATATTTTATTTCAATTAAAGTCTGTGTGAAATACAAAATAGGAAGGTTTGATAATTATAAAGTAGAGACAATGAAAAATCCCACCCTATTAATTTTGAGATCTTTAAAATCTTGAGCACTGTCTATTCTGATGGATTTTTATGTAAACATCTGGGAACGTACATATAACACTAGTATCTTGGCAATTCACTCTTTCTGACTGCTACATATAACCCAATCATCATATATTACTCAATTATATTTTCTTCAAAGTGCTGTTACCATAAAGAACACTGAGCACAACTGAAAACAGACTAAACTATATGAAATGTCTTCAATGTCTCAGAAGGTAACTACTTTCAATCTGATATAAGAAAAACTGCAGTTCTCTTTACATGATTCAAAAGGAGCTACATATCTTACTTCAACAACCTCCATTCTTAAGTATGAACATCTTTATGCTAAGTTAATTAGGATTTCTTAAAGCTTTATTCTTTCATTAACACTTGGGCAACAATAAGCATTTCAAAGACAGAAATAATGCAGAATTAAAATCTGGTTATGGTGACATGATTCATTTGGTAATTAGTTGCCCAAGATAGACAGCGGAGTCACAACACAAGCAGGTTTAACTTAAAACGTGCTCTGCAGAAAAGAGAAAAATAATGTAAATATTTCAGGATATTACACCTGCCCACCATTCCACTCAGTGAGTCTGTTGTTCTTCAGTTTCCTCAGCTAGTCTCAGTTCGCTCGTTCTCTTAGCAAAGGCATCTCACAGTGCTGAATCTAATCTTTAACAAAATGCACTTTTTTAATACAACACGGCCCCTAAATACAAATCAACTCCATATTTACATAATACCATGTATTCAACTCTTACCAAACACCTGACTTGAGCACCAGATTCTACTGTATCATGTTTTTAGAGATTTAATTTGTTCTGATTGTTGTTTTTGGTGTTCTGCAGATTTGTGTCCTCATTGGAAGAGGTAATGTTTGGTACGTGTAAAATCCAGTAATTGCTGAGATTCCTCCATCACTGAAGTTGTGTTGTCTTGATGGGGTTAACACTATTGAAGTCCAAGAAAAAAGGTCCTTCTTGTTTAGGCAAAAAAGTACTGGGAATGATATTATAGATCCCAACAGGTATATTTTCTAATTCTAGGTAGCAAAATCCACACCTATATTCAGGGAAAATGAGAACAAGGTTTATAGAAAATGATACCACAAAAATTAAAGTATAAATTGGATATAATCAAAATGCTAAGATTACCTGTAATCACCACTAGATTTCCTCTGAAAGCCATGGGGACCAGGATCTCCCACGACAGAAACTGTTACCACCTCAAATCCAACACTGTATTGCCTAGATTTAAAGTGCAGATATACTATTAAATCAAGCATAGGCTTTCTAAAGCTTCAATAGGAGGAAACAGCACTCTAAAACACGTGCATACTGTCTTTATACTTAGTTATACAAAATGCCATTTATATGTTTTAATTGAAACCACAAAAACTAATAGGGTATTAAACTTACCTTAAAAGAGAGAGTATTTTCACCACTGGTTCCCCAAGGAATAATGTAAATTTAAAAGGTAAATACTGTCACTGTAATAGGCATAAAGAATCATCTTAAGCGCTGTTGATAAAACACTTGGGCTGTTTCCAATTTTGGGCCATGAGGCTGCCTCTTTTGTGACATGCCTGCTCAAGCTTTTGTTCATTTTTTTAAAAAAATTAGACTTTTACTAATATAGCATTATTTACAAATCTTTATGTCTTAAGAAACCTTTCCTTTCTCCAAGGGTATTATCTCCTGGATTATCTTCTAAAAGCTTTATTGGTTTGTCTTTCACATTTAGGTCCATAATCTACCTGGAACTGATTTTTAGAAATAATGTGACACAGTTATCGAATTACTTTTTTTATATATGGATACACAATTATTCCAGCACCATTACTGAAAAGGCTGTCCTTTCCCCACTCCTCTGCAATACCATCTTTATCATAAATCAAGTGTCCATATATGCATACGTCTTTTTCTAAACTCTATTTTGTTCCACTAAGCTCATTAAAAAAAAAAATTGATTTAAAAAAATTACTGAACACAAACCTTGGTCCTCTTAGCTCGATCAGTAACGGCCCAGTCTTATCTACATGGAATTGGTAGATGGGGTTATTTTTGTGCGTCTCCTGGAAATTTCCACATCCTCCAGCACTCTGACCACTCCACTTTCCATTAATCTAATAAAATGAAGTTTTGCATTAACAAAACTTTATATTCTCAAATTCTACTTTAAAAACAAAAATCCTTGTCCCTAAGGGGAAAAAAAAAAGCAATTCTCCACTCTGTGGCTGCATCTCATCTCTCCCATCTTTACTTCCCACTGCAGTCAATGTAACTTCCCATTTCGGCCAGGCTGCTTTGCTACACTAAGCCCTATTTCCATCCTATTTTCCCTCCCAAGAATTTTCCCGTACACATGTAGCCCGCTTTGCAAAGTTAGTCCCAAATTCTACTATGTTCATCCACATGGCCTTACCCAACAATCAAGGTTTGCATTAATCTGTTTTCTCTGAATTTATCATTTTCTTCCTATAGAATCACTTAATGTCATTCATGTAAAAAATCTCATCTTCCAACTTAGACTGGAGGTAGTGTATTTTCCCTTTGTATCCTGTCAAAGCCCTGAATGTTTTTATTTCTTGAGAAATTGTGAAATGTGAAAAAAAAAGGGGGGGGGGGGAGGGAAAGGGAATCCTAAAACATTAGAATGCTGAGATCCTGACCCAGAAAAAGATTTCTCTTACCCGTCTTGATAAGGTGTACGGTGAAGGGATCTTCGAAAACGTAAAGCTGCATGCTGAATACACCTAGATTCAAAAACATTTACTGATGGATAAACTTTGTTTATAAAAACATTAAAGTGATAAGTATATATCCAAACCAAAAACCAAACCCAGTGCCATCGAGTCGATTCCAACTCATAGCGACCCTACAGGACAGGGTAGAACTGCCCCACAGCGTTTCCAAGGAGCGCCTGGCAGATTTGAACTGCCAGCCCTTCGTAGCACTTAACTGCTACACCACCAGGGTTTCCAAACTATTTATCGGAAGACTAGAAAAGTTAATTGGCATATACAACTTATTATTCTGTACGCAGCCTGATAGCAAGTCAAGTACAAAGAACTAGGAATCAGAAAGCTAGGGATCTTGTCTTAATCCTTCTCTGCCATTAGCTGTGTGTAGCTCTGGACATATCACAACCTCTCCAGGCCTTGGCTTCTGAATCTAAAGAACGAAGGGGTCAAAGCAGCTCCCCAAGGTCCTTTTCATCATTAAAAATCTATTCAAATGGAGCTTCTTTACCTACCTACGGCAAGCAAATCTACACAGAACAAAATTATAATGCCCTTCCCAGGTACCTGAGAGCAATATGTTTACAGGTGATTAATTTATTTTTAAGTCACTAAGAGTATCATATTCACGAAAGGAGTTTTTATTGCTTACTTTAAAATTGAAATTAGTCCAACCATATCATACTACGTGAAGACTAAACTATTACTCAGAAAATTAAAACGTTCATTCGAACTGTTATTCAAAATAAAAATTTTACTTTTTAAAGTCATTTTCTAAAGGAGGCAACATAATAATTTAATTCAGATTTTATAAACATACAGAGAGACAGACACATATGTACAAACAAAATATATGCATTAGAGAACAACCGATTTTCAGAAATAAACTTTTTCTCCAGGTATTCCCACTTACAAAGCAGAGCACATTATGTATTCTGTACCATTGTGTTTTGTCACTGTATGTTGGTTTTACTTACCCGGACTGTGTAATGGATTGTGTTCTGTTTTTCATACTGAGAAACCACTAATGTAAAGGTATGGGTCCCAGGTGTGGTCAGCTTTATCTTAGTCAAATAATGAGGGCTGTTAATTCGAATTCCATCAATGTATGGAGCTGGGTCAGCTACAAAGATAAAGGAAGTTTACAGAAAAGGAGACTTTAGATTCCTTTTTGAATTTAAGTTTTATGGTTGATGGCAGAAAAAATTAAACAGATGGAAATCACTTTGATTCTCTGTCTTTAAAATACAATGGTAATGAGTTAAAATATGTTAAGATTAGTTTCTAAACAGCAAAAGTAATCTTTTGAAATACATTCAATGAGGTACAATCCCTGCTATTTATCACATGATGCATTTTTTCTCCAGTAGAGGATTTTAAAGTCAGGATTAGCTCTTTCTCCTGAGGAAAACTTTTAAAAGCTACTATAGACACATCGGTAGATAGATATGTATGTATATGTATCTGAATTAAATGAACTTTTTTGCCATACTTTATAAAACAAAATCCCCTTTCACCACCACCCTTACTTTTATTCCCTTCCATGACTATGAATTTGGCAGACGCCTTTTCACTTTTTTAATACACACACATACACAGACACATGCACACTCCTATCGCTAAAATGAATGAACAATCTAAAAAGGATAGTGTATGTGTTTTATCTCTTTTGTTTTTTACTCCAAATATTATTATTATTATTTTTTTTTTTATGTTGTTCTATACCGATAAGATTTATTCCTTCTAAGATGCCAGGAGCTACACAATGAACTAGGGGGTAGAACAGAAGCTGGGGTCTTAAGTCATGTACCAATGCTGGGAATATACTCACAATTATTTGTTCCTTTTGGTTGTATAATGGAAACCCTGGTGGCACAGCAGTTAAGAGCTATGGCTGCTAACCAAAAGGGTGGCGGTTTGAATCTACTAGGCGTTCCTCAGAAACTCTATGGGGCAGTTCTACTCCGTCCTACAGGGTCGTTATGAGTCAGAACCGACTCGACAGCAACAGATTTGCTTTTTTGGGGTTTTTTTGGTTGTATAATGACCAACATATGAAAAATACTAATCTGCCTAGTTTAGTTTTACATGTATTGTTGGACCTACTATATGCCATGTTCATCCAAGTCTAATGATATCCACTGATAAAACTCAGTGCCTGCCCTCAACACACATATAGTGTAATGAGGAAGAATGCCATGATCTACTATGAATAAAAAAATGACTCCAAACCCCCAGCATCTCTCTCAAACTAATAAAAGCACCCAAGTGGTTTTTGCTTCCATTTTTGGCCCCCTCCAACATACAAAGAATGTTCTTAAAACGAAACAAAAAACAGATTATCATTTTTCTTACCAAGACTCCTCAAAGATTTCCCATTGTACTTAGAACAAAATCCAAACCCTCTCCTGTGATCTGACGTCTGCATACTTTTCTGACCTCTTCTGATACCACACTTCCTCATACCTATTGGCCTTTCTGCTGAAGCATTTTTTTTCTAAATTGTACTTTAGATGAAGGTATACAAACCCTATCTTCTCATTAAACAGTACACATATTGTTTTGTGACATTGGTTACCAATCCCAAGACACAACAACACTCTCCCTTCTCGACCCTGGTTCTCTATTATTAATTTTCCTGTCCCCTCCTGCCTTCTTGTCCTTGCCCCTGGGCTGGTGTGCCCTTTTAGTCTCATTTTGTTTTATGGGCATGTCCAATCTTTGGCTGAAGGGTGAACCTCAAAAGTGGCTTCATTACTGAGCTGAAAGGGTGTCTGGGGCCCATACTCTTGGGGCTTCTCCAGTCTCTGTCAGGCCAGAAAGTCTGGTCTTTTGAGTCTGAATTTTGTTCTACATTTCTTTCTAGCTCTGTCCGGGACCCTCTATTGTGATTCCTGTCAGAGCAGTTGGTGGTGGTAGCTGGGCACCATCTAGTTGTGCTGGACTCAGTCAGGTAGAGGCTGTGGTAGTTGTGGTCCAATAGTCCTCTGGACTAACCTTTCCCTTGTGTCTTTAGTTTTCTTCACTGGGACCAATGGAGTCTCTTAGATGGCTAATCACAAGCTTTTAAGACCCCAGATGCTACTCACCAAAGCAGAACGCAGAAAATTTTCTTTATAAACTATGTTATGCCAACTGAACTAGATATTCCCCAAGACCGTGGTCCCAACAGCCCTCAGCCTAGTAATTCAGTCCCTCAGGGAGTTTGGATGTGTCTATGGAGCTTACAGGCCTTTTTTCTATTCCTCAATCACACTAATCTTTTTCCCATTAAAGGGTCCTTACTAGCTGCTCCCTCTGCCTGTAATGCTTTTGCCTCTATTTCTTTGTATGTCACTCACAATCTTCTTGTCATTCAGAGTTCCTCTTAACCCTTCTCAAAGAGGCCTTCCATGGTCACTTAATGAAGGCAACTAAACCAGCCACTAATACGTGTCCCTATCTTATTTCTTTATACGACATGGATCACTGATATTTCTCTTATTTATAATCTGTCTTCCCACTCGGACATAAACCTATGAAAGCAGGGTCCTATTTTGTTCACCAGTGCTTCTCATGCCCTGAAAACAGTGCCTATCGGTAAGTGATAAAAAAACTGAATGAATGATTGCAAAGGCTTCAACACAGTATGCTAAGAGCCTCAGAAACCCTGCAGAGAGATTCACTTCACCTGGAAGAGTGTGGAAAGGTACCACAGAAATGACATTTGGGCTGGTCTTAATCAGTTTCATCAGGAAGAATAGGGCAAAAAGAACATGGGGGTAGACGGCAGAGAGGAGAGAGACTCCTGGCAGAAGAAACTGTCAAATGAGGGGTAACAAAGGCATGGTGTACTTAAGGACAGCAAGTATCTTGATGAGAGTCCTGAGAAAAGCTGGGCCATGAGATAAAGAAGGGCAGGAACATTAAGACCAGCAATAATACATATAAAATAAATATAAAAAAGCCTCACACACCATTCTGAAGAGTTTAAGATTTTTATCTAACAAAGCAAAGAAAACCGTGGTATATTTCTGATCAGAGAAAAAGACATGATTTTAGCGTCAGAAATCAAACTCTGACAGAAATGTGTAAGAATATGGAAATTCTCTATTCCTGGGGTCTTTAAATAAAAAACAGAAGTAGCAAAAAACACAAGTAACGTGAATACCCACTCATTTGTCTGCATGGTTTCTAATTAACTTCTGTACATTACTACATAAGATAAAGTTTGTCACTTTTCAACTTGATCATGTAAATAAAATTTTAATGTTTGTTTGGCTACCTAAACTTACCTGGGTAATAAACTTTTTTCCCATCAGTCTTGTATACAACCATTGTGATAAATTCTCGATTATTTGCAAAATCATCCTAAAATCACAAAGAATCCAATGTGGTTATGAAAATGGGTTAAAAATGCTCCTTATCTAGTATAAAAAGAAATTCCAGTTTCGAGAGCATTTCTTTCAGCTACTTAGTGCTTAGTACAGATTCTGAATTAAACGGTTATTTCAGAAGATGATTACACTGTATTAATACATTAAATAAAATTTTGGGGCTATTCAGATTACGGTTACCTTTTGAAGAATAAAGCCTAATCAATCAGCATTTTCAAACCTTCAGCATATTTTTAATAATGTTAATTTCATTCGAATCTAAAGCATACAGTCAGCTCCCAAGCCCTCACTTAAAAACCGTAAACTTCCTCACATTTTTCTTAGAGATGGTGTTGAACAAGATTTTAAGTGTATGGTTACAAATTTCCTTAGAGAAAAAAATTCATTTATCTAAGAAAACACTATTTCCAGGGCACCTATATAAATGAAACAGGCTGGTGATCAATTTATCTCTTTTATAATAGTCTAATTTAAATTAAAAGACTTTTTGTATGTGATATCATTAGAAGATTGTCAGTACCTTGTCTGTTATGTGTCTACTAAGCAAAACCCACACTGCAGCGCCCCCTTGTGGACACTGCACTTCCAGTTTGTACTGTGGGTTGTTGGCCAGGCTGTAGGCATCTTTCACAGGTCCTTGCTTAGCATCCCAAGTACTAAAAAATAAAGTCAACAAAGAAAAAAGATAAATTTTTCATAGAGCTAAAACATAACATTGTAAAAATGTTGTGTTTTAAAACAATAAGGCTATTATGTTTTATTTTATTGTTTTTAAAATTTTTGGCATAACCAAGAAGTATTCAAAGAAAACAACCATTACACGATAGTCATTTGTGGGCGTGACGTGAAGACAGAACACTGGTCTTCCCAAATTAACCGTTACATTTTAAACGGAGAAAGCTGACAGTACCATTAGGACTATTCTGAAATGAGCAAAAAGTTACCTGTGAATACATGTTGATTCCTTAAAAAGACCTGGATTCCAACTCAAATAAATCACATCGTAATACTGGCACAAATCACCCCACGAGATCCAAAATATCCCTGAAAATTAAACATCTTTCTTAACTTAATAATATCCTAATAATAAATGACTTAAATACATTTCACATTGTTAAAGCATGTTATTTGTCTGAAGATCAAATGGTATTAACATCAAAAAGATACTTACCATTGTCTATTTTCTGAGCTGTTCGGGGATCAAAGTTTAAATATTTCTGCAACTCTGGAGTCCAGTTTTTCACATCATTTTCACTGTATCTTCCTTTCCAACGTAAATGACTCCAAGGATTTTTCAATTGGATAAATCGCAGCCCCTATATAAAAGACAGGAGGTAACATTAAATGGCAAAATTATAGTTTCTTTTATGAATTATACCATTGTCTCTAAGAAAGGATAAATTTTGAGTACTTACCAATTCTTTCCTCTCCAAATCAGCTTGAAATTAATATTTTCAGGAACACTCTCATCAGGTCACATATCTAATAAACTTTAAATGGCAATCTACTCCCTAGAGCTATGCTGTCCAATACAGTAGTCACCAGCCACATGTGGTTATTTAAATTCAAACTTTTAAAAATTAAAAAATCAGGCCCTTTGTCACACTAGACATATTTTGAGTATTCAGTGGCCACACTGGGCTAGCAGCTACTGCACTGGACAGCACAGATACACAGCATTTCCATCACGGCAGGAAGCTCTACTGGACAATGCTGCCCTACAGCATCACGTGTCTCCTCCCCTTTCTAAGTCCACTCTACTCTGGCCCCCCTTTACTTTCCAACACTCGTAACTCAAGTATCTTTGGCTCTATTCTAGTCTTTCTTCTCACAATACCATAAATAATCCTTCTTCAATTTTGCCTCTAAAAGCATCTGCTCATGCTGCTGTTCCCTCTTCCAGAAGGCCTTCTCTGGTCCCTTTTAGCTACCCTTCCTCTCAGGTCCTCTTTTCTTCCTCCACTGCCCGCCTCTCAGTAAAGACTAAAGCCGTGAAGGGAAGTGAAAAGAGTGGATTTTGGCGTCAGAATGAAATGGGACCCAATTCTAGCTCCGCTACTCATCAGCTTTACGAGCCTTTGTTTCCTCATACGTAAAATGAGGATTATAATGTCTCCTTATAAGACTGTTGTGAATATTAAACAAAATAACATACGCAAAGCATCCAGTACTCATTAATATCCTCCTTTTAATTAACATTTCCTATAAACTTTACAGTGTTAACAATACGCATTACATTAGTGTAAAATAAATCATATTCTATCTTCAATTGTTTGCTTCTCATGCAAGTGTAGAGTGCTGTGTCCCCAATGGGACTATAAAATCTGTGACGTGGTGACACTATCCCTTTTCAGTGGTCTCCACTAAGCGTTCTGGAACACTGCTAGGCTTGTGCTAGGTTCTCAGTGAATACTGGATGTGTGTACTGGATAATCACATTGGTTCAGAAACATAAAAGAGACTATAAATCCAAAAGAAAGTGTGCCTTATTTTAAGCAATCACATTAGGAAATTGCATGCTTTTTCTAATGGTAAGTCCAACTGGGGAACATTTTTTTAAAACACGTCCCTTTGCTATTTCCAATGGTGGCAAATCGCGGTCTAGGGCAGATTTGTTTTCTGGGCACAGTAACAATCACTCCTCTCAGGTTGTTTCCTATAAGCTTCAGTAATACATTTTCTCTTCCCTATTTCTCCTACACCACCTGTGTCTCACCCCTGCCCCACATCAGTGAACAGACATTTAACGCTTTTTGATCCTCTTCTTTTTATAAATCTATCTCCTCATGGGCAGGAAATCTCTCTTAGCGCAGAACTCTACCAACCAAAAAAATACCCACTGCCGTTGAGTTGATTCCAACTCACAGCGACACCACAGGGTTTCCGAAGTTGTAAATCTCTACAGAAGCAGACTGCTGTATCTTTCTCCTGTGGAGCCGCTGGTGGTTTCGAACCACCGATCTTCTGGTTAGCAACCGATCGCTTTAACCCCTGTGTAACCAGGGCCACCAGGGCTACTCAGGACTCTACCATTTCCTAAAAAAAGAACCTAAAGGAGAGGAAACTGCTGTAAGGTTTTCAGAAGACACTTAGATATGGCTGTAGATTTTGTTTGGATAAGCAGAGAACCAGCAATTCAGAGGACCCTGAAAAGGAGAAGAAATGCCAAAGAACTAAAAAAGAATAAGGTTTATGCTGGAATATCCCATTTCCAAAGTTATTTCCAAGTAACAGCAAAGGAAAAGCCTTAGACAGTTTCAGAAATCCCATGATGGCCTTGCCAAGGCTGAGGCATAGTGGCTTGAACCTGAGATGTGCCTCCACAGTACACTATTTATGGAATATTACTTCAAGGAAGAGGGAAAAAAATGCCCCAAGGGAAGGCTGCTGAGACTAAAATGAAAAAGATCTTAGAATACGCAAGGTTAGAGATGCAGTCAAACAAAAAGGATAACACTTTCAAACAAGTATTAATAAAAATGTAATTAAATGAAGAAAGTCAAAGCCACGAATGACGTTAAGTCTGACAGTGGCTTTCATCTGAGATTAGGTCTATCTGCACAAAAGAGGTTCTAGAGATAAATGCTTGAATGCTAAATGTGGAAATATTTTCAAATGGAAGTCAGAACTAAGAAAGTGCCTCAAAAACCCTATAGAGAAAAAATAATATACAAACAATGAGCCCATAAAACTCTTCAAATATATATACTGCAATCAAACAATAATGGGGGGGGGGGGCAAAAAAATTAACACATGTGAAGAAGCCTCTAGGCAAAGATTGATCTTGACCATACAAAGAAGTTACATGAACAAAAGGAAACTGCGACCAACTTCGCAGTGTGAGCTGTGTGCTCAAGCCGGTTAACGTTGTTTCTGATCAGTAACTTTCACAGAATTACAAGGTGAACACAAGCATTGTCACAGTGCAGAAGCCTGTCACTGGGTACAGTCTACTCCAGGTACAGATGCCCTAAAAATGCCTGAATCTTTACAAAATAACTGCCATGTGGAACCGATGCTGCACGAACAATGCTACCGATTTTTCAAAAAAAAAAAAAGAGACTTACTGAAATTCTTGTTTTATTATGATCTGGCAATTTTTAAATGTTTTTAGGTAAAATCATGGCTGCCTATTTTTCTCAGAAACATGTTATTTGTCCAGTTTTCTTTCAAGAAAGTCTTATTATTCCTCAAATTCAAGCTTACTTTCATAATGAGTGTTTCATTACCTAAATTTAAATCCCTTATCATCTCTTCCCTATTGGTCACCTACCTCACAGGATGTTCTAACAATAAATAAAATCAAAATAAAATAAATAAAATAAAATTAAAAAATAAAATAAAATAAAAAACTACACAGACAGTATATTCAGCACAGGTCCTGCCTTGTAAAAGTGAACATCAGCGGCTGTTATTCCAGTGCTTTGACTGGTGTTTGGCAAACTACATTTCTAAAACAAACAAACATGAGCCTCTCAGCTCATTTAATTTTATAAAAATTTTTACATTTTTTGATTTGTCAATCTTTATGCTACTTTTAATGGAAAATTTAATTCTATGCAGAATGCCTTGAGACTATAAATTTTAAAATGTTGCAACAGGTCCCTAGTGCCTTCATAATTCATAGAATTCCATGTTCCTCACACGAAAACCAGTCTAATTAATACACAGTGGTACCCTGTTTTTACTGACTGATCACTACTGATTCTATAAGCTTAAGCAGAGGGAACTGGAACACAGAACCAGTTAACCTTTCCAGAGACTAGACAGCTTAGGTATATTACACTACACCTCAGGTATAGTATACCATCAGGAAAAAGAGCCCTTCCTTAATAATCTTTGTATTTCCAATCCATAGAACCAATCCATTTTTCAGCTAAATATAATCAACAACCTGAGCTGTAACGAAGTGTCCCAACACCAGGACACAGGTATTACAGAGAAGGAGCCTGAAAAGCTGACAGCAGGCAAGGGCTGCCAGGAAGAGCAACACTTGCTCACAAGCCCACTGGTATGTTTCTTACTCCTAGGTATCTTCCTACTTCTCCTCCTTTCACAAACATTTACTGTTACTACACTCTGGAGTCTAACACGTGCTAGCCCCCAACACTGACATGCAGCCCAGAACCTTCGAGGTAGCGTATTCACTATGACCCTGGAACTCTTTTAGAAAAGAGAAGAGCTGTAACAGCATTTCTGTTCCATCATCAATATCTGTGCTGTCACTGTCATGACATTTCCCACCTTTTTATTTCATAATTTCTAACAGCAGAAGTCAAGTTGTTTAATGTAATAAGTGGAATGGTTTTAAAACTCTTGTCTAAAATTTGATACGTCAGCATTCATAAGTCTGTCATCTGAAGTCCCTGAATGCCTTATTATTAAACAAGAAAAACAAGGAAAAAAATTTAAGGCAAACCTTGAATTCTCTAATATCCAGAACAGCATACGCATGTGTGGGAACCAGACCCCACTTCTCTCCTTCAGCTTCAGTCATCACCCCCGTTGATGCAGTGATAAGGACATCGCCTTTGTGAAATCTGGAATGACCCCAAAAGACAAGTAATCAAAGAAAGACATCTGTAATCTAAGATCATGCCATCTTTCCTTTTAGCCTAATGGCTTACACGAAACTTTTCACAAATTTTAAATCTTTTCTAGAATGCACTATCCTCTCCCCGACAACAACTTTCAATAAGAAGCGGATTCTATTTCACAGCACATCAGAGAGAGTAAAATACCTGCACCCCCGCACCTCCCAGCCAGTTTTAGGTAACTTAATTCTCAGGTATAAACCTTTCATCAATGAAGAAAAGCAAATGCTGTATTTTCCAACAGTTTACAAGTAAGAGTGAAAATGTGAAATACCAAGCGCACATCTCAAAAAAACGGGACATTATTTTATTCATCAAATCACTGAAGCATTCTAGTTTTGCTATTAACATGTATTATTGTATAGATAATTTTCCAGTTCCTATGTCATCTCTTTATGTTCTCAGTCTTGTCTTTTCCCACCTTCCCTCAGACTTTACCAGTGCTTACAAAAACCAACCAACCCTCTCCGTCAAGTCGATCCCAACTCAAACCAACTCTACAAGACAGAGACAGAGCAGAACTGCCCCATGCCACTTCTGAGGAGCGCCTGGTGGATTCAAACTGCCGACCTTTCGGTTAGCAGCCAAAGCACTTAACCACTACGCCACCAGGGTTACCAGTGCTTAGGAAATGCAAAATAATTTTTCTGTATTATATATTCTTGATTCAAATATTTTGCATTATCTACAATTTGGATTAACTATAATTATCACTAAAGGTAACTGAAGGCTGACTGTAGTAAATGCATAAAGTGAAGTCTATTTTAAAAACAATTCCCCTGATAACTGAAAACGATAGCTGTGCAACCTCTATTCTAAATACGGCACAGCGTTTTTAAGCAGCCTCTTGTGCTACCGGAAACCCTGGTGGTGTAGTGGATGAGAATACGGCTGCTAACCAAAATGTCAGCAGTCTGCACCCACCAGGCGCTCCTTGGACGCTCTACGCGGCAGTTCTATTCTGTCCTACCGGGTTGCTATAAGTTGGAATCGACTTGATGGCAACAGGTTTGGTTTTTTTTTTTTGATATCTTTTACTATCAAGAAAAAGAAGAAATGTTTACCTTTGGTAAAGCATTCTGAAAGAATTATCCTTACTGAAAGTCTGGCTATCTGAATGCATAGCAATCCTTTCTGGTATCCACCCCGTCAGTGCATGAAGATCAATATTCTGCAACATAAACACATTTCAGAAGCATCAGAGTTGTTTTCAAGCTCTTAAATAAATCCTCAGGGTAGCTACTAAATCTCACGGGTTTGGTACAATGATTTTACATGGGTAAGTCAGAAGGTAGTAATAAATTTCTAATTTAACTCAAAATTCCTACCCGACTTACACACATGCTTGTCGCTTCCTTACACCCTTTGCTGCTCTTCCTGAATACAACAGGTATTTTTTACTGGTAATTATGATTGAACCTCAAAACACGTAACGGAAAAAATTGCTTTAATGATGATGGTGATGACAGTCACTCACTACTTAGTGAGTTTTTACAATAGTCACTGTGCTAAATGTTTTACATACCTTCCAATTCTTTCTCTCTTTAAACTATACTGGGTAAGTGAACAGGAAATGGATTAGAAAGTTAAAGTATCTGAAGGACCAAGCCAGCTTAGCAATTAAGCACAATGATTGAGTAATCCCCCTGTATTTCGCTATGCCCTATATATTCTTGCCCAGCATTATAAAAACCAGAAGAGTGAAGGAAGCCTGATATTAGGTAGGAAAACTAACCTGGTATGAATGATGGGTGATTTGCATAAATACATTACTTCATTTCATCTTTACAACCCAGGGAGGTGGTAATATCTCCATATTACAGACAAGCAAACAGAATAAGAAAGGTTAAATACATCTCCTGCAGCCATAGGCTGGCTAGGGTCATTATTCAAAGGTAAGCCAATTCTGGCTTAGTCCTAGCAGTCTACCTCATGCAACTAAATGACAATGGCACTCACCTCAATTTTAAAGGTTAAGTTGTACTGAGATTAGAAAAGCAAAAACAAACAAAACTCCTTGACCCTGAAGTCACAAACTGAAAAATATATAGGGATGATATCATGTCACATCCCTTCGATGTACACAGGCTTCTCTGGAAAAGGCTCACTGTCATTAACTGGTGCTGTATGCCAGTTAACAGCCGACACACACATTCTCAGCTTCCTGGATGTAACTGTTATCCTTATACAAGAAAACATATACCCCCATAATAAGGTGACGGGTCAACATTTTTCATGGGTTGATAATTTTTCTTTTCCTTTAAATGAAAACGTCATTTATAACTTTCCAATCTGAAATAGTCTTGTAAGACAGCATTACGGCTATGTCTGGATCACGCTGTTACTTACTGAGTTGGATCCAGGGAAATCATATCCGCCCATGACCTTCATGTATGCTTTCTCTATGAGAGACACCCACAGTTCACTTCTGTTGTTCGAGTAAGAACAGAGCAATTCTCCCTTATGGTCAACAGGTAGCTGGTCATCAATGATCACCTGAATAAAGAGAACATTATTAATTTTCTTTAAGTGGTATAAAACATCTTAAAATCTTTTCTACTACAGGGAAAAAAAAATCAATCTTTCATATTGCTAAATAGAAAGCACAATGGGCCTATTACTGTAGTAGTGATAACCTCATTTCTAGAATGCGATCAATTTTAAAATTTATATGAGGTCTTTATTCAATCTTACAAACTAATTTCACTGTCAGGTAACAGCCTTGGTCAAGTGGTTAAATGTCATGGAACTACCATCAAAATTATTATGGATTTTAGAAATATACATTACACCTAAACTAACTACAAAAGGGCCTCATATTAAGGTAAATAACATTACTGTCCATTATTGCAACCATGTAAAATAGTGTATTGCCGCTCTAAATCTGCAAAAAGATGCACACTACGTACAGCTGAAAAGTAGAACATTATGGCTAAAAATACACTTAACAGAGAAAGTAATCACCACAAAGATACAGCTTCTAATTCATATTATAAAGTCAGTTGGGAAACATGGAAATAAGAAGACTTTTGATCTAACAGTACTAGGATAATTAAACAACTGCATTTTGGAGATTTTTTAACCAAGAGATAATTTAAAAACTACAGTACAGAAAAACCATTCTCAGTGATATTAAATTTTTTTAAGTGAACTTTAGATGAAGGTTTACAGAACAAACTAGTTTCTCATCAGTTAGTACACACGTTGTTGTATGACACTGGTTAACAACCCCACAACATGTCTACACCCTCCCTTCTCAACCCCGGGTTCCCTATCACCAGCTTTCCTGTTCCCTCCGGCCTTCCAGGCCCCACCCCAGGGCTGGTGTGCCCCTATAGTCTTGTTTTGTTCCATGGGCCTGTTCAATCTTTAGCTGAAGGGTGAACCTCAGGAGTGGCCTCATTATTAGCTTAAAGGGTGTCAGGGGGCCATATTCTCAAGGTTCCTCCAGTCTCTGTCAGGCCAGCAAGTGTGGTCTTTCTTTTTGGGTTAGAATTTTGTTCTACATTTTTCTCCAGCTCTGTATGGAACCCTCTTTTGTGATCCCTGTCAGAGCAGTCAGTGGTGACAGCCAAGCACCATCTAGTTGTGCTGGACTCAGTCTGGTGGAGACTGTGGAAGATGTGGTCCGTTAGTCCTTTGAACTAATCTTTCACTTATGTCTTTAGTTTTCTTCATTCTTCCTTGCTCCTGAAGGGGTGAGACCAGTGGAGTATCCTAGATGGCCGCTCACAGGCTTTTAACACCCCAGACGCTACTCACCAAAGTAGAATGTAGAACATTAACTCTGTTATGCCAAATGAGCTAGATGTTCCCTGAGACCATGGTCCCCAGAGCCCTCAGCCCAGCAATTTTAAGTAATCAGCTAGAGCAGTGGTTCTCAAAGAGTGTTCCCAGACTAGCAGCATCAGCATCACCTGAAACTTGCTAGAAATGCAAATTCTCAGGCCCCACCTGAGACTTAGTGAATCTGAAACTCTGGGGATGGGGCCCAGCAATCTATGTTTTAACAAGCCCTCCATGTGATTCTGTGTATACTGAAGTTTGAGTATTACTGAGCTACACAGCAACACTTCTCAGATTTTGATGTTTACTTGGCTCACTAAAATGCAGACTCTGACTCAGCAGGTCTGGGGTGGGGCCTGGGATTCTGCATTTCTAACAAGCTCCCTGGTAGTGCTCATCAATGGACCAACCCCAGGAGCCCGAGAGTCCTAACAATGCAAGGCCCCGAAAACATAGTTCAGAGTCCTTAGAGAAAGGAAAGTGGCATAGTTTAAAACTCTACACACATTTCAAAAAGGAACAGAATTTTAAAGCTTCTTGTATCTCAGATTATTATTTACATATAAATTCTTCTGTCCTAACAGATCTAGGTTGTCTGATTTCCTTTCAACTAAAAATAGTAATTAAGACCTATCAGGTTAATATTTATTTTAAGCATTAGTAATCATTAGCTTAACATTACTTTTGGAACTTTTTATATATTTTCCTCAAAACTATTAAGACTATACGTGTCATGATTTTTAAATTATCAACACATGATATTATTGGCTGTAACATGACTATCAATAACAGATTCAAAATCAACTAAACTGACTTAAAAAATGTCCACATAAATATTGACTCCACTATAGACTCGAAGGTGGGGAAGGAGAAAGAGGGCGGAGAGAGGGATTATTCACCTTTCTTGGGACACCATTGAGGTGAAGTTTTACCATATACTTTCCACATGGATTGTATTCTGGCTCGCCATCCTTATTCTGAGGGTAAATTATGCTTTTGTGAGAAAAATAAATATTGAAATATTAACATTCAATATTAGCCACTATACAGGATATTATGTTCAATTTAGACATATCTTATTATCTTGATAATTTCATAAAAATAAGTATGAGAATAATTTCCTGTAATAGGCCTACGAAAAGAATTTCACCTTAATTAAAGTGCTTGTTTACTAAAAATTAGTGAAGAAAGCACCCTATAAGATTACAAGTAGAACATTCCAGTGTTCTGAAAAGTAAACAGTGTATTAAGTGGACATATTTTATGCCACATTTGGACCAAATTGAACATAATGAATATTATTTATATTGTCTACTTATCCAAGACAGCAAGGAGCTTGAAATTAAGGACTGTATCTAATTCATCTTTATATCCTCAGTATCTTACAAAACCACTCAGGAAAAGCTGAATGAAAACTATATTGTTGCACGCCGTCCAGTCAATTCTGACCAACAGCAACCCTGTATATATGGCAGAGTAGAACTGCCCCCATAGTGTTTCCTAGGCTGTAATTTTTATGGGAGCAGATTGCCGGGTCTTTTCTCCCGTGGAGCAGCTGGTAGGTTTGAATTGCTGACCTTTTGGTTAGCAGCTGAGCACTTAGCCACTGTACCAGGGCTCCTTATTAAAAAAACCACAATGCTTAATTTTTATAAGGAATGATTTTAATCTAACTTTTAAAAATTGAAAGAAAAAGTATTTCAATAACATTTTAGTACATTAATGCAGTGCTAGCAACAGAAATGTCATTTTATATTTTCTAACAGCCACATTAAAAAAGTTGAAATTAATTTTAATAACATTTTATTTAACCCAACATATCCAAAAACATGATCATTTCAACATGTAACTGATACAAAACTCTGAAATATTTTCCAATTTTACACATTTTTCACGCTAAGTTTTCAAAGCCTGATGTGTATTTCATACTTACAGCCTCCCTCAATTCAGGCCAGCCCATTTCAAGTGCTCAGTATCAACCTGTGGCTACTGGCTACCACACTGTACAGCACAGTGATATGGTACCATACATATGACACAATTTTATTTTGATCAATTTCATTTATTAGAAAACATATTTATCCAAACATTATTTTACCTACATGTGCATATGTTCTTCAACAGTTTCACCACATCTTCCCATAGGCCCAAATCACCTGCTTAAACTCTACAGAAGGGTCGTGATATTCTGAGTGATATGCCCTCTCCCCTTCCTACAGAGATAAAGCTTAAGTTTTTAACTCCTAGGAAAAGGGTGTAACTATTACATGAAAAGGGCTAGAGGAACAAACACAAAATTTTACCTGGTAATCAACTTCTTATTAAATCGTCTTTCATAAGCTGCACTGATAGCCAGTGATGCCACAAAGGAACAATCTGACACTATTGTCTGTTAGCAAGAAGAATTTATTAATAAACTCATTCATGGCAAAAATAATTGCAATATTAACACAAACATATTTAGCAATGCACCTGTCTTTATTTTAAATATCTTTTTCACTGTTGCTTAAATAGGAAAATAATAGAAATGCCATGCTGCTGACCCAGACTATGAAGTCCTAGAAAATCCTAGAAAAACTAAGTATTTCAATGGAGTTAATTTAGAATAATTAGATATAGATGATGTATTCCTTACATGGATAAAAGCACACTCACTGAATCACATCATTAATATTTACTGACACAAAATTAAAAGCATTTTTTAAAAAGTTGCATTATAATGATCATTTAAAATGAATCACGGTATTTCAGGACCAATTTTTTTCTATCAGTGTGGAAGACAGCTGTGATTTCAATGCAAAAACAGACTGCAATAAAGCCACACTGTTGTCTGCCACTACAATGTTTTATATAAGCCCAATGTCATCCTATCTTTTATAGCCATTTTCTTACCAAGGTGAAATTCAGAATTTTCAAATTTCTCATCTGTAATCACATATTGATAAAAAGAATCTATATGAAAATGCATATGGTCCTAACAAGGTATTCACACTTTATTATCTCTGTATGTTTAAGGACGAGTCCCTGGGCGGTGCGAATGGTGAAGCGCTCGACTACTAGCTGAAAGGTTGGCGGGTGGACACAGCCAGAGGCGCTTCAGAAGACAGGCCTGGTGATTTGCTTCCGAAAGGGCACAGCCTTGAAAGCCCTACAGGGCAGCTCTGCTCTGCACACATGGGGTCGCCGTGAGTCAGAAGCAACTTGATGGCAACTAACAAAAGCAGCATGTTTAAGTCAAAATGTGCAGAATGAAAAACCCTTCCAATTACACATACAGCTGTATATAACATAAAGATTTGGGAAAAAATCCAAATCATATTTAAACCACTTTAAAATGTTTGCTTTCACAGAAAATTATGCAAAATGAACGTTTACCTGCTTTATGCTAAAACTGGACACAGTGTAAATCATTGTAGGATTGTTGGTGAGGTCTTCTGGTCGTACCCACTTAGAAAATGTCGTTTTTTGTTTAGGTGATAATGGTAGTTTGCCCCATCTATCACTGTGATAATAATCATGATAAATTAATCTTAAACGATAGCAAAAAACCGAAATTAAATTTCACAGAGAATTTTTTCTTTTTTTTAATATAGCGATCGTAGTTATACTTACGTCATCCTAAAATACTTCTCTGGTCCAATCTGGCTCTTTACACTTAGCTTTGACTCCAGTCAACCTGATCAACTTTCTCAATTAAAAAAATATGTCGAAAGATAACTTAAAACAGAATAGCAACCTAAAATCATTTATATTTGCTTTAAAAATATAATTTAAAAGTTTAATTTAGCATGGCTATGCTCAGGAAAAGGAGCCCTGGTGGCTCAACGGTTAAGAGCTCAGCAGCTAACTGAAAGGGTGGTGGTTTGAACCCACCAGTGCCTCTGCGGGAGAAAAGACCTGGTGATCTGCGCCCATAAAAACTGCAGCCTGGGCAACGCTGTGGGGCAATTTTACTCTGTCCTATAGGGTTGTTAGGAGTCAGAATTGACTGGATGGCACACAACAACAACACGCTCAGAAAATTCCATTTCAATAAAATGGAGCCATTAACTACAGGACAAGCTGATTCATTCAGAAGGACCTGGGCAGATAGATTCCTACCTTAGCTCC
Organism: Elephas maximus indicus; assembly: GCF_024166365.1. Classification (NCBI taxonomy): domain Eukaryota; kingdom Metazoa; phylum Chordata; class Mammalia; order Proboscidea; family Elephantidae; genus Elephas; species Elephas maximus. The sequence continues at coordinate 35,954,731 of NC_064845.1, read as the reverse complement.
TGACAAGCTCCTCTCTATGAGGCTAATGATGATAGCAGCTAACATCTGAGTGCTAACCACATGCCAGGCATCATGCTAAAGTGTTTTATATACATTATTCATTCAATCATTAAAACAACTCTTTTAAAGTAAATACTATCTTCCCCTGTATTTCTGGAAAATGCCTGAAGTGATTATATACTTGCCAAGGTCGTCCAGCTAAGAAGTAGCAGGACTGGCATTTAAATGCAGGTCTCTGGTGTCCAAATCTACCATGTTTATTCCCTTTGGTTCACTGTCTATTGGGAATATTCTCTAAAATTAATGTACAGCTCCAAACCAGAAAACATCTACTTTTTCTGAAATGCTTTCTACAGCAAGGACAATGGATTTTTTTTTCTTCACAATTAGTCTCATTAAACTTTTTAAAAAAATTATTTTGGTAAAATACACATAAAAATGTACTACTAGTGACATTTAGTTCGTTCACAACATTGTACAACCACCACCACTATCCAGAACATTTTCATCCCCGAAAGAAAACCCCACAGCCATCAGGCATTCACTCTGCATTCTCCCCTACTCCCAGCCCCTGACAAGCACTAATTCGCTTTCTGTCCCGATGGAGTTGCCAATTCTGGATGTTTCGTACTAATGGAATCATACAGTATGTGGCCCTCTGTGTCTGGCTTCTTTTGCTTGGCTAACATTCTCCATACTCATGCACGTTGTACTTCACGCCTCTTTATGGCTGGGTGATATTCCCTTGCATGGACGTACCACATTGTTTATCCCTTTTCTGCTGATGAACATTTAGGTTGTTCCTACTTTTTTGGCTACTAAGAATAATGCTGCTATGAGTATCTGTCTACAAGCTTTTGTGCAACAAAGGGCAATACAGATCTTCGGGCTTCAAAAGATTTCAAGGATGATATAAATTATATGATAAACAAACTGAAAAAAAAAATAACATTCTTTTTTCAAACAAAATTGATAAATATTAGGAAAAAAGATTTTTATAGTCAAGTATATGATCTAAACTCCTGGTTCAAGTGTTGGTTTTTTCATTGTATAACATCTCTAAACCTTTAATAAGCTAATGTTTACTATAAATCTCTTAGAGTAGAATATGTTACACAACACTTTTTGATGATCAAACTTTTTTGATGATCGTCTCATAGAACCACTAGTATTCTAGGGAATGTTGTGAGAATTATGAAATATCAGGAGCTAATTGCAAATAGAAAGTGAGCTGACAAAGTTTAGAATTAAAGACAGCCAGCACAAAATGAAGGGAAAATATAAGGCTAATTCAAGTTTATAAACTAATTACTTAATATTATTTACCTGCCATATGAACCATAATACAGAGGAAATCCAAGACTCCTTAATGTTTGTTCTCTCAAAAGTTATGACTAAATCACCAAGTTCAATGTTTTTTCTCAGAACTTAAAAAATGTTCTAAATGCTTTATAAATAATTTTTATGATTTTGTAATATATGACAAGAAAAAAAAATTAAAAAAAAAACCACTCTTTTCCTGTTCAGTCTTTTATCTCTGATCTAAAAAACATTTACTGTTATTTTTTTCTTCTGATTTTCACTGTAAAATGTAGAAAACAAGGAAAAATTTTACCACATAGAACAGTTAATTTTAGCATTCATTCTTGATTTTTCTCCAAAATTTAATAAACTCAGTAAATATTTACTGAGCACCTACTATATGCCAAGCACTGTGGTAGGCATAGGAGTACAACTTAGTTAAAACAGACATGGTCTCTCCTTACGAAGCTTATAATCCAGTGTGGAAGGCAGACATTATGCAAGTAGGCACGAAGAACAAATGTAAAATTACAATTATGACAAGTGCTATGCCTCAATTAAGAGAGTTTGTATTTTACTTTTTCAATAACACTGTTAGCATTTTACCACGTTATTAAATTCCTTGAAATGTCACTGAACTCCTTGTTTGTGGCTGTATAATTGTTCTTAGAGCCATCTGTACAATTTTTAAAATTTATCAGACCGTGAGCATTTTTCTATATTTTTTAAAGAACTGTTTATTATTGGTAGCATTGTATTCGACTGTATGGGTCAATTCTGACACACTAGTGGTTATTTAGTTTATTTCAGTAATTTTTCCTGTAACAGATGCTTTGATGAATGCTCTCATTACATAGCTCTTTGACTGAATTTTGGTTCCCTTGGGACAACCAGAAGCTGAGTGTCCGGAACCAGTGAATATTTTTAAGGCTTTTGACATAACCTGGCAATGTCCTGGAAGAATCTGCCAACTAACACTTTTATTAATAACTCTTTCCTAAATTGGATTGTATTAGTAAATGACACTATCATTCTATTTCATTTTTCTATTTCATCTCTTCATTGGCTTGTACTTCTGTTGTGATTCAATCACTGATTCCACAAACATTTACTGCGTCCTCACTTCCTGCCAAGCACTGTGACGCTGGCACTGTAAGCACAAGGTCAGGCAAAAGAAGAACCACATGTGCCCAACACCAGCCAAAGAGTGACAGAGGTGCTCCTGCTAGGTTCCTCCTTCTCTTATGCATAGGTCTCTTCCAACCAAATTTTTTTATTAAAAAATATGACAAAGTTTAATTTTAAGGCTTCTATGAATTAAATTCCACTTCAGAGTACTAAAAAGTACTGAGAAAATAAAATGACCTTGGAAGTAAAAATTAAAATATTAATAGTGCTTACTTACCAGAAAGGCATTGGGTAGGCAAAACGTTCCCTTAGATCAACACTCATGAAAGGAACATATTCTATACCATTTATTTTTGATGTTGTCCTATAAAACGCAAGAGAAAAAAAATCTAACATAAATATTCAAGTCTACCTTAATCACCAGAAGCCCTGGTGGTGCGGTAGTGAAGCACTGAGCTGCTAACTGATAGGTCAGCAGTCCCAACCCACCAGCCGCTCCATGAGTGAAAAAAGTAGAACTCTGCTTCCATAAGGATTCCAGCCTTGGCAATCCTATGGGGCAGTTCTACCTGTACTACAGGGTCACTATGAGTCAGATTCAACTCGACAGCACACAACACTTCTATCACCAATCTCATTTAAACTCCTTAAAATTTAAATGACAAGGTATGGTGCTGTAATTCAACTGACTTCATAGTGTTGATATCCTTACTTAGGCAAAATTTTCACAAAACAGTTGAATATCAGAGAATAACTAATTCAATTCAATGAGTTATTCTTTAAAATTGACATCTCTTACCACCAGAGCACTAGACTAAAGACAGGTCTGTACAAGAGATAATGAAGAAAGCTTATTCAACTTGGTATCAATGTTTCCAGATGGAAAACCCAGGTTCTGCTCTGCTCGATTCATGTCAGCCAATAAATGAGAGGGCGAGGTGGGTGAGGAGAAATGCACCTTTATTTCATTGTGCGAGGAAGGGAATAGTTAGGACTGCTGCTGTCAAGAGTGCTCAGCAAGGGGGAAGGTTACTTTTAAGGAGTTTACAAGTAGGACGTTCATACAAGTTATAACAGCAACATTCTTGATCCCACTACGCAGGCACAGCTGTGTTTACATATAACTTCACGCATCACGTGTTCAGAAAAGGCAGTTAAATTCTACCCAGAGGTAGAGGAGTTACTACGCATGAGGTCTAAAACGTTATCCTGAATGTCAACATGGCGCCTAAACCAGTTTCCACCAAATTCCTCTAGTTCTGTGCAGCAGCTAAGGTGAACGGAACTAGGATTTTAATGTAAAGCTATGGGGTGTGCCAAGTAAGCTACGTGGGGCAGTGGAATTTTCCACAACCTAGGGACCTCTGTCATACCAAGGACACAAAGCCAATTCTATCCTGGGTCCAAACGGAGAGAACTGCGTAGTTATTTAGAGATTTAAAAAACATGATGATTTACAACTCTGAAAAAAATATGTCCTTTGTATTTTCTGGTTATGGGAATATGGAATGCCAATGGAAGAAGGAAGTATTACAGATATCAGCTATGGCCTCTGACAAACTACAAAAATGAGGTTTGTAGTAGCTTTTTTTTTTCCCCCTTGTTTTGTATACATGTTCATTTGTATAAATTAACTATTTCCTCCCTTTATCTTTCTTTTTCTTTAGAGTTATTGCAGGATAACCTCACAATTTGGTCTTTCTTGCTGTTATGTGCTGTTGAGTTGGTTCTGACTCATAGCGATCTTATTTACAATATAATGAAACACTGCTCAGTCCTGCGCCATCCTCATGATCATTGTTATGCTTCAGCCCATTGCTGCAGCCACTGTGTCAATCTATCTTGTGGAGGGTCTTCCTCTTTTTTGCTGATCCTCTAGTTTACCAACCATGATGTCTTTCTCCAGGTACTGGTCCCTCCTGATAACATGTTCAAAGTACGTGAGATGAAGTCTTGCCATTCTCTCTTTTAAGCAATGTTCTGACTGTACTTCTAAGACAGATTTGTTCGTTCTTCCGGCAGTCCGTGGTATATTCGATATTCCTTGCCAGCACCATAATTCAAAGGTGTCAGTTCCTCTTTGGCCTTCCTTATTCATTGCCCAGCTTACACGTGCATATGAGGCATTGAAAACACCATGGCTTGGGTCAGGCGCACCTTAGTTCTTAAAGTGGTATTCTTAGCATTTTAACACTTTAAAGAGATCTTTTGCGGCAGCTTTGCCCAATGCAATGCGTTGTCTGAATTCTTGACTGCTGCTTCCACGAGTGCTGATTGTGGATCCAAGTAAAATGAAATCCTCGACAACTCCAAACTTTTCTCCATTTATCATGATGTTGCTTACTGGTCCAGTTGTGAGGATTTCTGTTTTCTCTATGTTGAGGTGTAACCCATACTGAAGACTGTAGTCTTTGATCTTCATAGTAAGTGCTTCAAGTCCTCTTCACTTCCAGCAAGCAAGGTTGTGCCTTCCGCATGATGCAGACTGTTAATGAGTCTTCCTCCAATCTAATGCCACGTTGTTCTTCATACAGTCTAGATTCTCAGATTATTTGCTCAGCACACAAACTGCGTTAAGTATGGTGGAAGGATACAACCCTGACACACACCTTTCCTGACTTTAAACTGCGCAGTATTCCCTCGTTCTGTTATAATGACTGCCTCTTGATCTATGTACAGGTTTTTGATGAACACAATTAAGTGTCCTGGTGTTCCCATTCTTCGCAGTGTTATCCATAATTTTTTTTTTGATCCACGTGGTCGAATGCCTTAGCATAGTCAATAAAACACAGGTAGACACCTTTCTGATATTCTCTGGTTTCAGCCAGGATCCACCTGACATCACCAATGATATCCTTTGTTCTGTGCCCTCTTCCGAATCCAGCTTGAGTTTCTGGCAGTTCCCTGTCCTGCTACACTGCTACAACCACTTTTAAACGATCTTCAGCAAAATTTCACTTGTGTGTGATCGTAATGATATTGTTTGATTATTTCTGCATGCTGTTGGATCACCTTTCTTTGGAATAGGCATAAATATGGATCTCGTCCAGTCAGTTGGCCAGGTAGCTGTCTTCCAAATTTCTTGGCACAGACGAGTGAGTGCTTCCAGTGCTGCCTCTGCTTGTTCTAACATCTCCATTGGTACTCCCTGAATTCCTGGAGCCTTGTCTTTTGCCAATGTCTTTAGTGCAGATTGGACATGATGAGACTGTGATTGAATGTGAGAACTAATACAGTCAGTAATGGATGCAATGACTTGGAACTGTGTGTCTTCCATATTGGAGAGAGGGTGAGAACTTTTCATCAGTATGAAGGACAGCTGTATTTTAAAGGTAGAAATATACTTGTTTTGTTGCGTATGCAAGTTTAAATGTGTGCCAAAAAACCAAACCTGTAGCCATCAAGTCAATTCCAACTCCTAGCAACCCTACAGGACAGAGTAGAACCATCCCATTAGGTTTCCAAGCCTTTAAATTTTTACAGAAGCAGACTGCCACACCTTTCTCCTGCAGAGTGGCAGATGGATTCGAACCTCAGACCTTTATGTTTGCAACTGAGCACTTTATCCACTATGCCACCAGGGCTCTTTTATGGATGTTGAGTAGCCAAAAAACTGGACTGTTGTTAACTGGACTGTTACTAATTTACTGTCTCTCAGTGCCAAAACCACCCTTCTTTGCCCTACTTTGTGCTGTGTTGGTTCGTATGCAATTTTTCTTGGCAAAGAGTCAGATTATTAGGAATAGAATTCAAGTTTCACAAGTGGAGAACACTCTCTGGTGACTGCACTGTAGCAAGGAGTCTGTAGCGCAATTTTAGGAAAACCCATTTTTAGAGCGCCTACGTGCCTTGCATATCTCTAAGCAGGCTGAAGCTCCTCCAGTACCTGACTTAAGAACAGGCACACTAGCACAGAGATAAATCCCATCTAAACTGGCTCAGATTATAATCAAGGGTTTCTACATTATCGTTGTTTTACATTTTACCATTTCTGAGGCTGCTTCCAGACACACTGATCTGACTGCCTAGACCAGGGGTTGGCAAACTTTTTCTATAACTGGCCAGACAGTGTATGTTTCAGGCTTTGTGATAAGGTCTGTCACATATTCTTTGTTTTAAAAAAAACAAAAATTAAAGTTACCATCATCAAGTAGACTCTTGCTCATGGCGATCCATGTGTGTCAGGGTAGAAATGAGCTCTCAAGGGTTTTCAGGGTCTGATTGTTCAGAAGTAGATCACCAGGTCTTTCTACCAAGATACCTCTGGGTAAACTCAAACCTCCAACCTCTTGGTTAGCAACCAAGTGCGTTAACTATTTGCACCACCCAGGGACTCCCTAGTTCAAGGCCACCATTTGCTGACCTAGACCCCCATGTGCCTAGACTGCTACTTCGAGGTAATAATTTTTTCCCTCTTAGGACTCTGGTTATAAAGCTGCATAGATTACAAGTGGTCTGCCTATAGCCCTATTTTCCTCCTAAGCCTTTAAGTGCCGAATTTTGCAGAAGGCTAGTTTTTTCCAGAAAGATACATCATGTCTCATAGAAATGCTAATATTGAAATGTATTAGAATTAACAACTTTGAACTCTTTCAAGTTTTGACAATATGATTTATAATTACAAAATAATAGTACGATACACTATTACACAGACCTGAATAGCATTCAACAAACTATGAGAAAAAATTACCTATGTTTATTATGCTAACAAAATTCCTCATTGTAATGAACCATAAACTGACTTACCTGAGCACTTCTATTTCTTCTGCTGTGTATCTCTGTCCTTGTGCATCACATGACTGGGGAGTTATAAACTGCTGAGGTCTTTCGAGGAAGGGATTAGGTCCTAGTGGAAAATGGGCTCTGGGTGGAGGTGGCTTTGGTTTAACATTTGCTGACTTGATTTTGTTAAGTGGTTTTGTCAAAGGCTCACTCAATGCTTCTGCTCTGTAACAAAAGAGGTGCAGAAAAAGTGTTCTGGTGTTTTTTCTCATATTTCAGCTTTCCAGAAAACAAGACTCACTTCAAGATCCAGTCAAGCATCCCTAATGTAAAATTAACATATACAATTCTTACATACAAATCAAGATTTCATTGCTTAAGATACTCGCAAAGTAAGTATTTTCTGCAAAAATATTCTATCAGCAACACTGAGAACTTACCATATGTCAGATATTAACGTTAGGGGAATACAAAAGTACACAAAACACATTCCTATCCTTAAAGTACTCACAGTTTTGTGGGGAAACAGACAGGTAATTACATCAGAAGTAACAGATCACAGGATGAAGTATAAAAACAGAGTGAAGGCATGGCAGAAGAACTTAATGAACTGGGAACAAAAAAGTCAGGGAAGATTAAAGGCGCTCACCTGAGGAGCAGGAAATCAATCTAAGAGAATAACGTGCAAATGTGCAGAAGTGTGAAATAGCACAGTGAGTTAAGGTCATTTCAAAAGAATGGATGTGGCCCCTGTAAAAATGCAAATGAGAGGCAACAGGAGATGAGACCAGAGAGGAAGGCAGGGGGTGGATCAGAAAAGGCCTCTCATGATATGCAAGGGAATTTTGACTTTGCTCTGTTGAAAAACTAACAAACTAAAAAGTAGAAGTTCTTAACCTAAGGTCCACATATGAGCTTCAGGAGTCTTGTAAACACTTAGAAATTACATGGGAAAAGAATTTTATATACATTGTTCCTAGACAGGATCCTTAATTTTCAACAGATTCTTAAGAGGGCCAATGACTGACCCACCTGCCCCCTCAGCCCACCACCATTAGGATGCACTCAGGAAAAGCTCAGGATGGGTTGTCCACATAGGTAATTAAACTCATCTACGATTCTGGCTGATGAAATAGAAATGGAGAAGACAGCTATGGTGCTCGTATCTTTATGAATTTGGGGAAACAAACTAAAGGTTAGTAGATGATGGTGATGAAAAGGAGGGATTACTGCTATACTTCAAAAAAAAAAAAACGCTGGGGGTGGGGGAGGTGACACAGCTACCGAGACAGAGCCTCAAAAAGAGATTTTATTAACTCATGCTATAAAATGTAAATGCAATTTTCACCCCTTCCTCCTGTCCATGACATTCTCTCAGAAGGTATAATACGCTTGTGCAAATCCATTCATTCTTTACAGAGATAAATTTCTGAGTACATATGTCAGGCACTCTGCTGGGGGCTTGATTATAGCATTGAACTAAGACAAAATTCTCTACCCGCACAGAGGAGCTTACACTTCGGGGATGGAGGCTGGAGGGGAGATAGATATTAACAACACACACAATGAATTAGCAAATTTCATGTATGTTAGAAAGTGGTAAAAGCTATGGCAAAGAATACTAGAGCAGTCAGGATGAAAAATGCTGAGGGAAGAGTGAAACTATAACTGGAATGGTTGGGGCAGGCCTCATTTAAAAGTAGAGATTTGAAGGAGGTACACACATTCTATAATTTGGAGTATGTGTATGGCTGTAAGCAGCCTCATTCTCAATTCTTTTTTTATCAGTAGCTCTAGAAGTCTCTCTGGAAGGTCCACTCTTTGGAAATCTAATATTACAGAAGTCTTCCATTTTTAATATCCCAATCATTTGTTTTACATACAGCAAAAACTAAATAAAATATTTCTTGACTAATGGCTATTTATTGAGATTAAGGCAGGGAACTTCAGAAGGAAAATTCACTCAGAAGAAGAAGGCAGACTTGTTCTAGGTCTCAGTGTAGAGACTGAGTTTTGCTACTATGGCCTCTACCACATATTTAGAGTGTTTTTACAGTAAGTAACAGTACATGCCATCCACGGATAAGAATATGAATGACCAAAACTCACCTATCCAGTGCCTGTCGAGCCAACTGTTTCAGCTTATTTTGTAGGGTTTTATCAGCAGTTTCAGAAGACTTGGGGGGGGAAAAAAAAGACATTCTATTATTTTTTAACTTGCTTGGAAGTGGTAAAACCACTTGCTTAGCTCATGATATTTCTAAGCAAAAAAGACTTAGAATGCACATTATACTTATTTCCACCTTTAAAAGGATTATTTAAAAAAGTGTTGAAAGTTTGTCACTGAGGTAAACTTGAAGGCCGCTTACTGTGGAAAGGCGCTAACTGGACTACAACTCTATGACCATGGTGCCATGGAAGGCTAAGTGGGAGAAACCTCAGAAGACCGCCACGTACCTACGGTCTCAGGTACCTACAGAGATCAGGCTAGATGGTTTCTCTGGACCAAAGGCCCTGGCCAAAAAAGCCAGCCCTCTGAATGATGCTGGGAACGCCATTCCCCACTTTATCTCATCCTCCTGTTAAATGCGCTGCTCTTTTTAAGTGGTATTTTATTGTGTTTTCAGTGAACGTTTACATAGCAGATTAGGTTTTCAAAAGAGATGGAAAGGTCCATGAATCTGCATATCATCCTCGTTTAGGGCCACGCTAATCTTCTCTCCATCATCTGATTTCACTACATGTGCTGTCTAAGCAAGTACTGCACTGCTCTCTTACGCACTAGGTGCTAGACGCCGAGACCCCCAACAAGGGTTCCTCAATGAGCAGTAAAAGCAACTCCGCATACAGACTTTATGCTGCAAATTAATAAAGCCCTTCCAAACCACTACCTTATTTTTTCATGTATGAAATTGTGGGGTTTACAATTACCCTTACCTGAAGAATCCGGTCTTTGTCCTTGGTTCCTGAGAGATAACCTCTAAAACCTTGGAATTTCTCCAATGAGTAAAAGTGTCTTTGATGAGGGCTTCAGTCCATGCTTACCTAACAGGTTACGCTTATGAGGTTATTCCAGGTGGCACTGGCTGTACCAGAAAGACTCACCTCGTGATACCAGCCAACTTCAAGGGAGGGGCAGGAATCAATCAAACGTTATTATGTAATGAAGCCCATATAAAGGCTTGGGACATGGACCTTCCAAGGGTTTCCTGGCTGGTGAAACACATTGATACACATGGGAAAGTGGGACACGGAAGCTCTGTGTTGGGAACCCTCTCAGACCTCAATCTATGCATCCTTTGTATCTTTTTTACTATAATAAAACTGCAATAAGAAGCGGAACACTTTCCGTGAGTTCGGACACTTCTACTGAATTATCAAAACAGAGTAGTGGGAGACAGAAGGTCAGATGTGAGGGGAGGCCTGGGGACACCCAAGCTTATGGCACGGCATCTTTAGAGAAGTAGTGGGAAACCTCCAAATTTGTAGTCAGGTCAGAAGTGAGGGTACCGTGGGGATCCCCAAGATTGCAGCTGGTTCTGAGGTCCTGGACAGACTTGACAGTCTGGAAGACTGTGCCTTTTTAATTTGTGAGATATGACCTAGCTCTGGTGGTTAGGAACAGAGGAAGAAGCATTACATTATGCAGTTGGCATCAAAATTGGACATAATTGAGTTGATTCCTTCATTTCAGTTGGTGTGAGAACTGAGTCCTTTTCATCAATGAAAAAAATTAAAAGGAAGCTTATGTAAATGCTTCCTGTAGTAAATTAATTTCAACCAACAAGGTATAAAAAATTTTTTAAAATATACCTGTAACTTAAAAAAAAAATTGCTTAATGACTCAACATCAAATTCTTACCAAAACGTTAAAATTCACTATACCTACTCCTCACTTATCAGCTATTTCATTATCTAACAGTTTGCACTTACAATAGTAAAAAATCTACTGTGCAACTATTTTGTGCATTGATGACCTACATCTGGCAGTAGCCAACACCAAGGTGCCAGACGAAGAGTTAACACTGCATGTGGTGGTTATGTGTCAACTTGGCTGGGCCATGATTCTCAGTGGTTTGACAGGTATGCAGTGGTGTAATTGGGCAGTTATTTAATGATGCTGTCCTCCTCCATTTTTGTGTAATGTCAATTTTTGCATAACGACCTGGTCTTTGGAACTCAACCATGTTGACAAGAGAGAAGTGGGTGCATTAACTGTCTATTCTTCATCATCTTTTAATGAGGAGTAACCTAGTTACATTTACGATAATATGATACTTTGCTACAATGAGTTGTTAGTAAAAGCCACTGGTAAAGAAATACATTTCTTAGCATAATTCCACTAAATTTCACTTCTCGCTATACATACAGTTTTCAGACAGAGATCCACGGCTTCTGTGTACAATTCTATAGCATCTTCGACATTCTCTTTTTCATCTTCATCAAAAGCTTGTGTGACAAGGAAATGGGCTCGTTCTAGGTCCAATTGATGTTTTGATTTCAAAGGATCAGCATTCTTTGACTGAACTAGGAGAGGAACATAAGCATACACAGAAGCATTACCTAAACATACCCACTGAACAACACACCGTTTTAATACATTTAAGACATTCTTTTCCAAAATCCTACAACTCTTTCACTTAAAAATACAAAGTCAAAAAACAAATCCTTAAAAACAGATCTTTCTCTTCCCATTTCAATCTTAATTTTAAGGTCATCCCCAATTGTTTAACTCATACACGACAGACACTAGATACCAAGAATACCAAGAAATGCATTATTTACTCACAAATTTTTTTCCTCCTGCATCTCTCTCCCTATTAGCACTCTCTTCATTAAAAAAAATAAAAAACAAGTTCTCCTCACACATACCCCCCAAAACAAAAAAATAAACAAAAACTTGGAAAATGCTACATCTCCATTATAAGGTAATTTTTGAACAATTTCTTTCAGTACAGAATAATCATCTAATATACTAGGCCCAAAGATAAAGTTCCTGCCATGTTTCCTGTTCACCTGGGTCCAGAATGTTGTTGTTAGGCGCCATCAAGTTGATTCCAACTCACAGCAAAACAGCTATATTTCTACTGCTCTTTGACATTCGTGTTTGTTTTTAATATAAAAGTAAATACCTGTAAAGGACTTGTATCCAGACTACATAAAGATCTCTTATGACTCAACAAAAAGGCATAATCCAATTCAAAAATGGGCAAAAGATCTGAACAGATACTTCTCCAAAGATACAAAAATGGCCAATAAGCATATGAAAAGATGTTCAACATCACTGGCCATCGCAGAAAGACGTATCAAAACCATGAGACACTACTTCATACCTGGTAGGAGTCCCTCGTTGGTGCTAACAGTTAAGCACTTGACTAGCCAAAAGGGTTGCAGTTCAAGCCCACCACCCAGAAGCCAGTCAGAAGCCAGGCCTGGCAATCTGCTTCTGAAAGATCACAGCCTTGAAAACCCTACGGAGCCATTCTACTTTGCACATATGGTTGCCATGAGTCGGAACTGACTTGACAGCAACTAACAGCAACAACAAGATGGCTGAAGTCGAACAGTCAGAGAATAACAAGTACTGGTAAGGATGTGAAGAAACTGGTAACCTCATCCTTTGCTGGCAGAACCGTAAAACTGTACAGCCACTTTGGAGTTCCACAAACCCTTAAATAGAGTTACCATACACCCTAGCAGTTCCATTCCTAGACACATACTCAGGAGAACTGAAAACAACATCCGCATCAAAACTTGTACACAAATGATCACAGTAACATTACTTATTTAGTGAAAACCCAAATGCCTATTAACTGATGAGTGGATAAAACAAAATGTGCTATCTATCCATGCACTGGGATATTATTTGCAAAAGTTCTAATACATGTTACAACACAGTTTAACCTAGAAAACATGCTAAATGAAAAGAAGCCAGACACAAAAGGCCACATATTCTGTCATTTCATTTATATGAAATGCCCAAAACAGATAAATGTATAGAGACAGAAAATAGATTAGTGGTTGTCAGGGGTCAGGTGCTAGTGAAGTTGGGATGGGTGAGGAGGTGGGGGGGCAGGGAGTGAACTGCTCATGGATACAGGGTTTCTTTCTGGGATGATGAAAATGTTCTAAATTAGGTAGTCATGATGGTTGCACAATTCTGGAATATACTAAAAATTAGTGAATTATATATTTTAAAAAGATGAATTTTATGATATGTGAATTATATCTCAATAAAGCTGTAATTTTAAGAAGCTTTATTAATTACATTTCATTAGTCTCTTAAAAGTATGTGGTAATGCTTTAAAACTTTAATCCTTATAACCTCTTTTAAGTACATACCAATCTCATTTACAAACTGAAGACACCAAAGGTCAAAAATGTTAAAATATCGAGCCCAGGGTTTCTCAACCTTGGGATTATGGACATTTTGGGGCTGGATAACTGTTTACTGTGGGGGAATGTCCTGTATATTGCAGGATGTTCAGCAATATCCCTGGCCTTTACCCAAACAGATGTCAGCAGCATCCCCTCCAGGTGTGAAAACCAAAAATCTCTCCAGATATTGTAAAACACCCCCTGGGGGTCAAAATCGTTCCTGGTTGAAGTCCCATAGGTTTCATGGCTACAGTGGCAGGGTAAGGACTCAACTGAGATCTGTTAATTCCAAGTCTGGGGCTCTTTATACTACACTGGTGATTTTCAAACTGTTACCCTTCCCCACCCAGAAGTCAACTCATCTCTCAAGAGTCTCCAGACTGTCAGCAGACTGTGTTTTAAAAACCGGGATTCTGAACAAGATTTTTTTTGAAAAAGGACTCTTCTGCTTAAAATAACAAGGAAACAAACAAGTTACTGGTGAAACAAATGGCTAAACAATCAAGGTAAGGTATGCTTTAAAAATTCTTTTTGAAATTTGCGTTTCACTGGCATTCAGCTTAACATTTAGTCCAGGATGTTTCAGGAAGGTATTTCGATGATAGTTCAATGTTTATAACTTTTCTCTCTACACACCTAATTAAAGGCTTCCTGAGGGCATGGACTGGTAGTCATTTTTCTATCACCCAGTACTTACCGTATAGCCCAAACATGCACTCAATAAATGGTGGTTGAAATGAAGGGAAATATCTATGGAAAAAACAGGGAGATGATGGAAGTAAGCATGAAAGATTACTTTCCATACTTCAAAGATAACTTCATTTGTAAACACTGTTTATAAAACAAGGTTTCCTGATTATCAAAGTGAAATTTAAGAACTTCATTTACTTGCCTGGAAAATGAAGTCTCTTTGAGGCCCTGATACACAGGTAGTCCACATTTCAATACACTCAATTTTGGGCACTGTCTTAAAGTGAACAACCTTGTCTCTTAAGGGGATTGTCCTAACAAGAAATCCAATTATCAAACCTACTTTAGCCTATGTGCTTATAACTGTTCATACTATTCAGATGTTGGGGGAAGCACTGAATGAGTGGAGGAAAGTAGCACAAAGTCTATCAAGCAATGCTAAATATGTAGAAATTCCTCTAAGCTGTTTGTAATTTTATTATACAATGACAGAAAGAAAAGATCAGAAAGAGCTCTTGGAGGGATGAATAAATTTCTAAAACAAATTGTTAACAGGTGATAATTTTCCTCCCATGTGAACAGATTTTGACATAAACCACTTACCTCAAACTAACAGAAAATGCTATCACTAAACCTGTGTGTACTTCTATCACAGCACTTGCCATGCCGTTTACTAAAATAAATACAAGCTGTCCCAGTTTCTGTTTTTCCAAAGTATGGTTTAAAGAAAGAGTTCAGCTAAGGTCTTGAGATAGAAGAGTCTGAGGTAGGAGAAACTGTGAAGTTACTGCTAAAATCTTTAAACACTGAGGAGGAATAATCACTTATTTTTTTAATATCAAGAGAGAGCACTGACATATATTTTAAAAGCAGACTCTAATGGGGTCCCCAGCCTGGCTCTGCCATTGAGTAAATGTTTGACTGTAGATGACTATCACTGGGCCTCAGGAAAATAAGGAGATTGGACTACATTATGTCTAAAATTCCTCTTCACTGATCCATCATTTATTTCCATATAGTCCAAATTTCCAATCATAAGACTGTTAAAGATGTGATTAGCCAATGAGCAACAAGAGTGAGGATCAAGAGCCAAAGGGGAAGATGAAAAAAAGAGAGAATATAAGGATAAAAGTAAAATGTGATGGAAGAAAAACAACAGTGACAAGTTTAGTATTCCTTTACAAACCTGCCGAATGCAGAGCTTGAACTCTTTCCAGATACTCATTTATTTTTTCTTGAATATGTTCTAGGCTTGAGCCTGCCATTTCAGCATAAATTAAGGCTTGTGCGGCTTCCTAAAAATAATAAAAAAAGTATTTAAAGGAACCCAGTAGATACATTAAAATTTCACTTTTCTTTACTAATTTCTAATTCACTATTGGTTTTCGTAAATAAACTAATGCCTTATATTTTAATACAATAAGATTATATTAAAATAATCTTTAATATATTAGTAACATTTTTCATAAAGTAAATAAGTCATATAATCCTCTAATACCTTTTCTTCCGTTCTTAATCTCTCAATTTCACACACTGTTGAGAATTTATGAATTCAAGTACAAGGACTACAAACATTTCCTCAGAATAGTTGTGGTTTACATGCTTTCTGTTTTCCTTTACTTTCATGCAACAGATCAGACTTAAAATTACATACCTCGAAAAGGTAAGCTGAGCCTTAAGAGCTGAAACTAGTAACAACAACCGATGACCACTACCCGTAAAACAAAACTAAGTATCAGGAAAAGAGGATAAGAATTATAAAGGTTAACTACTTTGCAGTGGAAAGATTTTTTTCCAACAAAAAATAAAGACTGCCAAAGGGTGACACATTTTAAAGCAGGTTTAAGTTGTATGAAATAAACTTACTTTAAGGAAAACTGGATTCTTTTTAGGCCAGTTATGCTATGATGGCAGTTCGAATCCGCCAGGCGCTCCTCGGAAACTCTATGGGGCAGTTCTGCCCTGTCCTATAGGGTCGCTATGAGTCAGAATCGACTCGATGGCACTGGGTGGGTATGCTATGACTAGTGAGAAAAAGCTTCCATTTTTCCCAGTGCCATTCTGGGAAGGTTACCTAGAAGGACCAGAGAACGCCTTCTCCAAGTAACATCACCTTTTCTGCAGGAACCTGAACATGTACACTTGGTGAGGCCTCACGCCTAACTGTCTGGATCCAAAGAAGCCATATACTGAATATCGCTTTTTGAATCCAGTTAATCAAGCAGGAGTTGATTCACTGAACCTAAAAAACCAGTAAGAAGAGCACTGTCCCAATTGGAAACTCAGCCTAAAGGCTATGCAGTAAAAAGATATTTCCTCAGATTCTATGACTCGGGTTATTTCAGGGAAAGAAAATATATATAAGTTTGAACATAAATGTTGAATATTGTATTTTATGGTCTGTCATTATCTAAACACCTTATAGTCACGCTTAACTTCAGTAGGAGCCCTGGTGGCACAGTGGTTAAGAGCTCAGACTGCTAGCCAAAAGACTGGCAGTTTGAATCCACCAGCTGCTCCTTGGAAGCCCCATGGCGCAGTTCTACTCTGTCCCATAGGGTCCCTATGTGTTGGAATCGACTCAACAGCAACGGATCTGTTTGGCTTAACTTTAATAAACTGAAGGATTTATACACACACACAAACCCATTGCTGTTGAGTCCAACTCATGGCGAGCCCATGTGTTACAGAGGAAAACTGCTCCACAGGGTATTCTTGACTATAATCTTTACAGACGCAGACCTCCGAGCCTTTTTTCCACAGTGCTGTTGGGTGGGTTTGAACCACCAACCTTTAGCAATCCAGCGCAAGTCAATCGTGCCATCCAGGGACCTTCAGATATGTTGAGGTTCGAGTTCAACCCAGCGGTACCTCAGAAGAAAGGCCGCCTCGCAATCTAGTTCTGAAAAATCAGCCACTGAAAACCCTATAGGGGTACCGTTCTACCCTGATTCTTACCCATGGCGTCATCATGAGTCAGGCTCGACTCAATGGCAAATGGTTTACAGAACGGTATCAGGGCAGAAAATACTAAATGTCTAATAAAGTTTATATAAATAGTTCCTGGAAGGACCACTTTTCTTACTTTCTTTGGAATGAAAAATTCTAAGTGACATGTATCTTATCCTATGGCCAAACAAGGGGCAATGCATAGTAGTTTCTTTTGCTTTAGAAAAAGCTATTCTCAACCGGCACCATTTTAACCTTTACCACAACATTTGTCAAAGTTATTTCACAAAACTACAACACACCGAATTTTATCAAAAAAAAAAAAAATATCACCTCATGGGGGGGAAAAAGAAGTCCAAATGGAAGACTGTGAAATACATTAGGTCCTCAAATATGATACCCACTGCCACTGAGTCGACTCCAACTCCCAGTGATTCTATAGGACAGTAAATCTGCCCCACAGGGTTTCTAAGGCTGTAATTCTTTCAACTGCCACATTTTTCTCTCGCTCCTGGTGAGCTTGAAACATCTTTCAACTAGCAGCCTAGAGCTTTAACCACTGTGCCACCATGGCTGTAGATTATAAAATGAAGATAATGAAACGTTAGTCTGAGAAAAGGAGATTACATGGTACTGTCAGTATATACACTTAGGGAGAAAAACACCACTGCTGTATTATCAAAGTCTGACATTCTTTCTTTAAAAAACAAACAAACAAACAAAAAAGGTTACAGTACCCTAAGGGTACAGTTATCTCCAACAAGGCTGTGGAAGGCCTGGCTAGGGCGGAGAGGTGCGTTTGCAAATCCTCAGGATTGAAGAGGAGAGGGTGGACTGTGGAAGCTCATGCCTTTTGATTTAGCAATTCTGCCTCCAGTAATTTAACCAAAAGAAGAATCAGGAAGTGTGCAAAGCATTAGTTATAAGGATACTAACTGTACTATCACTCACAGGCTGAAAAAACAGAATGAACCTAAACGTCCAATAGTTTGTAAATAAGTCAGGGTACATCCATACAATGGAATGCTATTAGCAATTATTAATAAAATTAGACGAGAAAATCTAATGATTTGGACAAACGTCCTAATGAGAAGAACAGGTTAAAAATAGCATAAGCAGTACTATCCAAGTTTGCTTAAAAAAAAAAAGTGTAAACACATGTTGTTATGTGCCGGCGAGTCGGCATGGAAAAACAATCACAAAATTATACATCCAACGTTAGGATAAGAGATGGCTTACATTCTTCCTTTTCTTCAACTAACATGCATTATTTGGTATATATACTAGATATAAAAAATCAGAGAACACTTCCCACTATTAATAAATCAGAGCCGAATGACAGTAAGAATGAGCTACTAACTACCCATACCTTGGGGGCCCTGGTGGCGCAGTGGTTAAGAGGTGGGCTGCTAACCAAAAGGTCAGCAGTTCGAGTCCACCAGCTGCTCCCTGAAAACCCCACGGGGCGGTTCTACTGTGTTCTATAGGGTCGCATCGACTCCACGGCATTTTTTTTAAACTGCCGCCATAACCGGTCCAAATGATAGGAATTCAGCCGCCAAGTCTAAAACCGGAGAAGTGGTCGCTCTACAGGCCGGGCCAATCATGCCACCGTCGCAGGAGCCCGAGTGGGCGTGGGATGTGAGTAGCCTTTGCAGCCGGGTCGCCTCTCCCCTCCGGGATCCCACAAAACAGGAGGACGAGCGAAATGCGGAGCCCACAGCCGGGGCCAAGCGGCCGGCGTGGCCTCGGCACCTGGAAGCCGCCAGGCTCCGACTCGGACGGCGGAGGTAGACCGGCCGCCGCCCCCTACCTTGTAGTAAAACACCGCCTCAGAGTAGCGACCTTCGTGGTCGCGCTGCACCGCCAGCCGGGCAAACTGCACCGCGTCCCGCTCCAGCGCCGCCGCGTCCATGGCGCCGAGACCCCGCTTCGGGGGAGGGAGACTGGGCGGCCCTGACGCAAGTAGACGCTCCCTGACCGGGGCGCGCCCCGGAACCGGAGGGAAGGCTCGGGAGCGGCGCGGAGGAGCAGGAAAGCTTCCTTCCGGTGGCCGGGGAGGAGAGCGGGCCTTGAGGGCTCCCGCCCGCCGCGACGCCGCGCCTCCTCAGCGCTGCCGAGTTTTCGTCGGGCCGCCCCACTTCGTGGCCGCCACGCCCACTGCCCCGCCCTACGGCCGGGCTGCGCACGCGCAGCCTGGCTCCCGGGCCTTTCCCTGGAGCCCGGGCAGCGGAGGCGGGGCTTGCGGGAGTGCGCGAGGCGGTGGGCGGGGTCAGGCACGAGGGGACGGGCCGACGCGCACGTGACCGCCGCTGGCACCGGATTGGGCGGGCGGAGGCAGGTGCAATGTCCGGGCTGCGGGTCTCTCGGCCGCGTGCGTGGCGTTGGCAGTGAAGGGGTAGGGTGTTTGTGGTGACGGCTGGCAGCAATGGGGATGCGCGCTGTTCAGCCTTTACCAAGTGGAAAGGGTAGGAATAAAGAATCAACGAAGAGCACCTCCCAACACCATCTGGACTAATTAAAAAAAGAAAAGGCATGTAAAGTGAGGATATAGGAATCTTCTGAGATACTCTTTAAAAAACCCGTTGCCATGGACTTGATTCCTACTCATAGCGACCTTACAGGACATAGAACTACGCCATAGAGTTTCCAAGGAGCAGTTTCCAGATCTGAACTGTCGGCCTTTTGGTTAGCAATCCAGCTCTAAACTACTGAGCTACCAAGGCTCCAAGATACTCTTTAATAGCATTTATTTCCAAAGAAAGGTGATACAACAGAACGCAGAAATTATTGAGTAATATATCCCAGGCAAGTAAAATTTTGCTAAAGACTACACTTGGGGAACTGCTGCTCTAGACTTCGAGTGGTGGAAAGCTCAAGGCTTGTTCCTAATCGAGACTCTTGACCCTGGCTTCATGGCCTTGAAATTCCAATGCTCAGGGAGAGTGGTCATGTTAATGATCCTTGTGGCCCATCCAATGTACTGGGTAAAGGGTTTTGAAACTTTCTTCTTCATCTCTTCTTCTGCGACCCTTCAGGCTATTTTGCTTTGGCTCCAGCCATGGGTCAGAGCACTGCTTTTCTGGGCCCAGCATCTCTCACATCTTGTAAGGAGACAGAGCTTTTATCAGTTGCCTTGGCACAGGTGGATAACCATGAACTGGTCCTACATTCCCCTCCAAGCTCTGTTGCCTTAGTCCCTGACTTCTTATAAAAACTGTCAATTTTTAGTAATCTTTTTTCCTTCCCATATAATGGAAGAATGAAATAATCTTCCTACCCACAAACACCTGCCCTTTAACTTCCCACATGAAAGAGCAAAAACAATTTTTGGTTGTTTCTTATTACACCTGCTCGATAGTATGATTGGGGACCAATTTTTCAAATCATTGATATACTGGGGACACTGGAACTAGAAGCTGAGAGCAGGAGATTCTGGGGAAAAATAGTGCAAAATAAGCTTTGTTTTCCAACAGATCTCATTAGTTTGGCCTGTTTGAAATATTAGGTTTGACTATTGAAATCAACTCAATGGCAGTAGGTTTTTTTTTTTTTTTGATATATGAAATTGCCATTCTTGTAGGTCAAAAGCAATGTAATATCTGTAATGCATATTTTCATATGGTTCAATCTAATTATGTATATACCCATAAAACCCAGTGCCCTCGAGTCGATTCCGACTCCTAGCGACCCTGTAGGATGGAGTACAACTGCCCCACAGAGTTTCCAAGGAGCGCCTGGCGGATTCGAACTGCCGACCCTTTGGTTAGTAGCCGTAGCACTTAACCACTACGCCACCAGGGTT
Source organism: Elephas maximus indicus (assembly GCF_024166365.1). Taxonomy (NCBI): domain Eukaryota; kingdom Metazoa; phylum Chordata; class Mammalia; order Proboscidea; family Elephantidae; genus Elephas; species Elephas maximus. Next base: position 35,933,757 of record NC_064845.1, on the reverse strand, counting down.
TCCAATTAAGTATATATATATCCTAATTTTATATACATCGTAATAACATATATACATATTTCTACATATCACAATTATCTTTATACATTCTAATTTTGTATCCTAATTTTATGTATATCATAATTATGTATAAACCAAAAAGCAAATCTGTTGCTATTGAGTCAATTCCGACTCGTAGCTACCCTATAGGACAGAGTAGAACTGCCCCATGAGATTTCCAAGGAGTGGCTGGTGGACTCGAACTGCTGATTTTTGGTTAGTAGCCAGGCTCTTAACCACTGCACCACAAGGGCTCCTTTAGGTATTTAGTAATAAAATATACCTAAAATTAGGAGATACATATATATGTCCATATATATTTGAATTACATATACACTCTACAGTATTAGGATATATAAGTTATGTATATGTAAAATCGGAAACCCTGGTGGCATAGTGGTTAAGTGCTAGGGCTGCTAACCAAAGGGTCGGCAGTTCAAATCCGCCAGGTGCTCAGCAGTTCGAATCCACCTGGCGCTCCTTGAAAACTCTATGGGGCAGTTCTACCCTGTCCTACAGGGTCGCTATGAGTCGGAATCGACTTGACGGCACTGGGTTTGGTTTTTTTGCTTTTATATATACATATCCTAACTATGTATACGTATAATATTAATCTTATAAATAAACATGCATATTCTGATTTTATGTGTATCCCGATTTTATATACATCCTAATTACACACACACGCACACATGCATAGACTCACACAGGCTCACACTCTCACACACAAGTGGTCTTGAATTTAAAGTCTGGCCAGTAATGGAGAAAGGGCTTGTTTGGACACATGGGTCTGTTGCTGTTGGTCCTTCCTGGTCTGCATCTCTTACGGACGGTGCAACCATTCATCTCACTGTGGAGCCTAAACAGCTATGCTGGATATATGTGAATTTCTGAGAACACAGCACCACCTTGTGTTTCTGTGTGGCACTGCATCTGGATATCATAGCGTGTTAACCCAGAGGGCCTTACTGTCACTAATTTATTCTTTCAACAAACAGCAATTTTTTAGGAGCCCTGGTGGTGCAGTGGTTAAGAGTGTGGCTGCTAAACAAAAGGTCGGCAGTTCGCGTACACCAGCTGCTCCTTGGAAACCCTATGGGGCAGTTCTACTCTGTCCTATAGGGTAGGAATCAACTCGATGGCACAATGATTCCCAAGCCTCTCTGGGCTCCATGGGACTAATAGCCCCTTCCCTGAGGCAAGGAACAGAAGTGTGCGAAGCAGGCTGGGAGCAGGAAGGTGAGTTGGACAGTAAACATCCCAGCTAACTGGAGAGGCAGTGCTCAGCTCTAGACAGTTCCAGGGGACGTGGGTCCAGAACTCTTAATTGAGAGAGGACGGAAATTCAAATCCTGGTGTAAAAACCCTTGATTTTTAAATAAAAACTAATTCAGATGTTTTTTTCTAAATACTGTGAGTCAATAGTGCACATCTGCCAGTTTCGATCCACTGGTTTGTACTTTATTCCTTTTCCTAACTTTAGAGGAGCCTCTTGAAGAGAAGAGGAGGTAAATGCTGACACCTGGGGATGCAATGGTATGTGAGAACCAGAAGAGTCTTCTTCCTGTGGGACTTTTGGCCTAGTAGAGGGACACAGACATCAATTTAAAAAAAAAACACATTGATGTGTGATTAAATATGAATGGAAGTGAGAACATCAAAGAAGTAAATTGGGAATATTCCTTAGAAGTGAGGATGGTGAGACTTTGTCATGATTACTTTGGACGCGTCATCAAGAAAGGCCAATCCCTAGAACAGGACATCATGTTTGGTAAAGTAGAGGTTCTGTGAAAATGAGGTGGACTGATATAATAGCAACAACAGTGGGCTCAAACATATCAAAGATCATGAAAATGGCACAAAACCAAGCAACGTTTCGTCCTGTTATACATAAAGTTGCTGTGCATTGGAGCCTCAAACTCTCAAAAGCCACTCACCGCTGTCAAGTCGATTACCGACTCATATGACCCTATAGGACAGAGTAGAAATGTCCCATAGAGTTTCCAAGGAGCACCTGGTGGATTTGAACTGCCAACCTTTTGGTTAACAGCTGTAGCTCTTAACCACTATGCCACCAGGGCTTCCATGTTGGAGCCTACTCAGTGACAATTAACAGCAACGGCTCCAAAGGTAATCAACTCGGTTGTGTAAGAGCTTATGAAAAGGAAGCTGACCTTAACTAGGGGTCAGCAAAGATTTTCCCAAGGAAGCAAAACTTGGGGTGGAAGATTAGGAGAGTGGGAACTGTTGAGGGAGAGAGAAGAGTGTTCCAGATAGAGTGAACTGCATGAGCAATGGCCCTTTGGCAAAACCGAATATGGAATGAGAGGAGGCCAGTGTGGCTAGAGCAGAGAGAGCAAAAAGGATGAGATGCACCAGGAGGTTCAGGAGGTGGGTGGTCAGGCAGCAGACCATGAAGGGCCTTGTAGACCATGTTAAGGATTTGGGTTTCTTCAGTACGTATAATTTTTGTGCTTCTTTAGAGGAGTTGTAACTATTCATAAGGATTGATATTTCAAGGATTTTTATTCTTTATTAGAGGTCTTTCAAAGAATGAAGAAAAAATTTGCTTTTTTAAAAAAATATGATAAACTCATTCCATCTAGCTATTACTGTATGGGCCCATTGGATCCTTTTATAAATCCAAGTTATCTTTTGGAATTTTAGTAATCTCATTTTCCCTATGTTATGGATTGAATTGTGTCCCCCCAAAATATCTGTTGTAAACCCTAGCCTGTGGTTTGGGAATGGGTAGCCTTTGTTATGTTCATGAGGCAGGATTAGTGTAGGGTGTGTCTTAAGTCAATCTCTTTTTTCTAACTTTTTTATTTTGTTGAGAATATGCACAACAAAATATACATCAATTCAGCAATTAAGTCAGTCTCTTTTGAGATATAAAAGATTAAATGAGCAAGTGAGTAGCAGAAATAGGGGAAGAGAGCTGCCAAGTCACGTGATGACTGCCCAGGAGCAGAAGCTCAAACAGACAAGAACTTTCCTCCAGAGCCGACAGAGAGAGAAAGCCTTCCCCTAGAGCCAGCACCCTGAATTAAGACTTCTAGCCTCCTAAACTACAAAAAAATAAATTTCTGTTCATTAAAGCCACCTATTTGTGATATTTCTGTTATAGCAGCACTACACTAGATAACTAAGACAGAATTTGGTACTGGGAGTGGGTGTCACTCTAACAAATACCTACAATATGGGAGTGGTTTTGGAATTGGGTGATGGGTGGAAGCTGGAAGAGTTTTAAGATGCCTTATAGTAAAAACCTAAATTTCCTGGAAGAGACTGTTGGTAGAATTACGGACATCAAAGGCAATTCCGGTGAGGGCTCGGAAGGAAGTGAGGAGAGCTGTAGAGAAAGTCTCTATTGTCCTGGAGAATACGCATGGTGCCAGCAACAGAATGTTTCTAGAAATGTGCATGTTAACTGTGCCTCTGGTGAAGCATTAAGAGAAAATGATGACCATGAGATTGAACAGTGGAAGAAGGGCAATGTTTTTTATGCGGTAGCAAAGAACTTGTCTGAATTATGTTCAAGTGTTAGGTGGAAGGTAGAACTTGTAAGTGGTGAACTTGGATATATGGCTGATGAGATTCCTAAGCCAGATCTTAAAGGGACCATGGGGTTTCTCCTTGCCACTTACAGTAAAATACAAGAGGAAAGAGGAACTCAAGGCTTATCCTTGCTTGGGTCACGCCTTTTATCTTACAAGAGATGAGAGAAGAGAGAAGTGAGCAGATAGAGGAGGGACATGACTACGACCAAGAAAGAAATGGTGGGAACAGAGCACATCCTTTGGACCAAGGGTCCCTGCACTGAGAACCTCTTAGACCCAGAGGAAGATCGATGCCAATGCACGTGGATATGTCCAAGGAATGCTGGGACCACAGATGTTGAAAGGCGACAAAGACCTGACCCCAGAGCCAACAGAGACAGAAAGTCTTCCCCTAGAGCTGGCACCCTAAATTCGGACTTCTAGATGTAGCTACACAATCTTTTGTTAAAGAGATTAAGCCTGTGACTGATGGATATAACCAACTACCACAGCAGAAAATCCATCAGCTTAAGCTGAAGGGGACAGAGAATAAAGGAAAGAACGTTGTCTGCCTCTTGGAATTCTACAGGCAGGAAATAGGCCAAAAGTGCTACATGTTTTCCTCCAAGAAAAGAAAAGGACCATCTCTGGAGCAGCTTGGAGATCAGCACAACTGCTGGAAGGAGCACAGGAAGCAGAGCCTTCTCGTTTTCAAAGGGTGGGGCCATGTTCTCCTGGATCTCAAAGCCTCCTAGGTTTCAAAGAGTTGGATCTTCACTAACTCAGTTCTGGAGTGTGGGCTGCTGTTAAGCTGTGCCAGGGGGATGGAGCCACCACCCAAAGCTGGGGGGTGGGTAATGCTGCCATGCCCAAGGGACAGAAGAATGGAGACTGCCGGGGGCTGAGGGGGTTGCCACTCAGATGGACTGGGAGAATGGGGCTGCCCAAAACTAAGGGAGCAGAGTTGCCATACCAGTGGGCCTTGAAGGCAGAGCTAAAGCTCAGGGCTGAGGGGCCTCCATCCAGAATGCAGAGAGCATGGCCAACGCCCAGAGTCTGGCGGGCAGGGACATTGCCTAGATGGTCTCAGAGAACAGAGGATTATTTTCAGGCCTTGAGAGCTAATGTAAATTGTTCTGCTGAATTTTGAACTTGCTTAGTTTCCATTATCCTTTCTTTCTCTTCAATTTCTCCTATTTGTAATAGAAATGTCTGCCTTGGCCTCTTCCATCATTATACTTTGGAAACAGATAACTTGTAGTCTAGAGTTCAGAGGTTCAGAGATGAAGAGAAATTTTGCCCCAGGATGGAATACACCTAAAGTCTCATCCATATTTGACTTAGAGGATTCAGATGAGATTTTGGACTTGGAGTTGATTTAAGAAGGCTTCTGGGGTGGTATGATGGGGTGAATGTGCTTTGCATGTGGCAAAGACTTTTTTTAGGAGAATAATAATTTTTTAATTTTTTTAATTGTGCTTTAGATAAAGGTTTACAGAGCAAATTAGTTTCTCATTAAACAATTAATACACATACTGTTTTGTGACATTAGTTGCCAACCCCGTGACATGTCAACACTCTCCGCTTTTGACCTTGGGTTTCCCATTACCAGCTTTCTTGTCCCTTCCTGCCTTCTTGTCTTTGCCCCTGGGCTGGTACGCCCAGTTAGTGTTGTATACATGATTGAGGTACATGTATTATTGTTTGTTTTATGGGCATAGCTAATCTTTGGCTGAAGGGTGAACCTCAGGAGCCCCTTCAGTACTGAGTTAAAAGGCTGTCCAGGGAGGACGTGAATTGTTGGACTGAATTGTGGCCCTCAAAAATATGTGTTGTAAATCTTAGCCTGTGGTTATAATCCCATTTGGGAATGGGTAGTTTTTGTTAAGTTAATGAGACAGGATTTTTGTTATAGTAATGAAACAGCGTGCATCTTAAATCAGTCTCTTTTTTCAAATTTTATTTTGTTGTTGAGAATATACACAGCAAAACATGTGCCAATTCCACAGGTAAATCAGTCTCTTTTGAGACATAAGAGATTAAACAAGCTTTGTACTCTTCTGGTTGCTTCAGGAGATGATCTGTCAGTGCAGCAGCAGAAGAAATGGTTGCCGACTAATCTAACACTTATTTCATTTGCCTCTGAGCTGCCTGGAATTTCACCTTCTGGAGACTGATCACCCTGGGGAGACAGAAGCGTCAACAGCATCTTCTGCAGAGCTCAGCCATTAGCAGGAAATGTGAGTGTTTATTGGGTCCTTTTATTAGAGTCTATGAGTGCAGATTCATAATACTTTATCACATCCTTGGAGCCAGATGTGTTTCGGAATTCGGAATTTTTGTATATGTCATATATTGCAGAACACTCTCAGTGGAATCTGACTGATGCAACCTTGTATAATCAAATGCATCAATAATTTATGTAAAATGTATGAATATTTATGCCCCTGTAGTCTCTGAAAGATGCTGGGAAGAAGATGAATACACTGGATTCAAGGGAGCTCAGAACCAAGCCATCCCTCTCTGCTGTTGTCTAGTAAAGACCACCAATCACCCACCCTCGCTTCCATCCTGCCCTCTGCCCCATCCTGCCCTCTCGTGGCCTAGAGACTACATCCAACTCTTTTCATACCATTCCCCCTCCCACAGTGTTTCAGTTATCTATTGCTGTGTAACAAACCACCCCAAAGCTCAGTGGCTTAAAGTGACAACAATTTGTTATTTCTCATGATCCTGTGGATTGAGCTGGGCAGTTCTTCTGCTCCACAAAGTTGAGCCACATGAGTCACTCATGTAGGGACATTCGATTGGGAGCTTGGTGTGGCCTGGACTGTCCAACATGGCCCCTCATCCTCCAGAGTCCCTCACCATGTGGTCACTCATCACTCAGTAGGCTAGCTTGAACTTTACAGGGCGGTGGCTGGCTCCAGGAGGGAGCATGCCAAGAGAACCAGCCCCAGTTTGCAAGTGCGTGTCATGCTTCTGTTTGCATGACACTATGCTAGGTGGCAGGTTCAGAGGTGTGCAGCTCATCTTCCCCTCAAGAAAGGACCCACGGCCCGGGTGTGAGGAGTGTGGTTAGCTGCCTCAACTTTTGAGTGAAGATCGTGTTCTTCTTAGAGTAGCCCTCAGGTAATTACTGAACAATGTGGTACGTAGCCAAGGTTACATTCTTAGGGCCTAGACATTTGTTCGCAACCCAGAACTCTTTTAATGGGCAACCTTTGCTTCAGAGCTCTTCACTGGGCTGGCAGAAACTTTGTCAGATCAGTTTCACAGTCTGGTAGATACTCTTGCCCCATCTTGCTTCCACGCTTTTTCTTTCTTAGGTGTTACTCCCCAATAAACATTTTGAATTTCCAGGACTTTGAGCATCTGCTTCCAAGAGAATTCAAATTGTGAGACAGCCAGAAAATATCACACCAAGAAATTGCTTGAATGGCAAATTTCAGGGTCTGAAAATTGCTGGTGGAATGTCTTAAAGATCCACCTTTTGACACCGTTGGTGTCAACTAAGCAGGAAGGCCCTCAGAGACAGTAGCCAAAAGTTTATGTAATCTCCAGGTGGGTTTTGGGCAGAAGGTTGCAGTGGTTAATGTCCTAACAATTACCAAAAAGATGGAGTGTGTGCATGAGTGTAACGTAAGTTGGAGACTTGGCTTCAGAGTCATTAGGCTCAGCAAATACAGAGAGATGCTCTTTGGAATAAGAGTGGGCTGAGCAACTCAAGATGAATTCCTTTGCTTTACAGTTAATCAGGCCAAGTGTAGTTGCCCCTCCTCTCCCTAACTTTTTTGCTGTTCTTTTTTAAAATTTTATTGTGCCTTAGGTGAAAGTTTACAGCACAAATTAATTTCTCATTCAGAAATTTAAACACAAATTGTTTTGCGACATTGGTTGCAATCCCTGCATTGTGTCAGCGTGCTCCCCCTTTTCGTTTCCACCCTAGGTTCCCCATGTTCATTTGTCCAGTTTTCCTGTCCTTTCGTGCCTTTTCCTCTTTGCTTTTGGCCAGGTGTTGCCCATTTGGTCTCATATACTTGATTGAACAAGGAAGCACGTTCCTCACAGATGTATTGTTTGTTTCATAGGCCTGTCTAATCTTTGACTGAAAGGTGGACTTCAGGAGTGGCTTCAGTTCTGAGTTAGCAGGGTATCTGGGGGCCAGAGTCTAAGGGGTTCCTCCAATCTCTGTCATACCAGTAAGTCTGGTCTTTTTTTTTGTGAATTGGAATTTTGTTCTAAATTTTTTCTCCTGCTCTGTCTGGGACTTTCTATTGTGATCCCTGTCAGAGCAGTTGGTGGTGCCACCATCTAGTTCTTCTAGGTTCAGGCTGGTGGAGGCTATGGTTCATGTGGCCCCATAGTCTTTTGGATAAATATTTTCCTCGTGTCTTTGATTTTCTTCATTCTCCTTTGCTCCAGATAGGATGGGATCAATAGATGTATCTTAGATAGCCACTTACAAGCTTTTAAGACCCCAGACGCTATTCACCAAAGTAGGATATGTTATGCCAATTGACCTAGATGCCCCCAAGACAACAGTCTCCAGCCCTCAGCCCCAGTGTCATGGACTGAATTATGTCCCCACAAAATGTCTGTCAGCTTGGCTAGGCCATGATTCCCAATATTGTGTGATTTTCCACCATTTTGTCATCTGATGTGATTTTCCTGTGTGTTGTAAATCCTATCTCTATGATGCTGATGAGGCAGAATTAGTGGCCGTTCTGTTAATGAGGCAGGACTCAATCTATAAGATTAGGTTGTATATTAAGCAAGTCACTTTTGAGATATAAAAGAGAGAAGCAACCAGAGAGACATGGGGACTTCATTACTATCGAGAAAGTAGTACCAGAAGTAGAGTGCGTCTTTTGGACCTAGAGTCCCTGTGCTGAGAATTTCCTAGATCGGGGAAGATTGATGATAAAGACCTTCCTCCAGAGCTAACACAGAGAGAAAATCTTCCCCTGGAGCTGATGCCCTGAATTTGGACTTCTAGCCTACTGGACTGTTAGAGAATACATTTCTGTTTGTTAAAGCCATCCACTTGTGGTATTTCTGTTACAGCAGCACTAGATAGCTAAGACACCCAGTAGCTAAGCCTCTTAAGGTGTTTGGATGTGTCTAGGAAGCTTCTATGACTCTGCTTTTGTCAAGCTGTGCTGACTTCCCCTATATTGTGTGTTGTATTTCCATTTACCAAAGTCAACACTTGTCTATTATCAAGTTAGTGACTCCTCCCACCACCCCCTCCCTGGTAACCATCAAAGATTGTTTTTTTCCTGCAAATAAACCTTTTCTTGTTTTTTTATGATAGTGGTCTCATACAATATTTGTCCTTTTGTGATATGACTTATTTCACTCAGCATAATGCCCTCCAGATTTATCCATGTTGTGAGATGTTTCACAGATTCATCATTGTTCTTTATTATTGTGTAGTATTCTATTGTGTGTATGTACCATAATTTGTTTATCCATTCATCTCTCTTGATGGGAATCTAGGATATTTCCGTCTTTTTACTATTGTGAATAATGCTTCAATGAACATGGGTGTTCTTATGTCTATTTGTGTGACAGACCTTCTTTCTCAAGAATATATTCCTAGTAGTGGGATTGCAAACTATAGATAGCATTGCGAAGAATGGGAATTCCAAAACACTTAATTGTGCCCGTGAGGAACCTGTACATAGATCAAGAGGCAGTCATTCGAATAGAACAAGGGCATATTGCATGGTTTAAAGTCAGGAAAGGTGTGTGTCAGGGTTCTATCCTTTCACCATACTTATACAATCTGTATGCTGAGCAAATAATCTGAGAAGATGCACTATATGAAGAAGGAGGTGGCATCAGGATTGAAGGAAGACTCATTAACAATCTGCATTATGCAGATGACACAACCTTGCTTGCTAAGGTGAAGAGGACTTGAAGCACTTACTAATGAAGATCAAAGTCCATAGCCTTCAGTATGGATTACACCTCAACATAAAGAAAAGAAAAACCCTCACAACTGGACTAATAAGCAACATCCTGGTAAATGGAGAAAATATTGAAGTTGTCAAGGATTTAATTTTACTTGGATCCACAATCAACACCCATGGAAGTGGCTGTCAAGAAATCAAAAGATGCATTGCATTGGGCAAATTTGCTGCAAAAGACCTCTGTTAAAAGGCATAGATATCACCTTGAAGACTAAGGTGCACCTGACCCAAGCCATGGTGTTTTCAGTCTCCTGATATGCATGTGAAAGCTGGACAATGAATAAGGAAGACCAAAGAAGAATTGATGCCTTTGCAGTATGTTGTTGGCAAAGGATATTGAGTATACCACGGACTACAAGCAGAATGAACAAGTCTGTTTCGGAAGAAGTACAGCCAGAATGCTCCTTAGAAGCAATTACGGCAAGACTACGTCTTACATAGTTTGGACGTGTTACAAGGAGGGATCAGTCCCTGGAGAAGGACATTTGTGGTTGGTAGAGTAGAGGGTCAGCAAAAAAGAGGAAGACCCTCAAAAAGATGGATTGACATGGTGGCTGCAAAAATAGGTTCAAGCATAACGACGATCGTGAGGATAGTGCAGGACTGGGCAGTGTTTTATTCTCTGGCACGTAGGGTTCCTAAGAGTTGGAACTGACTTGACAGCGCCTAACAACAACAGTGGGATTGCTAGATTGAATGGTATTTCTATTTCTGCCTTTTTAAGGAGGCGCCATATCATTTTCCATAGTGGTTGTACCGTTTTACACTCCCACCAGCAGTTTCAATTGCCCTAGTTGCTCTCAAGATTCTGTCTTTGTCTTTGGTTTTGACAAGTTTGATTATATGTCTTGGTGACTTTCTTTTTGGATCTACCCTGTGTGGGGTTCATTGAGCTTCTTGGATAGATATCTTCTCGTCTTTCATGATATCAGGGAGTTTTTCTGCCAGCAAATCTTCAACAATTCTCTCCGTGTTTTCTGTTACCCTCCTCCCCCCCATTCTGGTACTATGATAACTTATAGGTTTTACCTCTTGATAGTGTCCCACATAATTCTTAGGCTTTCTTGATTTGCTTTTTAACTTCTTTTTTCTGATTTTTCCTCAAATAAATTGGTGTCAAGGGATTTATCTTCAGTCTCACTAATTCTCACTTCCATTGCCTCAATTCTGCTCCTGTGACCTTCTGTTGAGTTATCTAATTCTAAATTTCTGTTGTTTATCTTTTGGATTTCTAGTTGCTGTCTCTCTATGGTTTCTAGCAGCCTATTAAATTTGTCATTTTGTTCTTGTATAGTTTTCCTGAATGTCTCTGTTGCTTTGTGTGTGTGTGTCTTGGCTTGGACTTAGTTTTGCCTGATCTCCTCCCTGATCTCTTGGAGAGCTCTGTATATTAGTCCTTTGAATTCTATCTCACGTAATTCTATTACCTTATCTTCCTCCAGGAGGTTTCCTGGTTCTTTATTTTGGTAGCTTGCTGGAGCCACCTTGACCTGCTTGTTTATGTGATCTGATACTGACTCTTGTCTCTGAGGCATCAATAAAAATAAGTTATTATATTTATTTTATGTCTGCTTACTGTGTCCTAACTTTTTGTTTTGTTTTGGTATGTCCCAGTAGGCTGGGTGTGTGAGCTACTTTGGTTATTGGCATCTTCGAAGAGCTCATGTCCTGTCTCCAGGTGGTTAGAGCAGCTACTAGGTATGCAAGCCCAGGAGTCTGTTCACTTTTCTTTTGTGGGTGTGGCACAGGCGTCCAGGTCATTGGTCACCAAGTGTGTGGTGCAAACTCTCACCTACAGTCCTAGATGGGCAGGGTTGCATAGGGGTGTTTGGAGCAGACACACGTATCTGACTGCAGTAGGGGGCTATATGCGGAGCAAGGCAGGGGGCTGACGGCTGCCCCTGGGTACCTGGGCAGAGGAGGTGTCCCTGTCCCCTGGGCATGTAGTGGGGGGAGGTATTGCAGCCAATTCTTTGGCACCTGGTGTTCTTGGCTGGAGGGCCTGGGAGTTACCACTTATTCTCAGACCCCTTTCATGGGAGGCTAGGTGGAATGGATGGTACCACCAGCCTTTAGGCCCCTGATATGGGTGGGTGAGGTCCCTGCTTAAAGGACAAGGTAGTGTCAAATGTCATAAATCTGCAGGTCTCCCTTGGCTGCTGCAGTTGAAAATGGACTTCAGGTGTATGCCCTGCTGTTTTATGCTAATGAGGGCATGTGGTGTTGAATTGTCTCACACAGGTCTAGGAAGGGGTGGAGGGTTCAGCCAGTGGCTGGGTGAAAGAGCAGGATCTCCTGACCCGCCCTGAGTTCCAGGCTTAGGGAGCACGGCATTTTTTAAAGCCATGAGACTGGTTTGGGCATGGATAGCTCTGAGTTCCAGTTTAGGGGGTGTGGCAGCTGTTGAATACTGCTGGACTGGTGTCGGAGCAGAGCAGGGTGGAGTGTGGGTGAGGGGAAGGAAGCACTTCTCTGCTGTGAAACTCTGTGGGGGAGGGGTCATTTTTCCCGTTTGTGGTAGGTTAGACACTTGCACTTAACTTTCACAGATCCGGAGCCGCTTCCACCCAGTCCTGGAGGCGTATGCAGTCTCTCCACCACCTAATCTCACAGTATGTGGTGAGACACATCCTGAGTGCTACTGCTCACCTTAGCCTGTGTGTGCCGGCCGACCCGTCCAGCAGGGTGCCGGCAACCACTTGACTGGCATTTTTCTGCTGCTTTTGAATTGTCTCTCCTTCCCCATGCCACTCAGTCTAATTCTTCAGCTTTGTCTTTGATGATCAGGGCTCCTAGATAGTAATATATAGTTGATTCACTTGTTTTTTTTGGTGTTTGTTTTAAGAGGGACAACAGGAAGCGTTTGACTATTCCGCCGTCTTAGCCCTGCCTCCCCTACTCTATTCTTGATGAGCATTTGTTTGTTTCTGGGTTTGGGCTATTATGAACAAAAGTTGCTAAGAACCTTTTTATACATGTCTTGTAGTAGACATATGCACTCATTTCTCTTGGGGATATACCTGGAGTGGAGTTGCTGAATTGTAACATATGCATATGTTCCGCTTTAAAAGATACTGATAAATACTTCTACAAAGTGCTTATGTTAGTTTACACACCCACCAGTAATCCGTTTGCTTCACATCCTCACTAACACTTTATGCTGTCAATCTTATGAACGTTAGCCATTCTGTGGGTTCTAATTCTGTGTACTTAGTTCCAAACACTGCTGATACTACTAGCCACAGTGAGTAGGTAAGCCATCCACCAACACCGTAGGATGTTCTTGATCTCTATATCAGTGACTATTTCCTCTCCCAACCTAATACTCACCTTGAATGCAATTAAAGAGATGTTTAGCTTTTTTTGTAATGGGGCTACTATACCTGCCCAGATCCTTTTATTTCCTCTTTGTTAGGTTAAGCAGATTGTCGGACTGTTCCAGAGAAGGGTCGGTGGGTATGTTAGATTGGTATGCTTTTTACAAATCTAGAATATTCTCTTCGTAACTTAAATATTGGAAACCCTGGTGGCGTAGTGGTTAAGTGCTATGGCTGCTAACCAAGATGTCAGCAGTTCAAATCTGCCAGGTGCTCCTTGGAAACTCTATCAGGTAGCTCTACTCTGTCCTGTAGGGTTGCTATAAGTCGGAATTGATTCGATGGTAGTGGTTTTTTTGTTTGTTTAATGTAGACATTAGGTTGGATTAGATATTAGGAAATTACCATTTTTTCACAGGCCAAAACGATTCCATGAGAGAAGGGCTGTGTCTATTTTTGCTCACCACTGCATCCCCAGGAGGTAAATGCTGCTGTTCCTAAGACCCCACAAAAATGATGGAAAGGGATATAGAAAGTCCAAGCCAGGGGTTCAAACCTGGCAGGATGTTGCCTGGATGTAGCTTTCAGACAGGCACTTTGGCCCATTATGTTTAGAAGTACAGGTAGTCCCTGACTTATGACGTATTTGAGTTATGATGAACTGCACTTTCAACCATCTGTTTTTTTGTACATCCTATAGTTAGTAATATGTACTGCACACAATTTTGCAGTGAGTAATTTGCTGATGTTATCTTTCTCAGATGTTCACTCGCAGATGTTCAAAGACAAAGATCAGGTTTATAAAGATACTGATAATAAAAAGCAATAATAATGAAAACTGAAAAAAAAAAAAAAAGATATTCGACTTGTGCCAGAACCAACTTTACTACGCAGTTGTCAGAACGGAGTCTTGTTGTAAGTCAGGGACTACCTGTAATTGAAATTAATGGTTATTTAAAAATCAGGAATTTTTACACTGACATTCAAAAAAATAATTTTTTGTTGTTTTTGAGAATATACATAGCAGAACACATACTAATTCAACAATTTCTGCATGCACAACGCAGTGACATTGATTACATCCTTTAAGTTGTGCAGCCATTTCCACCCTCCTTTTTTTGAATTGTTCCTCCCCCATTAATATAAACTCACTGTCTCCTAAGTTTCCTATCTACTCTTTCGAGTTGCTTTTGTCAATTTGGTCCCATATAGTTTTAAAAGAGCACAATGCTCAAAGCAGACATTCTTTACCAATTAAGCTAAACTATTGTTTGGTTTAAAAAAGACTTCAGGGGTTATTTTTGGTTTAAGGTTAAAGGTTTAAAGAATATCTCAAGGCAATAGTTCCTAAGGTTCATTCAGCCTCAGTGATTCCAGAGAGCCTGGATTCCATGAGAATTTGAAATTCTCTTCCACATTTCTCCCCCTTTGATCAAGATTCTTCTACAGAATCTTTGATCAGAGCATTCAGTAGTGTTATATGGGTGTCATCCAGTTCTGTTCTCATGGCAAAGGAGGTAATTGTTCAGGGAGGCAATTATCCATGCATTCCATTTCCTTCTCCTATTCCTGACTTTCATTCTTCTTCTGTTGCTCCAGGTGAGTAGAGACCAATTATTGTATCTTGGTTGGCAGTTTGCAAGCTTTTTAAAACCCTAGGCATTATGCAACAAACTAGGAGGTAGAACAGAAGTACTAAACACAATATGAGGCCAATTAACTGGCATACACCAACATATGAATTTTTGGCTTTTCTTGGAAAAAATAGAGAGAGAGCTACTACTGAGTGGACTCCAACTCATGGTGACTTATGTACGACAGAACAAAACGTTGCCTGCTCCTGCATCATCCTCATAACCACCAGCATGTTCGAGTTCATCATTGTGGCTATTGTGCCAATCCATCTCACTGAAGGTCTCCCACGCCCTTTTTGGCCTTTGACTTCACGAAACTTGATGTCCTCCTCTAGTGACTGATCCCTACTGATGATGTGTCTAAAGTATGTGAGTCAGTCCATGTTCTGCTGTGCTCCATAGAGTTTTTCATTGACTAATTTTTGGAAGTAGATCTTTAGGACTTTCTTCCTAGTCTGTCAGCCTAGAAGACCCACTGAAACCTATCCACCAGGGGTCACCCTGTTGGTATTTGAAATATCAGTATCATAGCAACATGCAAGCCACTACAGTATGACAAAGTGACAGATGGTTGGTGGCTTGGAAAAATAGTGGGCCCATATTCTGTTCTTGGAAAAACTGTCTAGAGCTGAGCAGTGGCTGCCCCAGTGAGGTGGGATGTTTATTCTCCAACTTACTTCCTACACCCAAACTGCTTCTCACATTTATGTTCCTTGCCAGGGGGATGGAGCTAATTTGCCCTGAAAAGTCCCAGAGAGGCTTTGGACTGGAAACCACTGTATTCTGACTCTAGCCCAGTGCAAGGTTCACAGTTGGTGTTAAGTAAATGTTTACTGAATGAATAAATAAGTGACTACGAGCCCCATCTAGGGGTAACACACTATGAATCCACATGTATTTCCACATGAAGACACAAGGGGGTGGTGTGCTCTCAGAAATTCACAAATGTCCTTCAGTGCAACCAGCAAAGACCAACAGCATCAGTCCTGATTTTCTTTAGAGTAGTCAGACTTCGAATTCAGTCTGCTGTAAAGGTGTGTGTGTGTGTATTGAATTCAGTCTGCTGTAAAGGTGTGTGTGTGTGTGTATCTTATAATCATGTAAATATATTGTAATTTTACATATATCTGTATCTATCTATATATACATATGTATAAAAAAATTTTTTATACTTATACATATATAATTAAAATATGTTTACAATTAAAAAAACAATTAGAAGATATATAATTAGAATGTATGCAATTAATATACCTATAATTAAAATATTTATGATTTGGATTGTACATAAAATTAGGACACAAAATGGGATATATTTAATTAAAATATATTTAAAATTAAACAATATGTAACAGTATATGGTGACTAAGAGCTCGGCTGCTAACACAAAGGTCCTTAGTTCAAATCTACCAGCTGCTCCTTGGAAACCGTATGGGGAAGTTCTGCCCTGTCCTATAAGGTTGCTATGAATTGGGAATCAACTCCACGGCAACGGGTTTGTTTTTTTATAACCAGGCACTGGGTTTTTTGGGGGTTATATATATATTAAAAAAAAAACAAAACCCATTGCCGTGGAGTCGATTCCAACTTATAGGAAACCCTGGTGGCTTAGTGGTTAAGTGCTACGGCTGCTAACCAAAGGGTCGGCAGTTCAAATCTGCCAGGCACTCCTTGGAAACTCTATGGGGCAGTTCTACTCTATCCTATAGGCTTGCTATGAGTCGGAATCGACTCGATGGCATTGGCTTTGGTTATATATATATATATATGTGCATATGTATATATATATACACTATGTATAAAATTAGTATATGTAAGTATAAAATTGGTATATATAAAGTTAGGATATATATGATTTGGATATATATATGATTATGATAATAATAGACTATATATAGTTAAAGTGTTTAAAATTAGAAGATATATAAGGTATAGGTATCGTCAGTATATATAAAATTAGGCTGTCTCATTGGATATATAATTAAGGTATTTATAAACAATTAAGCTGTATATAAAACTGTATATATTTGGGTACAATTAAGATATGAAATTGCAGCTATTCCACTATTTTTTGACCTACAAAAATGGCAGTTTTATATGGTAGAACATAACGTTTTAGACAGGAGCCCAGGCGGCACAGTGGTTAAGCACTTGGCTGCTAACTGAGAGGTTGGTGGTTCGAGCCCCTGTGTTGCTCTGAGGGAGAAAGATGTGACAGTCAGCTTCTGTAAAGATTCACAGCCCTGGAAACCCCATGGGGCAATCGTACTGTGCCCTCTAGCATCAGCGTAAGTCAGAATCGATTTGACAGCAGTAGATTTGGTTTGGTTTTTGGAATCTTTCAAATGGGCCAGAACGATTGTATCTGTTGGGAAACAAAGCTTATCTTCTATTCTCTTTCATTGGAATTTTCTGTCTTAGTTTCTAATTCCAGTGTTTCCAATCTGTGAATGGCATGAAAAACTGGTCCCTTATTGGGATAAGTGAGCCAATATAACCAAAGAATCAAGGACTAACAATTGTTTTGCTTTCACATGTGGGAAGTTACAGGGTGGGTGTTGGTGGGTTGATGGGGAGATATTTTTTTTCTTTTCATTATAAGGGAAGGAAAGGAGGTCACTTAAAGTTAGCAGATTTTTATTAGACGTGAGGGACTGAGGTAAGAGTGAGTGCCAGGATGGAGTCTGGAGGGGGATATAGTATGGGGTTATCCACCTATGCCAAGACAACTGATAAAAGCTCTGTCTCCTTACAAGATGTGAGAGATGCTGGGGCTGGAAAAACAGTCCTCTGACTCACTGCTGGAGCAAAATCAAAATTGCCTGAAGCAGAGATGAGAAAGGAAGGCGCTTTCAAGACCCTTTACCCAGCACGGCAGATGGGCCACAGGGAAGGAACTAAACTCATCTCTGTCTTTGCGATCATTAACATGATCCACTCTCTCCCAGAGCACTGGAATTTCAAGGCCATGGAGCCAGGGTTAAGAGTCTTGGCAGGGAACAAGCCTTGAGCTTCCCACCACTCCTTCCTAAGTCTAGAGCAGTGGTTCCCCAGTGTGGTCCCTGGTCCAACAGTATCAACATCTGCCAAGAAATGCAAATTCTCAGGCCCCACCTAGACCTCTGGGAGCCAAGCTAAACCTGTTGCCATCAAGCCCATTCTGACTTAGAGTGACCCTACAGGACAGAGTAGAACCGCCCTATACAGTTTCCAAGGCTGAAATCTTAATGGAAGCAGATTGCCACATCGTCTCCCACGGAGTAGGTGATGGGTTTTGAACTGCTGACCTGTCGGTTAACAACTGAGTGCTTAATCACTGTGCCACCAGGGCTCCTTCCTCTGGGAGCAGAGTGCAGCAATCTCTCTATTCCCAGGCCCCCAGGTGATGCAGCTAAAGTGTGAGTCACTGTTCTAGTCTGGTTTCCCATCTCTTTCCCACAGCCCTACCCAATATGTCAGAATTCTCCCAATGCACTGTACCACCCTACTCAGCACCCTCACTCATGCAACCTGGAAGTGCCAGAAGAATTAGGAGCCCATGGAACAGAACTTTGACCAATGAAAGAGGGAATTGGTGAATAAATTCTTGCCCTTTTCTCTGACCACCCCAGAAATGGTCCTAAAGCTGAGCAGTGTTTACACTTTGTTGTGGAGTGGTTCCACGGAATTAGACAAATCAGTCACACTTATAAACTGCCAATTCAAAAACTTTCGTGTAGAGGTTCTCCCTCCTTCCCTACCTCACAACCATCATCCCTCACTCCAGCACCCTGGGTTTGCACTTCCTAAGAGCATATGAGCCTGCCTTCTGGTGAACCCAGACTAAGATTTTTAATATTCATACAGTATTCAAGTGTACTGAGCAATATGTGAAAATTCTCCTTAATGAACAACCCCATCACTTCCACCAGCCTTCCCCCACTCTTCCCACTCCCCTCCCCAGAGATAACCGTTATCGATAGTTTCGTATACATCTTTATATTCCCCTCTTTATGCATTTATAGAAATAGTGCCATCTGGGGGAACCATCCCTACTAGGTTCCAGGGAGACCTTCAGGCTTCACCCCTTCTCAGCTTCCTTAGAATTTCAGCCTTTCAGTCTCCCCCAGAGTGTGGAGCCTCCAAGCTGTGGCCTTTCCTGCAAGCCTGTGGAACATAGATCACACACACATCTTGTACACACACACACATGCACACACCTTTTACACACACATATGTATGTAAACTTATTTATTCTTCACAATAATCTTATGAGGTAGGTACCATTATTACTTCCATTTTATGACGAAGGCACTCTTAACCGGAACTATATTACCAATGTTGGTTTAAAATCAGGACAGGCGTGCATCGGGGTTGTACTCTTTCACCATACTTGTTCAATATGTATGCTGAGCAAATAATCCGAAAAGCTGGACTATATGAAGAAGAACATGGCATCAGGATTGAGGAAGATTCATTAACAGCCTTCTTTATGCAGATGACATAACCTGGCTGGAAAGTAAAGAGGACTAGAAGCACTTACTGATGAAGATCAAAGACCACAGCCTTCAGTCTGGATTACACCTCAACATAAAGAAAAAAAAAAAAAAAGTCCTCACAACTGGACCAATAAGCAACATCATGATAAACAGAGAAAAGATCGAAGTTGTCAAGAATTTCATTTTACTTGGACCCACAGTCAACACCCACGGAAACAGCAGTCAAGAAATCAAAAGACATTGAGTAAATTTGCTGCAAATGATCTGTTTAAAGTGGTAAAAAGCAAAGATGTCGCCTTGAGGACTAAGGTGCTTCTGGCCCAAACCATGGTGTTTTCAATTGCCTCATATGCATGTGAAAGCTGGACAATAAATAAGGAAGACCATAAAAGAATTCATGCCTTTGAATTATGGTGTTGTCGAAGGACATCGAATGTACCAAGGATTGCCAAAAGAACGAACAAATTTGTCTTGGAAGAAGTACAGCCAGAATGTTCCTTAGAAGGGAGGATGGTAAGACTTCATGTCACGTACTTTTGACATATTATCAGAAGGGCCCAGTCCCTGGAGGATATCATGGTTGGTAAAATAGAGGATCATTGAAAAAGAGGAGGACCCTCAAGGAGATAGATTGACACAGTGGCTTCAACAATGGGCTCAAACACAGCAGTGATTGTGAGGGTGGCTCAGGACCAGGCACTGTTTTGTTGTGTTGTACATAGGGTTGCTATGAGTTGGAACTGATTCAATGGCACCTAACAACAATAACATATTACCAAGGTGAAGCAGAGCAGTGGCAAAAGGTGCATTTGTGCATTTATCTGTGAAGTGGGAAGTTCAAATGTCACCATAGACTGTATTTCATACATATGAAACACATAGCACAGTGCCTAGCATGTAATAAACCCTAAGTGTGTGTAAGATGTTGTTCCATTGACTATTACTATATCACAAACCACCTCAAAGTCAGTGGCATAAAAGCCACCATTTCATTATGCTCATGGATTCTGTGGGTCAGTAATTTGGAAAGGGCACAGCAGGGGCAGCTTCTCTCTGCTCCACAATATATGGGGTCTCAACCGAGAACACTCAAAGGCTGGGGGTGACATGACAGCTCTGGGTTAGAATCATCCGAAGCTGATTTACTCAGATAGATGGTGCCAGGGCTGGGAGGACTCAAAGACTAAGGCTGCTGGCCAGAGTGCTTACACATGGTCTATGGCTTGGCTTCCTTACACCATGGCAGCCCAGGTTGGGCTTTTTACATGGCAGATTAAGAAGTCCAAGTGCAAGTATCCCAGAGAGCAAGGCAGAAGCTGTATTGCCTCTCATGGTCTAGCTTCAGAAGTCACGCAGTGCTACTTCCACTACATTCTACTGGTGACAAGCCAGTGAAAACTGCCCACATTCAAGGGGAGCATGCTAGTTTCTTAGGGCTGCCGTAGCAAGGCACCTTAAACTAGATGTCTTGTGTGAACAACAGAAACTTATTGTCTCACAGTTCTGGAAGCTAGAAGTTTGAAATCAAGGTATCAGCAGGGCTGTGTTCTCTTGAAGACTCTAGGCAAGGATCTTTTCTTGCTTCTTCTTAGCTCCCAGTGGTAGTCAGAAATCCTTGGCATTCCTTGGCTTGTGGCAGCAGAACTCCAATCTCTGTCAGAACTCCTACATCTGCACATGTCTGTCTTCCTTCTCTATGTGTGTATGTGTGTCCATATTTCCCCTTTCCTGTAAGAACACCAACTGTATTGGATTAGGGTCCACTCTAATCCAGTATGACCACATTTTAACTAAACTAATTACATCTGTACAAACCCTATTTCCAAATAAGGCCAAACTCTATTATTTCTGGTGGACATGAAATTTTGGGGAACACTATTCAACCCAGTACAGGGAAAAGATGGATATCAATGCATCTCTTGATTTGAGATAGGAGATACTGTTACGGCTACTTTGGAAAACATAATCTGCCCAAAGATTATCCAGTATTCCTGGGAATGCTTGTTGGGCTTGGATTTAGCAGCATTGCTTTCTTTATAATACGATTCCAAGGTCAGAGTCTATGAGCCTGGACATTTATCTAGCAGGCAGCAATGGCCAAGGGTCTGGCTGTCTCTGCTTGGGGCTGTGGGGAGAAGGAGGTTGTTGGGTGGCACAAAACAGTGTTCAGACAGATATAAGGAACCCACACACATGCCTGCTCACATACGAGAGTGACTTCAATGTGTATTACAATGAGATATGTGGGAAGTACTTGTGAAGTAGATATTAATATCCCTCAAACCCCATGCTTTCTTTAAGTTTTTGGTGGATAAAGTATCCCAAAAGACTAGGTGCTGATAAAATGTTTTCTCCCCTATGAAGCATTAATTTCACTTGGGTGAGCTTTGTTCTAAGGCTGTCTTCTCAGGACAATAAAAATGTTTTCAAAGACTCCATTTATGTAGAATAATGGAGTCCAGCTCCTTAGTGTGGCTACACTCCCTTTAGGATCTGGCTCCAGCTTCTATTACTCCACCTCTCCCCACTTTCTCCTTGCACATAGCCTTGAGTCCTATGATACCATGTCTTCTCTCACTTTGCCCATGCTGTTCCTGCTTCCTGGAATGTTTGTCATCTCCTCTTCCTAATTCTCCTTGGTTAACTCCACTTTCACTAGGTCAGCTCCTTCAGAACACCTTCCCTGAACACTCTGTATCCCCAGCTGAATCAGGCTGTATCCTCTACCTGCCTCAATTATGGAGCTGGTCATACTCAGTAAGTTTTCTGTGGGCAAGACCTGCAACCTTGTTTGCTATTATTTTTCCAGGTCCTAGTAGATGCTCACCACATAGGAATACTAAAGTACTAATTGAATGAGAGAACATATTTATTTGTAAGGTTTTTCTAGTTCATTTATGGTTGCTATAGTTGATTACTAACACAATTAGGGTTAATATCCAGTTTCTCTGCCTTCAGTTATGTTATGGTGAGATTTCCATCCTTCTCTGCTTTTAGTACTCTGGCTCCTAAAACGTACATGAATGTATTGCAGATACATGTTATAGCCAAATGATAAGCTTGTCACAAGATTTTAATTAGCCAAAACACTCTGGTTGATGTTAGGATTAACTGGAAAATCTTGACATTAGCTAGTGTTTAGATTTTGCCTAGACAGCTATATTATAATGGAGTGAGACATTTCTCACATTTTTTCTGGCTGAAGAGAGTTGGATAGACCTGGATTAGAGCAATCCTGTCCAATGACCTACTGAAGTGTGGTATTAGTGGTGATCAGTGATGATAGTGGTGGTGGTGGTGGTGGAGGTAATGGCTGTGGTAGTGATGGTGATGGTGGTCTGGAGGTGGAAGTGGTGGTGGTGGTGATGGTGATAACGATGATGGTATGAGGGGTGGTGGGGATGGTGGTGTTAGTGGTGGGGATGGTGCCAGTAGAGATGGTGGTAGTAATGGTGACAGTGATGTTGGTAATGGTGGTATGAAGAGCGATGTGGATGATGACGGTAGTATTGGTAGTGGTAGTGGAGGCGGTGGCAGTAGTGATGGTGGTGACTGTGATGATGGTAATAGTTATGGTATTATGGGGAATGGTGGTGATAGTGATAGTGGAGGTGGTAGTGTGGCTCATGTGCATGACAGTGGTCATCTTTGTGGTAGCGATGGTGGTGGTGATGATGATAGTAATGGTTGTGATGGTGGCAGTGATGGTGGTGATAGCAATGGTTACAGTGGTAGTGATGTTAGTAGTGATTAAGATGGCTAGGTGGTTGTGATGGTAGTGGCGATGGTGGTGATCATGGTAGTGATGGTGACTGTGGTAATAGTGGGATAAACGGTGGTGTGTGGATGGTCATGGTAGTGGTGGAGGTGATAGCGATGGTAGTAATAGTGGGATAAACGGTGGTGTGTGGATGGTCGCGGTAGTGGTTGAGGTGATAGCGATGGTGATGGTGGTGGTAGAGGTGGTAGTAGTGTTGGTGGTAGTAGTGGCTTGTGTGCAAGTAGTTTATTTGGCAAGCGATCTCAAGGAACTCGAATGGAAGGAGTAGAACATAATATAAGGGTTGATTTTCTTCAATTGGCCATCGCTGTGGGCCACAGGGACTTCCCACTGCTTCCTCCTGGGACCTTCTGGGTGTCTGGGTGGAACATTCCTCAGAATTGTCTGAGATAGAAAAGGAAAGAATTTGTTATGGGCTCTGGATCCCTGTGGTTACGGCTACCACAGAGGTATGTACACACGTATGAGTAATCAATAAGTTTCCCACAGTTGTATCCCGTGTCCTAGAGAAGTCCCGGCGCAGAAACTGAGAGATACACAGTACAGCTGAGGCAAGCTGCTGTTCTATTACACCTTCACGAAACTGGTGAGCCAAGATGATCTGAGGCCAGGTTCAAAGTGTGTCTGATACACATGGCTTTTAGATGATGGAGCAGAGAGTTAAACCAAGCTGTTCACATTCCAAAGTCCTTGTTCTTCCTATTCTCTCAAGCAGTCAAGGAAAGGATCCAAAGAAAATTCTCAGTTGCTTATGACTAAAAATATCAAATTCCAACCAATTGGCTGTTCCTAAAGTTCAGTTTCTTATTAGTTGCTGTCACTACACCTGTCATGTCCTGGCATCTACAAGCACTTAGCACACCTTGCTTTGCTCCTCGCGTGTGCTGACGACGGCCTCTAGATGGTACTAGCACATCTTAGACTGCTTTGAGGAGGCAAACGTGTGTGGGCTATTAGACATGTCAGGGTGGATGATGAATTTGGCAACCATCAAGTTCTTTATTAATAGAGCAAGTAACACTTATGAGCCCTTAATAAATTGAATTCTAAAATAACCTTTAGAACATCATGCTAAAATAAATAGCAGATTTTTATTCCCCACTGCCGTCTTTCTGTGAAGATGTTCTCTCAATTAAAGTAAATAGCCTAAGGTCAGCAGCTTTTGCAGGCTGGGTAGATTTAGGAGTTTCTCTGACTTGAAAGCCTTCTGGAGCAGTCTTTCCTGAGCTGTGAACTAAGGTCCGCCTGCAGGAGAATCTCTTTGGGTCTTAGCTGAAATGCAGATTCTTGGGATTCTTCCCAGACCTGCTGTTTCGGCATCACTGGGAATCTGCATTTTTACTCACATACCAGCGGGTTTTATGCAACCTAATTTCAAAAAAAAAAAAAAATTTTTTTTTTTTTTTTAAATTTCTGACTCTCAATTCCAACACTAGATTATATTCCTCATCTGGCTCTGAAGGGTTAGCTCTTCAGAATCTTCACTTTAGTCTCCCTTGTCTAAGAGGTACCAAAACTGTCTGAGTAGAGTTAATAAGGCTACAATTTTCACTCCGTTCCTCTGCTTCTCAGCATCTTTTCTAAAAAGTAACTGTGCGTCAGGGTTGATTGCCAGCTTGTCCACCTTATGCTTAATAGCCCTCTGAAGCAGCCTTATTACAGATGAAAAAATTGAGGCACAGAGAAGATAAGTAACTTGCCCATGTTCGAACAGCTAGCATGCAGTACGTTCTTTCCTTTACACCAGTCGGTCTCACACTACCACCCCCAGACCAACAACATCAGTGTCTGGGAGCTTGTTAGAAATGCAAATTATTGAGTCCCACCCAGAATAACTGAATTAGAAACCCTGGGAGCGGGGACCCAGAAATCTGTTTAAAGCCCTCTAGCTGATTCACATGTACATTAACTTTTGAGAACTACTAAAGTGGAAAGTTTGCAAAGTCACAGACCACCAAATACTAGGTTGAATCTTAAAGCTTCTAAATACCTAAGGCTATTGGAGAATGGAAAGGTATGGGCTGGGGCACTTGTAGGAAGTTCTTGGAAGAGCTGGATCTAGATGTAGGCCCAGAAGGATAGAATTAAGAAAGGTTGAAATTAGGAAAATCCCTGCCCTGTAGGGTCGCTATGAGTCAGAATTGACTCGACAGAAATGGTATTTTTTTTTTTTTTTTTTGGAGGGATATGAAGAGAACATAAATTGGGAGTTTGTTTGTTGTTAGTTGCCATCAAGTCAACTCCGACTCATGGCCACTGTCTTAGGCTGGGTTCTCCAGAGAAGCAAGGTCAGTGAAGCATATAAATAGATATATATAGAGATTTATATCAAGGAAATGGCTCACATGGTTCTAGAAGCTGGAAACTTCTAAGTATGTGGGTCAGCTGGAGGCTTCTCCTGACTTACATAGCTGTAGGGGCTGGCGAACCCAAGATCGGCAGGTCAGCTGGCAGGGTGTGGAGGCTGATGAATCCCAAGATCGGCAGGTAACCTGCTAGCTCAAGTCCAAAGAACCAGAGGTCCGATGAATAGGAGCCAGCTGCAGGATCCAGAGCAAGGAAAAGCCGGTGAGCTTGGCCAGAAAGTCTGCCTATATTGGAAGCAGGCCACGCCTCCAAAGAAACTCCCTTTCAACTGACTGGCTGCTCATAGCGTCTCATCGTGGAGGTAATTACATTCTATCAGATCTCATTAGGGAAGTGGTTATGTCATTACGTAGCTGCCAAACTATGTCATAACTGCCAAACGACTGCGAATCATGGCCCAGCCAAATGGACACACAACCTTAACCGTCACAACCACCTTCTGTACAAAGGAATGAAACATTGCCTGGTCCTGTGTCATTCTCATAATTGCCAGCATGTTCAAGTCCATCGTTATAGCTATTGCGCCAATCCATCTCACAGAGGGTTTCTCTCGCCCTTATTGGTCCTCTGCTTCACCAAACATGGTGTCCTTCTCCACCAATGGATCCCTCCCGGTGACATGTTCAAAGCAAGCGAGTCAGGCAATGCTCTCTTGTGCTCCATGGGGTTTTCATTCAGAAGTAGATGGCCAGTATTTCTTCCTAGTCTGTCTTAACCTGGAAGCTCTGTGGAAATCTGTTCACCATGGGTGACCCTGCTGACATTTGCAATACCAGTGGTACAGCTTCTAGCATCGCAGCAATGCACAAGCCACCACAGTAGGGCAGACTGACAGGTGGTAGAAGTTGGGAGGAATAGCGCACAAAAAGCATGGTGAGGGGAATGGATGTCAGATACTGAACTAAGTTAGGCAGAAAGGAAGTTGAGAAGGAATGACGCTTCAGAATAAGTTATTTACAGGAGCTTGGACTTGTTGTGTGGAAGCCCTCGTGGCATAGTGGTTAAGTGCTATGTTGCTAATCAAAAGGTCAGCAGTTCGAATCCACCACGCGCTCCTTGGAAAATCTATGCGGCAGTTCCACTCTGTCCTTAGGGTCACTATGGGTCAGAATTGACTCAGTGGCAACGGGTTTGGTTTGGTTTGGTTTGAACTTGCTGTAATGAACGATGTAAGCTATTTTAAACATCTCAGCAGGTAAGTGACCTATTTAGCTTAAGAAATTAGAAAAGAGTTTGCTGAAATGGAGGATTTTCTGAGCATTTATATTTCAGTCAAAAAAAAAAAGGTAAATTTCAAGTAAAAGAGTGTGGATGTGTATCTGTGTTTATATGTGCGAATGTGTGTATAAAGTGCTGGATGGGAGCCCCTTCCGTGAATGATTCCCTCCACTGATACTTGTGAAGAACCAAGGAGTGGCTAAGATGTTGGCTTACTTGCCAGCAAAGCATTTTCGCTTATCATCTATGTCTACGCCCTTTTTTTGGGGGAATAAAAGGCTATTCTTGCTTAGTATTAACTGCTATTCTTCTCAAATCTTGCAGCTGTCCTTGCTCAATGTTGGCAAGAGTAGAAACGAAGGAAATTTGTGCTGAGATTCAATTTCCTGGAATTTCTTGTTAAGATCTGCTTACATACTACAAGAATAATTTCAATTTCTAAGGAAATGCCCATACAAATGTTAACCTCAGTCTTCTCTAAAGAATTGCATGAAATCATCTTTACATGTTATTTGTAACAGGAAACAACTTGCAATGAAATATTTTCTTACATTATGCAGTCGATTGGAAATGCGGAGAGACTAGATATTCTCAAATGAAAGCATATACCTTTAAAGGCTGAATTATACTACTA
This sequence comes from Elephas maximus indicus, assembly GCF_024166365.1. Classification (NCBI taxonomy): domain Eukaryota; kingdom Metazoa; phylum Chordata; class Mammalia; order Proboscidea; family Elephantidae; genus Elephas; species Elephas maximus. The sequence goes on along the minus strand of NC_064845.1, from coordinate 35,906,769 downwards.
TGAGCTAGAGATCAGGATTTGGGGGTCAGGCAAAACTGAATTTGAATTTTAGGGTTTTTTTTACTTACCAGGCGCTCCTTGGAAACTCTATGGGGCAGTTCTACTCTGTCCTATAGGGTTACTATGAGTTGGAATCGACTCGACGGCACTGGATCTGGGTTACTTACCAGCTAAGGAGCCCTCGTGGTACAGTGGTTAAACGCTTGGCTGCTAACCAAAAGGTATCAGTTCAAACCCACCAGCCACTTCATGGGAGAAAGATGTGGCAGTCTGCTTCTGTAAAGATTACAGCCTTGGAAACCCTATGGGGCAGTTCTACTCTGTCCTATAAGGTCACTATGAGTCAGGATTGACTTGATGGCAGTGGGTTTGGTTTGGTTTGGGACTTACCAGCTAGGAGTTCCCGGGTGGCACAAACAGTTTGTGCTCGACTGCTAACCTAAAGGTTGGCAGTTTGAACACACCCAGCGGTGCTATGGAAAAATGGCCTGGCAATCTGCTTCCAAAAGACCACAGTCTTAAAAACCCCATGGAGTGCAGTTCTACTGTGCATGCCTGAGGCTGCCATGAGTTGGAATCAACTCCATGGCAAATGACTAGGTTTTTTATTTACTTACCATTGTGTGACCTTGGGCGAGTCCATTTCTGCAAGTCTCAGGGGAAATAGAAATAACGTTAGAGAGTTGGCGAAAGGATTAGAGATAATGAGTGTAAAGTAGGTAGCAATCAGTAAAAATAGGATTATCTAGTTCTACTCTGTCTTATAGTGTTGCTATGAATAGGAATCAACTCCACGGCACACAGTAACAAAAACAATATATTTAATTATTTTGTGGTCTCCTTAAATTGAGAAAATGCCCTTACCTCTTTTAGCAGAAACACTGGCCCTACTTCTTTAACACTCCTGCAATGCTGAAGGTGATGTCTAGTGATTGACCACATACGTAGGATAAATTCCTCAAAGGAGAAGACCAAAGAAGAATTGACACCTTTGAATTGTGGTGTTGGAGAAGAATATTAAATATATCGTGGACTGCCAAAAGAATGAACAGATCTGTCTTGGAAGAAGTACAGCCAGAATGCTCCTTAGAAGCGAGGATGGCGAGACTATGTCTCACATACTTTGGACATGTTCTCAGGAGGGATCAGGCCCTGGAGAAGGGCATCATGCTTGGTAAAGTAGAGGGTCAATGAAAAAGAAGAAGACCCTCAATGAGATGGATTGACATAGTGGCTGCAACAATGGGCTTAAACAGCGACGATTGTGAGGATGGTGCAGGACCCCGCCATGTTTCGTTCTGTCGTATGTAGGGTCACTATGGGTCGGAACTGACTTGGCAACAAAGTATAGGCATTTTTAATTTTGATAAAATTTCCTAATTGGTAGCTATGGAGGTTATACCAATTACTATCCCACCACCAAGGTATATGAGCTAGGCAGATGTTCTCTGAACGCTGCTGGGTGACATCTTCTTTGTAGAAATTTAAAAACATGACCCTAAATTCTTTGACACATCTCCCATTGAGAGGTGTTATCTGGGGCTAGTGACCACTTCAACAAATAGGGCAGAAATGATGTTATATGACTTCTGAGGCTATGTCACAAAAGGCCATGTAGCTTCTACCTGGTTCTCTTGGGACTGGCACTCTACAGAATATGCTATGAAAGAAGTCAACTGACCAGAGACTGCCAGGATGGAGAGGCCACATGTAGGCACTCCAGTAGACAGGCCATCTGAGCTCCCAGCTACAGAAAGGATTGACTGCCAGCCATGTGTGTGATACATCTTGGACATCCAGCCCAGTGGAGCCTTGAGATGACTGCAGCCCCAGCTGACATCTGACTGCAACAGCCTGAGAGACCCCCAAGGGAGAAAACTGCAAGCCAAGCCCTTCCTGAGTTCCTAACCCACAGAAAAATGTGCAAAATAAAATGATAGTCTTAAGCATCTAAGGTTTGGGGTAATTTTTTTTTTTATGCTGCAGTGGTAACCTGGGTACTTCCCTACAGTTGTTTTAAACTTTTTTCAGCCTCCCCAGAAAACCTTTCAAATGAGGGGTCTATACCTGGCAGTGCAATGGTTAAGTGCTCAGCTACTAACTGAAAGGTTGGCAGTTCAAATCCACCTGTGGCTCTGTGGGAGAAAAGACCTGGTGATTTGCTCCCTTAAAAGATTACAGCCTAGAAAACTCTATGGGGCAATTCTACTCTGTTATATTTGGTCGCTATGAGTCAAAAATCAACTCAATGGCGCCTAACAACAACAACATGGGTTTACTAGGGTTAGATGAAGTTTTTAGCTCACTTGGCTCACCTTGAGTCATCTGTGACCCAAGAAAAATAGGAGAAAGTAAGTAAGAATGACAGTAGTATGGAACAACCTTGAAAGAGTATAGGGCCCAGAAATCCATGTTTAGTGAGTCTACCAGGCAATTCAAGTTTGAGAATCACGGCAGTAGACTATAAGAGAGCAAGAGCTTTTTGCCTGTTGGTTTGCTGCTGTACCCCCGGAATATAGAATGGTGTAAAGTAGGTGTTAAATGAGTGCTGAATAAATTTGAATGATTTGCAAGTACAGGACATCCTTTTTTTTTTTCCCCATGGTGCTTTTTTTTTTTTAGGTACAAGTTTATATAGCTCAAGTTAATTTCTCATTCAAAAATTTATACGCATATCGTTTTGTGCCATTGGTTGCAATCCCCACAACGTGATATCATGCTCCCCTTTTCCACCCCAGGTTCCCTGTGTTCATTCGTTCAGTTCCTGTCCCTTCCTGCCTTCTTGTCTTGCTTTTGGGCAGGAGCTGCCCATTTGGTCTCATATATCTGATTGAACTAAAAAAGCACATTCCTCATGTGTGCTATTTTTTGTTTTATAAGCCTGCCTGATCTTTGTCTGAAAAGTAGGCTTTGCGAATGGCTTCAGTTCTGAGTTGGCAGAGCATCCAGGGGCCATAGTTTCAGGGGTTCTATCAGCCTCTGTCAGATGAGTAAGTCTGATCTTTTTACATAAAATTCATATTCTCATCTACATTTTTCTCCTCCTCTGTCCAGGGCTCTCTGTTATGTTCCCTCTGAGGGCAGTGGTTGGTGGTAGCCACACACCATCTAGTTCTTCTGTTCTCAAGCTAGTAGAGTCTCAGTTTCATGTGGTCTTTTAGTCCTTTGGGCTAATATTTTCCTTGTGTCTTTGGTTTTCTTCATTCTCCTTTGCTCTGGGTCAGATGGGACCAATAGATGTATCTTAGATGGCTGCTCACAGGCTTTTAAGACCCCAGACAATACTCACCAAAGTGGGATGTAGAACATTTTCTTTATGAACTATGTTATGCCAATGTACCTAGATGTTCCCCAAAACTATGGTCCCCAGGCCCCAGTCCCAGCTACTTGGTCCTTCAAAATGTTTGGATGAGTCTAGGAAATTTCTATGCTTTTGCTTTGGCCCAGTTGTGCTGACTTCACCTCTATTGTGTGTTGTCCTTCCCTTCACCCAAGTGGAACATTTGACTACTATCTAGTTAGTAACTTCTCCTTCCTCTTCCTCCCTACCCTTACAACCACCAAAGAGTTCTTTTTTTTGTGTGTAACCCTTTTCTTGGAAACCCTGGTGGCGTAGTGGTTAAGTGCTACGGCTGCTAACCAAGAGGTCGGCAGTTTGAATCCACCAGGTGCTCCTTGGAAACTCTATGGTGCAGCTCTACTCTGTCCTATAGTGTGGCTACTAGTCAGAATTGACTTGACGGCAGTGGATTTTTAAACCTTTTCTTGAGTTCTTATAATGGCAGCCTTATACAATATTTGTCCCTTGGTGACTGACTTATTTCACTCAGCATAATGTCCTCCAGGTTCATCCATATTGTGAGATGTTTCTCGGATTTATCATTGTTCTTTATTGTTGTATAGTATTCCATTGTGTGTAATGTACCATAATTTTTTTTTAATCCATTCATCTCTTGATGGGCATTTAGGTTGTTTCCATCTATTTGCTATTGTGAATAATTCTGCAATGAACAGGGGTGTGCATATGTCTGTTCATGTGATGGCTCTTATTTCTCTAGGATATATTCCTAGGAGTGGGATTGCTGGATCATATGGAGTTTCTATTTCTAGCTTTTTAAGGAAGTGCCATATTGTTTTCCAAAGTGACTGTACCTATCGGCATGCATAAGAGTTCCAATCTCCCCATAACCTCTCCAACAATTGCTATTTTGTGTTTTTAGGATTAGTGCCAGTATTGTCAGGGGTGAGATGGTATCTCATTGTAGTTTTGATTTGTATTTCTGTAACGGTTAATGATTGCGAGCATTTCCTCATGTGTTTATTAGCTTCCTGAATGTCTTCTTTGGTGAAGTGTCTGTTCATATTCTTTGGCCATTTTTTAATAGAATTATTTGCCTTTTTGTTGTTAAGGTGTTGCAATATCTTGTAGATTTAAGAGATTAGACCCTTATCGGATAGTGTAGTGTCGTGAGGAGGGAGTCGCTATCGACTACTACAGAAGATTTGTGTCTTTCCACAATGTCTTTATTAATTATTAAGCACACAGGTTCTTGGCTACCCTGGATGCCAGAGGCCTCAGACACCAAAAGGGTAAGAGAGAGAAAGAGAGCAAGCAAGCTTACGGCAAACAAACTCCAAAGTCCAAAGTCTGAGGTCCAAAGTCCAAAGTCCAGACAGCTCTGTCACTCTTGACCATGTTGTCTCATTGGGCTCCAAAACCAAACCAAACCAAACCTGCTGCCATCGAGTTGATTCTGACTCATAGAGGCCCTATAGGACAGGGTAGAACTGCCCCATAGAGTTTCCAAGGAGCGCCTGGTGGATTCGAACTGCTGACCTTTTGGTTGGCAGCGGTAGCATTTAACCACTACTCCACCAGGGTTTCCTCATTGGGCTCAGGAGCACTATATCAGGCCTCTACCTCAGCAAGACTTTCATCAAGCTAGGATCGCGGAGGGACCCTTCAGACTGAGTGGAGACCAGGGTGGCTCGAAGGCCAATCGCCCTTACTTCCAAACTTAGCTGGCTCTGGGACCTCGGTTCATCAACCTCTCGCACAGGGAGTCCTCTGGCAGGTAAGGGGTCTCACATCGCCTCTCCACTGTCCGAAAGAGGGTGGCCGTGATATGCTCTGAGCAAAGTTGAGTCTTAGTGCCTCTTCTTTTATACACATTGGGGCTCTCTGAGCCCTTTTGGTTGGTGTTGATAAGTACTTGTTTACAACTTAGCTGGAGCATTTTGAGCCCATTTGGTTGATATTGATAAGTCCTTGTTTGTGAGTTAGTTGGTCCCGGTTCTTCTGTTGATAAAGTTGTTTTTCTCCTCTAGGTTACATCATCTTCTTTATCTCGTTTCTTCACATGTTGTTTACTTCGTCATTTGTTTTCAGCTAGCCTGCTCTCCACAGGAGACATCTAAGTCAGTTGGCATAATAAAATCTATTAAGAAAACATTCTTCATCCCACTTTGGAGAGTGGTGTCTGGGGTCTTAAATGCTAGCAAGCAGCCATCTAAGATGCATCAATTGGTCTCAACCCACCTGGATCAAAAGAGAATGAAGAACACCAAGGACACAAGGCAATTACGAGCCCAAGAGACAGAAAGGGCCACGTGAACCAGAGACTACATCATCCTGAGACCAGAAGAATTAGATGGTGCCCGGCTACAACCAATGACTGTCCTGACAGGGAACACAACAGAGAACCCCTGAGGGAGCAGGAGAGCAGTGGGCTGCAGACCCCAGATTTTCATAAAAAGACCAGACTTAATGGTCTGACTGAGACTAGAAGGACCCCGGTGGTCATGGCCCAGGACCTTCTGTTGGCCCAGGACTGGAACCATTCCAGAAGCCAACTCTTCAAACATGGATTGGACTGGACAATGGGTTGGAGTGGGATGCTGGTGAGGAGTGAGCTTCTTGGATCAGGTGGACATGTGAGACTATGTTGGCATCTCCTGATTGAAGGGAAGATGAGAGGGTAGAGGAGGTTAGAAGCTGGCAGAATGGACACAAAAAGAGAGAGTGGAGGGAAGGAGCAGACTATCTCACTAGAGGGAGAGCAACTGCGAGTATGAAGCAAGGTGTATATAAGTTTTTGTGTGAGAGACTGACTTGATTTGTAAACTTCCTCTTAAAGCACAATAAAAAGCAAAGGTGTGACTTTGAGTATTAAGGTGCTCCTGACCCAACCTATGGTATTTTCAATAACCTCATATGGATGCGAAAGCTGGATAATGAATAAGGAAGACCGAAGAAGAATTGTGTGTTTGCATTATGATATGGGCAAAGAATATTGAATATACCGTGGACTGCCGAAAGAACAAACAAATCTGTCCTGAAAGAAGTACAGCCAGAATGCTCCTTAGAAGCAAGGATTGGTGAGACTTCATGTCATGTACTTTGAACATGTTATTAGGAGTGATCAGAAGTAGAGGGTCAGTGAAAAAGAGGAAGACCCTCAAGGAGATGGATTGATACAGTGGCTGCAACAATGGGCTCAAACACAGCAACGATTGGGAAGATGGTGCAGGACTGGGCAGTGTTTCGTTCTGTTGTACATGGGGTCTCTATGAGTTGGAATTGACTCGTCAGCACCTAACAACAACAAGGGTGTCCACTGGGCCTACCAGTACACTTGGCCTGGAAATCCAGGGGGGTGGGTGTCCTTAGGAACAACCCTCAACTAATGGGGAAGAGGAGCCAACAGATAAATGCCCCCAGCCTTCCAGCTTTTCGGTGGACATTTTTAGGAGGCATTCTGTACACTTCTAGAGAAGTTGCAGTGGGATCAAGCCCCCTTTGCTCACAGCAGTGATGATCACAGTAGCAGAGCCTTACGTCAGCTTTCTGTCCTTCCTGTCTCACTCTCCCCACTCCATCACTTGTACTTCCAAATAAATCGCCTGCCCCCAAATCCCCGTCTACTGCTCTGCTTTAACGAAGACACCTGCTGTTTTAGTTAGTTTGCTGTTCAGTTTAGTTTGCTGTTAGTTGCTGTCCAGTCAGTTTTGGCTTATGGCAACCTTATGTATAACAAAATGAAATGGTGCTTGGTCCTGTGCCATCTTTCTAGTTGTTGGTGTGTTAAGTCCATTGTTGCAACTATTGAGTCAATCCATCTCATTGAGGGTTTTCCTAGCTTTCGCTGGCCCTCTAGAGTTATCTAGTGCTGCTGTAATATAACAGAAATTTGTCAGGTGGGTGGCTTTAAAGAACAGAAGTTTATTTTCTCATGGTTCTGGAAGCTAAAAGTCCAAATGAGGGTCTCAGCCATGTGGATTTTTTCCTTGTCAGTAGTTCCCAGTGTTCCTTGGTTCCTTGCCTTGTAGAGGATTCTCACATGGTGCCTGTGCCTAATCTATTCTTTTTATAACTCAGAGGTGATTTGATTTAGGGCATACCCTACTTTGGTATGGCCTCATTAACATAAGAGAGAAAACCCTATTTCCAAATGGGATTTCATCCAAAAGTGTAGGTAGGGGTTAGGATTCCAACACATATTTTGGGAGGACACAATTTAATCCATCACATTTGCCTTTATCCAAATTAGAAAAAAAGGCAACAGCTCAGGGAGGATGCAGCCCCAAAGATGTGTGGTTTGGTCCGTGAGTGTGGGCTAAAACAGTGTGCTTGTTCTGTAACTGTGCACGGCAGCCTGAATTCTGGTCCAACTCTTAATTGGACAGATAGGGAAACTATTTACCTCTTTCCTCTTGGCAATCAGCTTATTCATTCTCAATTTTTGAATGTGTCTTGGAGAGGGGCTGACATCTCCAGCTTTTGTATTCAGAAATTGGGGCCAGAGGCTTAAACTTGAAAAAGTTCAGCCTTTCTACTTGGGATTCTGAAAAGATCTGCCAAGAAAACCCCACCTGTTGCCTGTGCCACAGAGATCAGAGGTTTGCTCAACTGCTGACAGTCACATGTTCAACCTGTCTCTTCTAGTTCTGCCCACTGGGCTGAAATTCTTTCTTTTGCAGCACCCAGCTCCCCTCACACTACTCCCAGGCACAATGGGAAGGTAAACAGCCTTCAAAGGGCAAAGCCAGGAGTGCTTTCCTTCATAAAGGGGAGCCCTGAGGTTATTTCTGGGTGATGGGATTATAGAGAATCTTTCTTTCGTCTTTAGGCTTAACTGTATTTTCTACTGATACCCTAGAATGTGTATTTTGTGTTTACGTGCAACTTAAAAGGTTCAAAAATAAAATTGCTGCACAGAGAATTTGTAAAATAAATAAATGGATCATCAAAACAGGTGACTATAGAGAAGGATATAATACTTATTTCATTCTTCATTTCTTAAGTCAAATTTTTAGAGCACCGCATCCTTGGTCCAAATTCCTCTGCCAACCCCAACCACCATCACTCACCTCACAGCAGCTTTACTGAAACAAGCAGGGTCTTTTCATATGCATGCCTCATATGCATGTGAAAGCTGGATAACGAAAAAGGAAGCCAGAAGAAGAATTGATAAATTTTAATTGTGGTGTTGGCGAAGAATTTTGAATGTACTGTGAACTGCTAGAAGAATGAACAAATCAGTCTTAGAAGGCATACAACCAGAATGGTCCAAAGAAGCAAGACTTTAACTTGGTTAATTTGGACACATCATTTTTTTTTTTTCAGGAAAGACCAATGGCTAGAAAAGGACGTCACATTTGGTAAATTGTTGTTGTTGTTCGTAATTGTATGGTCAGTGAAAATGAGGGAAACAAAAATGAAAGAGATTGACACAACAGCCGTAATCAGCACATAATTGACACGACGGACTCGACTTTTCCCTTTGTTGTGTATAAGGTCACCAAGAGTTGGAACTGACTGGACAGCAGCTAGCAACAACAACAACTTTCTGCCAAAGAACAAAGTAAGAAACAGAAGTCAAACACATTTGCCAGTTGGGTAAATTTTTATTGAGGCTGTAGTCATCAGTGCACCCTGTGGATGTGACTTTTGCTTCCCAGCTTTTGAGTTTTTAGAGTAACAATGATATAAAACATCTATGTTGCACTTACTATGGGCCAGGAACGGTTCTAGTGCTTTGCCTATGTAAACTCACTCAAGTTTCACAACAACTTTCTGAGACTGGTTCTATTATTATCCTTATTTTAGAGAGGAGAAAACTGAGGTACAGACAGATTAAGTAACTGACCCAAGGTTGCACAGCTAATAAGAGGCAGGGGCAGGATTTAAACTCAGAACTGTCTGGCTCCAGAGTCCTGCCCTTAACTACTTCAGTAAATTTTCCCTGCACTTCTTTTTTCTTTCAGTGTGATTGATGACCTCTTCCCAGGCTCCCTCTATCTGCCTGGTAGGGAACTCAACCTCAGATATCATTGGGATCCTCTCCTCATCTTCCACAGGGTCAAACAATCTTCAGCTTGGAGGAGGGAGTGGGTCCTAAGTCCAGGTGCTCCACCTGGGATCTGGGATGTGGCTCCCTAGCTGGATATAGGTAGCCACCTTCAGAGCTGGCTCTTCCACTTGGTTCCCAGCCAACCAGAGAAGCACTTCTCTGAGCTGCTTGCCCTCCTCAGGCCCAGCTACAGGTCCCACTCTATTGGGGCTCAGTGGGCACACAGGGCCCAAGCTCTGTTCTGTGTGGAGACCCCAAACGTCATCCCAGGGATATAATCTCAGGACATTCCTACCTCCCTTCTCAACCCAAGTACAGGCCTCTATCTCTTCTTCCTGCAAACACCCAGCTGAGTCCTTTTCACTTGTGCTGAAACAAAGGATGACTAGAAGAGGGTGTAAAATCATCTTAGTGCTGACCACTCCAACCAGCCTGGAGGCTTAGGAAGGACATACTAACACCATGTATATGTTTATGAATCCTTTATCCTATTACAAATTTCCATGAGCCAACATGTGAAGTAAGTGAATCAGGAGTGGAGGGAAGCAGAGGTGGGAGAAGTTATGGACTAGAAGGTCAAAAGGCAAGATTTTATATCCCTTTAGAATCACTTTGGGAATAATTTTAAAAATACCTAAACCCCACTCCAATTTGATGTATTTGGAACTCCCCAGATACTTTTTTGCATATTAAAGTTTGAGTTCCTTTGGCCTATACAAATAAAACAAAAATGAGAAAGACCCTTAAGGAGATGGATTGACATTGTGGCTGCAACAATGGGCTCAACCATAGCAACGATTGTGAGGATGGCGTAGGACCAGACAATGTTTTGTAGAGCTGTTATGAGTTGTAACCAACTTGAAGGCACCTAACAACAACATAACAAGAACATACTCCTTGCTGTCTGTTATGGATGAATTGCATCCCCCCAAAATGTGTGTCAACTTGGCTAGGCCGTGATTCTGAGTATTGTGTGATTGTCCACCATTTTGTCATCTGATGTGATTTTTCTATGTGTTGTAAATCCTTCCTCTATGATGTTAATGAGGCAGGATTGGAGGCAGTCATGTCAATGAGGCAGGACTCAATGTACAAGATTAGGTTGTATCTTGAGACAGTGTTTTTTGAGATATAAAGGAGAAAAGCAAGCAGAGAGACAGAAGGACCACATACCTCTGAGAAAGTAGTCCCAGGAGCAGAATGCATCGTTTGGACCTGAGGTCCCTGTGCTGAGAAGCTCCTAGACCAGGGGAAGATTGATGACAAGGACCTTCCTCCAGAGCCAACAGAGAGAGAAAGGCTTCCCCTGGAGCTGGCATCCTGAATTTGGATTTCTAACTTAGTAGACTGTGAGAGAATAAGTTTCTCTTTGTTAAAGCCATCCACTTGTGGTATTTCTGTTATAAAAAAAAAAAAAATTTTTTTTTTTTTTTACTTGTGGTATTTCTGTTATAGCAGTATTAGATAACTAAGATACCGTCCAACTCAGCAACCCTATAGGGCAGAGTAGAACTGCCCCCATAGGGTTTCCTAGCCTGTAATCTTTACCAAGCCAAATTGCCAGGTCTCTTCTCCCACGGAGCTGCTGGTGGGACCAACTGCTGGCCTTTCAGGTAGCAGCTGAGCACTTAACCAGCGTACCACCAGAGCTTCTTCCTTTCATCTATTAAAAAAAAAACAAACCGCGGCTGTCAAGTAGATTCCGACTCATAGCAACCCTATAGGACAGGGTAGAACTGCCCCATAGAGTTTTCAAGGAGCGCCTGGTGGATTTGAACTGCCAACCTTTTGGTTGGCAGCTGTAACACTTAACCACTACGCCACCAGGGTTTCCCTTTGATCTATAGGGTCTGGATGATTTTGCTTCAGCCATGAACTGGCATCCTACTACTGACCGAAGAAAGTTGGGTAATATATAAGGTCCATCAGACAGCTGAGCAAATCTCATGGACATGCCCTGGCTGCAAGGGATGGCAATGTGGGATGTGTATACGTGCCTACAGTTTACTCATAGCAGAGAATGTCCCTGGGCAGCACAAATGGTTTGCACTCATCTACTAACTTAAAGGTTGGTAGTTCAAATCTACCCAGTGGCACCATGGAAGAAAGACCTGACAATCTGCTTCCATAAATATTACAGCCAAGAAAACCCTTTGGGGCAGTTCCACTCTCTAACACATGGGGTTATCGTGAGTTGGAATCAACTTGACAGCAACAGGTTTGGTTTGGCTTTTGTTTAGTCAGAAGGAAAGTGGGTGACTTGTTGATTGAGGTTGGGAGGAAAAAAAACTGTCCAGGAAAATGATCTAAAACTTGGAAATGAAGCAAAAAGATAATTGCCTGACATTTGAATGCCATGCTAGGGCATTTTCTAATAAGCCTGCCTTAGAGTCATCCGACTCTCAGAGAATGTGCTTTTTTTTTTTTTTTTTTTGACTTATTATTCACAATTAATTGGAGCCCATTTGTTTTATAACTCTGAAAAGTTAGAGATTAATTTGTGTTAAACTGATAAGGGACATTTTTTTTCTTGTCCAGTAGAGAAAATAACCCCAAAGATTACGGTCTTACTGCCTCGTAGGAAATCAATCAACGTTGTATCTGACTTCGCAATCTTATTTCAGCGTTCTCTCTTCCCTGACCATGTAAAGGCAAGTTTCTCACATCCTCAGGGAGCTAGCTTTGTTTTTCTGCTAGTTCCCTTGTTAATGAGTTAAATAAAATTTTGACACCATTGGGTTTATTCATATGAGAATTATTATTTTAACAATTTACAAGTTATGATTTCACAAAGCATACCAAGTGTGTTTAGGTCTGAGGAGTAAGCTGAGGCAGTGACCAGGGAACCAGTCAGGGGACAAGAATTGAATTGGTGAGGAGCGCATTGAGAGGTGGCACTCTGGAAGGGTCGAGGGGAGCACTTCAGGATGAAGACCGTAAACATGACAAGGCTGCCAGGGCTCCTTCTGGTTGGGTGAAGCCCCACTGGGGTGGACGAGATTGTTGTAAGGCATTATTCTTGTCCTGCCTGTTAGGAAGCTCAGAGCTAAGTTTTAAGCTCCAATTGTTATTCGTTTCCTCAGCCAGCAGGTTTTGACTTATTTTCCTTCTTTCTTGCCTTTTTGTTATTTGGTCTCTCTCTTTTTGTGTTTATTATTTGAGATATTATTGTACCTTCTTGTTATAAAGGCTGCTTTAAATTCCTATTATAATTAAATATGGAAAATCAATCAATCAATAAAATAAAGATAGGTGATTCGGTATTGCAACCTGATCCATGTCAGGTTGTTCACAATTATTAGGCTCTTTATTTTTATTTTAGTTTTTTGTTAATATGTGTAGCGTCCAACAGTTAGAAACTAGAGTAGAGGTCTCATATCTTACAATTTTGCTCTTATCATGGAAGAAAACAAGTCTCTTTAGATATTAATATTTAAGCAGACACGGACAGGCAGAATAGGGTTAGGATTACAGTAAACTTATAGACAATCTGTTTGGCGAAATGGAGAAAATGCTAGTTCTTTGTCTTGTAGGAGCCCTTGGCAGCACCTTGCATGAAAGAAAGGCTTGCCAGAGGGCAATGTGACAATGTTCTAGGGACAAGGTTTGGCTCACCATGTAGATGGAGTGAAGGGACTAAGGACCCTTCAAAATCAGTTTGGACACAGAGCCTTCGGAGTATCAAGTCTTGGGCAATATTCCTAATGTAATTAGGCCCCAGTGGGGCAGTCCTACTCTGTCCTATAGGGTCGCTATGAGATAGAATCAACTCAACGGCAACAGGTTTGGTTTTTTGGTTTTGGGGCTGCACCCAACTAGAGTGACCCCTGACAGCCTTGTCATGTTTACAGTCTTCATTTGAAAGCGCTCGCCTCGACTTTTCCAGAATGCTGCCTCTCCGTGTGCACCTAATCAATTCAATTCCTGTTCCCTGACTGGTTCCCTGGTCATGGCCTCAGCTTACACCTCAGACCTAAAAACATTGGCTAAATTCTTATACCCTGTTTGTGCAATGATGGGAAGTGTCTAATATTTCAAGCAAATCCCACATATAGAACAGCACTGATTTCACCAAAGAAAATCCATTTCTAATGGTTATTAGGCTAATTGACAAAATCTCCAGTGTTGGTGAACAAAGATAGTGGAAGCACTGGTAGTAGCCAGCTTGGTGTGTGGCCTTTTGATTAAATGTTACTTGACCACTCAGGTTAGAGTAACCTAGCTTCCTGGGGCGTAGATGAAAACCAAAACCCATACACCGCACTGTTTTTGGAAGAGGCTTTCGAAGAGTTTACCAACGGCATCATGCCCATGATATGGGAAAAATTGCTGGTGCTCCACGTAGCTATTGTAGGAATTGGATGATAAACCACAAATATCTCTGGATCATCCTTGATTAAAATTAAGGTTGATAATTTTCATAGCAATACATTTGAAAGGATGGTAAGTTGTTGATGTAGTGCTTTTGAAAAATGAGGAAGGCTAAAAAATATTTAGATGCTAGTTGAAAAAAAATGAGATTAAACATATTTAACCTGTATCTTGCCATCATAAAGTGATTTTTTTTTTTTTTTTTTTTGCGAAGTCAGTTTCCTGGAAAGGCAAAGAGTTTCCTATAATATTCCACAGTTTTCTTAATATAAATCTTTGTAAGACCAAATGAAAAAACCAAACCAAACCCACTGCTGTTGAGTCAATTCTGACTCATAGCGACCCTATAAAGGCAGGGTAGAACTGCCCCAGAGTGTTCCCAACAAACAGCTGGTGAATTTGAACTGCTGACCTGCTGGTTAGCAATCTGAGCTTTTAAACACTGCACCATCAGGGCTCCTTTGTAAGACCACTGACCAGTAACCTTGAGACCATTAGCCTGTGTTATAAGAAACTAAATCTAAGAAAGTTTATCACAGAGAGCAGTGTTTATCACTTAAAATTGTAAACTATGTTTGTCATCGGAGGTTGAATTAATAGCCAGCCTTGGGAACATTGATCCCCTAACAATGACCTCTTGATCTTGCTGTAGTTAACTCATCATTGTATGAAAATTGAGCATTTTTTTGAGGTAGGAATGTTAATCCTCCTCACACAAGTTCTGTCCAAATAAACAATATGTGACTTTAATGAATTAAGACACAGAGCAATTTCCCTTCTCACCACAGTGGCTCAGGACCTGCTTCCCTACAGCCTGATAAAATTGTGTAACGTGGAATTACTGAACATTCTGGGTACAGTTTTGAAAATAATGATATTATATGAGGGATCAAAAAGTCTAGGCATTGGCTATACAAAGGTTAGCTGGTTTTTTGTTTGTGTTTCTGAATGCCTTCTTGGTCTGCTCTTTGTCATCAGTGCAGAAATCTTGCCTCTCCAGGGAACATAAATTTTGGAATTAGCCTTGGATTCCAAGAGGCCAGGGCAGTGCCGCTCATGCTGTGAACCCTTGGTCAGCATTAGTTGGTGATGGCTGGGGATCTCTCAGAGACCCAGGGCTTATAAGTGGGGATAAAGGTGGGTGGTTTAAAGATCCCTGATACCCTCCTTTCTGACCCCAGATGAGGAAGGAGTTTATGTCTCTGTGTTTATAGGTCATAACGGAGGGGGAACAAGACTGTGTAGCCTCCAAGCGTCTTCTCCAGCTTCCAGATCAGGAGGAATTTGAGAGGGTAATGAAACTGATGTTACCAATACAAGCTTATTTGTCTGCTGAATAAGCGCATATTCTTTCTGGGGGGTCTTGTATTGGCCCATGGCATTGACAATTACCCTTCTTCTTACTGGCTGCCAGTGTCTTATCTCCCAAAGATCACACAAAAATGTTCTGAATCACAGACTACATTTATTGCATCATTTCACCTCTTTCCATTTCTCACCCTTGAAGGCTTTTGAGAGATGGCTTGTATCTGAGATTCTGCCACAGCCTGGTTTTTGTATAGTTCTAATTGAATACACTAAGCAACAAATTTGTGACTAGCATTGCCTGATTCATTTTCTTAAACTTACTAATAAATGTCTTTAAGTTTTGTGGTTAAGAGCTTGGGTGTTAACCAAAAGGTCAGTAGTTTGAGTCTACCAGGTGCTCCTTGAAAACCTTATGGGCAGTTCTACTCTGTCCTGTAGGGTTGCTATGAGTTGGAATCAACTCAACAGCAACGGGTTTTTATAACTATAACCAAGTCTTTAAGAATTCTTGAGTTTAGGACCAAGTCATCTCTTTCCAGCCTTAAAACTACCCCTCTCCCTGGCTCCTCAGTAATCTTTCTCTTTTTGAAATCACTCTGAACTTGATCTCTTGTGTAAACTTCCAGGCTTTGGTAGGCTCTGAAGAGTATTAATTCCTTGGTTACATCACATTATCTCTGCCGGCTTTCCCTTCTTACTTTTCTGGGAACATTCCTTCATCCTCTGCCCTTTGCCCTCTTATCAGTGAAAATGAAAATGGAGACAGAAAGTAGAGCAAGCAGATAGATGTGACCAGTTCTCTACTTATCTGTCGTTTGCTTATGTGTTCTTTGGGCAAATTTCTTTAAATTTTTGGACCTCAGTTTTTTCTGCAAAATATTGGGTTTGACTAGATAATCTGTAAGCTCCCTTTCAGGGCGAAATTATGTGAATGTGTGAACATTTGCTGCAGCTGGGTATTGTATCCGGCTCTAGGATTCCTGGTTGCAAAAGTGAACAGGATGGAACCCTTATCCATTGCTGGTAGGAATGTAAAATGGTACAGCCTATGGAAAACAGTGTGGCAGTTCCTCAAAAAGTTAAACATAGAGCTGCCATGTGACCCAGCAACTCCACTTCTAGGTATATACCCAAGGTGTTCATTGCAGCATTATTACAATATAAAACATAGAAACAACCTAAGTGGCCACCAACAGATGAGTGGATAAACAAAATGTAGTATATACATACAATGGAATATTATTCAGCCATGAAGAGAAATGAAGTCTGATACATGCTACAACATGGATCAACCTTGAAAATATTATGCCGAGTGAAATAAGTCAGAAGTAAAAGGACAAATGTTGTATTATCTACCTTAAATGAAATAACTAGAATAGGCAAATGCTTGGAGACAGAAAGTAAATTACTGGTTACCAGGGGCTGGAGGGGAGAAGCAGGGGGAGTTAGTGTTTAATGAGTACTGAGTTTCTATTTGGGGTGATGAAAAGCTTTTAGCAATGGATAGTGGTGGTGGCTATATAACACGGTGAATGTAATTAATGTTACTGAATTGTACACTTAAAAATGGTTAAAATGGCAAATGTTTTGTTATATATATATTTACTATAATACAATCATTAAAAAAAGAAAACAGGAAAAGCTGTTGAATTATATGGTGTTCGTTGTCTGCCAAAAAGAAGTGCAGGTATATATCTGCAGAGGTGGAATAAAACTCAAAAAACAAAACAAAACAAAACCCATTGCCGTTGAGTCGATTCTGACTCATAGTAACTCTATAGAACAGAATAGAACTAACTGCTCTATGGGGTTTCCAAGGAGCGGCTGGTGAATTTGAACTGCCGACCACTTGGTTAGTAGCAGAGCTCTGAATCACTGTGCCACCAGGGTTCTAAAACTCAAATAAGATCATGCACTATGGGACCCTGGAGAAATTTTTTAATTGTGTCTCTGCAAAAGTCATAGTGATGACTCTTTGCTGCAGGTGCCTAAAATTCAAGTTGAGCTAGCTTAAACTAGACTTGAAATCAACCCAGTGGCACACAGCAACAACAAGCAAAAAAGGATAATGTACTGACTCTTGGGGGGGGAAAAAGTAGAAAGGGCGGCTTTGACCTGGATTCAGCTACCTGAAAGTCCTCAAGATTCCATCTTTGCTTCCCTCTGTGCTTTGGGGTCACTGCCTCAGGCTGGCTGTCCAACAAAGCTGAAACCACCACCGCAGGTGGCAACTTTGAGCATTACATCTCTAAAGCCTCATAATTAGAGATGTTGGGGAAAAAACCTAAGGAAGGAAAGACTCTTATTGGCCAGGCTTGGGTCACATGCCGATTCCTGGTCCAATCATTGTGGCCTTGGGCAAGCCCTGTGGTTGACAGTGGCCACTGGAGCCAAGGGTGGCATGGAGTGTCTCCTGCAAGGAAGGTAGTTACTGTCTGTCTTAGTGTCCTAGTGTTGCCATAACAAAATACCACCAAATGGGTGACTTTAAAGAACAGAAGTTTATTTTCTCACAGTTCTGGAGGAAAAAAGCCCCAATTAGGCCATGCTGATTCCTTCTGTGAGCCTCTCTTCTAATTTCTGGTGACTATTGGCAGTCTTGGGTTCCTTTGTGCTTATAGGTGCATCTGCCTCTGTCATCACATGGCATCTTCCCCTGTGTGTGTGGCTCTCTGTGCCTGTACTCGCCTTTATAAGACACCACTCAGAAGGGATTAGGTTTAGGGCCCACCTTACTTCTGTGTGACCTCATTAGTATAACAAAAGAAAAACCTCATTTCCAAACAAGGTCATATTTACAGTGGAGGGGTTAGAACTTCAAGGTATATTTTGGGCAGACACAATTCAATCCGTAACACCATTCCAGATAGGCGAAGCATAAATGACTGTATTCTCTTGTCATGGTTGCTCCCTTTACCCCTTCTACTCTGGGCTAAGATTGACCACATAAATTTGTCCTTTTCAAAAGTCTGCTATACCGTTAGGGCCTCTAGGTCATTTAAAATTTTTTACCTAGCCCCTTACTTAAGTTCACCTGCCCAGTCTTCTCTGTGTCTTTCTCTAAATGCCTTTCAAGGCGATGACTAGCAACCTTCATAAATTAATCTGTCCTGCAGAAAGGAGCCCTGGTGGCACAGTGCTCACCTGCTAACAGAAAGGTCAGTGGTTGGAATCCACCCAGTGGCTCCAAAGGAGAAAGACCTGGAAATCTGCTTTCATAAGGATTACAGCCAAGAAAACCCTATGGGGCAGTTCTACTCTGTCACCCGCGGTCTCTATGAGTTGAAAATTGACTGGATGGCACCTGACAACAACAACAACAGAAAATTGGTTAGAGGTGATAGAGTCCATCTGATACAGTCCACCAGGGACACACTAAGACCTAACCAAGTTAACTTGCTTCAACAAGGGAGGCCACACACCAGAGGCACCATGGGGTGCCTCACCGGACAAAGGAAGACACAAGCTTATCACAGTATTTGGGAGAAGGGTGGGGTTTAGGTAAATTTTAACAAAGCAATGTTTTGGTAGCTCAAAGTAAAGCAGACTTGGTGTAAAGGGGTTGACATTAGGCCTGGGCTGGGCTGAGATGAGAACTCAGAGTCTTGTTTATTTGGAAATTATAAAGTTAATTCATGATAAATGAGAAAATATTGATGTTGTCAAGGATTTCATTTTACTTGGATCCATAATCAATGCCCATGGAAGCAGCAGTCAAGAAATCAAATGACGAAATTCTTCAACATAATAAAGAGCATCTATACAAAACCAAGAGCCAACATCATTCTTTCTTTTTAATAATTTTTATTGTGCTTCAAGTGAAAGTTTACAAATCAAGTCAGTCTCTCACACAAAAACCCATATACACCTTGCTACACACTCCCAATTACTCTCCCACTAAGGAGGCAGCCTGCTCTATCCCTCCACTCTTTTTAAATGTCCATTTTGCCAGCTTCTAACCCCATCCATCTACCCTCTCATCTCCCCTCCTGGCAGGAGATGCCAACATAGTCTCAAGTGTCCACCTGATCCAAGAAGCTCACTCCTCACCAGCATCCCTCTCCAACCCATTGTCCAGTCCAATCCATGTCTGAAGAGTTGGCTTCAGGAATGGTTCCTGTCCTGGGCCAACAGAAGGTCTCGGGGCCATGACCACCGGGGTCCTTCTAGTCTCAGTCAGACCATTAAGTCTGGTCTTATGAGAATTTGGGATCTGCATCCCACTGCTCTCCTGCTCCCTCAGGGGTTCTCTGTTGTGTTCCCTGTCAGGGCAGTCATCGGTTGTAGCCGGGCACCATCTAGTTCTTCTGGTCTCAGGATGATGTAGTCTCTGGTTTATGTGGCCCTTTCTGTCTCTTGGACTGGTAATTGCCTCATGTCCTTGGTGTTCTTCATTCTCTTTTGATCCAGGTGGGTTGAGACCAATTAATGCATCTTAGATGAGTGCTTGCTAGTGTTTAAGACCCCAGACACCATTCTCCAAAGTGGGATGCAGAATGTTTTGTTAATAGATTTTATTATGCCAGTTGACTTAGATGTCCCCTGAAACCATGGTTCCCAGACCCCTGCCCCTGCTATGCTGGCCTTCGAAGCATTCAGTTTATTCAGGAACTTCTTTGCTTTTGGTTTCATACAGTTGTGCTGACCTCCCCTGTATTGTATGCTGCCTTTCCCTTCACCTAAAGTGGTTCCTATCTACTATCTAATTAGTGAATGCTCCTCTTCCACCCTCCCTCTGTCCCCATCTCGTAACCACAAAAGAATGTTTTCTTCTCAGTTCTTATAATAGTGGTCTTATACATTATTTGTCCTTTTGCAACTGACTAATTTCACTCAGCATAATGCCTTCCAGGTTCCTCCATGTTATGAAATGCTTCACAGATTCCTCACTGTTCTATATCGATGCGTAGCATTCCATTGTGTGAATATACCATAACTTATCCATTCATCCATTGATGGGCACCTTGGTTGGTTCCATCTTTTTGCTATTGTAAACAGTGCTGCAATAAACATGGGTGTGCATGTATCTGTTTGTGTAAAGGCTCTTATTTCTCCAGGATATATTCCAAGGAGTGGGATTGCTGGATGGTGTGGTAGTTCTATTTCTAGCTTTTTAAGGAAGCACCAAATCGATTTCCAAAGTGGTTGTACCATTTTACATTCCCACCAGCAGGGTAGAAGTGTTCCAATCTCTCCACAGCCTCTCCAACATTTATTCTTTTGTGTTTTTTGGATTAATGCCAGCCTTGTTGGAGTGAGATGAAATCTCATTGTAGTTTTGATCTGCATTTCTCTAATGGCTAATGATCGTGAACATTTCCTCATGTATCTGTTAGCTACCTGAATGTCTTCTTTAGTGGTGCCTGTTCATATCTTTTGCCCATTTTTTAATTGGGTTATTTGTCTTTTTGTGGTTGAGTTTTTGCAGTATAATGTAGATTTTAGAGATCAGGTGCTGATCGGAAATGTCATAGCTAAAAACTTTTTCCTAGTCTGTAGGTAGTCTTTTTACTCTTTTGGTGAAGTCTTTGCATGAGCATAGGTGTTTGATTTTTAGGATCTCCTGGTTATCTAGTTTTTCTTCTGCATGCTCAATAATGTTTTATATACTGTTTATGCCATGAATTAGGGCTCCTAACTTTGTCCCTTGGGTGGGTTTTGAACTCTGTCCCTATTTTTTCTTCCATGATCTTTATCGTTTTAGATTTTATATTTAGGTCTTTGATCCATTTTAAGTTAGTTTTTGTGCATGGAGTGAGGTATGGGTCTTGTTTCATTTTTTTTGCAGATGGATATCTAGTTATGCCAGCACCATTTGTTAAACAGACTATCTTTTCCCCATTTAACTCTTTGGGGGCCTTTGTCAAATATCAACTGCTCGTATGTGGATGGATTTATGTCTGGACTGTCAATTCTGTTCCGTTGGTCCATGTATCTGTTGTTGTACCAGTACCAGGTTGTTTTGACTACTGTGGTAGTATAATAGGTTCTAAAATCAGGTAAAGTAAGGCCTCCCACTTCGTTCTTCTTTTTCAGTAATGCCTTATTTATCCGGGCCTCTTTCCCTTCCATATGAAGTTGGTGATTTGTTTCTCTATCTCATTAAAGAATGTCATTGGGATTTGGATCGGAATTGCATTAAATGTATAGATCGCTTTTGGTAGAATAGACATTTTTATAATGTTAACTCTCCCTATCCACGAGCCAGGTATGTTTTTCCACTTATGTAAGTCTCTTTTGGTTTCTTGCAGAAAGGTACTGTAGTTTTCTTTGTATAAGTCTTTTACATCTCTGGTAAGATTTATTCCTAAGTATATTATCTTCTTGGGGGCTACTGTAAATGGCATTGATTTGGTGATTTCCTCTTCAATGTTCTTTTTGTTGGTGTAGAGGAATCCAAATGATTTTTTGATGTTTCTCTTGTACCCCGATACTCTGCTGAACTCTTCTATTAGTTTCAGTAGTTTTCTGGAGGATTCCTTAGGGTTTTCTATGTATAAGATCACTTATACAAAGTATCTGCAGATAGAGATACTTTGACTTCTACCTTGCCAATCTGGATGTCCTTTTGTTTCTTTATCTAGCCTAATTGTTCTGGCTAGGACTTCCAGCACAATGTTGAATAAGAGTGGTGATAAAGGGCATCCTTGTCTGGCTCCCGATCTCAATGGGAATGTTTTCAGGCTCTCTCCATTTAGGGTGACGTTGGCTCTTGGCTTTGTATAAACGCCCTTTATTATGTTGAGGAATTTTCCTTCTATTCCTATTTTGCTGAGAATTTTTATCATGAATGAGTGTTGAACTTTGTCAAATGCCTTTTCTGCATCAATTGATAAAACCTTGTGATTCTTTTCTTTTGTTTTATTTCTGTGGTGGATTCTATTAATTGCTTTTCTATTGTTGAACCATCCCTGCATACCTGATATGAATCCCACTTCATCATGGTGAATTATTTTTTTGATATTTGTTGAATTCTATTGGCTAAAATTTTGTTGAGGATTTTTGCACCTGCGTTCATGAGGGATATAGGTCTATAATTTTCTTTTCTTGTGGTGTCTTTACCTGGTTTTGGTATCAGGGATATGCTGGCTTCATAGAATTAGTTTGGGAGTATTCCATCTTTTTCTATGCTCTGAAATACCCTTAGTAGTAGTGGTGTTAACTCTTTTCTGAAAGTTTGGTAGAACTCCGCAGCGAAACCATCAGGGCCAGGGCTTTTTTTTGTTGGGAGTTTTTTGGTTATGTTTTCAATCTCTTCTTTTGTTATGGGTTTATTTAGTTGTTCTAT
This sequence comes from Elephas maximus indicus, assembly GCF_024166365.1. Classification (NCBI taxonomy): domain Eukaryota; kingdom Metazoa; phylum Chordata; class Mammalia; order Proboscidea; family Elephantidae; genus Elephas; species Elephas maximus. The sequence continues at coordinate 35,884,449 of NC_064845.1, read as the reverse complement.
CTCTGTTTGTGTTAGTTTAGGTAGGTAGTGTCTTTCTAGGAATTCATTTCTTCTAGGTTTTCAAATTTGTTTGAGTACAGTTTTTCATCGTAATCTGATATGATTCTTTTAATTTCAGTTGGGTGTGCTGTAATATCGCCCATCTCATTTCTTATTCAGGTTATTTGCTTCCTCTCCTGTTTTTCTTTTGTCAGTTTGCCCAGTGGGTTATCAATTTTGTTTATTTTTTCAAAAACCCAGCTTTTGGTCTTGTTAATTCTTTCAATTGTTTTTCCGTTTTCTATTTCATTTAGTTCAGCTCTAATTTTTATTATTTGTTTTCTTCTGGTGCACGTGGGTTTCTTTTGTTGTTCTCTTTCTATTTGTTCAAGTTGTAGGGATAATTCTTTGATTTTGGCCCTTTCTTCTTTTTGGATGTGTGCATTTATTGATATAAATTGACCTTTGAGCACTGCTTTCGCTGTGTGTGGGAAGTGTTTTCATTCTCATTGGATTCCATGAATTTCCTTATTCCACCCTTAATGTCTTCTATAATCCAGTCTTTTTTGAGCACGGTATTGTTCAGTTTCCAAGTGTTTGATTTCTTTTCCCTGCTTTTTCCGTTATTGATTTACACTTTTATGGCCTTATGGTCAGAGAAGATGCTTTGTAATATTTCAGTGTTTTGGATCCTGCTAAGGCTTGCTTTATGACCTAATATGTGGTCTATTCTAGAGAATGTTCCGTGTGCACTAGAAAAGAAAGTATACTTGGCTGCTGTTGGGTGGAGTGTTCTGTATATGTCTGCAAGGTCAGGTTGGTTGATTGTGGCATTTAGATCTTCTGTGTCTTTATTGAGCTTCTTTCTGGATGTCCTGTCCTTCACCAAAAGTGGTGTGTTGAAGTCTCCTACTATAATTGTGGAGCTATCTCAGTTTTCAATACCGTTAGAGTTAGTTTTGTGTATCTTGCAGCCCTGTCATTGGGTGCATAAATATTCAATATGGTTATATCTTCTTGGTGTATTGTCCCTTTAATCATTATATAGTGTCCTTCCTTATCCTTTCTGATGGATTTAACTTTAAAGTCTATTTTGTGAGAAATTAATATTGCCACTCCTGCTCTTTTTTGATTGTTGTTTGCTTGATATATTTTTTTCCATCCTTTGAGTTTTAGTTTGTTTGTGTTTCTAAGTCTAAGGTGTGTCTCTTGTAGGCAGCATATAGACGGATCTTGTTTTTTAATCCATTCTGCCACTCTCTGTCTCTTTATTGGTGCATTTAGTCCAATTATATTCAGGGTAATTATGGGTAGGTATGAATTTAGTGCTATCATTTGGACGTCTTTTTTTGTGTGTTGTTGACAGTTTCTTTTTCCCACTTGATTTTATGTGCTGAGTAGATTTTCTTTATATATTGTCCTTTCCTCATATTTGTTGTTGTTGATTTTGTTTCTGCTGAGTCTCTATTTTTCCCTTGTATTTTATTTTGATAAGTAGGATAATTTGTCTCCTTTGTGGTTACCTTATTATTTACCCCTGTTTTTCTAAATTTAAAACTAACTTCTATTTCTTTGTATCGCCATATCTTCCTCTCCATATGGACGGTGTATGATTACATTTCTTAGTCCCTCTTTATTATTCTAATGTTGTCTTCTTTTATATAATAACACCGCTGTTACCCTGTTTTGAGCTTTTTTTTTTTATAATCTTGCTTTGTTTTTTTGGATTTCCCTGTCTGGCTTGACTTCTGGTTGCTCTGCCCAGTGTTCTAGTCTTTGGTTGATACCTGATATTATTGATTTTCTAGCCAAAGAACTCCCTTTAGTATTTCTTGTAGTTTTGGTTTGGTTTTTACGAATTCCCTCAACTTGTGTTTATCTGGAAGTGTCTTAATTTCACCTTCATATTTAAGAGACAGTTTTGCTGGATATATGATTCTTGGCAGGCAATTTTTTCCCTTCAATTTTTTAAATATGTCATCCCATTGTCTTCTCGCCCGCATCGTTTCTGCCGAGTAGTCCAAGCTTATTCGTATTGGCTCTCCTTTGTAGGTGACTTTTCATTTATTCCTCGCTGCTCTTATAATTGTCTCTTTATCTTTGGTTTTGTCAAGTTTGATTATAATATGTACTGGTGACTTTCTTTTAACATCTACCTTATGTAGAGTTCGATGAGCATCTTGGATAGATATCTTCTCATCTTTCACAATATCAGGGAAGTTTTCTGCCAACAAATCTTCAACAATTTTCTGTGTATTTTCTGTTGTCCCTCCCTGTTCTGGTACTCTATGCACTCGTAGGTTATTTCTCTTGTAGAGTCTCACATGATTCTTAAGGTTTCTTCATTTTTTTTAATTCTTTTATCTGATTTTTCTTCAAATATATTAGTGCCAAGTGATTTGTCTTCGAGTTCAGAAATTCTAGCTTCTACTTGCTCAATTCTGCTCCTCTGACTTTCTATTGAATTGTCTACTTCTGTAATTTTATTGTTAATCTTCTGAATTTCTGATTGGTGCCTATCTATGGATTTTTCCAGCTTATTAAACTTTTCATTGTATTCCTGAATAATCTTTCTAATTTCTTCAATTGCTTTATCTGTGTGTTCCTTGGCTTGTTCTGCGTATTACCTCCTTTCCTTCCTGATGTCTTGAAGGGTTCTGTATATTAAACTTTTGTATTCTGCATCTGGTAATTCCAGGAATGTACTTTCATCTAGAAGGTCCCTGCATTCTTTGTTTTGAGAGCCTGTTGAGGTGATCATGGTCTGTTTCTTTATGTGACTTGATATTGACCTTTCTCTCCGAGCCATCTAGAAGTTATTGTATTAGTTTATGCTTGCTTACTGTGTTGTAGCTTCTTGCTTTGTTTTGTTTTGGTATACCCCCATGGGTTGCTTGAGTGAGCTAGCTTGATTATTTTCGCCTTTGGAGCTCTGGTGTCCTGTCCTCAGCTGGCTAGAGCTGTTATCAGGTATGTCAGTCTAGGAGTCCATTCAGTTTTCTTATATGAATTCAGCTCAGGTTTCCAGGTAGCTGATCATCAAGTGTGTGGTACAGGCTCTGTCCTACAGTCTTAGAGGGGCAGGGGTGATTGGCGTATATACTGGTATCTGATTGCAGCGGGGTTCATGCTCAGAACAAGGCAGGGGGCTGAGAACCGACCCCTGAGTATCTCAGAGGAAAACGCATCCCTGTTCCCTAGAGTGTGCTGGCGGGTGGGTTCTGCAGATGGACCACGGGCACACAAAGTTTTTGGTTGTAAGGACTGGGAGGTACCAGTTATATTTGGACCTCTGTCACAGGTGGCTGGGTGACCTGAGTGGAGCTACCAGTCCTTAGGTCCCTGATGTGGGTAGGTGAGGACCTTGTTTAATAGGGAAAGTAATGTCAAACATCAAACACCCACCTCTCCACCGCACAGCTGAAATGGTTGGAGTTTGCCAACAAGGGCCTATTCTCCTGAAATAGGCCCACACAGGTCCATGCAGAAGGGAAAGGTACTCAAAGTCCATGGATGGTTTATGTCTGGACAGGAGCCGCTTCTGTCCTGAGCTCCCCTGGTTAATGGAGCTAGCAAATTATCTTTTCCCCCAACTGCAAATTTTTTCCTTCCCCAAGGCTGGGAGGATGGCTCTAGGTGCTCAGCAGGGCCTATCTCAGGCCCAGAGATTCAGCCGCTGAAGCCAGCTTGGGGGGGGGGCGGTAAAATATACGCAAGTACTTAGCTTTTGCTGAGAGCGTCGTTCTTCTCAGGTTCCAGAGGTGTGAGTGGGCTGTGCAGCTGGCTGCTTCTTCCTGAGGAAACTGCAGCTGAACACTAGTACCAGCCCATCACCACTGCCACCGCCACTCCAGGAATGGTGCCTGAGGGCTCCCCGTGATTCAGGTCCGGTAACTCCTCTCCACTTGTGAACAGCCTCTTTCTCCCCCTGCCCCTCAGTTCATTGTCTAAGCTTGCCTTTGATGCTCAGGGCTGCCAGCTTGTCACAAATATACTCATTTCACTTGTTTTTTCGTGTCTTTGTTGTAAAGAGGGCTCACCGGAAGGGTCTGTCTATTCTGCCATCTTGGCTCCACCTCCTCCCAACATCATTATTAATGGAGAGAGGCTGAAAACATTCCCCTGGAGAACAGGAACAAGACAAGGATGCCCCTTATCACCACTCTGATTTAACATTTTGCTGGAAGTCCTAGCTAGAGCAATAAGTTAAGAAAAAGAGAGAAAGGGCATCCAAATTGGTAATAAAGAGGTAAAACTGTCTCTATTCATAGATGATATGACACTATACATAGAAAACCCAAAAGACTCCATGAGTAAAGTACTGGAACTAATAGGAAGATTCAGTAGAGTTGCCAGATACAAGACAAACACACAAAAATCAGTTGAATTCCTATATACCAATAAAGAGAATGATGAAAAGAAATCAGGAAAACAATACCATTTATAATAAACCAAACCTGTTGCCGTCAAGTTGATTCAGACTCACAACAACCCTAGAGGACAGAGCAGAACTGTCCCATAGAGTTTTCAAGGAGCAACTGGTGGATTTGTACTGCCGATCTTTTGGTTAGCAACCATAGCACTTAACCATTACATCATCAGGGTTTCCAACCATTTATAATAGCCCCTAAAAAAAATAAAATACTTAGGAATAAATCTAATCAGGGATGTAAAAGACCTGTACAAAGAAAACTACGAAACACTACTGCAAGAAACCAAAACAGATCTACCTAAATGGAAAAAACATACCATGCTCGTGGATAGGTAGACTCAACATTGTGAAAAATGTCAATTCTACCCAAAACAATCAACAAATACAATGCAATCCCGATCCAAATGTCAACAACATTCTTTAAAGAGACGGAAAAACTAATCATTAACTTTATATAGAAAGGGAAGAGACCCCAGATAAGTAAAACCCTATTCAAGAAGAAGAATAAAGTAGCAGAACTCGCACTACCTGACTTCAGAAACTAGTATACAGCTACGGTAGTCAGAACAGCCTGGTACTGGTACAACAACAGATACATAGATGAATGGAATGGAATTGAGAACTCTGATGTAAATCCATCCACCTACGGTCACATGATCTTTGATAAGTGCCCGAAGTTCATCAACTGGGGAAAAGGCAGTCTTTTTAACAAGTGGTGCTGGCAAAATTGGATGTCCATCTGCAAAAAAAATGAAACAAGACCCATACCTCACATCATACACAAAAACTAATTCAAAATAGATTAAAGACATAAATATAAAACCAAAAACTATAAAGATCATAGAAGAAAAAATAGGATCAATGATAGAGGGTCTAACACACAGCATTAACAGGATACACACCATAACTAACAACACACAAACTCCAGAAGATAAGCTAGGTAACTGGGATCTTCTAAAAATTGAAACTTATGCTTATTAGAAGACTTCACCAAGCGAGTAAAAAGAGAACCTACAGACTGGGAAAATATTTTTAGCTATAACGAACCCAACAAAGGTCTAATCTCTAAAATCTATGGGAAAATCTAACACCTCTACAACAAAAAGACAAATAATCCAATTAAAAAATGGGCAAAGGAAATGAACAGATACTTCACCAAAGAAGACATTCAAGTGGCTGACAGACACATGAGGAAATGCTTGCGATCACTAGCCATTAGAGAAATGCAAATCAAAACCACAATGAGATACCATCTCACCCCAACATTACTGGCATGAATTAAAAAAAAAAAAGAAAAGAACAAATATTGGAGAGGCTGCAGGGAGATTGGAACTCTCAAGCACTACTGGCGGGAATGCAGAATGGTACAACCATTTTGGAAAATGATATGGTGTTTCCTTGTTGTTGTTGTTAGGTGCCATCGAGTAGGTTCTGACTCATAGTGACCCCAAGTACAACAGAACCAAACACTGCCTAGTCCTGTGCCATCCTCACAATCATTGTTATGCTTAAACCTATTGTTGCAGCCACTGTGCCAATCTATCTCACTGAGGGTTTTTCTCTTTTTCACTGACCCTCTACTTTACCAAGCACTATGTCCTTCTCCAAGGACTGATCTCCTGACAACATGTCCAAAGTATGTGAGACGTAGTATCACCATCCTTGCTTCTAAGGAGCATTCTGGCTGTACTTGTTCCAAGACAGATTTGTTCGTTCTTTTGGCAGTCCGTGGTATATTCAATATTCTTCTCCAACACCACAGTTCCAAGGAGTAACTCTTCTTTGGTCTTCTTTATTCATCCTCCAGCTGTCACATGCATAGGAGGCAATTGAAACAACATGGCTTGGGTCAGGCGTACCTTAGTCTTCACAGTTACATCTTTGCTTTGCAACACTTTAAGAGATCTTTTGCAGCACATTTGCCCAATGCGATGTGCCCATTGATGAATAAAGAAAACAAAAACCCTCACAACTGGACCAATAAGCAACATCGTGATAAACAGGAAAAAGATTGGAGTTGTCGAGGATTTCATTTTACTTGGATCCACAGTCAACAGCCACGGAAGCAGCAGTCAAGAAATCAATGGGCCAGTAGAATGTATGCATGTGATAGTAATGATATTGTTTGATAATTTCTGCATTCGGTGGCATCACCTTTCTTGGGAATAGGCATAAATATAGATCTCTTCAAGTCAGTTGGCCAGGTAGCTGTCTTCCAAATTTCTTGACATAGATGAGTGACTACTTCCAGCACTGCATCCATTTGTTGAAACATCTCAATTGGTATTCCGTCAAATCCTTTTGTTTTCACCAGTGCCGTCAATGCAGTTGGAATCCTTTCAGTACCATTGGTTTCTGCTCATACGATACCTCCTGAAATGGTTGAATGTTGACCAATTCTTTTTGGAATAGTGACTCTGTGTATTCCTTCCATCTTCTTTTGATGCTTTCTGAGTTGTTTAATATTTTCCGCATAGACTCTTTCAATATTGCAACTTGAGGCTTGAATTTTTTTCTTCAGTTTTTTCAGCTTGAGAAATGCAGAGCATGTTCTTCCCTTTGGATTTTCAATCTCCAGGTCTTTGCACATGTCATTATAATACTTTACTTTATCTTCTCGAGCCTCCCTTTGAAATTTTCTCTTCAACCCTTTACTTCGTAATTTTTTCCTTTCACTTTAGCTACTTGACGTTCAACAGCAAGTTTCAGAGTCTCTTCTGACATCCATTTTGGTCTTTTCTTTCTTTCCTGTCTTTTTCATGACCTCTTGCTTTCTTCATGTGTGATGTCCTTCCATAGCTTATCTAGTTTTTTGGTCATTTGCTTCCTTAGAAAGCTAGAAACAGAAATACCATATGATCCAGCAATCCCACTCCCAGGAATATATCCTAGAGAAATAAGAGCCATCACACGAGTAGACATATGCACACCCATGTTCATTACAGCATTGTTCACAATAGCAAAAAATTGGAAACAACCTAGATGCCTATCAACAGATGAATGAATAAACAAACTATGGTACATACACACGGTGGAATACTTGCAAGGATAAAGAACAATGATGAATCTGTGAAGCATCTCACAACATGGATGAATCTGTAGGACATTATGCTGAGTGAAATAAGTCAATCACAAAAGGACAAATAGTGTATGAGACCTCTACTATAAAAACTCATGAAAAAGTTTAAACACAAAAAGAAACAATCTTTGATGGTTATGAGGGAGGGGAGGGATGGGGATGGAAAAACACTAAACGAGTGGTGACTTTGGTGAAGGGTAAGACAGTGCACAATACTGAGGAAAGCAGTGCAGCTTGTACAAGGCAGGGTTGTGTAAGCTCCATCGACACATCCAAACTCCCTGAGGGACCAAATTGCTGGGCCAAGGGCTGTGGGGATCATGGTCTCAGGGAACATCTAGCTCTGTTGGCATAACATAGTTTATAAAGAAAATGTTCTACATTCTACTTTGATGAGTAGCATCTGGGGTCTTAAAAGCTTGTGAGCAGCCATCTAAGATACTCCGCTGGTCTCACCCTGAGACTGGTGTCACTGGATAGAGCCCAGCTGCCACCACTGACTGCTCTGACAGGAATCACAGTGGAGAGTCCTGGAAAGAGCTGGAGAAAAATGTGGAACAAAATTCTAACTCACAAAAAAAGACCAGACTTACTGGCCTGACAGAGACTGGAGAAACCCCAGGAGTATGGCCCCTGGACACCCTTTTAGCTTAGTAATGAAATCACTACTGTGGTTCACCCTTCAGCCAAAGATTAGACAGGCCCATAAAAAAAACAAGACTAAAGGGGCACACCAGCCCAGGGACAAGGACTAGAAGGCAAGAGGGGACAGGATAGCTGAAAATAGGAAACCAGAGGCTGAGAAGGAAGAGTGTTGACGTATTGTGGTTTTGGTAACCAATGTCAGAAAACGATATGTGTGCTGTTTAATGAGAAGCTAGTTCGTTCTGTAAACCTTCATCTAAGGTACAATAATAAAAAAGAAATCACATAATGCATTATATTGGGCAAATCTGCTGCAAAAGACTTCTTTCAAGTGTTAAAAAGCAAAGATGTCACTTTAAGGACTAAGGTGTGCCTGACCCAAGCTATGGTATTTTCAATCACCTCATATGTGTTAAAAAGCTGAACTATAAGTAAGGAAGACCGAATGCATTTAAATTATGATTTTGGCAAAGAATATTGAATAAATATATCATGAACTGCCAGAAGAACGAACAAATCTGTCTTGGAAGAAGTATGCTCCTTAGAAGCAAGAAATGTGAGACTTCCTCTTACGTCATTTGGACATGTTATCAGAAGGGACCAGTCCCTGGAGGACATCATCCTTGGTAAAGTAGAGGGTCAGTGGAAAAGAGGAACACCCTCAAGGATATGGATTGACACAGTGGCTGCAACAATGGGCTCAAGGATAGCAACAACTGTGAGGATGGCACAGGACCAGGCAGTGTTTCATTCTGTTGTACATGGGGTCATTATAACTCTGAACCAACGCGATGGCACCTAAGAACACGAAGGTATTATAAATATGGAATGTTGTGTCCAAAACTCTTACCTGAAGCTCTACGCTGGGCTGGGAATTGAGGCTGTTCTCTGTGTTAACATGACTTCAATCCTCCAGGCAAGAATGAGGTGTTTAATTCTCATTAAACATGATTTCAAACAGCAATATTTCTGACAGTCCATGATTTTTTTCCTATTCATCAAACAATGCACCAAACACATTAGCGTTTATTTTCTTTGTTTTGTAAGCAAATGACAAAGACCCAGTTTACCAGCTTTGCTTTCAAACATAAGCTTAACATTACATATTTAAATAATTTTCAAAACTTGCCACATTGCCAGCATTCAAACATCCTTAATTTATATTAAATCAGAAATGTATTACCATTAATGTATTAATACCTTTCACTACTCAATATTGGGGTGGGGGGAACCCTGAAATTATTTTTGTAAAAGATTCCTCCTGGCAATGTTAGCTTCACAGCAGACTGAAACTACTTGGCTCACATTTCAAACAAAATGGACAAAGCAAGATACATGCTGGTGTAAATGTACAATTTTCTCCTAGCTCTGCTAAAGAGTCATGGTTCGCCTTGGATTAAGTTGAATACATAAATTTACAACAATTTCAAAAACACACAAAGAAATGGTCCTATTAATGTGGCCCTGACAATAAACTCGAAAGTCTATGACAAATAGGTGCTCTGTGAGCTCTTTATAAATAGTTTAGGTAGAGTTATACTGAAAGGAGAGTTTGAAATCTTCAAAAAAATATTCCTGTTAATCCTCGAATGGTGCTTGTAATAGTTTAATATTTCTGTTGAATGTGTGCATTGAATTACTTGTTATCCAAACTTAGCTGCTGCTCCTCACCATTTATTCTTAAGACTTTAACTGGCCATCTTCTTCAACTTCTACTCTTTCCTGGCCATTCTCTATCCTTCTCTGTGTAGTGATTTTTTTTTCTGCCATTAACTATATTAGTAGAAGTTGACATAGATTTGAAGTTGCTCAGCCCACTACCACCAAATGATGTGGAAGAGAATGATGTAAGGCCACCGTGACCCAGTGAGCTAAATGAAATAAACCCTGTATCAAAAGAAGAACATCCACCTCCAAAAGATGGAAACCCACTGAAGGCAGCGAAAAAGGATCCGTGTCTTTGCTTCAGCTTCCATGGGGGCCTCTGTGATTCCCAAAAAAGTCCTCAAATGGATCAAAGAAGTCAAATGAAAATGGATCTCTTCCACCAAAAAATTCCCTGAAGACGTCATCTGGATTACAGAATGTAGAGCCGAACTCAAATGGACTATCAAAATGACTTCTGCTTCCACCTCCACCATTAATCCTTCTTCGCCATAGTTGTCACTGACGTCCTGTTCTTTAGCATCTGATAACACCTCACATGCCTCAGCCACTTGTTTGAATTTTCTGTCTGCTTCTTCCTTATTCTCAGGATTTTTTTATCAGGATGCCACTTCAGTGCCAATATACAGCATGCGTTTTTAATATCCTTGAGTGAGGCATGTCTCTGCATGCCTAGAACTTCATAGTAAACCACTTTTTTCACAGATTATTGGAACAAGTCCTGAAGAGGTTGGCAGCCAGCGACAGGGAGGAGGAGAGGCTGAGCAGTGTGGCCCGTGGTTTTCTCTCAGGTGGGGCACACCTGGTGCTGGGGGAGGTGGTGGTGGCTATTCCTCGCCCTTTCCTTTCTCTCCTGACAGTCTATGATTTTTGAGAACACAGTTTCTAATGTTCTTTTGTTAATTAACAAAAAAAAAATTTTTTTTTAAACAGCTTCACAGAGAAGATTCTTCCCCCTCCACTTGTCAGGTTTGCATTTGGTCAGGGTCCCTCTCAGTATAATGGCATGGCCTCTGTAGTGTAACATCAAGGAATGAGTGACGGTGGAAATGTCATGTCCTTTATGAGGAGACATTGGAGAAGGTTAGGCATATTATGGATGCAATTATTTGCTCATTTATTCATTCTGCAGGTATTTATTGAGCTCGTGCTACATGCCAATCTTTGTAAACAAGATATAATTTCTACCCCTGAGCTGCCCACAATTTAGTGAGGGAAACAACGTGGAAGGAAACAAACCCAGTATGCCATAAGGGACATAGTGGACTTTGGCTAAAGGTTTGTGAGAGCAAAGAGGAAGGGGTTGTGACCTCTGATCTGAGTTTGGTCCCACTCCTGGTGGGAACAGTCAATAGGAGGGGGAGCCAGAGGTTTTGAAATGAGGGGATTTCCTTTTGAAGAGCTTGGCAAGCAAGTACAGCAGACACCGTTGAAGCCCCTCCCAAATCCCCTCTGTGCATCTTTGTGCTCACCTGCAGGTGTGGACAGTTGCTGAGCATACACACAACCTCCCAGTGCAAGAGCTCAGCCTTCCAGCTTCTCTGCCTGTACACTGAGCAGCTCAGACAAGGGCAACCCTCAACCATGGAGGGATGGTTGTTGTATGCTGTCGAGTTGATTTCGACTCATGGTGACCCATGTGATGGCGTAGAGCTTCCCTATAGGGTTTCCTAGGCTGTAATCTTTATGGAAGCAGATCACCAGGTCTTTCTCCCTCGGAGCCACTGGGTGGGTTTGAACCGCTGACCTTTCAGTTAGCAGATGAGTGCTTAACCCTTATGCCACTAGGGCTCCTTGGAGAGATGGTAGTAAGGACCTTACTACTTAACCGGGTCAGTATTAGAGTTAAGACCTTGAGGCTAAAGTCATCTTGGGGTCTCAGCTACTTCCAGAGGGCCCTGGGAGAATTAGTAGACTAGAGGAAGGAGATGGTATTGAGTGGGTGAGTCAGAGGTGGGAGAGCATGTCTTTCTTAGCAGAAGAAACAGAAGACTGAAAGCAATGGTTGACCTGAAAATATTTGAGCTTAACTGTGCTGAAGAATTTTACACATGATACCTTCTTTATTTGCCTTAGAGGATCAGAACACTTAATGAGCACTTGCTGCATCTCAGCTGCCCTCTAAGTGCCTATATTTCCAAGCAGAACAAAATTCTCCCCCCTGTTATCATCACATCCTGTGTAATTAAGGACCAATTGGTCAACAGTGAACTAGCCTACTCTTTTGGAAGTCATCCAGGGTCTGGGAGGATCTTTAGTTTTTCTGTCAAATTTAACAATCCTGGAAAAACACAGAGAAGTATGAATTCAGCTAATGATAGAATGTCCTTCTATTGGCAGTTTATTTCGGGAAACATCATTTGATCTTGTTTCCTAGAATACTTTTGCCAGAAACTAAACAATGTTGCATTCCAAGTATAAAACCCTGCCAAACCTGCTACCATCCAGTCGGTTCCAACTTATAGCAACCTTATAGGACAGAGTAGAACTGCCCACATAGAGTTTCCAAGGAATGCCTGGTGGATTTGAACTGCTGACCTTTTGGTTAGCAATGTAGCATTTAACCACTACGCCAATTCCAAGTATGGGCCCTCAGATTTTCAGATAATGGTTATAAACATGTACACGGAGTACAACGGAGATGATTGTTGCCACCCAATCCATCCTTACTCCACTTCTTCTGTGGTAACAGAGTTGAGCTGCCACGTGGCTGCCTAGCTTTGGGATTGAATTTCAGGCACTCCTTGCAGCTGGGTGCGGCTATGGGACCAAACTCTGACCCTGAAATATGAATGCAAGTGATGCGAGCAATTTCTCCCTCACTTACTTGGGAGGAAGTCTCTATCCATAGGCTTAGCTCTTTCACCCTTCCCACTGGGTGCTCTGGTGATACCTGGAGAGACCTCAGATACCATGTGTTGAATGTGACGTGTCCTCATTAGACTGGGTCCCTGAATGACTATATAGAGGAATGCGTCCTGGTGACTGGAATACCCACCTTGCACTGAGCTATATGTGAAAGAAATGGTCCTCTTTGTTCTTTAAGCCATATTATTATAAGCTCTTTTGTTACAGTAGCTTTACTTTTACCCAAACTTATGCATACTTACATATAAACATTTATATTTTCTTTGACCCCATCCTGATCCATACTCCGGTTGGTGTGGGCTTGTTCAGAGCATCCAAGATGAAGGCAGATACTTGAGCTTCACTTTGCCTGGGTCAAGGTCATTAATGCAGGCAGTGTTTGTCATTGTTCAGTTCATTAATTCATCCATCCATCCATCCATCCATCCATCCATCCATCCATCCATCCATCCATCCATCCATCCATCCATCCATCCATCCATCCATCCATCCACCCACTCACCCATCCATCCATTATACACGCTGTTGTTGAGACCTAATATGTATAAGACTCTCTGCTGAAGAATACTGAGGGGATATGAGTGACACAAAGATGAATGATACCCACTCTAGAGATTTGAGATGGATACTAAAACAGATAGTTGAAATGCAGATAATTATGATGGATAATATTCTGTTTTTGTTGTTAGGTGCCATCAAATTGATTCTGATTCACAGTGAACCGATGTACAACAGAAAGAAACATTGCCTGTTCCTGTGCCATCCTCATGGTTGTTGTTATGCTTGAGCCTACTGTTGCAGGCACTGTGTCAATCCATATCCTTGAGGGTCTTCCTCTATTTCACTGACCTTCCACTTTAACAAGCATGATGTTCTTCTCCAGGGCCTGGTCCATTCTGATAACATGTCCAAAGTACATGAGACGAAGTCTTACCATCCTCGATTCTAAGGAGCATTCTGGCTGTACTTCTTTCAAGACAGATTTGTTCATTTTTCTGGCCGTCTATGGTATATTCAATATTCTTCACAAACGCCGGAACTCAAAGGCATCAATTTTTCTTCTGTCTTCCTTATTCATTGTCCAGCTTTCGCATGCATATGAGGTGACTGAAAATACCATGGCTTGGGTCAGGGGCACCTTGGTCTTCAAAGTGACATCTTTGCTTTTTAACACTTGAAAGAAGCCTTTTGCAGTAGATTTGCCCAATGCACTACGTCCTTTGGTTTTTTGACTGCTGTTTCCATGGGCATGGATTATGGATCCAAGTAAGATGAAATCCTTGACAATGTCAATATTTTCTCTGTTTAAAATTATGTCACTTATTGTTCCAGTTGTGAGGATTTTTGTTTTCTTTATGTTGAGGTGTAATCCATACGGAAGGCTGTAGACTTTGATCTTCATCAGTAAGTGCTTCAAGTCCTCTTCACTTTCAGCAAGCAAAATTGTGTCATCTGCATGTCACAGGTTGTTAATGAGTCCTGCTCTAATCCTGATGCCGAATTTTTCTTCATATAGTCCAGCTTCTTGGATTATTTGCTTAGCATACAGATTGAATAAGTATGGTGAGAGGATACAACCCTGACATACATATTTCTTGATTTTAAATCATACAGTATCTCCTTGTTCTGTTCGAATAACTGTCTTTTGATCTATATATACACTCCTGTCATGGACTGAATTTTGTCCCCCCAAAATATCTGTCAACTTAGCTGGGCCACGAGTCCCAGTATTGTGTGATTATCCACCATTTTATGTGATTTCCCTATGTGTTGTAAATTCTGTCAGTATGATGAAACAAGATGGATTAATGGCAGTTAGGAAACCCTGGTAGCATACTAGTTAAGAGCTACGGCTGCTAACCAAAAGGTCAGCAGTTCGAATCCACCAGGCACTCCTTGGAAACGGTATGGGGCAGTTCTACTCTGTCCTATAGGGTCGCTATGAGTCGGAATTGACTCGATGGCAACGGGTTAGTGGCAGTTATATTGATGAGATATACAAGATTAGATAGTGTTGTAAGCCAATGTCTTTGAGATACAAAAGAGAGAAGCCACCAGAGAGATGGGGGGCCTCATACCACTAAGAAAGCAGCCCCGGGAGCAGAGCATGTCCTTTGGACCTGAGGTTCCTGTGCTGAGGTGCTCCTGGACCAAGGGAAGACTGATGATAAGGACCTTCCTGCAGAGCCGACAGAGAGAGAAAGCCTTCCCCTGGAGCTGGCACCCTGAATTCAGACTTCTAGACTAATGGACTGTGAGAGAATAAACTTCTCTTTGTTAAAGCCATTCACTTGTGGTATTTCTGTTAGAGCAACACTGGATGACTAAGACAGCTCCTTATGTGCAAAATTAAGTGTTCTGGAACTCTCATTCTTGGAAATGCTATCTATAATTTGTTGAATGCCTTTGCATGGTCAATAAAGCACAGGTAAACATCTTTCTGGCATTCTCTGCTTTCAACCAAGATTCATCTGACATCAGCAATGATATCCCTGGTTCCACATCCTCTTCTGAATTTGGCTTGAACTTCTGGCAGTTCCCTGTCCAGGTAGCTGTCTTCCAAATTTCTTGGCATAGGTGAGTGAGTGTTTCTAGCATTGTGTCTGTTGAAGCATCTCAATTGGTATTCCGTCAGTCCCTGGAGCCTTGTTTTTTGCCAATGTGTTCAGTGCAGCTTGGACTTCTTCCTTCAGTTCTATCGGCTCCTGATCATATGCTACCTCCTGAAATGGTTGAACATTGACTAATTCTTTTTGGTACGGTGAATCTGTGTATTCCTTTCATCTTCTTTTGATGGTTCCTGTGTCTTTCAATATTTTGCTCATAGAATCTTTCATTATTGCAACTTGAGGCTTGAATTTTTTTCTTCAGTTCTTTCATCTTGAGAAATGCTGAGCATGTTCTTCCTTTTTGGTTTTCTAATGCTAGGTCTTTGCACATTTCATTGTAATACTTTGTCTTCTTGAGCTTCCATATTTATTCTAGGAAATTTTAATCAAAATTGAAAAAGACTGATGTAATAATAAATATAAGTTATAGTCTTTTTCCATTTTAATGTTTATTTTAGGAAACTTTAATTAAAACGGAAAATGACTAATTTAACTTACATTACCTTATTGTTAATATTGTTTCTGAGAATGCTCTGCCTGCTAAGTTTTTGGATTTTATTTTGAGACCAGTGTTTGCAGGGTGAATGGCCATTTGCATTTAAAGCATGAGTGAGCACAAGCAGTGTGTCAGTCACCATAAACACAGCCTTGGCTCCTCCTCTTGCCCCCCTTCCATCACCCCAAGAGAGTATTAAACGCTAGAAATGCTGATGTGTCATTGTGCCCTGAGTCTTCCTGTACTCCAGGGAATTCCAGAGGCTCAAGCAGCTTCTTAAGAAATGCAGACAAGAAGGAGAAATTGAAAGGACCAGCTCGAAAAGTTTTGCCAGGTAGGAGGAAATTCCTATCCCATGGGATAGTTTTATAAGTGGGTACTTTAAAGTTTGTTTCTAATCATTTTCTCAAATGCATCTCTTCTCTTTCATGCCCAGGCTGAGAGAGGTAGAGATATATAGACAGAGAGACAGAGGAGAAAGCAATAGAGAGTGAAAGAGAGATCTCAAACAGCAAAGAGATGGAGAGAAGCTGAAGCAGGGAGGGATAAGGACACAGAGAAAAATCTCCAAAGATGTATCAGTTATACAGAGAAAGAGTAACCCCTACAATGAAAAATATGATAAAAAGGAATCTGTGAAACCCAGAAGAGTTTATTGAACAGGAAAATGTGTAACATTTTGAGGTACTTTCAGAATTTACCATCTGTTGGAAGGAAGAACCTGACTTGTGCTATGGGGACTCAAGCATATTTCTGAATTATCTTACTGATACAAAGCTTAGGGAGAAAAATGGAGATTAGTGTTAGAATGGTAAGGTCCAAAGGAAGAAGAAAATACTAAAGATTTAATGAATAAATAGGCTTAGCAGAGATAAAAAAGAAAACAGATAAAAAATGACTTTTCCACTCAGAGCATTCCCAGAGACAATGGTGACAATTTTGAATTAGAGCCAGGAGTCATTTTCCTCTGTCTAGCATGCCAGGAGTCATACAATTTGACTTTCATTTTTCTAGTAGGTTAAAAAATGTTGTTGTATGCCGTTGAGTTGATTCTAACTTATAGTGATCCTATAGGACAGAGTAGAACTTTTATAGGACAGAGTAGAACTGCTCCATAGAGTTTCCTAGCCAATAATCTTTATGGGAACAGATGGCCAGGTCTTTTCTTCCATGGAGTCGTTGGGTGGGTTCAAATCACTGAGACCTTTTGGTTAGCAGTCAAGAGATTAACCATTATGCAATTTTAAATAAATAAATAACTAAAATGATTATTTTCAATTTTTATGAAAAATTTCGTACAGTAAAATTTGAAGAGTTTTATAGAGAACACTTGTAAACTCGATCATGTAAATGCTACCATTACTATTATACTATAGTTGTTTTATTACACAACCATCCCTTCATCCATCTTTAAATTACAGTCATCAGTTCCCTTCCCCCTAAGTGCTCAGCATGCGTATCATTAACTAGCGTTCAAGAAAAATCATCATTTTTATAAAGAGCTTGAAGAAAAGTTAATATAAAAATGGTTAGAATTAGATTTTGTGTGCAATTTTTAGATGCCTCGGATTGATATTTCTGCATTTAAATTCAATGAGCAAACAGAGATGGTGAAGACTATTACGGATGACTTTCGTGGGATGAAAGAATCAAATATTGACTGAAAATCATTCCACAGGATCCACAGGAGGGAAAGGCATCACCTTTTTGCTCTCTTTTATATTGATTTTCAGAGGCTAAGAAATAGTCCCAGAGAATACAAAATACAAAAGAGCCCTTTTTATTTCATTCAGCTCTTGATTGTGTAGCTTATGGGCCTTTGAAAATGGTCTGCCATCATAGGATCCTGTCTGGTAGTTTCTGACTCACAGGAACGGGCTTTGAAAGTCCTGTGGATGTGTTTATTTTGTTCCTGGCCAGGCATATTGATGCCCTTTCCACATGTTGCAGAAACATCAAATATGGCACATTGTAGGATTACTAGGAATGAAATGAGTAATATCTGCCTGATATGGTTGCCTGAGAAAGTTCTAGACCTAAAAACATGATGATGCTTTTTAAAAAGCTCATGCAAGAGATCGTTTTGCCCAAACATTCCAATCTTATCTTGTCTTATGTTTGAGCAACTCACTATCTAAATGGATTTTTGTGGCTGTGAATTTTAGAAGACTTATCATTGTGACTGCCTCGCTCCCCTGCCTCTTTGAATGTAGGTTGCAGTCACAGACTGGATCCATTTCAAATTTCTCAAAACTAACTAAAGTCCCCTTCAAATACTATGCTTATCATCCGTTCTTCCTAGTTCACCAAATTTTCCAAGTATTTAGTTTTATACAATTTTTTCTAATTTTGTTTTTTAACATAAATTAATTAAAAATACAATTGCAATCAAAATTTAAAAGCGAATCCAATTGGCTTTGAGTCCCCGTTGACCAAGATAATGGCCTAGAGGGCACACATCTTCCCAAGAATCCCTCTAAATCTTTGTATAGAAACATTCTGTCTTAAAAACAGGAAGTCCTTTTTTATTTTTTGAACCAATGAATTTATGCAATGAATGTTTGTAAAGCACCTACTGTGCACCAGACACTGGGGATACATCATGGAATTCAAAAAGGTTCCTTGTAGGGCTATATTCTAGCTGGAAATGAGGAGTGTGACAACAGATAATTAATAATGAAAATGATGAACATTATACAGTATGTTAGAAGGTGATAAGAGTAATGAAAAAAAGAAAAAGCAGATCAGGGTAAGGGGAATTAGGTGTGCTGGGAACATGAGGGTGGTCAGCAATTTTAAATAGGATGGTCAAGGCAGGACTCACTCATTGAGCAAAGACTTGAAGAAGGGGAGGGAATTAGCCACGTGTGAACACTTTGGGAAAGAGCGTTTCAGGAGGCAACAGCAAGTGCGAAGACCTTAAAGAGGGGGTGTATCTGGCTTATCTGAAGAGCAGCAAGTAGTCTGAAGTGATCAGAGTATAATAAGTAAGTGTGAGAGTAGAAGATGAGTCAGAGAGAAAACTGGTGGCCAGATTACCTAGGGTCTTGTAGCCTATTTTGTGTTTTTACTCTGAAACAGGGAACCACTGGTGGGAATTTGAGTAGAGATGACTTTGATTTTAAAAGGATTCCAGTGAGGTGGGTTGACACAGTGACTGCAACAATGGACTTAAGCATAACAACGATCATGAGAATGGTGCAGGACCAGGCAGTGTTTCATTCTGTTTTACATAGGGCCGCTATGAGTTGAAACCGTCTCGATGGCATCTAACAACAACAATGATGAGAATGGGCTTCAGGGAGAAAGGTTAGAAGCAGGGAGACCCACTGGGAGGTCGTTAGAATAACCCAGGCAAGAAACGGTGGTGGGCTGGGCCAGGTTGTTTGCAGTAGAAAAGGTGAGAGGTAGTTGGTTTCTGGATATTAGCTTTGAAGGCAGAGCCAACAGGATTTCCTGGACAGGCTGGATGTAGAGTGTGCAAGAGAGACAGGAGTCAAGGATGACCCCATGGTTTTTGGTCTGAGAAGCTGTAAGTCTGAAGTTGTCATGAACTGGGGGGAATGAAGGGAGGGAGGGAAGGAAAAAGGAAGAGAGGGAAGGAAGGACCAAAGAAGGGAACTGTTCTAGGAGTGGAGTGTATATAAACGATGAAGACTCAGTCTTTAAAAATCCCAGTTATGCAGTGATATAAGTGTACAAGTTTCAGAGGTAACACTGAACGGGGAGCGATTTGCCATGAGGTTTGGGTTGAGGAGGTAACACCTGAGCTGGGTTGTGAAAGGTGAGTAGGAGGCTGCTAGGTCTGTAGGTGTGTGTGGGTGTGTGCACACATGCACACGTGCGTGGGATTAAGTGGTATGCAGCCTGCTAGGCAGAGGGAATGAATGACTGAAATATGCCCAATAAATGAATGTTCCAAAATATTCCGCAAAGCCTGGTGAACTTGGCAAAACACGCCGTCTGGTAATTATGTAGCCTGCACCAGGTTTTGCAGCCTCGTCAATGCATCTTACCATCCGTTGAGAAATATTTTTATCTTTATGAGGGCTGGTAGGTTTGTGTTGCTGCATTAGTGGATATTTATTCGACTTGTCTTTAAAAAATTTAATTACACTTTCAGATATTCAAAAGAGATACATAGAAGAGTTCAATGCACATAGTTATTTCAAGGTGAGGTCCTGAAAAGTAAAAAGGTTCAGCTCAAAAAACATTGATGGTTAGTTTTAAAGAGTTTATTTCACTCAGTTGACCACACTGACAGCCAGCTTGGGGTCACACAGGGCACCCAGCTCCTTAGATTGAGGGCGGCTGTCTCTTCTTGGTGTAAGAAGTCTGTTGCATTCCTAAATCTCACTTTCATCAGGTGGTGGTTGTTTCCTAGATACAACGAAGCAAAGATGTAGTCACAGCTTTTTGACTCAAGCAAGGCATTTCTCTTAGAACAGAACAGGCTAAGGATGGTTCTGTCAAGGAGAAAGAACTAAATTTGGGGGGTTTTGCTCTGTAGATTGTTGCTTGACGAAGGTTGTGGTAACCTCTCAAATTTTGTATCTTTTTACAAAGCCCTTACCCCCTTATTAACTCATGCAGTCTTCACAATAACTTTGCTGTGTGTTTTTTGACAAGGTAGTATTGCTTCTGTTTTATGGCTGACAAAGCTGAAACTTAGTTCAAGAGACTTGCAAGAAGTCATATAGCAAGAATGTGGCAGGCTGGCACTCAAACCAGAAAATTCAAAGTCAAGTTCTGCACAATTTTTATTGCTTCTGGAGCAATCTTCTTAGAAAGAACATAAGCAAGATAAAGGACAGTGTATATGACTCCAGATTAGACAACTGCAGAGGCTGTCCAGCTGTCCTTAACTCCACTTCCTATGTCTTCTGGTGACAGGAAGTACGGGGTGGCGGGAGTGCCCTGATCGCCCTGGTCTGGTCAGCTTAGTAGGTTTCGGGCATCCTTCCTAAGGAAAATGCCTCAGAACGGTGGGCTATTTACTCCCATTTCTCTGGTAAGCCCATGCTCATAAAAGACTGTGGTGATGGAGTTTATAAGCCACATATACGTTGAAGGAGCTTAAATAAATATTCTTTTTCTCTCGGACTAAATCATTCATCAGTTTATTCAACCATTTGTATACTCCCCATAAGAGGAAAACATTTATTAGTTGGGTTCCATGTATCCAACGCTACAAAGATTTCTAAGATGGAGGCTTCTCTCTCTATGTGTTTACAACCTGAAGAAGAAGACAAATACATAAGCAGATAATTACAATGCAATATGGTAAATGACATAGTTAATGTATGAACTAGGCATTATGGGAAATCAGATAAGTTAGAATATTAAGAGTATCTATGATAGTTTGTTGTACTGTAGTGGCTTGCATGTTGTTATAATGCTAGAAGCTGTGCCACTAGTATTTCAAATACTTGCAGGGTCACTCATCATGGACACATTTCAGTGGTGCGTCCAGACTAGGATAGACTAGGAAGAAAGGCCTGGCAATCTCCTTCTGAAATAAGCCCCCCCCCCAAAAAAAACCCTATGGATCACAGCAGAATATTATCTGATACAGTGCTGGAAGATGAGCCCCGTAGGTTGGAAGGGACTCAAAGTACACAGTGGCTGCGTCAGTGGACTCAACCATACCAATGATGGTGAAGATGGTGCAGAAGTGGGCAATATTTTGGTCATACATGGGGTCGCCATGAGTCGGAGCTGACTCAACAGCAGTTAACAATGACAGGACAGTTAAAAACTGCCCAGCAGCTAGAATTAGGTGTAATTACAAATTAATTGCGTGCCAATCTTGTAATTACCACAGCTGATGGGCGTATCATCACCATCAGTACCCATATATGCTCTACACAGCGCTCTGCGAAACTCTGGCCCTGTGATCGTTATCCTTCCCTGGAGGACTGCTCCAGGATCCTGTATCTTGTTATTGTTTTCTGAGCCTGAAGACATATTAATTGTCACTGAAATGTTTGACACAGCCTCCCTCAAATATTTTGCAACAAAGTTGTATATATTTCCAAGCCATCATCATAAGATTTGTGAATGGGGCACAGAAAGAAAACGTTAATGTTTATGTAATTTAAACTTTAGTTTTTTACTGTCAAACACACTGCGTGGATTCTAAAGTGACGTGTACAGAAGAAGCTGTTCAGAGTCCCTAATTGTTTGCCTTTTGCAGCTTCCTGTTGCCCAGATGTGGTACGCTGTCTAGTAAGAAAGCCAAAAATCCAGCGCTTAAAACGGCCCATCAAAATGACCAAGGGAAAAAAAAAAAGTCGGAACACAACACTGGATTCAGGCTTGGAGGATGAAGTATAAATAGAAAGAAAAATGGAAATAAACCTGTTAAATTAATCTTGCACATTTGTATTAGATCTTCCATCCAAATATTTTGAAGTGTTTGCTTTTAAGTCATGCATATATTAAGAAAAATGTATTAATTTATTAACTGATCATCTATCCCCCTCCTCACTCACTTGATAATAAATACTTAATTATATCCATGTGGAGCGAGAGACGCTGTTGAAAGCAAGCGTTGAAAGTAAGGCAGGACCTGATGTATTCCAAATGCACAGCAGAGTGGTTTTTAAAGGTTGCTATGAGTCTTTTTTTTATGAGTCAGAAGGAAACGCTGGTGGTGTAGTGGTTAAGTGCTACGGCTGCTAATCAAAGGGTCGGCAGTTCGAATCCACCAGGTACTCCTTGAGAACTCTATGGGGCAGTTCTACTCAGTTCTGTAGGGTCGCTAGAGTCGGGATTGACTCGATGGCACTGGGTTTGTTTGTTTGTTTGTTTTTTGGTATGAGTCGGAATTGACTGGACAGCAACGGGTGTTTTTTGGCCCCTTGAACCAGCTCAGCATGCAACTTTTGCACCCAAGGCTCACTGAATCAGAAGCCCTGAAGGTAGGGCTCTGGAAGCTGGGTTTTCCCATGTCCTCTGGGTGATTTTAATGCATACTCAAGTCTGAGAACCATTGGCACAGAACATTAAAACAAACAAAAAAAATTCACACCATTGCTGTCATGTTCATTCCAACTCATGGTGACCCCATGTGTTAGAGAGCAGAACTCCTCCAAAGGGTTTTCTTGGCTGTAATCTTTATGGAAGCAGATCACCAGGCCTTTCTTCACCACGACACTGGGTGGGTTCAAACTGTCAACCTTTAGACTAGTAGTGGAACACAAACTGTTTGTGCCACTAGGGATGGAATATTTTTAACTTAATAGTTGAGGGGCCCACAGTAGAACAGAAGCTTTGGAGGAGAATGATAAAGAAAACATTGCTGGTTTAATTAGCTGAGGTTAAGGTGGTTTATCCTTCAAGACTGAGAAACTCTACTCAGGCCCCCTCTTCTACCCCACCCTCTCAGTTCAAGCATTTCAGAAAACCAAAGGTCTCCATTAGACTAATCGCAGCTTAAGGGTTCATACAGCACACATATATAACCTCTAATGAAGGCTTAACTGAGTCCCCAGCATTCGGAAACCTTAGCTTCTTAGGCCTTATACGAGCTCTGTTTTGTTGTCTTATTGGTGTTGTGTGCTGCTGAGTTGATTCCGACTCATAGTGACCCTATAGGACAGAGTAGAACTGCCCCATAGGGTTTCCAAGAAGCACCGGGTAGATTCAAACTGCCGACTTTTGGTTAGCAGCCACAGCTCTTAACCACACCACCAGAGTTTCCTGTGTCTTATTAAAGTCTCCTTAATTCCTTTCTACAGAAACCCTGGTGGTGTAGTTGTTAAGAGCTGCGGCTGCTAACCAAAAGGTCAGTAGTTTGAATCCATCAGGCGCTCCTTGGAGACCCTACGGGGCAGTTCTATTCTGTCCTACAGGGTCACTATGAGTCAGAATTGACTTGACGGCAATGGGTTTGGTTTTTTTTTTTTGGTTTTAATCCCTTTCTATAGGGTTGCTATGAGTCGGAATCAGCTTGACGGCAATGGGTTTGGTTTTTTAATCCCTTTCTTATGTCATTGCCTTGTTCTTCTGTTTGGGATTCTCTTTCTCTACTTGCTCACCTGGAAATTTTGATTCATCCTTGAAGTCTCAATTCCAGTATCATCTTCACCCAGGTGAAGAGGGTTGCTCACGCACAGTGTCCCTCAGCACCTTGCATAGATATCTATAGTGTTTCGTTCACCCCGTGACATTGCAATGTATCCATCTTTTTCTTGAAGAAAGGAATTGTTTCTTTCTGTCTTGTATTTCTTTTTTTTCAATTGTACGTTAGATAAAGGTTTACAGAACGAACTAGCTTCTCATTAAAGTTAGTACACATATTGTTTTACGACATTGGTTACCAACCCCATGACATGTCAACACTCTCCCTTCTCAACCTCGAGTTACCTATTACCAGCTTTCCTGTCCCCCCCTGCCTTCTAGTCCTAACGGTGTGTTCATTTAGTCTCGTTTTGTTTTATGGGCCTGTTTAATCTTTGGCTTAAGGGTGAACCTCAGAGGTGACTTCATTACTGAGCTGAAAGGGTGTCTGGGGCCCATACTCTCAGGGTTTCTCCAGTCTCTGTCAGGCTAGCAAGTCTGGTCTTTTTTTGAATTAGAATTTTGTTCTACGTTTTTCTCCCTCTATTGTGATCCCTGTTAGAGCAGTTGGTGGTGGTAGCTGGGTACTATCTAGTTGTGCTGGACTTAGTCTGGTGGAGGCTGTGGTAGTTGTCGTCCATTAGTCCTTTGGACGAATCTTTCTCTTGTATCTTTGGTTTTCGTCATCCTCCCTTGCTCCCAAAGGGGTGAGACTAGTGGAGAATCTTAGATGGCCACTTACAGGCTTTTAAGACCCTAGACGCTACTTGCCAAAGTACAATGTAGAACATTTTCTTTATAAGCTATGTTATGCCAATTGAGCTACATGTTACCCTAGACCATGGTTCCCACGGCCCTCAGTCCAGCAGTTCGGTCCCTCAGGGTATTTGGATGTGTCCATAAATCTTCCATGACCTTGCCTTGGACAGATTGTGCTGGCTTCCCCAGCACTGTGTGCTGTCTTACCCTTCACCAAAGTTACCACTTACCTATTGTCTATTTAGTGTTTTTCCACTCCTACCCCTCGCCTCCCTTGTAACTATCAAAGATTGTTTTTGTGTGTAAACCTTTTCATGAGTATTTGTAGTAGTGGTCTCATACAATATTTGTCCTTTTGTGACTGACTTATTTCACTCAGCATAATGCCTTCCAGATTCATCCATGTTGTGAGATGCTTCATTAGATTCATCATTGTTCTTTATCGTTGTGTAGTACTTCACTGTGTGTATGCACCACAGCTCATTTATCCATTAATCTGTTGATGGGCACCTAGGTAGTTTCCATCTTTTTGCTACTGTGAATAATGCTGCAATGAACATGGGTGTGCATATGTCTATGCACTTATTTCTCTAGGGTATATTCCTAGGAGTGGGATTGCTGGATTATATGGTATTTCTATTTCTAGCTTTCTCAGGAATGCCATATTGTTTTCCAAAATGATTGTAACATTTTGCATTCCCATCAGTAGTGCATAAGAGTACCAATCTCCCTGCAGCCTCTCCAACATTTGTTTTTTTCTGTTTTTTGATAAATGTCAGTAATGCCAGGGTGAGATGGTATCTCCTTGTGGTTTTGATTTGCATTTCTCTAATGGCTAGTGATCAGGAGCATTTCCTCAGGTGCCTGTTAGCCACTTCAGTGTCTTCTTTGGTGAAGTGTCTGTTCATTTCCTTTGCCCATTTTTAAAAATTGGATTATTTGTCTTTTTCTTGTAGAGATAATAGATTTTCCTGTGGATTTTAGAGATTAGATTTTTGTTAGATTTGTCATCGTCAAACATTTTTTTCCCAGTCTGTAGGTTCTCTTTTTACTCTTTTGAAGTCTTTGGATGAGCCTAAATGTTTAATTTTTAGAAGATCCCAGTTATCTGGCTTATCTCTGGAGTTTGTGTTATTAGTTATGCTTTATGTTCTCTTAATGCCGTGTATTAGGGCCTCTAGCTTTGATCCTATTTTTTCTTCTATGATCTTTATAGTTTTTGGTTTTATATTTAGGTCTTTGATCCATTTTGAACTAGTTTTTGTGCATGATGTGAATTACGGGTCCTGTTTCATTTTTTTGCAGACGGTCATCCAGTTTTGCCAGCACCATTTGTTAAAAAGGCTATCTTTTTCCCATATGTTGGGCTTTGGGACCTTGTCCAAGATCAGGTGACCATGCTGTTGTTAGGTGCCGTCAAGTGGGTTCCAACTCATAGCAATCCTATGTACAACAGAACGAAACACTGCCCAGTCCTGCACTATGCTCATGATTGCTGTTATGCTTGTACCCATTGTTGCAGCCACTGTGTCAATTTATCTCCTTGAGGGTCTTCCTTTTCTCCACTGGCCTTGTACTTTACCAAGCATAATGTCTTTCTCCAGGGACTGATCCCTCCTGACAACATGTCCAAAGTATGTAAGACACAGTCTTGCAGTTCTTGCTTCTAAGGAGCATTCTGGTTGTACTTCTTCCAAGACATATTTGTTTGTTCTTTTGGCTGTCCATGGTATATTCAAAATTCTTCACCAATACCTAATTCAAAGACATCAGTTCTTCTTTGGTCTTCCTTATTCATTGTCCAGCTTTCGCAAGCATATGATGCAATTGAAAATACCATGGCTTGGGTCAGGTGCACCTTAGTCTTCAAGGTGACATCTTTGCTTTTCAACACTTTGAAGAGGTCCTTTGCAGCAGATTTGCCCAATGCAATGAGTCTTTTTTTTTCCAACTACATTTTTTTTTTATTGTGCTGTAAGTGAAAGTTTACAAACCAAGTCAGTCTTTCATACAAAAACTTATATACACCTTGGTATATACTCCTAGTTGTCCTCCTTCTAATGAGACAGCATACTCTTTCCCTCAACTCTCTGTTTTCATGTCCATGCGGCCAGCTTCTGACCCCATCTGCCCTCTCATCTCCCCTCCAGACAGGAGCTTCCCACATAGTCTCATGTGTCTACTTGATCCAAGAGGCTCATTCTTCACCAGCATCATTTTCTATCCCATAGTCCAGTCCAATCCCTGTCTGGAGAGTTGGCTTTGGGAATGGTTCCTGTCTTGGGCTAACAGAAGGACTGGGGACCATGACCTCTGGGGTCCTTCTAGTCTCAGTCAGGCCATTAAGTCTGATCTTTTTACGAGAATTTCTGGTCTGCATCCCACTACTCTCCTGCTCCCTCAGGGGTTCTCTGTTGTGTTCCCTGTCAGGGCAGTAATCGGTTGTAGCCAGGTGCCATCTAGTTCTTTTGGTCTCAGGCTAATATAGCCTCTGATTTATGTGGCTGTTTCTGTCTCTTGGGCTCATAATTACCTTGTGTCTTTGGTGTTCTTCATTCCGCTTTGGTCCATGTGGGTTGAGACCAATTGATGCATCTTAGACGGCCGCTTGCTAGCGTTTAAGACCCCAGAAGACCCACTCTCCAAAGTGGGATGCAGAATGTTTTCTTAATAAATTTTATTATGCCAGTTGACTTAGATGTCCCCTGAAACCATGGTCCCCAAACCCCCTCCCCTGCTATGCTGGTCTTCAAAGAGTTCAGTTTATTCAGGAAACTGCTTTTGGTTTAGTCCAGTTGTGCTGACCTCGCCTGTATTGTGTTGTCTTTCCCTTCATCTAAAATAGTTCTTATCTACTATGTAATTAGTGAAAACCTTATCTACTATGTAATTAGCGAAAACCCGCCTTCCCGCCTTCCCCCCCTCGTAACCATCAAAGGATATTTTCTTCTCTGTTTAAACTATTTCTCGAGTTCTTATGATAGTGGTCTTATACAATATTCATCCTTTTGCAACTGACTAATTTCACTCAGCATAATGCCTTCCAGATTCCTCCATATTATGAAATGTTTCATGGTTCCATCGTTCTTTATCGATGCGTAGTCTTCCATTGTGTGAATATACCATAATTTATTTATCCATTCATCCGTTGATGGTGACCTTGGTTTCTTCCATGTTTTTGCTATTGTAAACAGTGGTGCAGTGAACATGGGTTTGCATATATCTGTTTGTGTAAAGGCTCTTACTTCTCTAGGATATATTCCAAGGAGTGGGTTTGCTGGATTGTATGGTAGTTCTATTTCTAGCTTTTTAAGGAAGCGCCAAATCGATTTCCAAAGTGGTTGTACCATTTTACATTCCCACCAGCAGTGTAGAAGTGTTCCAATCTCTCCACAACCCCTCCAACGTTTATTATTTTGTATTTTTTTTGATTAATCCCAGCCTTGTTGGAGTGAGATGGAATCTCATGGTAGTTTTGATTTGCATTTCTCTCTTTTTTTTTTTTAATGGCTAATGATCGTGAGCATTTCCTCAGTTATCTGTTAGCTACCTGAATGTCTTCTTTAGTTCTGTGCCTGTTCATATCTTTTGCCCATTTTTTAATTGGGCTATTTGTCTTTTTGTAGTTGAGTTTTTGCAGTATCATGTAGATTTTAGAGATCAGGTGCTGATCGGAATTGTCATAGCTAAAAACTTTTTCCCAGGCTGTAGGTAGTCTTTTTACTCTTTTGGTGAAGCCTTTGCATGAGGATAGATGTTTGATTTTTAGGAGCTCCTAGTTGCTTGGTTTCTCTTCTGCATTGTTAGTAATGTTTTGTATACTGTTTATGCCATGTATTAGGGCTCCTAGCGTTGTCCCCATTTTTTCTTCCATGATCTTTATTGTTTTAGATTTTACTTTTAGGTCTTTGATCCATTTTGGGTTTGTTTTTGTGCATGGTGTGAGGTATGGGCCTTGTTTAATTTTTTTGCAGATGGATATCCAGTTATGCCAGCACCATTTGTTAAAAAGACTGTCTTTTCCCCATTTAACTGTTTTGGGGCCTTTGTCAAATATCAACTGCTCGTATGTGGATGGATTTAAGTCTGGATTCTCAATTCTGTTCTGTCGTTCTATGTATCTGTTGTTGTACCAGTACCAGGCTGTTTTGACTACTGTGGTGATATAATAGGTTATAAAATCAAGTAGAGTGAGGCCTGCCACTTTGTTCTTCTTTTTCAGTAAAGCTTTACTTATCGGGGCCTCTTTCCCTTCCATGTGAAGTTGGTGATTTGTTTTTCCACTTCATTAAAAACTGTCATTGGAATTTGTATCAGAATTGCATTGTGTCTATAGATTGCTTTTGGTAGAATAGACATTTTTATAATATTAAGTCTTCCTATCCATGAGCAAGGTTTTTCCACTTATGTAGATCTCTTTCGGTTTCCTGCAGTACTGTCTTGTAGTTTTCTTTGTACAGGTCTTTTACGTCTCTGGTAAGATTTATTCCTAAGTATTTTATCTTCTTGGGGGCTACTGTAAATGGTATTGGTTTGGTGATTTCCTCTTCGATGTTCTTTTTGTTGGTGTAGAGGAATCCAACTGATTTTCGTATGTTTATCTTGTATCCCGATACTCTGCTGAACTCTTCTACTAATTTCAGCAGTTTTCTTGAGGATTCTTTAGGGTTTTCTGAGTATAAGATCACGTCATCTGCAAATGGAGATACTTTACTTCTTCCTTACCAATCTGGATGCTCTTTATTTCTTTATCTAGCCTAATTGCTCTGGCTAGGACCTCCAGCACAACGTTGAATAAGAGTGGTGATAAAGGGCATCCTTTTCTGGTTCCTGATCTCAAGGAGAATGCTTTCAGACTCTCTGCATTTAGGATGATATTGGCTTTTGGCTTTGTATAAATGCCCTTTATTATGTTGAGGAATTTCCCTTCTATTCCTATTTTGCTGGGAGTTTTTATCATGAATTTGTGTTGGACTTTGTCAAATGCCTTTTCTACATCAATTGATAAGATCATGTGCTTCTCGTCTTTTGTTTTATTTATATGATGGATTACATTGATTGTTTTTCTAATGTTGAAGCATCCTGCATACCTGGTATGAATCCCACTTGGTCATGGTGAATTATTTTTTTGATATGTTGTTGAATTCTGTTGGTTAGAAATTTGTTGAGGATTTTTGCATCTAACTTCATGAGGGATATAGGTCTGTAATTTTCTTTTTTTGTGGTGTCTTTACCTGGTTTTGGTATCAGGGGTATGCTGGCTTCCTAGAACGAGTTTGGGAGTATTCCGTCCTTTTCTATGCTCTCAAATACCTTTAGTAGCAGTGGTGCTAATTTTCTCTGAAAGTTTGGTAGAACTCTGCAGTGAAGCCATCAGGGCCAGGGCTTTTTTTTGTTGGGAGTTTTTTGATTATGTTTTCAATCTCTTCTTTTGTTATGGGTTTATTTAGTTGTTCTATCTCTGTTTGTGTTAGTTTAGGTAGGTAGTGTCTTTCTAGGAATTCATTTCTTCTAGGTTTTCAAATTTGTTAGAGTACAATTTGTAGTAATCTGATATGATTCTTTTAATTTCAGTTCGGTCTGTTGTAATATCACCCATCTCATTTCTTATTTGGGTTATTTGCCCCCGTCCTGTTTTTCTTTTGTCAGTGTGGCCAATGGTATATCAATTTGGTTAAGTTTTCCAAAGAACCAGCTTTTGGTCTAGTTAACTCTTTCAATTGTTTTTCGGTTTTCTATTTCATTTAGTTCAGCTCTAATTTTTATTATTTGCTTTCTTCTGGTGCCTGAGGGTTTCTTTTGTTGCTCTCTTTCTATTTGTTCAGTTGTAGGGATAATTCTTCGGTTTTGGCCCTTCTTTTTGGATGTGTGCATTTATTGATATAAAATGACCTCTGAGCACTGCTTTCGCTGTGTCCCCAAGGTTCTGATAGGAAGTGTTTTCATTCTCATTGGATTCTATGAATATCATTATTCCAGCCTTAATGTCTTCTATAATCCAGTCTTTTTGAGCCAGGTATTCTTCAGTTTCCAAGTGTTTGATTTCTTTTCCCTGTTATTTCTATTATTGATTTCTACTTTTATGGCCTTATGGTCAGAGAAGATGCTTTGTAATATTTCAGTGTTTTGGATTCTGCTAAGGCTTGCTATATGACCTAACACTTGATCTATTCTAGAGAGTGTCCCATGTACACTAGAAAAGAAAGTATACTTGGCTGCTGTTGGGTGGAGTGTTCGGTATATGTCTGTAAGGTCGAGTTGGTTGATTGTGGCATTTAGATCTTCTGTGTCTTTATTGAGCTTCTTTCTGGATGTCCTGTCCTTCACCAAAAGTGGTGTGTTGAAGTCTCCTACTATAATTGTGGAGCTATCTCAGTTTTCAGTACCGTTAGAGTTTGTTTTATGTATCTTGCAGCCCTGTCATTGGGTGCATAAATATTTAATATGGTTGTATCCTCCTGGTATTTTGTCCCTTTAATCGTTATATAGCGTCTTTCCTTATCTTTTGCAGTGGATTTAACTTTAAAGTCTATTTTGTCAGAAATTAATATTGCCACTCCTGCTCTTTTTTGATTGTTTGCTTGATATATTTTTTTCCATCCTTTGAGTTCTAGTTTGTGTTTCTAAGTTTAAGGTGTGTCTCTTGTAGGCAGCATACTAGATGGATCGTGTTTTTTTAATTCATTCTGCCACCCTCTGTCTCTTTATTGGTGCATTTAGTCCATTTACATTCAGCGTAATTATGGACAGGTACAAGTTTAGTGCTGTCATTTTGATGTCTTTTTTTTGTGTGTGTTGTTGACAGTTTCTTTTTCCCACATAATTTTTTGTGCTGAGTAGTTTACATATTGTCTTTTCCTCTTCTTCATTGTTGTTGATTTTCTTTCTGCTTAGTCTCTATTTATTCTTGTATTTTATTTTGATGAGTAAGATAGTTAATCTCCTTTGTGGTTACCTTAATATTTACCCCTATTTTTCTAAGCTTAAAACTAACTTTTATTTCTTTATATTGCCTTGTCTTCTTCTCCCTATGAAAGATCTATGACTACATTCCTTAGTCCCTCTTTATTTTTTTAATGTTGTCTTCTTTTACATAATTACATTGCTGTTTCCCTGTTTTGAGCATTTTTTAATCTTGATTTATTTTTGTGATTTCCCTGTCTGGGTTGACATCTGATTGCTCTGTCCAGTTTTCTAGTCTTGGGTTGATAACTGATATTATTGATTTTCTTATCAAATAACTTCCTTTAGTGTTTCTTGTAGTTTTGTTTTGTTTTTTACAAATTCACTAAATTTCTCTTTATCTGGAAATGTCCTACTTTCACCTTCATATTTGAGAGATATTTTGACTGTATATATGATTCTTGGCTGGCAATTTTTTTCCTTCAACACTTTATGTAAGTCATCCCATTGCCTTCTTACCTGCATGGTTTCTGCCAAGTAGTCCGAGTTTATTCTTATTGACTCTCCTTCGTAGGTGACTTTTCGTTTATCCTTTCCCGCTCTTAAAATTCTCTCTTCATCTTTGGTTTCGGCAAGGTTGATTATAATATGTCATCGTGACTTTCTTTTAAGATCTACCTTATGTGAAGTTCGATGAGCATCTTGGGTATATATCTTCTCATCTTTCACAACATCAGAGAAGTTTTCTGCTGACAAATCTTGAACAATTCTCTCTGTGTTTTATGTTATCCCTCCCTGTTCCAGTACTCCAATCATTTGTAGGTTCTTTCTCTTGATAGAGTCCCACATGATTCTTAAGGTTTCTTCATTAAAAAATTTTTTTTTCTGATTTTTCTTCAAATATATTGGTGCCAACTGCTTTATCCTCATGCTCACCAGTTCTTCCTTCCACTTGCTCAAATCTGCTCCTCTGACATTCTATTGAGTTGTTTAATTCTGTAATTTTATTGTTAATCTTCTAATTTTCTGAATGCTGTCTCTCTGTAGATTCTTGCAGCTTATTAAATTTTTCATTATGTTCTTGAATAAGCTTTTTAATTTCTTCAACTGCTTTATTTGTGTGTTCTTTGGCTTGTTCTGCTTATTGCCTGATCTCCTTCCTAATCTCGTTAGTGATGTTTTGAAGAGTTCTGTATATTAATCTTTTGTATTCCACACCCAGTAATTCCAGGAAGGCACCTTCATCCAGAAGATCAGTTGATTCTTTGTTTTGAGAGCTTTTTGAAGCGTTCATGGTCTGTTTCTTTACATGATTTGATATTGACTTGTCTTTGAGCCATCTATAAGTTATTGTATTAGTTTATTTTATGTTTGCTTACTGTATCCTAGCTTCTTTCTTTGTTCTGTTTTGATACACCCAAATGGGTTCCTTGAGTGAGCTACCTTGGTTATTTTTGACTTTGAAGCTCTAACGTCTTGTCACAAGATGGCTAGAGCTGTTGTCAGGTATATCAGTCTAGGAATCCATTCACTTTTCTTGTGTCCAGATAGCTGGTCATCAAATATGTGGTACAGGCTCTGTCCTACAGTCTTAGAGGGGCAAGGGTGATTGGTGTAGGTACCAGTATCTGGTTGCAGTAGGGGGTCACACTCTGAACAAGGTAGGGGGCTGAGAACTGTCCCCCAAGTGTCTCTGAGGAAGGCATGTCCCTGTTCTTTAGAGCATATAGGTGGGTGGGTTCTACAGACGAACCATGGACACCCAATGCTTTGGTTGTAAGTACTGGGAGGTACCAGTTATCCTTGGATCCCTGTCTTAGGTGGCTGGGTGACCTGAGTGCAGCCACCAGTCCTTAGGTCCCTGATGTGGGTAGGTGAGGACCCTGTTTAATAGGCAAAGTGGTGTCAAATATCAAACACCCACCTCTTCACCGCACAGCTGAAACAGTTGCAGTCTGCCAATAAGGGCCTATTCTCCTGAAATAGGTCCATGCAGGGGGGGAAGCTATTCAAACTTCACAGACCCTTTATGCCTAGAAAGGTGCCACTTCTGTCCTGAGCTCCCCTGGTTAGTGGACCTGGCAAATTATCTTTTCCCCAATTGTGAATTTTTTCCTTCTCCAAGGCCGGGAGAGTGGCTCAGGATGCTTAACAGGATCTAGCTCAGATCCTGGGAAATCAATAGCCACTGAAGCTGGCTTGGGGGCTGGGGATGTGGTAAAATATACCAAGTACTTAGCTTTTGCTGTGAGTGCCATTCTCCTCTGGAGAGGTGTGAGTAGGCTGTGTGGCTGGCTTCTTCTCCCTGAGGAAACTGCAGCTGAACACTACTGCCAGCCCATTGCCATCGCTCTTGGTAATGGTGTCTGAGGGATAGCAGCGATTCAGGTCTGGCAACTCCTTTCCGCTTTAGAACTATCTCTCCCTCCACCTGCCACTCAGTCTGTTTTCTAGCTTTGCCTTTGATGTTTAGGGCTCCTAGCTTGTCATAAATGTAATTGTTTCACTTTTTTGGGGGGGTCTTTGTTGTAAGAGGGATTGCTGGAATTGTCTGGCTATTCTGCCGTCTTGGCTCCGCCTCTGGAATGCATCTTTTGATTTCTTGATTTTGATTTCCTGCTTCCATAGGTGTTGATTGTAGGTCCAAGTAAAACGAAATCCTTGACAACTTCAACCTTTTCTCCATTTATCATGATGTTTATTGGCTCAGTTGTGAGGATTTTTGTTTTTTTTTACTTTGAGCTGTCATCCATACTGAAGGCTGTGATGTTTGATGTTTATTACTAAGTTCTTCAAATCCTCTTCACTTTCAGCAAGCAAGGTTGTGTCATCTGCATATCACGGATTGTTAATGAGTCTTCCTCCAATCCTGATGCCCTGTTCTTCTTCATATAGTCCAGCTTCTCAGATTATTTGCTCAGCATACAGCTTGAATAGGTTTTGTGAAAGGATATAACCCTGATGCACACCTTTCCTGACTTTAAACTGTGCAATATCCTCTCATTCTGTCCAAACAACTGCCTCTTGTTCTACGTACAGGTTCCTCACAAGCACAATGTGTTCTGTAATTCCCATTCTTCCCAATGTTATCCATAATTTGTTATGATCCACACAGTTGAATGCCTTTACATAGCCAATAAAACACAGGTAAACACCTGTTAATCTCTGCTTTCTGCCAGGATCCATCTGACATCAGCGATGATATCCCTGGTTCCACGTCCTCTTCTGAACCTGGCCTGAATTTATGGCAGTTCCATGTTGATATACTGCCGCAGCAGCTTTTGAATGATCTTCAGCAAAGTTTTGCTTGCCCCACGGTATGACAAACTGACAGACATGCGGGTGACCCTAGGTGGATGGATTTACATCTGGGTTCTCAATTCTGTCCCCTTGGTCAATGTATCTGTCATTGTACCAGTGCCAGGCTGTTTTCACTACCATAGCTATATAGTAGGTTCTGAGGTCAGGTAATGGGAGTCCTCCTACTTTATTCATCTTCAATAGTGCTTTACTTATCCAGGCCCTCTTCCCTTTCCATATAAAGTTAATGAGTAGTTTTTCTATCTCTTTAAAGAATATTGTTGGTATTTGGATCGGGATTGCATTATATTTGTAAATTGCTTTGGGTAGAATTGTCATTTTCAGAATGTTGAATCTACCTATCCATGACCATGGTATGTTTTTTCCATTTACGTAGATTTCTTTTGGTTTCTTGCAGTATTGTTTTGTAGTTTTCTTTGTATAGGTCTTTTACATCCCTGGTTATATTTATTCTAAGTTTTTTTTTTTTAGGGGCTATTACAAATGGTATTGCTTTCCTGATTTCCTTTCTATGGTTCTCTTCATTGGTGTATAGGAATCCAACTGATTTTTGCATGTTTATCTTGTATCCTGCTAATCTGCTGAATCTTTCTATTAGTTCCAGTAGTTTTCTCATGGAGTCTTTTGGGTTTTCTATGTATAACATCATATCATCCTCAGAGAGGGTCAGTTTTACTTCTTCATTACCAATTTGGATGCCCTTTCTTTTGCTTGCTTTATTGCTCTAGCTAGGACTTACAGCACAATGTTAAATAGGAGTGGTAATAAAGGGCATCCTTGTCTTGTTCCTGTTCTCAAGGAGAATATTTTCAGCCTCTCTCCATTAAGAATGATGTTGGCTATTGGTTTTGTATAGATACCCTTTATTATGGTGAGGAATTTCCCTTCAATACCTATTTTATTGAGAGTTTTTATCAGGAATGGGTATTGGACTTTCGTCTTGTATATCTAGTGCCTGACACATTGTTTGGTGTATAGTAAACACTCAGTGAAAGAGTTGCAAGAATATTATTGCATTGCTTTATTCCTCTCTCTCTCTCTGAATCATAATTTTGCTGTACTGAGAGTAATTTCTAACATAGAGGTTTTTCACTGCATAACACATCAGTGTGTATTTCTTAGTAGCGAGGATATTATCTGATAGGACTACAATATAATGATCGAATCAAGAAATTTAACATTTATACAATATTATTATAGAATTTAGAGTGCGTATTCAAAGCTTACCAATTGCCTCACTTAATGTCCTTTGTAATAATCTTTTTTTCCCCCAGTTTGGATCATGTATCACCTTTAATTGTGATGTCTCTTTAAATTTCTTTGATCTGAATCCATTTCTCAGCTTTTCTTTGTCTTCATGACAGTGATAATTTTGAGGTGTACAGAACAATTGTTTTGTAGACTGTCCCTATGTTTTGGTTTGTATGATGATTTCCTTATTATTAGATTTAGATTATGGATTTTGGGGAGGAATACCATATAAATGGTGTTGAGTTTTCTCATGCGTAACATCAGGAGGCACAGACATGGTTTATCCCATTGTTATCGATGTTAATTTTGTCACTTGGTTAAGTGGTCCCCCAAGTTTCTCCATTGTAAAGGTACTTTTTTGGCCTTTGTAACTTATAAGTAACTTGTCAGGAGATACTTTGAGAGTATGTTAATATCCTGTTTCCCAACAAACTTTTACCCAATGATTTTGGCAACCCTTGATGAGTCCTCCCTGAATAAATTATTAGTATTGTGGTTGTGGAAACCCTGGTGGCATAGTGGTTAAGAGCCATGGCTGCTAACCAAAAGGTCGGCAGTTCGAATCTGCCAGGCGCTCCTTGGAAGCTCTATAGGGCAGTTCTACTCTGTCCAACAGGGTCGCTATGAGTTGGAATCAACTCGATGGCAGTGGGTTTGGTTTTTTTTTTTTTTTGGATTGTGGTTGCAACTATGGAGCAGTTCTACCCGGCACACATGGGGCTGTCATGAGTTGGAATCAACTCTACGGCAACTAAAAACAACAAATTGTGGTTACAAAGTAATGTTTTCATTGAACGAATGAATCCTAAGGAATAGATTGTCCTAACCCACTGCAGTTGAATCAGTTCCATCTCATGGTGACCCTCTGTGCTACACAGTAGAACTGCTCCATACAGCTTTCTTAGCTGTAATCTTTATGGAAGCAGATCTCCAGGCCTTTCTTGTGTGGTGCCACTGGGTGGGTTTGAACCACTAACATTTAGGTTGGTAGTCATGCCACCCAAGGATCTTCCATAGATTGTTCTAGTGAATTAACTGTGTGAGCAACATACTTCGAGAGAAGTCTATCTCTGTTCCAAACCTATTAGGGTGATTTTTAAAAACAGCTGGTGTCCTATGCTATCCCTAGCTAATCATACTTCATATAATGGCTTCGTTTCTTGCCTCCACAGAGAGCCCTATATGTTCCAGTGCAAAACTCCTATAGCAGCTTAAATCAAATATAAACATCTTCATGAGACAGTATATGTCACGTAGAATATTAAGCCCTTAATCTACATTTTTCTCTTCATTGACATAACACACACACATCCACAGCTGCAATGTATTTATAAACTTTTGACTTTCCCACTAGATTTCCATAAACAGCTTTAGTGCTTTATTTACAACTAGCTAAAAATAGTACTCATTTTTCATGACTAATTGCATTAATAGTAATAATTAGGATATAATGGAATATGGAAATGCAGATACCTTGCTTAAAGATTCTATTTGTCATGTAAATTTATCCACCCAAGAATTTAAAAAGTTGAAGTACAGTCTTTCATTACAACAATAATGATAATAATATGTGAATTTATGTTGGACCATTTTTCCTGACACTTCCAAACTCTCAAGTTCTTTACCATCACATTGTCCTTAACCCATTAGAATCCTCTCTTCTTTAAGAGTCAGGCATTCATTTCTTTACCATTGGGTGAAAGTTTGCTGGGGAACAGGATGTTTACCATCTGAAAGTATCTCCCTTCAAGTTACTTACATACCTCCTTGAGGAGACATTAGGGGGAAGCTGAGGTAGAAACCGAGGAACAGAGAAATCAAATCATATCACATCTGTTTATTGGAAACACTGGGCCACTACCCTGGGGAATGTTTGTAATATAGTGGGCAATATAGGAGGTGCCTCAGATTGGCCCATAAACCCAGAAAGGTGAAACGGCTTGCTCAAGTCCACAAAGCGAATGGCCAAGTTGAAACCAGAATCAAGGCCTATGGGCTTCCTTTGAAATAAAGACTTCACCCAGCATTTTCTGTTGGTATAAATGATAAAATAGGAGTGGTTATCTGACATCCTTGAGACACACTTGAGGAGTAAAAAGTATGCACTTCAAAATTTACTGAATTTCTTACTGTTTCCAATACATAAAATTTCCTTTCTCAAACAGATTCAGTTATTTAAGTGTGAAAGTGATGTTTATAATTCCATTCTCTGCAGTACCTAAGTAGTGTTCGGACCCAAATGGTGTTCCCTGAAGACCTAATTGGTGGATAAAGGAATTAAGGGTTTGAGTCCACATTTTTCCCCCAGGGCAAATTTTTCACAGGTCTTCATTTTACACAGGCGGACTCTGAAGAGTTGAGTGACCATCTGGACTTGAAGATTTTCATTGAAGAGTTTGAAACATATTTGAGGTCCAGTCAGGTGCTGGACCAGGAGCCAGGTCACCTGGGGCAGGGGCTGGCTCTGATAATTCATGACTGTGTAGCCCTGGTATGCTACTTAACCTTTCTAAGATGCAATTCCTTCATTTCCAGTAACAAAATGAGCAAGCTAAGTCCTGCCCCCCTGGTGTCTCACAGATTTGGGGTGAGGAACATGGACATGTTAGCATGGTAGCTTTCAAAGCAACAATCAATTGAAAATGAAGATTAAATGAAGGGAATGAATTAAATAATCTAAATGAAATTAAACAAAACAAAATAACTGCTTTATTAATATACAGTGCAAATAATGAGTGTTCTATCTCTACAGATTCTGAGTTTCAGATTCAGATTTTGCATATCGGGGTTCTAAGAAGACTTATTTTATTTAACAAACACTTGAATAGTTCTATGTGCCAGGGGTGGATAAAGTGTTTTACATAACACATTCATTTAATCCTCATAACAGCTCTATGAGGTCAGGCTATTACTGTCCCCAATTTTAGAAATGGGGAAACTGAGGCTCAGGGAAGTGAAGCAACTTGACCAAGATCAACTCTTAAGTAGTGGATCTGGGATTCAAACCCAGGCAGTCTATCTCTAAGAGTCCTTACTTTTAACTCCACTGCACTTTGCTGAAGGAACCTTGGTGACACAATGGCTAAGTGCATGGCTGCTAACCGAAAGGTCAGAGGTTCGAACCCACCAGCGGCTCTGCAGGAGGAAAGACCTGGTGATCCGCTCCCATAAAGACCACACCCTAAGAAACCCTATGGGGCAGTTCTACTCTGTCCTATAGGGTCACTGTGAATCAGAATCAACTTGATGGCACACAACAATACACTTTACTGGGAGTGGCTGTGAGGTGGACTGGCTAAAAAGATTAAGGTCAGGTGTTCCCCGTTCCACTTGGAACATGTCATTCAATGTGATTGCTGTGTGGTTGGTATTCTATTTAAACAAATGGACTTTCTTAAAGTAAAAAAATAGAATCAGAATTGAGAGTAGATCATTTTCTTGGAGGCCTTTAGAAATGGATACAAGTTTTGGGGGAGGAAGTCTGATATCCTACACCTTTTGGGAACGTGTAAAACGTTTTCAGACTAGACTGATTTTTATCAGGCAGATGCGCCCATGAGATATTTGAACATTTCTGCATGCAGCCACAAATGTTTATTGG
This sequence comes from Elephas maximus indicus, assembly GCF_024166365.1. NCBI lineage: Eukaryota > Metazoa > Chordata > Mammalia > Proboscidea > Elephantidae > Elephas > Elephas maximus. The sequence continues at coordinate 35,844,777 of NC_064845.1, read as the reverse complement.
GTCACCCAACTCTTGTATAAAAATACAAGAAAATCATGAAGAAATGTTTACGTTCCACCAAATGAATTCAGCATGTGAAACAGAAGTTCTACCCCAAGCCCTATATGCGTTTTCCTTTTATAGCCATATCTGGACAACTTGAAACAGTGAAGGCTGAGGCATACAATCTGGGTGTTTACAAAATTCTTCCTGACTTGGGTCAGCAAGACCAATATCCATGCACATTTGACACAGTGTTGCCAGATTTCCTCTATTATTTTGTAAAGCTTCTGCTGGTCTGGGAAAAGATTTGGTTTTGTTTTTTTACAATCAACTTTATTGAGGAATAATTATCATATAATACAATGCATCCATTTTAAGTATATGAAAATATAATTTTTAACTCTAAGGTTTCTTTTTCTTTCTAGATACACATCTAGAATGGAGACTTGGAATACGTTTTGGGGGATCCTCTTCCTTGCAGCTAGTTTTGACTTCATCAAGTCACAGAGAACTGGTAATAATACATCAGATTCTTTAAGCCCCCCAAAATTACCTTGCCAGGAACCTAATGTAGTGACAATCTCAAAAGAAAATATACAGGCACTTCATAATTAACAAAAGGGAAATGATTCTTTTAAGGAAAATTTAGTTAGAATCTGGAAGATTTTAGTGAATGGCAGACACTTGATTTTTTTCCCCCAAAGCTTAACCCCCGATGAAGCAGGAGTCTGGGTGGTGCAAATGGTTTGTGATCAGCTGCCAACCAAGAGGTTGGTGGTTTGTACCCACCCAGCAGCTCCTTAAAAGAAAGGCCTGGTGATCTGCTTTCATAAAGATTAAAAAAACCAAAAACCAAACCCAGTGCCATCGAGTTGATTCCGACTCATAGCGACCCTATAGGACAGAGTAGAACTGCCCAAAGGAGCACCTGGTGGATTTGAACTGCCGACTCTGTGGTTAGCAGCCGTAGCACTTAACCACTATGCCACCAGGGTTTCCTCATAAAGATTACAGCCTAGGAAACCCTATAGAGCAGTTCTACTGTGTAACACATGGGGTTGTCATGAGTTGGGGGCCGACTTGACAGCAGGTAACAACAACAACCTCAAGCGACAAAAAATAGATAATAAAAAATTGTACCCCTCTGAATGTTTTACCAGGCTCTTAAATACTTTTTGTAAACATGGGCCTGTTCTATTAATTGCATCTTGCTTCGTCTTCTTTGGTGAAGCTTTTCCAAGAGCAATTGGCACCGTAAGATGGACAGCTTCACCGAGTGCTAGTGGCATCTCTGCAATTTTTTTTCACAGTCATTTAAATGGATTGTTGGGACTTCTCAAGATGAAGGTCGTATCAAAAGAAGGTTGTTTGAATAGCCTGAAGCCGCACGGAGACAATATTGACGTTGAAATATTCAAATATAATTACACAGACTGTTATTTGATGGGAAAAAAACAAGAAGCTCTCTAGATTTTCCCCTTGGCTCTGAATGCTGTCACTTGTGAACAGAAGTGGCGACGGCCTTTTCAAGTTTCAAACACCTTGTAAAATTACAAAGAACTAGCGGAGGGATTAAGAAAGTGACCATGTATGAAAATGTAATGCATCTCTCAAATTGCACGTGATGGAAACAATACCGATTAGTCTGAAAAATACTCTACAGCCTGAGGTTTCTCCTGATGCTTGGGAAGAGCAGGGGAAGGCTTTGTGGTCTGCGTTTGCTCTCTGGAAAGAGATGTTAAGAGGACAAACCAATCAACCATTCCTGGAGCGCTCAATGGATTTTCACCTCTAATAGGATAGCATTTTGGGGGTCTAAAAGGAAATAAAGCTGAAAGAGCTTGAAACTCATTAATTGTGTACCTTTTCCCTGATGATGGCTCCACTTGTCTTTATGATCCAATAGCAAGAGAAAGCAAAATTCTGAGAGGTGGGACCCAGGACTCCAGAAATGACAGATGGCCCTGGTATCTCTAGATTACACTAACTTTCCCTAGCCCTTCTCTGTCTAAACTCCCACTTGCCCTTTCTCTTTTCTCAAAGCCTTCAGTCCTTTGCATTTCTGTAATATGGGTTTTAATTTTATCTTCTTTATGGCAGTATAGGGTATGGACTGAATGCCAGGAGACCTGGGTTCTAATTCTGGCTGTTTGAAATGATTTGCACTAGTTATTTTTGCCTTTCTAGGTCTTAATTTCCTTCTCTGTAAGATGAACAAATTAGATTCCTTATTCTACACCTGTGCTGCCCAATACGGTAGCTACTAGCCACCTGGGACTATTGAAATGAAAATGCAGTCAATTAAAAAATTCAGTTTCTCAGTCATGCTAGCCACATTGCAAGTGCTCAATAGCCACATATACCTAGTGGCTACCATATTAAATTGCTCAGCTCCATAGGATCATTTCCAGCTCCCAAATTTTCTGATTATTTTATTGGTTTTCATTAATGTTCAAAATTTGTATCCTTGTAGGTGATGTCTGTCTCCTTCCTCCCTCCCTCCCTCCTTTTCGTCCTTCCTTCATCAAACATATACATGTATATATTTTGGTATCCACTCTATGCTAGGCACTCACCGCACCCCCCCCCCCCAAAAAAAAGACATAGTATCTGTTCTCATGAAACTTACAGTCTTGTTAGGGGACATTGTCATTAATCAAATAAATACCCTAATGAATGTTACATAACAAATTGAGGTAAAAGAGCGTTAGTCTAAGGGAATTTACACCCCCCTCCCACACACACACACACACCCACACACACACACACACAAAATGAACGAGAAACTTGGAACCCCGTGGCACGAGGGAGGGTGGCAAGTTTGAGACACTGGACTAAGTTTAGAGCCTGGAGGACAGAGGCCAAGGTGGAGAACGTAGAGAGAAGAGAGGCGAGAGGGGCAGCGCAGGGCCTGGCCATGCCAGTATTTTAACCCCTTTGGCACAAAACCAGGTACGAGATGTACTTAATCAGTGTGGGATAATCATCCCTGAGTTTTTCAGCCACTTTAAGCTAAAACTGGTTTTAGCTGGCTTCAAGTTTTGTTTCTTCTCCTGTCACTAGTTCGTGTTCCCCTTCTACCATCACATATAATCAAATTGGGAGCTATGGGGAAAGACATTATGGTGGCTGCTGAGAAATAAATAAACAGGCCATTAATTGCTTCTTCTTTTTTTCACAAAAGCATTGTGCTTAATCCATATTTTCCCTCTTGTCACAGAAAAATAAAGTTTGAGTTGGAAGACACCAGGTCATCTGGTCTACTTTTGACTCTAAAGTAGGACAATCTGAGAAGCTGAGGGATTAACCTATTTGTCCAAGTCCTGCAGCCAGCTGTTGTCTGATCCTTTCTGTGCTAGAAGCCAGCGTGGGCCTGGCTGGGTACCAGTTGTTCTGGCTACTGTTGGGATGGTGATTTCTAGGATTAGAGCAGGGTCTGGGGAGAAGTAGTTGCACAGTGCAGCCTTGAGTTCAGGAAGTCAGCGGACAAATGCAAGCCACAACTTATCAAACATCAAACTAAAGGGTGGCCAGGGAGTACTAGGGGTTAAAGTCAGATTGCCTAGAAGCAGAGTCTGGGACAAGGACTCAGGTGCACGTGTTAATTTGAGGGAGTGCTCTTTAGGAAAAATATACAAGGGAGTGAGAGAAGTGGGATAGAGTAGGGGAAGAAGCTGGGCAGGGATGTGGCCTCAGGCAAAACCAAGACTTGACCTGATCTATGGAGGGCTCAGGAGCATAAAGAGCACTAGAGTTGTCTTGCTTGAGGCAAGGAAAGCCAAGAGTCTGTACCCCCATATCCACCAGACACTGGCCACTCAGGCCAGTGGTGGTGTAACTCCCCAGGTGTTTCCAGATGAGGTCACTCCCTTCAGCCAAGCTCAGATTTCTGGAGAAAGCCGCAGACGTGAGAGTTTAGCTGGAGCACTTGAAGCAGCTGGAAGTGGGTATGCCAGCCAGGAAAGGGCATCTAGGTTTTGACTAAGAACAACATCTGCTACTAGTGGAAAGCTGGTTTCTTCTGGTAAGTTCAAGGGGTGAGTGGAGGGCCAGGGTCAGGACCTAATCGAAGGGTCTAGTATGTGTTAGAATGGTAAGGAGGGCGGCAGGTGAGCAAGGGTGGATGCTGGGCATGCTGAAGCAATGGAAGGTGATGGTGTGCCTCGACCTGGTTCATACTGATGACCATCAGGGTGCAGTGTGAGCTGATCTGGGTGGTGTAAAGATGCTGAATTGGGAGAGATAGATCCCAGCCGAGAGCTGTCAATTCTTTAATGCTTTCCCTTAAAGTGACTCTCTCCCCAGTCTGCAGGGAGGCCTCTGTGGGAGATATCGTGTTTCTGGTGGACACCAGCATCAACCCCCAACAGGCCCGCAGCGTGCGGAGCTTCTTATCCGCTCTGGTAAAAGGCTTCAATGTCAGCAGAGAGACCATCCGCGTGGGTCTGGCCGAGTACAGCGATGAACCCAGTTCGGAGTTCCTACTTTCTACCTACCACCGCAAAAGCGATGTGTTGAGACACATTCAGAGGCTTCCATTCAAGCCTGGGGGCAGGAAGACGGGCCTGGGCCTGCAGTTCATCCTAGATCACCACTTTCAGGAAACAGCTGGTAGCCGTGCAAACCAAGGGGTGCCTCAGGTCGCTATGGTGATCAGCAGTGGCCCAGCTGAGGACCATGTCCGTGAACCAGCGGAAGCACTGAGAAGGGCAGGCATCCTGCTTTATGCTGTTGGCATCAGAGATGCCGTTTGGGCAGAGCTCAGGGAGATGGCAAGTAGTCCTGAGGAGAAGTTTGCTTCCTTGGTTCCCAACTTCCCTGGTCTGGGAAACCTTGTCCAGAAGCTGCGGCAGGAGCTCTGTGACACTTTGGCAGAGGCGACTCAGCCTGTTGACCACATCTCTCCAGGTACAAAGGCTTTCCCTTCTTATTTCTAATCTGGAAGGCTCAGGACTCAAAGCTTTATCTGTCTATTCATCCCTCTCACTGTCCTTCTTATTTTCCAGAACTTGGGATGGGGTAGGTTGGGGCGGGGGTGGCTTGGTAAGGTGCCTTGATTGCTTGGGCACACTTGATATTGCAGGTTAAAACTTAAAATTTCACTAAACTGTCTGTACTCTTCAGTCATTAGCCAAATACATATCAACTCTTTTTTGTAAACCCGTACGCTGGTTCTACATGCTGATGTAGTGTAAGTCCATTTTTGAAGAAAGGATTGTTTCTAGAATGATCTTATTATTCCTAGATTGATACCCACATTGCCTGGGTGGGTAGCAGACGAGGGGAAAGGGGCAGTGGATCCCTCAAGAAGTTTCTTTTACTGCCAATATGTTGGTGTAATGCCGTGGTTAAGAGAACAAATTTAGGGAAAAGACAGATCTGGACTAAAATCTTAGTATTCCACTTTCTGATTTTGTCATCTTGGACAGCTACTTTACTGCTCTGAACCTAAGTTGTCTTCACAGGGTGATGGTACCTGCCTCAGAGAGCTGTTGAGAATGCTGAAGTTATGCATGGAAAGTACTTGGTGTAGTGCCTAGCCCATCGGGGTGTCCATAAGCATGATCTATTATTAATTGTTATTACCTGGGATGATATAGCTATCATTAACTTCATGCTTCCATTGGTGATGATGGGACATAAGCTGATGAAAATTCTCTATAAATTAATTACTAAGCTCTATTTTTTTTTGTTGTTATAGTGATTTATCAGTTCTACTCTGTCCTATAGGGTCGCTATGAGTCGGAATCGACTCGACGGCACTGGGTTTTTATAGTGAAGTATAAAGCTTTGTGCAGGGAAAGAGAAGATTGCTTGTGGGTTCCATCAAAAACACACAAGAGTTTATGATTTTGGTATTCATATATAGGCTAGGAGAATTGGAAGAGATGCTAAAACTTCTACCCCGTTTGATGTAGCACTTGTGTGATTGGCATGCGAGTGGTGGGAGTATAGCATTTGTTGGTCAAATAAATATTATATGCCTTACTTTTGTAAAGCCCTTTGAGGTTTACAAAGAGGTTTATGTATGTAGTAGTGATGATTGCCATCTTTTTGGTGCTATATAGTTTTCAAAGCGTGTTGACATTGTTCATGTGACTGACCCATCATCTCAACTTTGTTAGTCACAGGGAAATTAACATTTTTATTTCCATTTTTCCAATAAGGAAACTGAGGCCAAAGGTAGCACAAGTGAATGGCAGAGCTAGGACTTGATCTCATCTTTTAGAGCAGACTCAATCCACTGGAGCAAGCGCCTTAGGTTGTGTTCCCCAGAAGCAGAGCCTGAAGCAAGGATTTGGTACATGTATATATTAAGGAAGAGCTCTCAGGGAAGAAGTCAGTAAAGATGTAAGGGATGCAGGACAGAGAAGCAGAGTAAGGTAAGAAAGGGTATGATCTGAGAGAAAGGTTCCACAGAGGGTTGCTTTAGACCGAGGCTGCTGGTGCATTCAGGAATGTAAGTTACACTTTAGAGTTGTCCTGACCCCAAAGTAAGGAGCTAGGCTCTCATATACTGCAGGCAAAGCAGCTCCAGTAGCTGGAGAGCAGTCCTCCAAAGAGCAGTGTAAGAAAAGGTAACAAGGAATCCAATGGGGCCTGGGCAGAGCTCTGATATTGTCTGCTACAGTAGATTATTTTGTTTTATCCTTATAATAATTCTGTGACAGTATGAGGCCTGGTATAAAGATTTCAGTGCTGCAGAGAAGAAAACTGAGTCTCAAAGAGGTGAATGGCCAGTAGTCCCAGGGCTAATACATAAGTGATAAGCTGCAATGAAAGATATCATGGCATATGGGATATACTCGAGCTTTCTGACCTATTGGTGCCAGCACATTCTAAAGAAGACGTTTCTTTGTGAAAAGGTGAGAGGCTGGTCTCTTACTTCCATTGGGCAGAGACCAGTCCTTTTCTCAACATGTTGTTCCATTTATAGGAGTATTTTTCTTCTTAGTGAGATTCAAAGGATTGCCCAAGGGGATTTCAAGGTTGAAGGTTATCAGTAGAACAGGACAGAAGCCTCAGAAGATGATAGAGTAGAGGAAAGGCAAGGCAAGGGGGATGACACTTTTCTAAACACACTGTCACTTGAGGGTAGTGTCTGAGGACCATTGAGTACAGGCTGCGTGGCATTGCTCACCCTTTATGTACACCATTCGTCTCTTTTTTGTTCAAAGTATTTTGAGTGAAGACCCACCAATTGTATCCCTTTCCCCTCCTCTCTTACAGCTTGCAGAGAAGCAGCCCTGGCAGACATTGTGTTCCTGGTGGACAGCTCAACCAGCATTGGACCCCAGAACTTCCAGAAAGTGAAGAACTTCCTTTACTCTGTTGTCTTGGGGCTTGACATCAGCAGTGACCAGGTCCGAGTGGCACTTGTCCAGTATAATGACAACATCTACCCAGCCTTTCAGCTGAACCAGTACCCTCTGAAGAGCATGGTCCTGGAGCAGATCCAGAATCTGCCCTACCGCACAGGAGGCACAAGCACGGGGAGCGCCCTGGAATTCATCAGGACCAACTACTTGACTGAGGCAGCTGGCAGCCGGGCCCAGGATGGGGTTCCTCAGATAGTTATTCTGGTGACAGATGGGGAGTCAAGTGATGAAGTCCAGGAGACCGCTGACAGGTTGAAAGAAGATGGAGTTGTTGTGTACGTGGTAGGGATTAATGTCCAGGATGTCCAGGAGTTGCAAATAATAGCCAGTGAACCATTCGAGAAGTTTCTCTTCAACACTGAAAACTTCAACATCCTGCAGGAACTGTCAGGAAGCATCCTTCAGATCCTGTGCTCAGCAGTGGAGGGTCAGATTAAAGGTAAGAGGCTGTGGTAAAACCCAACATTCCCACCAGGTCAACTTGCCTACGTCTCTTAGTATTTTCCTTTGCATTGACTCTCTTATTTCACTGACATTTATTTTAAGAGATCATTACCACAAATGAAAAAACAGTTTACTTTGCCATTGTTAGCAGGTAATTGTCAGTCCTGGGTTTGGTTACCCTCAGTGATGTTCTTTGTCCTCCCCCTGCTCTGCTCTATATTTCAAGATAATGCCCCCTAGAGCTATTCAGGCTCCTATATGAGATGGTTTTAGCCAATGGGAGTCACCGAGAAGGTGGAGAGAAGGGAGACATCAGAGTACTTCTTCCTCACATCTGGGCAGTCTCTGGCAGTAGCTGTGCCCCTTTGGTGGCCCCACATTCTGCTGGTATGCCCAGCATGGGCCTAACATCTGCTTGCCCCTTTCCCCTGGGCTCCAGTTATATCACCTCTTCCTTTTGTCCCTCAAGCCAAAAAATAATTTCTTATTTTTGTTAACCCTTAATTGTCTCTTTTGTTTAGCTTCTCTCCTCTTTCAGTATCAGTGTAATTGATATCAGTGTAACCAATTCCCTACATTAAATTCTCCCTTTTAAATATTTAGAGTAGTTTCTGTTTTCCTGGTCAGACTCTGACTAATTTACAAACCATAAAATCGAACGTAGTAAAAGAGTAAGTTAAATAATCCTAGGTAGAAGAAATACTCTTATTTTTAGAAGAGATAGAAACACCATATAATCCAGCAATCCCACTCCTAGGAGCATACCTAGAGAAATAAGAGCCTTCATACAAATAGACATATGTATACCCACGTTCGTTGCAGCATTGTTCACAATAGCAAAAAATGGAAACAGCCTAGGGTTCCCATCAACAGATGAATGGATAAACAAACTATGGTACATACACACAATGGAGTACTACGCAACAACAAACAACAATGTTGAACCTGTGAAGCATCTCACAACATGAATGAATCTGGAGGGCATTATGCTGAGTGCAATAAGTCAATCACAAAAGGACAATATTGTATGAGACCACTACTTCAAAAACTCATTATAAGGTTTATACACAAAAAGAAACAATGTTTGATGGTTATGAGGTAGGGGAGGGGTGGAAGGGAAAAACGCTAAATAGACACGAGATAAGTTGTAACTTTGGTGGAGGGTAAGACAGTACACAATACTGGGGAAGCCAGCGCAACTAGTCCAAGGCAAGGTCATGGAAGCTCCATAGACACGTCCAAGCTCCCTGAGGGACCAAATTACTGGGGTAAGGGCTATGGGGACCATGGTCTTGGGGAACATCTAGCTCAGTTGGCGTAACATAGTTTATAAGAAAATATTTTGCATTCTACTTTGGTCAGTAGCCTCTGGGGTCTTAAAAGCTTGTGAGCGGCCATCTAAGATACTCCACTGGTCTCACCCCATCTGGAGCAAGGGAGAATGAAGAAAACCAAAGACACAAGAGAAAGATTAGTCCAAAGGACTCATGGACTACAAGTACCACACCCTTCACCAGATTGAGTCCAGCACAGCTAGATGGTACCCAGCTACCACAACTGACTGCTGTCACAGGGATCACAATAGACGGTCCCAGACAGAACTGAAGAAAAATGTAAGACAAAATTCTAACTCACAAAAAAAAAAAAAAAGAAGGTCATGCTTACTGTAGGTCTGATAGAGACTGGAGAAACCTCGAGAGTATGGCCACAGGACACCGTTATAACTAGGTAATGAAGTCACTCCTGAGGTTCGCCCTTCAACCGGAGATTAGACAGGCCCATAAAACAAAATGAGACTAAATGGGCACACTGGTGTAGAGGCGAGGATAAGAAGCCAGGAAGGGACAAGAAAGCTGGTAATGGGGAGCCTAAGGTCGAGAAGGGGAGAGTGTTGACATGTTGTGGTGTTGGCAACCAATGTCACAAAACAATATGTGTATAAATTGTTTAACGAGAAACTATTTTTCTCTGTAAACCTTCATCTAAAGTACAATTAAAAAAAAGAACCAGTAACTAGTTGCCATGGAGTCAGTTCCGACTCATGGCGACCTCATGTGTACCAGAGTAGAACTGTACTCCATCAGTTTTCAATGGCTGATTTTTTTGGGAAGTAAATCACCAGGCCTTTCTTCTAAGGTGCCTCTGGCTGGACTTAAACCTCCAACCTTTCGCTTAGCAGCCAAGCATTAACTGTTTGTACCACCCAGGAACTCCACATGGAATTAGGTGCTTATGAAATCTGGAAAGATCTGGAGAAAAAGGTTTTGAAATGACATGCAAGGAACACAAAACTGATTTAACAGTGCAGCCACAACCTCTAGGCTGCTACCGGAGCTATGAGTTCAAACACCTATGCTACCTCTGATGCAATGGTGCAACTGTTTCTAGACACCCAAAAGCAGGAAAATGTCAATGCAGGACAATTTTAATTTCTGTGAACTTCCCTGCCAGCAGAAACAGCCAAATCCAGAAGGAAGATAGCCCCTGCTTCACTTCTGACACCCATGTCTTGTGTGAGCCTATCTACTTAATGAGCTCTACATTTGAATCCAAGGAGCCTTAGTGGCACAGTGGTTAAGTACTTGTCTGCTAACCAAAGGGAGAGAGACCTGGCAATCTGCTCCTGTAAAAAGTACAGCCTAGAAAAGGCTCTGGGGAAAAAAAAATTCTAGCTAGATACCCCATTCTGCCAAAGGATCTGAACGTGGAGCCTGAGCTTTTTCGGTTTAAAAGGGAGATTAGCAAATGATTATTTTTAGCTGCCCTCAAATTGGCTCTGACTCGTGACGACTTTACATATAACAGAATGAAACATTGCCCCGTGCTGTGCCATCTTCGTGATCATTGGTATGGTTGAATCTGTTGTTGAGGCTATTGTGTCAATCCATTTCATTGAAGGTATCCCTCGTTTTTTGCTGACCTTCTACTTTACCAAAACATGGTGTCTTTTTCTAGCTTTTGGTCTTTCCTGATGACATGTCCCAAGTAAGCAAGCTGACAAATGGTTAAAACCAAAAAACCAAATCCGTTGCTGTCGAGCGACTCATAGTGACCCTAAAGGACAGGGCAGAACTGCCCCATAGGGTTTCCAAGGAGTGCCGGGTAGATTCAAACTGCCAACCTTTTGGTTAGCAGCTATAGCTCTGAACCACTATGCTACCAGGGTTTCTGACAAATGGTTAGAGAGATGTTAAAGACATTCTAAAACCAAACCAGATTTTTTTTCTGCATTTAATTTGAATGGTGAAAAGAGAATGGAAAAAGTAACGACTTTCTCACCATGTGAATCAATGTCATTTAATGCCCTGTCATGTGCCATGTAAAATCATCTCCTGTACTACTGAAGACCCATAGTTTGGGAAACACTGACTTCCACTAAGGTTGTCTTTGGTGTCTTCGATAATTCTGAGGATTAAGGATGTGCACGAGCAGGGTGAATATGCCTGAGTTCTGTTCAGAACTTGACTAGATATTAGTCTTCCCTGGCTGTCTGCCCACATCCTGGTAACCATCAGCTGAATCTCTCAGACATTTCTTGTACACTTAACTGTTCGTTAGGCCTTGAGCTAAGCCCTGGGGTATAAGCACAAACAACAAGATAACTCCAGGGCAGGGAGGCAAAGAGATGACAGGAATTTTTCAGTGTATAACGTGGAATATGCTGTGAACTAGAGAGGTACAAAGTGCTAAGAAATCCCAGACACTTCTGGGTACCCTAGTTTGTGTTTTTTCCCATAGACTAGTTCAACGAGAGCAGCACATGGCAATTTTGATAAACAGGCTAAAGCTTGACCGTTGCTGCTCCTTTTTTGCCAGCTCTAAAAATCCCTCCTTTGTGGTATATAAGAAGCCCTGGTGGCACAGTGGAAAACCTGGTGGCATAGTGGTTAAGTGCTATGGCTGCTAACCAAAGGGTCAGCAGTTTGAATCCACCAGGTGCTCCTTGGAAGCTCTATGGGGTAGTTCTACTCTGTCCTATGGGGTCACTATAAGTTGGAATCAACTCTACAGCAACGGGTTTTTTTGAGTTAGTGGTGCAGCGGTTAAGAGCTCGGCTGCTAACCAAAAGGTTGGCAGTTCGAATCTACCAGGTGCTCCCTGGAAACCCTATGGAGCAGTTCTCCTCTGTCCTACAGGGTCGCTATGAGTCAGAATCAACTTGACAGGAATGTGTTTGGTTTTTGGTGTTGGTGGTATTTAATTAGGTGCTGAAAGTCTTTGCTGACCTACCTTAGCTTGTGTTTTAGATTCTGGTGAATAAAGTTTTTTTTTTTTTTTTTCTCATAACATGTTTGAAAATTAGATGAAAGCCTGGTACCAGCATATCAGGCACCTAGTTATAAACCAGTTACTTCAGTCTTGAGCTCATCAGCATGGACCAAGAAGCCTTTTATATGTTTCAGAGTAGCTCAAATTAAGCCACTGCATGAGAACTCTTACTTCACTGACTTATAATGATAGTAATTACATGGTTCTTGAAAACTGTTTTTAGCCAATAAGTCAACTCCACTGGATTCCGTTGCTGAAGTAATATTCTGACATTGTAAATTGAGCATTGGATTATATACCTTGTTTCATTATATAGTCAGTGTCTTTATTTTATTCTTTAATGTATCTGCTGAGGACTCAGTACCATCTAAGACAGAACAGGGTGTTCAAGGTGAAGACACTGTAGTTCTTGTCCAGAAAGGGCTCATAGGCACGACCACTTAACTACAATATGAGCCAGAATTAACTGGATATACTGGGACAGCAGAAGGAGCTGTCTGCCATCATTGGAGAATCTGGGGAAACTTCCTAGGGGAAGGGACATCTGAACCGGAGACCGAAGGATGGGTAGAGTTCTCACGGGTAGAAAACGAGGGAGAGAACATCCCGCGGTGTGGTCTAGAGAAAACAGCATGGGTTTTATAGTCCAGCAGACCGGGGTTTTAATTACAGCTTTGCCATTTTCTAGCTATTTATTATGGAAAAGCAGCTTCCCTTCTTTAGGCCTCATTCTTCTCACCTGCACAATGAAGATAATAATAATTTTCTACTACGATGATTTATGAGGATTAAATTAGATGAAATGTGTAAGAAGCTCTAAGACAAAGTAACTACTCAGTAAATGTTAACTTCTCTTTCTTCTTCTCTTGGTTGAAGATTCTTTAGTCTAATAAAGCAGTCAAAAAGGCAGTAGGATATAGAGAGGGAGAGAGCTTTGTGATCGAAACCCACATGGAGGGGATGGAATTACAGTACGCACAGTGTTGTATAGGCGAAGTACATCTCCAGCCCACATTCCCATACAAAACACCTATGTATTCAATTTCTGTTGTTGTTGTTTTGTCAGCTTTCACATTTCTCCTTCAATGACATTGATTGCGTTTTTCATATTGTGCCACCTTTATCGCTTTGTATTCGGTATTCCTGAGAACTTAATTTACTTTGTCCTCTTTGTCTTTTCCTCCCCTTTCTCCCTTCTATTCCAGAATTCAGCAAGGCTTATGCAGACGTGGTCTTTCTTGCTGACACCTCTCAGGACACATCATGGGACAGTTTCCAGTGGATGAGGAATTTCATCTCCAGAGTGGTTGGCTTGCTGGAGGTTGGCAAGGACAAGTACCAGATCGGGCTGGCTCAGTATGGTGATCGAGGTCACACTGAATTTTTGCTCAATACCTACCAGACACAGAACGAGATGATTGTTCACATCCAGGAGCAGTTTAGGCCCCGGGGTGGCCCCAGGAGGACAGGCAAGGCTCTGCGGTACCTTCGTCAGACCTTCTTCCAGGAGGCAGCAGGAAGCCGGTTTCTCCAGGGCATTCCCCAGTATGCAGTGGTCATTACTTCGGGCAAGTCTGAGGATGAGGTCTGGGAGGCCACGCAGGCACTGAGGAAGAAAGGTGTGAAAGTCATGTCTGTGGGCTTGCAGAACTTTGACAGGAAAGAATTGGAGGGGATGGGAACCCCAACCTTTGTATATGAGATCCAAGGAGAAGATGGAGTCAGACGGGCACTGCAGGATGTGCGTGTGGTGATCCAAGAGACTGAGCAGCCAACGCTCAGTACTACTCAGGTCTTCGAGGAGGCTGAAGTAGGTAAGATTTGGTCCCTAGGATATGGGAGCCTCTGAGGGATCTCAGCATAAGAATAAGATCAGAGAAGGGGGCGTCCTGGATTCTTAACCTAAGTACTGGGGCACTGGAACCAGTGGATGGGGAAGAGGAGGAAGCCTGGGGCTGCCTTAGGCACACACCTTGAATTAGTTAATTATGGATATAATGATTCCAAATAACAAACCATCTCAAAATTCAGTGCCTGATGAGAACCATTTATTCTCACCAATCTGCTGAGGATCAGCCGATCTTGGCTGGGCTCAAATGAATGATTTGAATGATCTTGGCTGGGCTCATTTACACCTTTGGGGTTTGGCTGGGGGTTGGCTGATCTAGGCTTGGCTATGATAATCCTGAATCATCAGGCTAGCTGGGGCATATTATTTCCATGGTAATGGCAGAGGTGCAAAACAGGGAGCCCAATTGGGCAAGCACTTTTCAGACTTCTGCTGCATTGTGTCTGGTAATATCCCATTTTCCATAGCAAGTCATATGGCCAACATCAGTGGAGTATAAAATATATTCCTCCCATGGAACTGAGAGGTAGGGAGTGAATTTCTGAAAAATGTTCCATGCTACCAGATACCTATTCCAGGTGAAGGAGGAACATTCGGGGTTCTCCCCAGAGACTGAAAAAAGTCCTTGGGTTGGCATTCAACATGCTCACTGCAGATGCTATTGGCATTTTGGGTGGGGCAATTTATGGTGCAGGACTTTTCTGTATATTGTAGGAGGTGTAGCATCCCTGGTCCCTGTCAGTGGCATTCCCTAGTCATTGTGGTAATCCAGCCTCCCCCACATGTTTTCCAAATGCCCCCTGGGGATGGGCACCACTGTTGGTCAAGAACCACTGAACCTTATTTCACACTAAATTCCATTATACATTCGACACTTCAGCCAAGCTGAACTACTCACCATTTGCTATATATATGTCAGCTCTCCCACCTCTGTCTCTACCTTTGAACATATTAAATCATCCTGGAATGTCCACGGTCAAAACTCTAGCCGTCAATTCTCAAGTTACCTTCTTGGTGAAGCCTACCTTGATACCCCTAACTATAAATGATCAGTCTTCTTTTCTCTGAGTTAGCACAGCTCTGCCCAGACCTCTCAACATCCAGAGCTTGGGGAAAAGGGCCCTTGCAATTTTATGGGCAGACAAGACAAACACAGTTTAGACGACAAGAAGAAAATCCGAACAGAAGTAATAAGGAACTAAGCAGCACCATAAGGACACAGCATTAAAGAGAAATAGAGCAAAAAGAGGTCACCCTGGAGAAGGTGACCTGGGTGGAGTTGTGCTGGTCCTTTAATAATGAGTGTGATTTTAACATACAGGGAGAAAGGAGGGCATTCCTGGCAAGGGGAACAGGATGAGTAAGTGTGTGGGAGAAAGAATGAGCTGGATGAGTGTAAAGTAAAAGACTAAGCCCACTGGGATGGGGTGGGAGAGGGCTTAGAAGTAGTGAGGAATGAGATTGGATTAGATAGAATGGATCCTGATTATGGGAAAGTTAACCAAGGGATTTGGAGCAGGAAAAATAGCATGATCAAAGCGGTCTTTCAGGAAGCCCTCAGTGGGCTGGATGGGTTCCAGATGGGACCTCAGACTCAGAAGGATGTAAAGCCACATGGGGAGGATGCCTGGCCCCACCCAATGGTGGCTCAGAGAATGAGGAAAGTAGATGAATCTTGGAGACGACTTGAAAAGAGATTTACACTTGGCACTGGCAGATGAAAGGAGAAGTCAAAGATGCTTGGAGTTTCTAGAGAAGCTGTTTCAGACTTGCCAAAATTGGGGCACCCCCTCTTTTTTTAAACCTAGGTTTAATTTCTGGTTCTTTATAAAAAAGGAACAAAGGGAAAATTTCAGGACATCAAAAGACCTAGAGATAAGTTAAAATGTCATTCTGCTGCCCCTGTACTCTCTTCTATAAAGCTTGTTTACACACTGGTTTTAGCTCTCTGCTTGGGAGATTTTTTGTTTGTTTGTTTTCTTTTCATGTCAAAGCAGACCTGGATCTCTTTGGTTTGTGGACACAGTAGGTTCCCCACATTAGGCATTGCCTCAAAGGGAGAGGCAGGTGTCCTGAATTTCTCTTGGCAGGGAGTTTATTCAGTCATAACTCCATTACCCCATTTGAGACAGGTGAAAGGGAAGGTTCTTTTTACAGCAAAATGAAACAGCCAGCTAGCCCAATTTTTAGACAAAAGCTTTTCATAGGAGCTTGCAACATTTCATGTTCCCCCTGCTGCTATGACCTAAAATTTAGCAGAGGAAGGTGCCCAAGTTAGGAGTCACAATTTGTTATTTCCATCTTTTACCGAGAAATGGGGGATGTTATTAAGTCCATGGTGAATGTAATGGAGTTTCAGGCCTATGAAAGAGAATTTGATTAAGGGTTTCCTGCAACTAGGAAAATTGAGTCAAGACTCAGGTGCTTCTAATGAACTGAGATAAATTGAAAAGTAATCTTAAAATAATTTCAGGTGGATATTCAAATATCTACATATTTTGCAAGTGATATGTATACTCATTCAGGTGAAAAATTTTGAAGCTGGTATGAACTCTGCAATGTCCTTTGGCCATTATGCCAAATAAAGACTTCCACTAAATTCTAAAATGTATGCATATAAGTTAGTATAATATATGTTATTATAATTTATAACACGAAATATATTATTATAATATACACAAACATACCATTGCACGAGTTTCATACCTAAAATGAGAATTATCTTTATTACTCTGTTTTCATGCTAAAATCCTTCTTTCTGTTTTTGTTTGTTTCTTTCTTTGTTTATAGTATGTCCAAAGGCTGTTCCAACTGACTTAGTATTCCTGGTTGAGGAATTTAGCAGGGCTGGTCAATCAAATTTCCGACAGGTTGTCAATTTCCTGAAGACCACTGTCAAATCGCTAAGAATCCACCCTGGTGCTGTGAGAATTGGCTTGGTCTTTTACAGTGGGGAACCACGACTCGAGTTTTCGCTGGATACATTTCAGAATCCAGCCCAAATCTTGGCGCATTTGGATAAATTAACCTACCGAGGAAGAGGAGGAAGGCTGAAGACTGGTGCTGCTTTGGATTTCCTAAGGAACAGGGTTTTCGTTCAGGAGAAGGGCAGCCGGTCCAACCAAGGTGTGCAACAGATAGCTGTGGTCATCACGGAAAGTGTCTCCCAGGATAATGTGTCCAGACCAGCTTCTCTCCTCCGAAGGGCAGGGGTTACCATCTATGCAGTGGGCACCCAGCTTCCCTCAGAGAGCAAGGACCTGGAGAAAATGGCGTCGTATCCTCCTTGGAAACATGCGATCTCCCTAGAATCTTTCCTGCAACTCTCTGCTGTGGGGAACAAGATTGAGAAGGAGCTCTGCACTGAAATTGTGGGCAAAATGGATTTAGATTCAAGAGTGGGCTATGCCCCACAAGAAGGTAAGAAGGCCTTTTCCAAAGTTGATCATTTTTTTTTTAATTTATTCTGCTTGCTCCTTCCACCTACCTCTTCCATTCCCCTCCAAAGAAGATTTTTGATTGAATTAATTTAAAAGAAAAAAAAAAAACAAACCCAAATCCTATAAAATCTTTGTTTTGTCTTGATTCCAAACAACACAGAAGAATATGAAGTCAAAGTGAACATCCCTTCCTCCTCATTTCTTACCGTTCACTCCTCTTAACAGTTTGATGAAGATATGTGCGTAGAGTAGAAGCCTTGTGGTACTCAGTGGGGATCGAGCAAATCTTAAGTCACTTAAGGCAGGAATTATTAAAAAAAAAAAAGATACAAATATACTTGAAATTTAAAAATTTTAACTTAGAACATTTATAAGACCTATAAACATTTTTAGTTTGTCAACCTTTTGGTGTAGGATCAAGGCTTCTTTGAGTATGAGCTGCTGCTTGCAGTTCTGTGTATTTTCTTCATTAATCTTCCAATAGTGTATTGTCTATAATGTCCAGTTTCAGTTTCTTTCAAGCGGGAAGAGAATTTAACCGGTTTTGAAATAATCTGAGCACAGAAGTCCTTATTGATTTTTTGATCCCCAAAATTCAGTCTTTTGTAGTACTGTCTAGTAACCCAACAATTTTTCTAAACAAGCCTTTATTATGTCTTTTCTAAGTTGTTAATCTAGTTTTCACAGATGCAATGAGTCTTTTTTTTCATATTCATGCCTTATTGATTTGTACACTATTTGATTAATTATGTAATGATAATAACAAAATTGACTCACACATGAGTTTCCAAGTTGAATCTAGTATTTTTTAGATTCAAATTAGAATCCTAGAAAGAAGGTGACATCTTGAGATGTAGATGATTAACTTAAAAATTCAAGGCTGTGATTATATCTTGAGGGGAAAAAATCACTGAACTTTTTTTTTTCCAAACACTCAACTATCTTGAAATCTCTTGATTACTTGTGCTGAGGTCCAGAGATTTGAAATATCTAAATAAATTTTGATTTTACTCTTTGGCCTGTATTTTTAGTCCCTTTTTCTGTTCTGGGAGCAAGGGACAGTATTATTATGTCTGAAGTTCATTTTCTTGTACACCTCTTGCCTACATTCTATAGGGAAGAAGGAGGGAAATGAAGCCCAGCTAATTCACAGTGTAAAGGGTTAAGAGTTTGTTCCTTCTCTAGATTACATAGCTAGCTATTAAGAAGGAGCCTGGAATCAGGAAAATCATCCCAAGGCCTAGAGGGATTAGAGGTGGGACAGTTTAGAGGTAAACAGAAGCCGTGACAATTTTATGTCTGGATAACCTGGATGGTCATAATGATAATACTTTCTATCATTTATTGGTCCTTTGCTATGTGTCAGGCACTCTGCTAAACACTTCATATAATAGGATATTACATATTATATAATATACATATTATATCATATAATAAATGTAATAAACACGGATGCCCAGAGGCATCCAGACTGTAAGAAATCTCTCTCTCTCTTTTTTTTTCCCCCAAACCCATATTTGCCAAGAGTGGTATGCAGTGTTTAGGGCCCTTGGCCCCTCTGGACAGTGCAAAGGCCCTGGGATGCAGTGGAGACCCTTGGGTCACTGCTCCGTTGGCTGGCTACAGAGATGCCTCTCCCCTCAGAGCAGTCCTGTCCTCGGACCTTTTCCTCACAGCTGTCTTTCCTCAGACCCTCCCCCTCACAGTGGCCGTGTTCTAGGTCTTCACCTCACAGCGGTCCTGTCCTCAGACTCTTCGCCTGACAACGATCCTTTCCTCAGACACCAGGTCCCATCCACCCACCCTATCGCCTGTGGGTGCTGGGTTCCAGCAAGGTCCAAGTTTCTGCCTTCTGTTTCCATATTTTTTTCCCTCCAATCTCCAAGGGATCAACAATACTTAACTTTGGGCAGATCACTTCTTCCTGGACCCCTCCAAGCCACACCCTCTTCCAGTGCCTGCCCTTCTAGTGTAGGGTTGCCAGATAAAATTCAGACTAACATTAAACACATTTTTTGGTATAAGTATGTCACAAATATTGCATAGAATTAGGGCCTCCCAAATAAAGGCTTGAGTAGGGAAGTACAACTCCCACCTCAGGTTGCTTCCCTTTCAGTCAGGAAACATGAAAAGGCTCTTAATTTTTCCCTGGATCAAGGGAATTCAGAGATTAAGAACACCAGACATCTTTCTTTTTGAGGACTATGTTAGATGACAAAAATAATACACTGGGTAATCTTAACCTTAAATTTTAGTACTTAGTGCTGCTGTGTGTACATGATCTTAGTTAATCCTTACAATAAGCTTATTGAGTAGGTCTTAAGGTCTTCGTTTGACGGACTAGGAATTGAGATGCAAAGAGGCCAAGTCACAGACCTCAGGTCGTGCAGCTAGTAAGTGGTGGAACAGGATCTGAATTTGGAGCCATGTTGCCCTTTGGAGTCTAGATCTTATTACAAAGTGATTCATTTAAGTAAGACCCATTTAAAACAGACAGTTTTAAATTTCAGAAAGTGTGCTCTTTTGCCCACATATTTAAAAAGTGCGTCTTGGCTTGGGAGGCAGGAATAATTTATACTGAGGCAATTCATAGCTTCAAATATGCTCTGATTTTTACTTACAGCTTGTTTTCAATGTCTCCACTTGAGAAATATTAAGTGTATTTATTTCATGTCTTAAGCAGAGTTCACCAGAAACACTCTGAGACAAATGATGTATTTGGGAGGCGACCCCAGACAGAAAAGGGAAGGAAGCCAATAGGGGGTGAATTAATGAGCAGGTTATTACTGTACGCTACTGGGGCTGAAGTCTGCTGGGGTCCTCAGAGGGACTGTAGAACTCACCTCAGAGTTGTTCCACTCAAAGAGCAAGGAAGCTGGAATATTATCTGCCAGCTCCTGTGGGCCACTTGAGGCTGTTCCCAGACTGATTCTCAAGCATTCTAGCCTGCCCACGTGTGGGCTAATCACGCTCTTGGCCAGTGAATGCTCAGCCGTAGTCACAGGAGCTTTCAGGAGAAAGCTCTTGGCTCTCAAGGGAACAGCTAGGGCTAAGGAAACATGGGTGGGGCTTGGTATCAACAGCTTTGGCTATACCCCATCTCAGACTCTGCTCTAATGCATTGGCTTGTTTGTTCTTCTTATTGCCTAGATTGTGTGCATATTAAGAAGACAGATATTTACTTCCTTATCGACGGTTCTGGCAGCATCACACGCGAAGATTTTCTTGAAATGAAGATGTTCATGAATGCGGTGATAAAGATGTTCTCGGTCGGGCCTGACAGAATACAGTTTGGAGTCGTTCAGTACTCACGTGACACTCAGAGGCAGTTTATCCTCAGTCAGTATCCCAGTGTGGCAGAGCTGAAGGTAGCCATTGATGGCATCCGGCAGATGGGCGGTGGCACCAACACAGGTCAGGCCTTGAATGATATGAAGCAGATCTTTGCAGACACTGCCCGCAGCAACATCCCTCGATATCTCATAGTCATCACTGACGGAAAATCTGATGACCCGGTGGCCGAAGCTGCAGAGGCCTTGAGGGGAGGCAACATCACCATCTACGCAATTGGAGTAAGAGATGCTAACACTGATGAGCTTAGAAAAATAGCGAAAGACAAGATTTTTTTTGTGTTTGAGTTTGATTCCTTGAAGGCCATCCAAGAAGAAGTGGTACGGGATATCTGCTCCTCAGAGAGTAAGAATTTTTTTTTTCTTTTTTTAATTGTGGTAAATTTATAGGTAACAAAACATTTACCATTCTACAGTCTTAAAATGTACAGTTTAGTGATATTAAATATGTACCTCATGTTCAACCGTCGCCATTAACCATTTCCAATTTTTTCCATCACCCTTAACAGAAGCTCAGTGTCCCTTAGGCTTTATGTCTTCCTTTCCTTTCCCCCTCCCTCTCGCCTGCCCCTAATAGCCACCAATAAACTTTGAAGAATTTTTTTCTTCATCAACTCTCCCTCTCTTTCTGTCTCTCTCCAAGTACATGTGTCTAATCTATTTAAATAGCCTTCATACTTGAAATGCTGATCCACTGGTCAACAAATGAGTATTGACACACTCAGAGTGACCATGACCTGGAACGAACCAAGCTGGTCAAATTTTATATCCTCCTTACACAGCTGTGTCTTATTTTGAGATGGGACTGTGCTGGGTCATAGAAAATTACTGACTTCCTCTTTCACCTCCTTTAAAAATATTTTCTGTTGTGTATATGCCACCTCCGCCTGTCCCTGGGATTTGTAATTATTGGATTCAGACTCTGAATGAATGGTTCTATTCTATTCCTTTCTTCCCCAGTCTGTAAGGATAGGAAAGCTGATGTTATCTTCCTGATAGATGGCTCAGAAAGCATCTCCTCAAAAGACTTTGAAAAGATGAAGAAATTCATGGAGAGAATGGTGAACATATCAAATATTGGTCCTGATGAAGTTCAGATTGGCCTTTTGCAGTTCAGCACAGAGCCCCAGGAAGAATTCGTGCTCAACCGATATTCTTCAAAGGTGGACATTCGCAGAGCCATCTTGGCTGTTCAGCAAATGAGTGATGGCACCCACACAGGGAAGGCCCTGAATTTCACTCTGCCTTTTTTTGACAGCTCGAAAGGAGGGAGACCCAGTGTTCATCAGTATTTGATTGTCATCACCGACGGGGTTGCAAAGGATAGTGTAACAATACCAGCCAAGGCCCTCAGGGACAGAAACATAATTATTTTTGCCATTGGGGTGGGGGAAGCCAAAAACTCTCAGCTTCTGGAGATTACTAATGACCAGGACAAAGTGTACTATGGAGAAAATTTTGAGTCCCTTGAGAACCTGGAGAAAACAATTGTTTATCGGGTCTGCACCCCACAAGGTGAGTGACAGAGGACGTGTTTTTTGATTCATGTGCCTATTGTAGGGATCGGGGACCCTGTTGGCTCTATTCATAGAACAATTTCTGATCTTTCTGTCTGGGCGAGGAAGGGAAGATCACTTTGTGGGCAGGACAACTGGACTGAACTGATCCTGTGATTCGTCTCCCCCCGGGGAACCTTTTAATCATTCCTGGGGCTTTCACTACTCTGGCCTTTAGAGAGGCCTGAGCCTTCTTAGAACCATGTCTCTAGAAAGACCTTGCAACTCTTTCTTTTATTCCTTGTAGCACAGATGAAGCCAGGTCGGAATGTGTAAACGTAACTTTACTGAAGGTTTGGCCATGTCCGAAGAAAAATAGAAAGCAGAGAATAATATCAATTAGGCGATCTTTCTTATGGAATAGAGCACACTGACTCTTCTACGGGGCTCAGTGCAGGGGCCTCCTTAATGTGTTGCCAGTCTGCTTTCCTATGGCCAAGGTCAAACTCAATTCTGTTTTGTGTCCTCTTTTATCCAAAACAGCAAGCCCCAGAGACAGGGGTTCTTCCAACTGACAGTCTGGGTTTGCTCTTGTGAGTTTACCTTTCTTTTTCTAAGACTTGCTTTTCAGGGGTGATTGGCCCAGAAACTGTCTTCGTGGAAGTCCCCACTGCACAACCACAGTATAATTGGAATAGATAATCTTTAGACGAGGATTGTTCCAAGGACTTCCCACGTATCAACACATTTAATCCTCACAATAATCCTATGGAATAGGTACAGTTTTACAGATGAGGAAACCCAGGCACAGCAAGATTAGGCTATTTGACTCAAGTAAATGGAAGAGCTGAAATTTGAACCCGAGGCAGTCTGATTCCTGAATCTGAGTACTAAATACTGTACTATACTGCCTCCCGGTATAGTGTGGGGCAGCATAGCAGGGCTTCTCAAACTTTTACACACATTTGAACGCGGATTCTGATTCAGTAAGTCAGGGTGAGATTCTGCATTTCTAAAGAGCTCCCAGGTGAGCTCTCAGACCACACTGTGAGTAGGCGGTAGCTTAGTAGGAGGGTAGCTTAGTAGGAGGGCAGTATAGTGTAATACAGTGAAGCTTTGGTGAAACAGTGAAGCTTAGTGCAGTATAGTATGGTATAGAATAGCAGAGAATGTCAGAGAATGGTATAATATGGTATAATATAATACAGCAAACTATATAATGAAACTCACAAGGCCTAGGATTCCTACAAGAAGTCTGTGTATACAGGAGATCATTTTGTTATTACCTTCTTAAATATATACAAATTTAATTGGATCTAGAGGTCTTTGTTAGCTTAATGCTGAAAAGGAGAGAGAGTGCTCCTGGCCTCTATGCTCCTACTGAAGTAGTTGTTTCTTGACAAGGTGCTGCAACTTTGAACCTTCTGCTGGAGGCAGAACCTGGGCTTTTGGCATTGGCAAAACACTTTCCCATCCTTTATGTTACCTGATTCTTCATAACAAATCTTTGAGATATAAGCAGTTTTTGTTATTTTTTAAAATCCCCTTATCAGCTAGTATGCTTTTACCTACAAGTACCAGAAAACTCGGCTTAAGCAAGAAGCACACATCTTGTCCTGTATAGACTGGAACTCTAAAGGCAGGGTTGGCTCAAGGGAGGCACAACCAAGACTCCTACTTGGTTTTCCCATTGTGTACGTAACGCTGTTCCTACGCATTAGGTGATATCCAAAAACAAACCAAACCCAGTGCCGTCGAGTCGATTCCGACTCATAGCGACCCTATAGGACAGAGTGGAACTGCCCATAGAGTTTCCAAGGAGTGCCTGGTGGATTCGAACTGCTGACCCTTTGCTTAGCAGCTGTAGCACGTAACCGCTATGCCACCAGGGTTTCCTTAGGTGATATACACTCATTTAACTCTCACATTAACCCTGTGTGAAGTGAATGCTGGTATTATGATACCCAATTCCCAGATGAGAAAATTAAGGCAGAGATAGGTTAAGAAACACACCTGGAAGTGTTGGAAGCACAGTTCGAACTCCCCAGCAGTTTGGGGTCAAAGCCTGCATACGAACCATTATGCACACGGATCCACTTTATGAGAAGCTGGGGCCCAGATGGGGCTAGGTTTTAGTTTGGGGGCTAAGGCTTAATTCTGGAGAATGAGGAGATCTTGAAAGTCAGATTTTCTGGAGTATTAAATTAATATTTTTGCTTATGCTATCTAAAGAATATCACTGCTTTGCAGTGACCTATGTGGATTTAGAAATCACTTGAAAAGAATGCATGGGTACATTTTTTTTTTTTTTTAAAATAAGCATGGATTATGGGCTGTCTCATATTAAGGCAGCAAAGGCTTATTTTTGTTTGTTTGTTTGTTTACATGCAGCTGGTCATGGGCTTGGGGAGCAGAGGAGAAAGGGGGTTCCAGCTTCTCTTTTCAGTTCCTTTGGCACCATGTAGTAAATCAGGATTTATGTTTATCTTCAGCTTTGTCTTTTAACTCTTTAAATGTAATTAGCTAGGCATTCTAAGAATAACTGGAACCTAATTAATTATAGAATTCTAGAATCGTAAAGCTGAAGAAGACCTTAGAGCTTATCTGGCAAGTTTCAACCCTTCCCATTCCCAGGAAAGATAATGCTCCTGGCCACAATACAAAGTGTCAGTTGCAGAAGAAAGGCAGCTGAAAATGTTCATGGGGAAAGTGTAAATTAGAAATATCAAAACAATAGACCATACTGCAAAAAGGGAATTTCTCCTTTCTGAAATTATATCCACTATGGACATGGGACTTATATCTGCAAAAGTTCCTTTTGGTGAATTTGAATTAGAGATTTAAAATATAAAACAAAAACAAGCTGTCTTATATGAAAGGAGGGGAGGAAGGCGTACTCTAGCTTGACAAGTTCAGAAACATGTGGCCGGCTGGCCTGGGGTATGACGTTTAGGGATTGAAAACTCCCAGTCCAGCCCTGGATCTCAGATTCCTAAGAACCTTTAAATTTAGGCCACTAGGAACTTTTTTGCTGGTGGAGCATCCAGTATACATCTGTGTTCCCCAAAATTGTTACCTGTAGTTTTGGTTTTACTGATTCTGAGCCATATACTGCAATGTGTGATGAGCTAAAGAGAAGATGGTTACATGTCCTGGCTTGTCTTAGGGCAGTTCCCATTCATGCTTGTCCAGAAGTAATTAATATTAGCGCTCCCTCTTATGATTGATAAGGTCCATGGGTGGCACAAATGGTTTGCTCTCAACTACTAACGAAGAAGTTGGCAGCTCAAATCCACCCAGTGGTGCCATAGGGGAAAGGCCTGTTGACCTGCTTCTGTAAAATCACAGCTACTAAAAACCCTGTGGAGCACAGTTCTACTCTGAAATACATGGGGTCGCCATGAGTTAGAATCAGCTCGATTTTTTTTTTTTATGGTTGATTAAGTTACATTTCTAGACACTTATCCAGGTTGTAACTGAGATATATCTGTGACCATCAGCTTTTGGATCCTCAGTGGAATTTTGTGGATGGTCTTATTTACCCATAAATGTGTGGGTATAACTTGAAAGATTAAAAAAAAAAAAACAAAACACACTGCCGTTGAGTCGATTCCAACTCATAGCGACCCTGTAGGACAGAGTAGAACTGCTCCATAGAGTTTCCAAGGAAACTGATGAAGGAGCCTTCAAATTCTACATACACCATTCCAAGGAGGGCTTAAAAACCTTCAGGCAGAGGGAGCAGAAATTGGGAGTGATTGTCAGTCTTGACTTTTTCTTATATGCCTTCCCACCCCTGAAACGAGGTCTGTGCATGGGTGGTGAATGGGGAAGAAAACTTCAGGAGAGAAGGAAATAGTACAGCTAGTGCTGAAAGAGGCTCAAGCCTCGTTTACATACCCTTCTGCATTCATTTGTCAAATATTTAATGAGCATCTCCTTTATACCAGGATCTGCAGAGGCATGGAAGTATGAAACGTTATGTATTACACTAGTTGGCTTTTGCTATGTAACAAACCACCCCAGAACTCAAACAACAACCATTATTTAGCTCATAGTTCTGTGGGTTGACTGGGGTTCTTCTGTCAGGGCCAGCTTGGCAAGTCTCTTCTTGGCTCAGTCATGCATCTGTGGATGACTAATTTGATTTTCTGCTTCTCCATCTTTAAAGAATGCAACACGGAGTTGTCTGTAGGAATTGATATCTCTACTTCCAGAAGGCAAGGTCAGCAGAAGCTTCAAGAGTTACTGCCAGAACTGATGCGACAGTTGGCATTGCATTCCAACATCAGCTGTCACGTTCCTGGTCAGACCAACATGAGGTTTCGCTACATGGTTCCTGGCCCAGATGGGCAGGTTACCTTTGACTCATACTTTCAGAATTCCAATGACAGGATCACCCAGATGTTCTTGAATGCCAAAAGCAATCGTATGGATGTGGAGTTTTTGCAGTCCCTAGGGAATGTTGCTCTCCTGGCTTCTGCTAAAGTGAAGGTAATCAATGATGAGAACCCATGCTAAGGAGTCATCATGCAGGGTAGGAAGAATAAGGCCAACTAAACTGTTATTTACTGCAGACCCTACATAGAGGAAAAGTATAGTTTTACCGAGTAAGAACCAACAAGAGGTATGTTTTCATTCAATCAACAACTATTTATTAAGCCCTAGATGCTTTGTGCTGATTGATGCCAATAGGGAGAAGAGGATAAGTCCCTGCCCTCAAGTTGTCCATAGTTTAGTGATCCTCCCATTGCATAAATTCATTCCAAAGACAACTTGGAAGGCATTCAAAGACTTTGTAGCTCCTTATGGCCACTCATTACCGCTACTAGAGTAACCAAAAAACCAAACCCATAGCATCTAGTTGATTCCAACTCACAGCAACCCTGTAAGACAGAGTGGGACTGCCTCATAGGGTTTCCAAGGAATGCCTGGTGGATTCGAACTGCTGACCTTTTAGCATCTAGTTGATTCCAACTCACAGCAACCCTGTAAGACAGAGTGGGACTGCCTCATAGGGTTTCCAAGGAATGCCTGGTGGATTCGAACTGCTGACCTTTTGGTTAGCAGTTGAGCTCTTAACCACTGTGCCACCAGGGCTCTGCCCTCTAAATTAGGGCTCATTATTTTTTCAGTCAGTGCCTCCAACTGTCTTTACTGACAGCTAATGGCTTGTTAGTGCAGCCCACCTCTCAAACCCCTCCTCCCTCCCTGTTGTCCCTTAACTTTATATCCACAAAATTCCACAGAGATGGAAAGGTCTTATGTGGCATTTGTTAGGAAATGATACCCCCCAAACTTTGGAAGTTACATTTAGCTTTTCCTTCAATCATTCATTCAATGAATTTTATTTCTTGACTAATATGATTCGCTTTTTAAAGTTTTCTACGAGTAAAAGTAACACATTTGAAATGTAGACAAAACATTAAAAAACATGTAACAGAAAATAACAATAACCTCCACCCACATCTCTCTGTCTCTCCACACACACATGCACAATACATATACATGCTCATACATACAAACATATGCAAACTTGAAAACCCCTGTTAACATTTTGATGCTTTTGCTTTGATAAAGGTGGGTATTGCAAGATGATTTTTGGAAGGTGAATAGGTTAAGCTGGTTCAAATCTTTTTTGGCGGGGAGGGAGTTGAAGTAAAAGTGAATGGTTAATAACAAATGTATGAAAAGATAAAAAGGAAGAAGGTAAAAGGCTAAGCACAACCAGAAAAGTTCACCCTTGTATTTTAAAGAAATGTGAACTTATAGCATCCTTCTCTATTCTCTCCCCCTCCTGCACAGGTCATTTTAGTGTTTACAGATGGACTGGATGATGATTTAGAAAGACTGAAGGAAAAATCCAAGCTTCTCCATACCGCAGGTAAGTGTCCTGGTTTGCCCCGTGTCGGGGGCATTCCTCCTGCAGGTTTGCCCTGTGTTGGGGGCATTCCTTCTGCAGGGGCTGAAATACACTTTCAGATTTCTAGACGGCACTGGGCTCTATTAAGTGGCGTGTAGGCTGACCCAGGAGCGCTGGTGGTGCAGTGATTAAGAGCTATGGTGAGCTATAGCTCCTAACCAAAAGTCGGCAGTTCAGATGCACCAGCTGCTCCTTGGAAACTCTATGAGGCAGTTCTACTCTCTCCTATAGGGTCGCTATGAGTTGGCATCGACTCCATGGCAACAGGTTTTTTTTTTTGTATGCTGCCCCAGGTGGTTGGTTGGAGCTCAGTGCCCAGGAGGCTGATGCCCAGCCTTCCTCTTTGTATGAGTCAAGGGCTGTTCAGGGCTGAGAGACTCCTCCCCCACCCCTAACACTGACCACTGATGGGCGGTAGGGTGGGATGGGAGGGTGGGAGGGTCTCCATGACTGAGAGAGGACTGTTTGGTTACCACTAGACATCTGCACTGTCAAAGCACCTTCATGCGGAGTACTGCTGCTTCCTTTTTTAGGCTGCCTAGTAGTCCCTGGGGTGTGGAAATGATTAACAGGCTAGGCTGCTAACCGAAAGGTTGGAGGTTCAGGTCCACCTAGAGCCAAAGGGACTGGTGATCTACTACTGAAAACCCTATGGAGCGCAGTTCTACTCTGACACACTTGGAATTGCCATGAGTATGAGTCCACTCGACAGCAACTGGCTTAGGGAGTCCATATGCCTCTTCTTCCTAAACTCTAGAGTCAATCTGAAGTTGGGCCTTTCTCTTTCCACCACTCTTTCTCTCCGCTTTGCTCCTTAATTCTTCTGCCTCCTTCTCCAAGGGCTTGCTCCTG
Organism: Elephas maximus indicus; assembly: GCF_024166365.1. NCBI lineage: Eukaryota > Metazoa > Chordata > Mammalia > Proboscidea > Elephantidae > Elephas > Elephas maximus. The sequence goes on along the minus strand of NC_064845.1, from coordinate 35,815,793 downwards.
TCTATATGGCATCTTTGTGAAAATTAGAAAAAAGGCCCAACCCTCTGTGTGGATGCAGTGCAGTGCCTGGGCACATGGCTTGGTGAGAGGCATGCTGGCCAGATTTCAGCTCATACTGGTGCTCTCAGCTGGGTGTCCTGGTTCAGCATTACGAGTATAACTGTATGTGGTGAGTCTGGCCATTCCCATTTTGTGACATACAAAGGCTGTAAAGCAAATGCGGGACAAACAGTAAGCAACTTGACTTGTTTCACCTCCTTTTACCCATCTTCCTCCTCCATGGAATATATTCAACATAATCTACTGTGGATGATATTTTTCCATTTGGTTAATGATGGGCTGGAATATATTTTTTTATAACAACTTGCTTCCAACTGAGTTTACTGCATAGATGGCCACTAGAAGTTTAAATTGTAACTTTTCTGGAAGAGGATTGGGAGTATGTGACAAAAGACTCAACTTTGCCTGTGTGCTAGCTCAGCAATTCCATTTCTAGGAATTTATTTTTAAGAAATAATTGAGGCTATATATACAACTTTTAACCACAAGAGTGTCAAGTGGCTTTGTTACAATAGCAAAAAACCGATTTGTGTGTGTGTGTTGAGAATTTATTGTTCAAAATATTAACAGCAGTAGTAACATCTGTTCTGATGTTCTACATAGAGATTTCAAGCCAGATTTCAAAAGTATCCTTGTCCGTTTGTACTCTATCGTGGGGACAAACTAAATAATCCTTTAGTGCCTGTGTCAGTGAGATAGGCTAGGTTATACTGTAATAACTAACAACCTTCAAACCTCAGTGGCTTAAAGTAGTAAAAATGTATTCATCTTTTATGCCTCATGTCCATCACTCAGGGACCCATGCTAAAGGAGGGTCCATTCTGACAGGTGCTTTTGCAATTGCTGTGGCCTGGGAAAGGAAGTAGGGCAAATTGGGCACTGGCTCTTGAAGTTTTTCCCTGGGAGTGATACATGTCACTTCTACTCACATTTCATTGGCCAGAGCAAGTCATATGGCCGTTTCTAACTTTCACCAGGTAGATATTCTTTTACAGGTAAGGAATTGAGGCTCAGCAAAATATTACATCATTTTCCCAAAGAAGTACAATCCTATAATGTGCCCTTAAGGCAAGGACTGGAATGTTGGTGAACAGCCCCAATGACTGCCGTGGTTTCTAAGAGTAAATCACAATTGTCTACTTCAGGAATAGGTTTAGAAGGATGTAGCTTAATATAGGAGTCTCTGGTTGGCACAAATGGCTCAGTGCTTGGCTACTTACCAAAAGGTTGGAGGTTTGAGTCCACCTACAGTCACCTTTAAAGAAAGGTGTGGCAATCAACTTCTGAAAAATAAACCATTGAAAACCCTGTGGAGGAGAGAGGAGGCCAAGATGGCTGCTTAGTTAGACACACCACGTCCTCCCTCTATAGCAAACACCCAAGAAATCAAGTGAAACAGATACAGATGACAGTACTGAAACCCTGAATATCAAATAAAAGGATAAAGAATTAAATCAAACACCAGTTGGAAGAAGAAACTGAATGAAAACAGTGAACAAGGAGAGATAATGGAGCAGAAGTGTTCTATCAGCCAGTCTGGCACAGCGTGGCCTTATTGAAACAAAGCCAGTAGCAATATCGGGGGAGGAGCACAAGAAGGCAACTTCATGAAACTCCCAATAGGAGACAAAGAAACTTTGTAGGCATACCTGGAGTGAAGCAAGGTGAGCAGGACATGAACTGGAGCTAAGGGGGGAAACTATTGGAAGGAGGGTGAGGTTTCAGGGACCCTGGCGTCCACAGAGCAGGAAGGAAACCAGGATCCAGAAACAGGGTGACTCACCAGTGGCAGTCCCTGACCATTAGAGCGAGTGGCATGCATGGACTAACAGATTCATAAAGCATCAGTAGGAGGTTCCCCCACCCAACTGGACTCTGGGCAGGGCCCCCCCCCCGCATTTGGTTGGGACTGGGTTCTGATTACTGGCTGTACCCAGTGGGAAATAAGCAAGCATCCTCACCTGGTGACCAGAGGCACATGCTCCCCCTCTCCCCACTCTCTTGGTGATTAGTGGCATGAAGCCCTCCCATCCTCCCATTCCTGCCATCCCAACCACCAGGGACCATCGTATGAGCCCCCCCTTCCCTCCCCTCCAGCCCCATCTGACAACCCCTTGTCCACCTGATGAACAGTGGAGAGAGAGCGCTCTCCAGCCACCCACCTTGCCCCTTGCCTGCTGACCCAGTGAGCAGGCAAATAGAGTGCCTCCATGCCGTCCAGCTGCTCACTGCCCTGATGAGTGGGTGGAGAGAGTACCACTCTGCCAACAGCCCTGCCTCTTGCCTGCCCACCTGCTGACCCACCAAGTAGGTGGAGAGAGTGCCTCCATGCTCCCTGGTTGCCCACCCCATCACTCATCCACTGACTTTTGATGGGCAAGGAGAGCACCTCTGCACTCCCTGGCTGCCTTTCCCACCCCTTGCCTGTTGCCTGCCCACCTGATGAGCAACTGTGAGCATTCATGCACCACTGAACTGATGACAGATGGCAACCAGCACCCACCCAGCATGCCCTCAGCCATCTTACACTCACAGTGAACAGGAATGCAAGCTCGCCCTGCCTGCTGATGCCTTGCCCACCTGGAGACAGGCGGTGAGTGCTTCCATGCTACCAGCCAAGTGAGCAGCACGAAGCACACTCGACCTGCCTACCAGCACTGATACATCAAAGAAAAACAAAGCAAAAAACAAACAAATAAAAATAACACCTTGATGCCTTGAAGACAAATCATATAAAGAAACAGGACAAGTTGGTTTAAGCAAGTGGCCAAAATAAAGGGGCAGAAAACCTTCCTGTGGAAGAAATGGTAATGGATCTACCTGATAAGGAATTCAAAAGACTTACATATAGGATCCTCAAAGAGATCAAGGAAAACACAGACGAAGCCCTAGAAGAATTCAGGAAAACAATACAAGAACAAAATGACAAAATAAATAGATAATTAGAAACCATACAAAAACAGGTACTCGAAATCCAGAAGATTAACAATAAAATTTCAGAAATAGGTAAGTCAATGGAAGGACATAGAAGTAGAACTGAATCAATGGAAGAAAGAATTAGCAAAATAGAGAACAACTCTCATGTTACTAAGTTGTTTGAGAAACAACCAGAAAAAAGAGTGAAGAAAGATGAAGAAAGCTTAAGAGTCATGTAAGACACCATGAAGAGGAATAATTCACATGTGATTGGAATTTCAGAACAGGAAGAGACAAAAAGAAAAAAGCAACAACAGAATTTTTGAAGATTTGATGGCAGAAAACTTCCCTGATATCATGAAAGATGAGAAAGTTTCCATCCAAAAAGCTCAATGAACCCTATACAGGATAGACCCCGAAAGAAAGTCACCAAGACATATCATAATCAAACTTTCCAAAACCAAAGACAAAGAATAAATTCTAAGAGCAGCTCAGGAAGAACAAAATATCACCCACAATTTCCTGGCAGAAACCATGCAGGCAAGAAGGCAATGGTATGACATATACAAAACCCTGAAAGAAAAGAATTGCCAACCGAGAATCACATACCCCGTAAAATTGTCTGTTAAATACAACGGCGAAACTAAGACATTCCCAGATAAACAGAAATTAAGGGAATTTGTAAAAACCAGGCCAACTGGGGAGAGAGCTTCTTGGCTTAAGTGGTCACATGAGACTATGTGGGCAGCTCCTGTCTGGAGGCAAGATGAGAAGGCAGAGGGGGACAGGGGCTGGCTGAATGGACATGGGGAATACAGCGTGGAAAGAAGCAGTGTGCTGTCTCTTTAGGGGAAGAGCAACTAGAAGTACATAGCAAGGTGTGTATAAGTTTTTGTATGAGAGACTGATTTGATTTCTAAACTTTCACTTAAAGCACACACACGCGCATGCGCGCGCACACACACACACAAAACAACCTTACAGGAGGTATTAAAGGGAGTCCTTCTGACAGAGAACCAGTGACATCAGACAACAGCCTGAGATTAAGACACATGATGACATCACCGAGAAACCAATTCAGACAAAGAATTCTCAAAAGTAAGATAAAGCTACAAAACTGAAAACAGAGAGCCAGAGGTGTCAATCTGTAAATGATGACAACTTCAAAACAAAAAGGGGGACTAAATGGTATAGTTACAGAACTTCCATACAGAGAGGACGTCAAGGCGATATCAAGAAATAGCAGACTGTTTTAAACTTGGAAAGATAAAGATAAATTTCAGAGTAACTAGAAAGAAAATTAATAAACTTACTCACCAAAATAAAGAAGAAAACCATAAAGACTAAATAAACACAAAATCAACAACAATGAATGAAATGAAAACAAAAAATACACACCAAGAACTCAGCACAGAAAATTAAGTGGACAAAGAAAATGTCAACACCACAAACACACACATACACACAGAAAACATGACAGAATGACAGCAGTAAATTCATACCTATCGATAATCACAGTGAATGTAAATGGTTTAAATGTACCAGTCAAGAGACAGAGAGTGGCAGAATGGATAAAGAAAACATGACCCATCAATATGTTGCCAACAAGAGACACACCTTAGACACAAAGATATAAATAGGTTAAAAATCAAAGGATGGAAAAAAATACATAATGCAAACAGTAAACAAAAAGAGCAGAAGTGGCAATATTAAGCTCCAGTAAAATAGACTTTAAGTCAAAATCCATCATAAGAGACAAGGAAGGGTATTGTATAATGAATAAAGGGTCAATTCACCAAGAGGACATAACCATAATAAATATTTATGCATCCAATGACAGAGCTCCAAATACATAAAACAAACATTGATAGTATTGAAAAGAGAAATAATGCTAGGAGATTTTAAAACCCCACTCTTGATGAAGGGCAGAACAACTAGAAAGAAACTGAGCAAAGATACAGAATATCTAAATAGCACAGTCAACCAACTTGACCTCATAGACATATACAGAACATTCCACACAATAGTGGCACAACACACCTTCTTCTCCAGTGCGCATGGATCATTCTCCAGAATAGAACATATTTTAAGCCACAAAGCAAGCTCCAATAAATACAAAAAATCCAAATAATCTTTTCTGATCACAAAGATATAAAACTAGAAATCCATAACAGGAAAAGCAAGGAAAAAAAAGTCAAATACATGGAAACTGAATAACAGCTTAATTAGAAACTGCTGCGTAACAGAAAAAATTAAAAATAAAATAATTCCTGGAATCAAATGAGAATGAAAACACAACATACCAAAAACTTTAGGACATAGCAAAAGCAGTACTCAGAGGACAATTTAATAGCAATAAATGAACACATCAAAAAAGAAGGGCCGAAATCAATAGCTTAAGTCTGCAACTCAAACAAATAGAAAAAGAGCAGCAAAAGAACCCCACAGTCACCAGAAGAAAGGAAATAATAAAGACCAGAAGAGAAATAAATGAAACAGAAAAACAATAGAAAGAATCAAGATTAGAAGGTGGTTCTTTGAGAAGATCAATAAAATTGACAAACCACTGGCCAAATGGACAAAGGAAAAAGACAAGAATATGCAAATAAACCAAATAAATTTTAACAGAACTAACTGAGATAAAAAGGACCATAACAGATTATTATATGAAAAATTGTGCTCCAACAAGTTTGAAAACTTAGAAGAAATGAACAAATTTCTAGAAACACACTACCTACATCAGCTAACACAGACTGAGGTAGAAAATATGAACAGACCCATAATAAAAGAAGAAATTGAAGAGGTCACACAAAAAAAGCTCCCAACAATAAAAAACTCCAGCTCAGACAGCTTCACTGGAGAATTCTACCAAACATTCAGAGAAAAGTTGACACAAATTCTACTCAAACTATTCCAGCACATAGGAAAGGAAGGAATACTCTGTAATTCATTCTATGAAACCAGTATAACCTAATACCAAAGTCAGGCAAAGGCACCACTAACAAAGAAAATTACAGCCAATATCCCTCATGAATATAGACGTAAACATTCTCAACAAAATTCTAGCCAAAAGAATTCAACAGCATATCAGTGATAGGATAATATCCATACGCCTACAAGGAAGACCAGTTAATACGATTATTATTCAAATTTACTCACCAACCACTAGGGCCAAAGATGAAGAAATAAAAGATCTTTATCAGCTGCTACAGTCTGAAATTGATCAAACATGCAATCAAGATGCACTGATAATTACTGGTGATTGGAATGCAAAAGTTGGAAACAAAGAAGAAGGATCAGTAATTGTAAAATGTGGCCTTGGGGATAGAAAAAATGCTGGAGATCGAATGATAGAATTTTGCAAGACCAGAGACTTTTTCATTGCAAATACCTTCTTTCACCAGCATAAATGGCGACTATGCACATGGACCTCACCAGATGGAACACACAGAAATCAAATTGACTACATCTGTGGAAAGAGACGATGGAAAATCTCAACATCATCAGTCAGAACAAGGTCAGGGGCCAACTGTGGAACAGACCATCAATTGCTCATATGCAAGTTCAAGCTGAAACTGAAGAAAATCAGAGCAAGTCCACGAGAGCCAAAATATGACCTTGAGTATATCCCACCTGAATTTAGAGACCATCTGAAGAATAGATTTGATGCATTGAACTCTAGTGACCACAGACCAGACAAGTTGTGGAATGACATCAAGGACATCATCCATGAAGAAAGCAAGAGGTCACTGAAAAGACAGGAAAGAAAGAAAAGACCAAGATGGATGTCAGAGGAGACTCTGAAACTTTCTCTTGAGCGTCGAGCAGCTGAAGCAAAAGGAAGAATTCATGAAGTAAAAGAACTGAACAGAAGATTTCAAAGGGCCTCTCGAGCAGACAAAGTAAAGTATTATAAGAACATGTGCAAAGAGCTGGAGATGGAAAAGCAAAAGGGAAGAACACGCTCGGCATTTCTCAAGCTGAAAGAACTGAAGAAAAAATTCAAGCCTCGAGTTGCAATAATGAAGGATTCCATGGGGAAAATATTAAATGACACAGGAAGCATCAAGAGAGATGGAAGGAATACAAAGAGTCATTATACCAAAAAGAATTGGTCGATATTCAACCATTTCAAGCTGTGGCATATGATCAGGAACCGATGGTACTGAAGGAAGAAGTCCAAGCTGCTCTGAAGGCATCGGCGAAAAACAAGGCTCCAGGAATTGATGGAATATCAATTGAGATGTTTCAACAAACAGATGCAGCGCTGGAGGTGCTCACTCGTCTGTGCCTAGAAGTATGGAAGACAGCTTCCTGGCCAACTGACTGGAAAAGATCCATATTTATGCCTATCCCAAGAAAGGTGATCCAACTGAATGTAGAAATTGTAGAACAATATCAGTAATATCACATGCAAACAAAATTTTGCTGAAGATCATTCAAAAATGGCTGCAGCAGTATATTGACAGGGAACTGCCAGAAATTCAGGCTGGTTTCAGAAGAGGATGTGGAACCAGGGATATCACTGCTGATGTCAGGTGGATTCTGGCTGAAAGCAAAGAATACCAGAAGGATGTTTACCTGTGTTTTATTGACTATGCAAAAGCATTCGACTTTGTGGATCATAACAAACTATGGATAACACTGCGAAGAATGGGAATTCCAGAACACTTAATTGTGCTCAAGAGGAACCTTTACATAGATTAAGAGGCAGTTGTTTGGACAGAACAAGGGGATACTGATTGGTTTAAAGTCAGGAAAGGTGTGTGTCAGGGTTGTATTCTTTCACCATACCTTTGTAGTCTGTATGCTGAACAAATAATCCGAGAAGCTGGACTATATGAAGAACAGGGCATCAAGATTGGAGGAAGACTCATTAACAACCTGCATTATGCAGATGACACAACCTTGCTTGCTGAAAGTGAAGAGGACTTGAAGCACTTACTAATGAAGATCAAAGACCACAGCCTTCAGTATGGATTACACCTCAACCTAAAGAAAACAAAAATCCTCACAACTGGACCAATGAGCAACATCATGATAAATGGAGAAAAGATTGAAGTTGTCAAGGATTTCATTTTACTTGGCTCCACAATCAAAAGACATGGAAGCAGCAGTCAAGAAATCAAAAGACGCATTGCATTGGGCAAATCTGCTGCAAAGGACCTCTTCAAAGTGTTGAAGAGCAAAGATGTCACCCTGAAGACTAAGGTGCGCCTGACCCAAGCCATGGTATTTTCAATCACATCATATGCATGTGAAAGCTGGACAATGAATAAGGAAGACCAAAGAAGAGTTGATGCCTTTGAATTGTGGCATTGTTGAAGAATATTGAATAAACCATGGACTGCCAAAAGAACGAACAAATCTGTCTTGGAAGAAGTGCGGCCAGGATGCTCCTTAGAGGCAAGGATGGTGAGACTGCGTCTTACATACTTTGGACATGCAGTCAGGAGGGATCAGTCCCTGGAGAAGGACATCATGCTTGGCAGAGTACAGGGTCAGCGGAAAAGAGGAAGACCCTCAACAAGGTGTATTTACACAGTAGCTGCAACAATGAGCTCAAGCATAACAACGATTGTAAGGATGGCTCAGGACCGTGCAGTGTTTTGTTCTGTTGTGCATAGGGTCGCTATGAGTCAGAACCGACTTAACGGCACCTAACAACAACAACATCAAAAAAATAATACATCATGATCAAGTGGCATTCATACCAGGGATGCAAGCATGGATCAACTTTAGAAAATCCATCAATGTAATTTACCACATAAATAAAACAAAGGAAAGGAACCACATGATCATCTCAGTCAACGCAGAAAAATATTTATAAAATCCAACACCGCTTACTGATAAAAACTGGCAGCAAAATAAGAATAGAAAGGAAATTCCATGATGTAATTAAGGACATATATACAAAATGAACAGCTAACGTTACTCTCAATGGAGAGACTGAAAGCATTCCTTTTGAGAATGGGAACCAGAGAACAGGAACTAGACAAGGATGACCTTTATCACCACTCTTATTCAATATTGCACTGGAAGTCCTAGCTAGAGCAATAAGGCAAGAAAGGGAAATAAACAGCATCCAAATTGGTAAGAAAAAGTAAAACTATCCCTATTTGCAGATGACATGATTATATATACATAACAAATCCCAGAGACACCACAAGAAAGTTACTGGAACTAATAGAAGTGGTAGGGTACAAGATCAACATTACAAAAATCTGTTGAATTCCTCTACATTAACAAAGAGAACTCCAAACAGGAAATCAGGAAAACAAAACAATTTCCAATAGCCCCCAAAAGGATAAAATACTTAAGAAATAAATCTAACTAGGGATGTAAAAGATTTATACAAAAAAACTGCAAAACACTACTGCAAGAAACCAAAAAAGACCTACATAAATGAGAAAACATACCACGCTTATGGATAGGAAGACTTAATATCGTGGGAATATTAATACTACCTAAAACGATCTATAGATGTAATGCAATCCCAATCCACATTCCCACAACATTCTTTAACAAAATGAAAAAACTAATCTCCAAGTTTATTTGGAAAGGAAAGAGGTACTGTATAGCTAAAACATTATTGAAGAAGAAGAACAAAGTAGGAGGACTCAACTTCCTGATATCAGAACCTACTATACAGCCATGGTAGTCAAAAAAAACGTGGTACTGGTACAATGACAGACAGAGACCAATGGAACAGAATTGAGAACACAGAAATAAATCCATCTACCTATGGGCTTTTTTTTTTTTTTTTATGGGCAGCTGATCTTCAACTAATGGTTGAAGTCTATTAAATTGGGAGGAAATAGTGTTTTTAACAAATGGTGCTGGCAAAACTGGATATCCATTTGCAGAAAAATGAAACAAGATCCATACCTCACACCATACACAAAAACTAACTGAAATTGGATAAAGTCCTAAATGTTAAACCTAAAACTATACAGTTCATGGAAAAAAAACAGGAACAAAGCTAGGGACATAATGTATGGCATAAAAAGACTACCAAACGTAGCCAATAGCTAATAACATACAGATAGCTGAAGATAAACTAGATGACTGGAATCTTCTAAAAATTAAATCCTTATGCTTATCAGAAGATGTCACCACGAGAGTAAAAAGAGAACCTACAGACTGGGAGAAAATTTTTGTTAATGACATGTCTGATAAACATCTAATCTCTAAATTTATTGAAAACCTCAACAACAAAAAGACAAACAACCCCATTAACAAATGGGCAAAGGACATGAACAGACACTCCACCAAAGAAGACATTCAGGAAGCTAACAAACACATGAAGAGATGTTCTCGATCGTTAACCATGCAAATCAAAACTACAATGAGATACCATCTCACCCTGGCGATAATGGCACTGATCAAGAAAACAGAAAACAACAAATGCTGGTGAGGTTGTGGGGAGATTGGAATTCTTATACACGGCGGGTGGGATTCTAAAGTGGTACAACCATTGTGAAAAACAGTAAGTATGGCGCTTCCTTAAAAAGCTAGAAATACAAATACCAAATGATCCAGCAGTCCCACTCTTAGCTATATATCCTAGGGAAATAAGAGCTGTGACACAAATAGGCTTACGGACACCCATGTTCATTGCAGCATTATTCACTATAGCAAAAAGATGGAAATAACCTAAGTGTTCATCAGTGGATGACTGGATAAATTGTGGTGCATACATACAATGGAATACTACACAATGATAAAGAACAATGATGAATCCAAAAAACATCTCACAATATGGATGAATCTGGAAGACATTATGCTGAGTGAAATAATCACAAAAGGACAAATACTGTTATGAGACCACTATTGTAAAAAGTCAAGAATAGGTTTACCCACAGAAACATTCTTTGATGGTTACCAGCGATGGGAGGATGAGGGAGTGAGAATCGCTAACTATCTAGTTAGCGATTCTCACTCCCTCATCCTCCCGTGTTAATTCTGATGAAGGGAATAAAATACACGATATGGGGGAAGTCAGCATAATATGACCATGGCAAAGGAAGACATTGAGAGGTATGCAAGACCAAAGGGCAACTACGGTAAACACTATAACATATACAATCCTGCAACAACAGTAATAACAAACAATAATTTGTGAGTGGATACATAGGTAGCTATGTATGCTAAATATGTGTAGGAGGTCGTACGGGAGTACACCTGTGTTGCATATATAGGTATAACCAAAAGAACCAAACCCACTGCTGTCGAGTCAATTTCAACTCATAGAGATCCCATAGGGTTTCCAAGGCTGTAAATCTCTGCAGAAGCAGACTGCCACATCTTTCTTCCAGGGAGTCGCTGGTGGTTTTGTGCCACCGATCTTCTGGTTAGCAGTTGATGGCTCTAATCACTGGGCAACCAGGGCTCCGTATAATATAGTTGTGTATATTTCTACATACATATTTGTGTGTGCTGGATGTATATTCATATATCTGAGAGAGCACATAGGGGACACAGTTATAGAAACTTCTTATATATAACCAAACATCTTGTGGGACTGAGTTACTGGGTTTGAAGTTCAAGGACCATAGTCTCGTGGGAATATAAGTCAATTGGCATGACATAGTTCATAAAGATAATGGTCTACATCCTGGTTTGGTGAGTAATGTCTGGGGCTTAAAAGCTTGTAAGCAGCCATCTAAAATGCAGCTATTTGTCTCTTCCTGTCTGGAGCAAAGGAGAGTGAAGAAAACCGAAGATTCAAAGACACAATTAGTCCAAAGGACTCATGGCCCACATGAACAACAGCCTCCTCTGGCCTAAGACCAGAAGAACTAGATGGTGCCTAGCTACCACTGCTGACCACTTTGACCAGGAACACAATAGAAGGTCCCAGTTAGAGAGGGAGAAAAATGTAGAACAAAGATCAAATTCATAAAAAAGACCAGACTTATTGGTCTGATAGTGACTAGAGGAATCCCTGGAACTATTGCCCTGAGACACCCTTCTAACTTTGAACTGAAGCTACTCCTGGAGGTCACCTGTCAGCCAAGTAATAGACTGGCCTATAAAATTAACAATAACACGCATAAGGAATGTGCTGCTTAGAACTATCAACTATATAAGACCAAAAGGGGAATACTTTCCCCAAAGCAAGGACAAGAATGCAGGGAGGGGCAGGGAAACTGGACGAATGGAAATGGGGAACCTAGAGTGGAAATGGGGTGAGTGCTGCCATATTGTGGGGATTGCAACTAATGTCACAGGACAATTTGTGTATGAATTATTGAATGGAAAACTAATTTTCTGTGTAAGCTTTCACCTAAAGCACAATAAAGTGTTAAAAAAAAAAAAAAGGAAGAAAAGAAAACCCGATGGAGCACAGTTCTACTCTGACACACTTGGGGTCTCCAAGAGTTGGAATTGACTCGACAGCAGTTGGTGGTGGTAGCTTAATACAGTAAGGGCTGAAAACTCTCACTCTCTCTCTATTTAAAACAAAAAAAAAATTCAAAAGGAGGCTGTAGAAGAGTCCTTTGTGATTCCACTTAACTGCTTAACTTCCAGCTAGCAGAATTGAAAAGTATCAGACCAATTCTTAGGGCATGTATGCCATTAAAGCCATTAGCTGGTTTTATTTTAATAAAAACACAGTTTTGAGACAAGACAGGTAAAGTGTATGAAGTGATGGGATGGTCAATGACTATCTGGCGCTGAGACAAAGATGGAGCATTCGAAAGATACACAAGAAAACCACCCACTTGTTGATATTTTGAAGGGCTCTCTGGACTCCTGGTAGTTGGCCTGGAAGGCGTGCAGAAATTAGAAGAGCTCCAGGAACTGGAATTTGGCAGAGGACTTGCATATAAGCAACCTCTGAGCATCACACTGAGATCCCTCCCAAGCCTCTTACGGAAACAACTTGTAAGTCTGTTTTCTTAAACACTGTTCTTCACTGACTTGTTGCCATCAAGTTGATTACAGCTCAAGGCTGGCAGTTCAAATCCACCAGCCGCTCCTTGGAAACCTCATAAAGGGCTGTCCTACTCTGTCCTATGGGGTCTCTATGAGTCAGAATTGACTCGACAGCAATGGGACCTTCACTAGGTCCTATTAATCATAATAATTTTTCAAACCTGGAGAGCATTCTTTCTTTTTAGTGTATAACGTGATGCAGGCTAACACAGATGGAAAAAAGTCTTATGGGGTACGGATTCTGTTTTTCAGGACACAATTGTAGAAAGAACGTGCTGCAATACGCACGTGCATTGTGTTGGAGAAGAAGGGGACAAAGGACATGATGGGGTTCCTGGGAGCAAGGTAGGAATTTGTTGGGTGGGAGGGAATGTGGTGAGGGAGACAAGTGACACTTCAGTACCCACTTCACACCGGGCCCCGTGTTACGTATGTAACAATTGTTTTCTAATTTTAAAGGAGCCCTGGTGGCGCAGTGGTTAAGTGCTTGGCTGCTAACTGAAAGGTTAGTGGTTTGAACCTACCAGCCGCTCTAAGAGAGAAAGATGTAAAAGTCTGCTTCCATAAAGATTTAGAGCCTTGAAAACCTCACTGGTCAGTTCTACTCTGTGCTACAGAACTGCTATGAGTTGAAATACACTCAACGGCCAAGGGTTTTGGGTTTTTTTTTTTTTTTTCTTCTAATTTTACCTTCCTAACAAAACGTCGATGTAGATGTTATTTTGTAGGGGTACAGTTGAGGCTCAGAGAGGGGATATCATTTTCCCAAAATTGCACAGTTATGAAGAGGCAAAGTCTCACATTCTTTCCTCCGTATTATGCTGCTTACTCCCATTTGACAAATAATTTTACTATGGCACAAAAGTTTTCCCTTGTCTACAAAATTTTCACTTGTCTCACATCTGCTTTCTTTACAGTAGTAAATGCCTCTTTCCCTCCGGTGTAACATCCTTTTCCATAGCCCTAGAATCACTGGTTCCATGTGGTGGTTAATTTCATCTGTCTGCTAATTAGTAAACTCTAGGGTTTACTGATGGGAAAATCACTGCTTAACACGTTTAAGGGAGAGTATCTCATTAGAAATGATCCCCAGATACCCAGGTTTAGCATGGTTTCATTCTCAAAGGGATGACAGATTTATTTTGATGGAGGTATAATCACATCCATAAATGAAGTTAAGTCAAACCCATTGGTTTTGCACCATCTTTTTACATACTGTCTTTGGAAGGTTTTCCATGAAATTGTGAAATGAACTCTCAATGGCTTTGCATTTCAGACTTTTTCGTTTAGAACAGTGTAAAGTGCATAATTACATTTTGAAAAATAAATTCTAGTTATGTCTTACCACTAGATTCCCTGTCCTACCTCCCCATGTTGTGCTTTAATATCAGATTGGTGAATTAGAAAATTAAACTTGGCAACCACATGACATAATTTCTTTGCAACTCAGGGACAGTGCTTCAAAGAGGCACTTTTGAATTTTTTACTTCTCTGCTCTTCTTTTTACTTCTCTGCTGTTACTTTTCAGCTTGTTAGAATTCAGTGGTTGGTGGTACTGGTTGTGTTGACTTTCGTAGCTTTGTTAATCCCAAATAGAATATATCACCCAGGTCCTACTAACCAGGGTTTAGACTAAATAAAAAAAATCTGGCTATAAAATGCCAAGCCAGACTTCCTTGAGAGGAAATGGGTTTGTGCGTTTAGGTATATTACAGGGGGTACAAAAAAGAGTCTAAATAGCTGAGTCATACAGAAATAAACCACAATTTCTCAAAAGTAATATGGCCAGTAACACTGCTGCTTACCGACATTCTTTAAAACGAAGTCAAAGTCCTCTTCAAGAGAGAGTTTTTCTTTAAGCTTTTAACTAGAAACTAATCTTGGTTTGAATTTTTGAAATAGCATGGTTTATAATAATTTCCACCCAGAATTATGGTTTAGGAAGCATTGAGTTTTTGTTTACGGGTATGGAAAATTTGGCAAAGGATATTGGTGAAGATTTCACAACATGAGCCATGAAATTGATCTCACCAAACGACTTAAATGAAAAATGTTGAATTGGCAAATATTGTGTTATCTGTATTTTTAGAAACATAAAAAATTGAATTATACTGAAGTCTGTGTAGGAAAGAAAGTGATGAGCTTAAGAAACGCATGATTAAAAAAGATATTTTGGAAAAAATCAAAATAGGTCGACTATGAATGCAAAAAAAGTATTCAAGTTTTCATTTTAACAAGGCCGAGAATATCTCTGCAGCCTGAACCCATAGGCTTGTGCTGGGAGTTCTCCTAAAACGCTTAGTAAGGTTCTCTAAAATGTCAACTCAGGAGGCAAGGCTATCTATCACTAACAATTTTTATTTCATGTAGAATTGAGAAATGAAGAATTTAGAGTCCAGTTTATTTATGTCACTTGCTCTTTTTCTTAGGGAGAGAAGGGTCCTGACGGATTACCAGGTCATCCTGGTGAAGAAGGTATGCCTGTAAGTACTGAATCTTAATTTTTTCTTTGAAGGACTATAAGGTAAATGGGTCAAATATTAGCAATGCTTAATCACACTTAAGTCACAGGGGTTTTTCTAGTCTATACATTTTAAAATGGGTTTAAAATATCTGTATAAAAACAATCATTTACCAAAACAAATGTCAGGTGGACAATTTTTTAAAGCTATAGACTCTTCTAGAGTCCATCCAACCCGTTTTTGGCTTGCATAGACTCTAGAAGGCGTTTATGAAGGATGGTCACTGTTTTTTAATCAGTGAATTTGGGATAACTAAAAGTATGGTCTGTGTCTAAAGTGAATGAATGTAAGATTAGGTGTAATTGTGAGCTGAATTGCAAAATAGGATTACTATTAATAAAGCAAGTCCCTGGGTGGTGTGAATGATTTGCTCTCGGCTACTACATGAGAGGTTGGTGGTTCGAATCCACCTAGCAGTGTCACGGAAGGGAGGCCTGGTGACCTACTTCTTCTGTAAAGATTGTAGTCAAGAAAACCCTATGGAGTTCACTTCACACATGTGGTCACCACGAGTCAGGATGGGCTTGATGGCAATGGGTTTTATTTATAAAGTACCCATGTTTGTAAGTGGCTTAATGAAATAAATCAAAGAATCCAAGACCATTCTTATAATTGGGTCACTCAGATGCCTTCCTGAGTAACCAAGAAGGCAGTGCAGTTATCGTTATCCACCAAGGGAATGTGCTGGACAAGGAAAAGTTATCTATCATGTGGTTGACTATGGATAAAAATATGTACATACAGAGAGAATTACTGAGCTAGGGGCTAGAAAGTAGTAGAAATCATCTTTATTACATAATATAAATACCAGAAGGATGTAAAAATTCCCAAACATGATTTTTGGTTAATCTTGAACTGTGGAAAACCCCTTTGCCACAGGCGTCTGTTTTGAAGTTGTTTTGTATATGTTACTGGTTCTCAAACTTTTTGGACTCAGGAGACCTTTACATTCTTTAAAGATTATTGAAGACTTCAACAGTATCAGTATTTACCATGATGAGAAATTGAAACTGAGAAAATTTTAAATTATTTTATTTAAAAATAACAAAATAAATCCATTATATGTTACCATAAATGACATATTTCTTCGTGAAATAGCTATATCTTCCAAAGTAAAAAAAAAAAAAATCACTGAGAAGAGTGGCATTGCTTTTATATTTCACATTTCTTGGACGTTTAGCTTAATAGAGGACAGCTGGATTCTCATATCTGCTTCTGTATCAGTCTGTTGTGTTATCACACACTACGTGGCCTCTTGAAAACTCTACTGCACAATTGGGAGAGGAAAAGAGTAAAAAAAGAAAGTAATATTTTAGTGTTATTGGGAAAATAGTTTTAATCCTGTGGATCCCCTGAAAGGATTTCAGAGATCCCAGGGGTCCTTGGACCATACTGTGAGAAATGCTGATACGTAAAATCATTAGGTTTTCCTGGCTAATGCTTTTCACGTGTGTGAAAGCTGGACAATGAATAAGGAAGACCAAAGAAGAGTTGACGCCTTTGAATTGCGGTGTTGGCAAAGAATGTTGAATATACCATGGACTGCCAAAAGAACGAACAAATCTGTCTTAGAAGTACAACCAGAATGCTCTTTAGAAGTAACGATGGCGAGACTGCATCTTACACACTTTGGACATGTTGTCAGGAGGGATGAGTCCCTGGAGAAGGACATCATGGTTGGCAGAGTACAGCCTCAGCAGAAAAGAGGAAGACCCTCAACGAGGTGGTTTGACACAGTGGCTGCAGCAATGAGCTCAAGCATAACAACGATTGTGAGGATGGCTCAGGACCGGGCAGTGTTCCGTTCTGTTGTGCATAGGGTCGCTATGAGTCGGAACTGACTCGACGGCACCTAACAACAACAGCAACAAAAGCGTTAGTGTTGTTTGTTATTGCTTTACTTGGAGTAGCACATTGTTTTATTATCGTAAATATTTAGGTTGTCTGAATTTGGAAAACAAGCAGGAATTAGAGAAAAATGCAGCTACTGAGATCTATGTTAGCCAGTCCAGTTCTTTGATTGTCTTTATGGGAGAATTGGTCACTTTTCTCTCTATTTTGCCTCAGTTAGAATAATCTTGTTGTTGTCAGCTGCTGTCAAGTTGGCTCCTGACTTATGGCAATTCCATGCCCAACAGGATCACACCGTTGTGATCCGCAGGGTTTTCATTGGCTGCTTTTCAGAGGTAGATCGCCAGGCTTTTCTTCCAAGTCTGTCTTAGTCTGGAAGCTCTGCTGAAACCTGTACAGCAACACATAAGCCTCCATTGGCAGACGGGTGGTGGCTGAGCTTCAAGTGCCTTGACCAGGAATTGAACACAGGTCTCCTACATGGTAGGCGAGAATTCTGTTGCTGAACCACCACTGTCTTCAAGCACAGCCTTAAATGTTATAAATTCAGGAATGTGAATTGCACATTTTCACTGTTTTTTTTTAGGAGTAATGAAAAAATTTCTTCCCATTTTCACGATGTGTTATTTCATTTTTTTCTGTTTGGCAGAGGTTGGCCCGAGGCTCAAGGAGCGTGGCCAAAGCTAGTAGACTAACTCAAGATCCATCCAATCCATTAGGACTTTTGACTCTAATTTCAGACAGGGTAAATAAGCCCTTATCAAATTTAAGAATACTCTCTTTTTTTCTGAAGGATATTTTGGGAAAATACATACCAATTTAATTATATATGTATAGCAACTGAAACTTCAGAAACTGAAACCAGAAGTTGCAAGAGTTATCGTTATTTTTTTAAGTTTTGTTAAAAATAAAACCAAAAGAATTTTTCCTTGGTGTCCCTGCTTTATTAGGGACACCTGTTTTGAAATAGCAACTATCTTCTAATAAAGGAAACAGCCCGTTATTTAGGACTGATAACACTATATACTGCAAGATAGTACGGTAGACATATTAGGATTAAATTCTGCAGATGAAGCTTGTATTAGTTTCCTAGCAGCAATGAGCTCAAGCATAACAACGATTATGAAAGAAAACACCACAGAGTGGGTGGCTTTAAACAATAGAAATTTATGGTCTTGTAGTTCTGGAGACTGAGAGTCTGAGATCAGAGTGTCAAATAATTCCTTCAGAGGCTTTCAGGGAGAATCTGTTCCATGCCTCCCCCCTAGCTTCTAGTGGCTCCAGGTACTCCTTGGCTGGCAGCAGCAATCACATGGTGTCCTTCCTCTATCGCTCTGTGTCTGTTTTCTTTTATGAGAACAACACTCAGATGGAATTAAGACCCATCATACTCTGGTATAGCCTTAGGTAAACTGATAACATCATCAAAGACCCTGTTACTGAACAAGGACATGTACACAGGTACCAGGCATTAGGAGTTTAACGTATCTTTTGGGGGGACGCAATTCAATCCATACAAAGCTTAAGCGCCAAACATTGGACCTAAAAACACATATAGATTAGAAAGAAGGGGGAAAACAGACATTTTAAAAATATCGATTAGGTGTCAGGGCCTGCGTTAGGCATTTTGTATACATCATTACCTTTAATCATCATCTTATACCTACTGGTATGTGTTAGTATTTTCATCTTAGACTTGCTAAGGTCACATGAGGTACCCTGGTGGCACAGTGTTTAAGTGGTCAGCTGTAACCGAAAGACTGGAGGTTTGAACCCACCTAGTGGCTCTGGAGGAGAAAAGATCTGGCAATCTGCTCCCATAAAGATTACAGCCTAGAAAACCGTATGGGGCAATTCTACTTTGTAATACAGGGTTGCTACAAGTCGGAATTGACTTGATGACACACAATAACAAAGGTCGCATAGAGAGGGTTGGAGATATGCCCCAAACCACGTCTAACTGATGTCAGAACCTGTGTTTTTCTCATTGTCTCTTGCTGTTCAACACAATAATCCTATGAGATAGTTGGAATCAGTAGTATCTATACCCACATTTTATAAATGGGGAAACACAATTCATAGTCATGTACTTGCCTAAACTCACAAAACAAGTTGGAAGCAGAATTAGAACTTGAGCCCAGGCCCCTTCATTCTAGACCCAGAGAGCTTCTCACACAACCACATGCCTTTTTGCTGTTCTGGGCAGCTTAGGTAGAGAACTTATCCATATTCATTAAGTCAAAGTTAGATGTTATATTTGTAAACCCTCTTTTGATGAAAGCTCATGGGATGTGTAGTACTTTCTAGTTAATATTTAATCAATTTGGCAAAAGCATGATATTTATCATCCCTCGTCTTACCCAATACCTGGCTCAAAAGATTAGAAGCATTAATTCATTCTTCATATTCTGATTGGATGTCTACTGTGTGCAGATGAAGCTTGTATTAGTTTCCTAGGCTGCTATATATAAAAATAGAACTGTGACTGGGAATGGAGACCAAAAAATAAATCGATGAGACATTGTCTGTGCCTTGAAAATACTCATGGTGAGAGATTCTGATATGTTTTTTTTAAAAAAAATCCACTGTGATGTGATGTGATAAGTACTGAAACAGTGGTCTCCCCAAATACTACAAGCAAACCGAAGGGTCAGTTGGGTGGAGTCAACAGAAAAAGCTTCTCAGAAGAGGAGGTAACATGATCTATCTTTTAGGAACGGATAGGATTTCACCTAGAAGAGAAGTGTTAAATATGGCTTACTCTTTGTGGTACCATAGCGACCTCTTCATCCAGTTTCAGCTGCCTGAAGGAAATTTTGAGACACACTTTTCGTTTGCATTTGAACTCTGAAGTTTTGCCCATGTAGATTGACTGAACTGGCATATATATATATGCATATATATATTTATATAAATAATGTGGGTTTGTATTATTTAGGGTCATCAGTGTGGGGAGTTGAAGAATATTTATCTGATTGTCTTGCAGGTGATCCTACCAGGCCTTTGAGGAGGTAGAAGTCGCTGTAAGGGCCGTGCTGTGGTTTAGTCATTCCGATTTCCGTTATGACTGGTTTGAATTGGCTAGGTGGTGATACAGACAGTCGCTTGACTGTCTTCATGTGTATATTTATTTCACAGGGAGAGAGAGGTCCCCGTGGTCTTCCTGGACCCCGAGGGGAAGGAGGATGCCCAGGTCTGAGGGGACCTAAGGTGAGTATGACGTTGAGCTGTGGAATTCCTCTCCTATCTCATGTTCACTTTTGAGTTTGAAGAAAATCTTAATTCTTCAACATAGTTATGGAGTTTTAGCTCTTCCTCAGTTTGAGAGTGTCTTAGTTTATGTTTCCCAGAAGCAGAGCCTGAGAATAGGAATAAATGCAAGTAGTTTACTGGGAGATTATCACAGAAAACCCTAGTAGGGAAGTGGTGAAGTAAAACAGGGAGGGAAAGTAGCCTTAAAAAGGGGTGGTATCAATCAGATTACCATTGGAGATAGATGGAACTTAATCCTGCTGGGGAACTCTGGGAGCCATTGTCCAATATGATACCTCAATGTTATCCTACTTGAAGGGCAAGAGAGCTGGGCTGTTTATACACCAACTTTTATCATGTATTAGTTAAGGGCTGCTTTTGGGAGCATTAATTCCCCAGCACTTCTGTCCTCTTCTGCATGTGGGTAGAGCAGGCTCTGGTTCCAGAGAAAATCGTCAGGAAAAGAGTGGCAGGTGCTGGGGATTGGAAGTTGGCTTGAGAGAAATTTTAGAGACTGAAGAGGTACAGGTGGGGCACCCTTTATGAGTAGCTGCGTTAAATATTCCTCAGTCTTCCAGGATTGAATGATCTTTTTAATAATGCCAGGGAAACTTTTCTACAACCTCAGTGATCTAAAGAAAGTTTTCCTGTATATTCTAGCAAGTTACTATTTCCACTAATCTATCCTGTTGTTCCCGGAAGCCCTGTCATGCTTGTTAGCCAGTGTATTCTCATTTTTATTTGAGAAAAAATATGCTTGTTATAGTAAAAGGTGGCAGGTCACTTCTGTTCTCTGTTCACCCCTACTATGTGAGGAGTTCCAAGGTGGAATTTTTTCCAAGTCACAATCAAAGGGAGGAGGGTGATAGTAATCAGAGTGGTGATTACATTCACTAGAGAAGAAATCAGCATTTTGATTTAATAATTGTATTTTTTGAAATTAGGGAATACACGGTTTCTTAAATGAAATAAGGTTTTAAAAATCTAGTTCATGCTCAATTCTTTTTATTCTTTTTAACTTTAGGGAGCAAGAGGATTTTCAGGAGAGAAGGTACGTAACTTCCTTTACTCTTTAAGTAAAGGAGTTTATCTTATATATCATATATATATACCTTTAACTGGATATCAGTTTCTTTGGGAAACAATACTAATTCCAATTGCTTTTCCTTTGCTTAAGTGAGCCAAAAACTTTTAAACAAATGAAAATGTCAGATGGTATCATTTTAGCCCAAACCACCATGCTAATGACTATTTGTAAGATATGCATTTCAGGTTTAGGAAAGTGATGTATTTTAGTATCTTCAAACATTGCTAACTTTATAGTAATTGAGCTACCATATTTATCACATGAAGGTCTGGAGGAGTTGGTACAGAATTTGAGGGACTGGAGGAAGGGCCTGATCAAGGTGAATGTCTAATGGGAGAGGGGTTCTAGGATAGGGCTATTAGGAAAGGAGGTGGTACATAAGGGAGTTACTTTACATTCAAATTCAGAGCCAGAGTGTATCCGTTTGTTCATTTATCCATTCAACAAATATTTTTTAGGTACCTACTCTGTTCCCCACATTATAGCGGGGAATGATATCAACATGATGAACAAAACAGACAGGAATTCATGGAGCTTCCTTACTCATGTTATTTGGAATCACTGACTTGTCTCTCATCGTGTGTGGCAAATGCATCATGTAAATTCTAGTCCAAGGGCTTAGTATGCTTATTTTCATGTCCCAAACCCAGCTGTACTTTAGTTAAAAAAAAAAAAAAAAAGCCTGAAAATTGACTTCCCTGTGTGGACAGTAGGAGTAAATCAACTATTCCATACATGCAAAATGAATTTTATTCTGCTTTCAAAACTCTGTATTTCTTCTTCAAAAGATGCTTTATGATGAATACATTAACTGTTATTTTGAGATAGTTGGCAAAATGAAAGACCCATAATTTGAAAGAGATGGAATATTTGATGAGCTGTTGCTATGCAGCTGCTTATTTTCACTCTTACTTAATTTGCCTCATTTTTTTCAGTTATTTTCTGAAGGAGATTAAGAAAAAATTATTATTATAAGTCCCCAAAATGCTCACACATGCGCACGCACACGCACACACACACACACACACACACACACATTTAATATTTCTCCTTAGTCTGTGGTCTTCCAAGTTCCCATTATAAATATTAATTCAGGGATATTTGCCAGTATTTTTAAATTAGAGAAAGCCAGTGACAAAAAGGACCACCTTTAGCATGCAGTTAACCAGTGGGAAACGTTTTAGTAGTCTTGTGAGAGAGCTCTTTGTTCTCAGTGCAAAAGTTGTAAAGACTTACTAACCATTCAATATTTGAGATTGTTTTCTAGCTTTTTCTGTAACATCTGAAACTCTCAAGACTAATTCAGAAAGAAAATAATCTCATGGCTATTTCAGAAGGCTATATTCTTTGTCAACTGAATAAAAATTAGCCAGAAAACTAATATCAAGAAAATAAGCGTGTACACATATTTGTCTTGTCTCTAACACTCTGATCTTCCTCTGCTCCACAGGGTGACCCTGGTGAGGAAGGTCTTGATGGCTTGAATGGAGAACAGGTAAAGAAAGTTTCTCAGTCTTCTCCCTGTCCCCACTAGTTTGGCAGTTATACTCTCTATTTATACTTTTCACCATTAGTCTAGAAATTTTAACATAAATATACCAAAATATCTAAAGTTAATTTATATTTTTGCCTTTATCCCTAAAATACAAGGATTCTAGAAATTTAGCCATGACACACACCCCTTTCATGGTACAGATTATTGTCTAGTATTTTGTTTCCATCTTTTCTTTAAATTTGTTAAATTCTACTAATTAGACATCGTCATTGTTTTGTATAATCAATACTTGTCTGGATTTATACCCTTATATTTACTGGTATCATTGATGCTTTCCTTTGGGATCATGTTTCTTATGTCTAAGGTACAACTTTTAGAATTTCCTTTAGGAAAAGTCAGTTCATTATAAACTCCCTTGGTTTTTGTTTTTCTGAAAAACTCTATTTTACCCTCTTTCTTGAAAGATAGCTCATTGGGTGAACAATTCCGTGTTGACAGTTATTTTCTCTCAGTACTTTGAAAATGTAATTTCATGGTCTTCTGAATTCTATTGTCTTCTAGCTTTCATTATTGCTGTTAATAAGTCATCTGTCAAAATGTTCCTTTGTAAGCAATCTTAAAAAAAAAATTCAGGCTACTTCAAAATTTCCCCTTTGTTTTTAGTTTTCTGTATTTTCAATATGATGTGTCCAAGTTTACTTTTTTTTTTTTTTTAAACTTAACCTTCTCGGGACTTGTTGGGGTTTTGAATTTGAGTTTTTGTATCTTGCATAAGTTTTGGAAAACCCTTAGAATATTATCATTTTTAATGTTTTTACCTTTCCCATTTTCTCTATCTCTTTATGGAAGTCTAAGTAGAAATTTGTTAGGCCTTCTTATTTTATTGTCTATATCTCCCTCTTTTTTAAAAAAGAATTTTTATTTTGTTGCTGTTGAGAATACACACAGCAAAACATACAGCAATTAAAAAGTTTCTACATGTACAATTGAGTGACATTGATTACATTCTTCGAGTTGTGCAACTATCCTCACCCTCTTTTTCTGAGTTCCTCCCCCATTAACATAAACTCACTGTTCCTTAAGGTTCCTATCTAATCTTTCTAGTTGCTGTTGTCACTTTGATCCCATACAGATAGTTCTTAAAAGAGCATAATGCTCAAGGCAGACATTCTTTACTAGTTAAGCTAAACTATTGTTTGGTTTTAAGAAGATTTCAGAGGATATTTTTGGTTTAAGGTTTAAATATTACCTCAGGGAAATAGTTTCAAGGGTTCATCCAGCTCCCTTGCCCCCAGAAAGTCTGGAGTCCATGAGAATTTGAAATTCTGTTCTGCATTTTCACTCTTTAGATCAGGGTTCTTCTATGGAATCTTTGATTAAAGTGTTCAGTAATGGTAACAGAGCACCATCCATTTCTTCTGGTCTCATGGCAAAAGAGGCAGTTGTTCATGGAGGCAATTAGCCATACATTCCACAACCTCCTCCTATTCCTGACTCTTCTTCTTCCTCTGTTGCTCCAGGCAAATAGAGACCAATTGTCATGCATTGGATGGCTGTTTGTAGCTTTTAAGACCGCAGATACCACACAATGAACTAGGAGGTAAAACAGAAGCACTAAACATGTTATTCGGCCAATTAACTGGGATGCCCCATGAAATCAAGACCCGAAACCTACAAACCAAGGAACCAGATCCCATGAGGTCTGTGGTTATGCATAAGCAGCCTCAGAGGCTACTTTTTTTTTTTTATGGTCATTGTTGTCAATTTTTCATACTTCCTATTTATTTGCCTTTCTGTGCTGCATTCTGAATAATTCCTTCAGTTGCTAGTTCACTAATTCTCACCTCACTTGTGTTTAAGATGCTATTTAACCTGTCAGTTGAATTTTTAATTTCAATTATTACAAGTCAAGTTCTATTTGACTTTTCTTTTTTCAAAATTGCTTGGTCTTTTTTCTAGTTGCTTGGGTTTTTTTTCTCATTTTTTATTTATTTAAACATATTAACTGCATTTATTTTATACTCCATGTATGATAATTCCAATATCTGTAATACTGCAGTCCTGATTTTATTATCTGTTGTTTCTGCTGATTCTTCCTCATAGGTCTTGCTCATGTGTGTTGTGACTTTCGGTTTAAACTCATTTTTTATTGAATTTTATCTGGGAGAGATCATTAAGGCCTGAGTTGAGATTGTTTGCTTCTGCCATGTACCTGGCCTCGCTACTTCCCGGAACCACTTTAAAATAAATTATCAGGTTGAACTATTTCGTACCACAGATACACAGTGATCAGAAGAAGCCCTTAGGACAGCCAACAGCCAATACCTCTCGGGATTCCTACTTTCTCTTTATTCTGGACTCTAAGGATTTTTCTTTTTCCTTATTAATTCATTAACAACAACAACAAAAAGTAAACTCACTGCTGTGGAGTCTATTTTGACTCATAGTGACCCCATAGGGTTCCCAAGGCTGTAAATCTCTGTAGAAGCAGACTGCCACATCTTTCTCCCACAGAACTTCTGGTGTTTTTGAACCCCCAACCTTTTGGTTAGTAGTTGATCACTTTAACCACTGGGCCACCAAGCACGTAAAATATGTTTTAATTTGTTATCTTCAATTTTAAATTATATTTTAGTGGAAGGGTTGTTCTAGTCTGTCATATAGTCAGAGATAGAATAGCTGAGAAAATCTTTACTCTTTGCTAGAATGTGGATGTGAAGCTACATGAAAAAGGTTCCTGGCATGACTAATATAACAAAGAATCTTTATATATTTATTTTTCCTTTTATAGGGTGAGCGTGGAGTCCCAGGGTCATCTGGAGAAAAAGGAAGTAGAGGAAACCAGGTAAAGTATGAGGATATTCTTTTTTTTTTTTTTAATTGTACTTTAGATGAGGGTTTACAGAGCAAACTAGTTTCTCACTAAAGAATTAATGCACATATTATTTCGTGACATTGGTTACCAACCCACAACATGTCAACACTCTCCCCTTCTCTATCTTGGGTTCCCAATGGGTCCCCATTACCAGCTTTCCTGTTTCTTCCTGCTTTCTTGTCCTTGCCCCTGGGCTGGTGTGCCTATTTAGTCTCATCTTGTTTTATGGGCCTGTCTAATCTTTGGCTGAAGGGTGAACCTCAGGAGAGACTTCAATACTGAGCTAAAAAGGTGTCTAGGGGCCATAATCTCAGGGTTTCTACAGCCTCTGTCAGACCAGTAAGTCTGTTTTTATTGTGAGTTAGAATTTTGTTCTACATTTTCCTTCGGCTCGGTGTGGGACCATGTATTATGATCCCTGTCAGAGCAGTTGGTGGTAGTAGCCAGGTACTGTCTAGTTCCGCTGGATTCAGTCTGGTGGAGGCTGTGGTACTTGTGGTCCCTTAGTCCTTTGGCCTAATCTTTCCCCCGTGTCTTTGGTTTTCTTCATTCTCCCTTGTTCCAGATGGAGTGAGACCAGTGGAGTATCTTAGATGGCCACTCACAGGCTACAGCCCAGAGGCTACTCACCAAAGTAGAGTATAGAACATTTTCTTTATAAACTATGTTATGCTAATTGAACTAGATGTTTCCCAATGCCATAGTCCCCACAGCCCTATGAAGATATTCTTCTCTCATTTCTACTGCATAAAGTGACATTGACAGTTGGTTTTTAAGCTGTTGGAAGGAATCATCTAGTGGTTTAAATGCCAGATTGAAAGTTAAAGAACAGTAAATATTAGATAATTTTTGGAAACTTTACTTAAGGCCTGACTCTGCTGATAGTGAGATGAATAATGTAAATCAAGTTGCTTAACATTTTGTACTCTAGAACAGTAATCATGTCACTCGTTATATTACAAACTTTCCATGACTCCCTGTCTCACATCCAAGACCCTTTCCACCACATCCTTCACTAACCTCAGTCAAGAAGTATCTTTTCCAGTCAAATTGTACTGCTTATTGTCCCCTGAACATTCCTTATGTGTGCTCATCTGTGTCTTTGCTCATGATAGGTGCCTTATCCTGGAATGCCTTTCCTCCACCTCCATCCTCAGTGGTTATTTGAATATCACCTTTTCTTCGATGTTCAGGTCCTCTTTTTTCCTCCTTATGCTAGTCTGTAGTGATCTCTCCCTTCTCTTCCTTTTTATAACTTACATTATTTGTACTATCTGCTTGACAGTGATTGCGCACTACCTCATACTAGTAACTATATTTCTATATAAGGGAAGACAGATACCTGGCATATATACTACAACTTCTCCTTCCTGTGTCAATGGTACAGCCTTTATCCTACTAATTGATTACAATCTTCTTTCCTACTAAATTCAAGCATGGCTGAAGGATTCTTCTCAACAAAGTACTATAATTAGCTTGATTGGATTAAATATAGCTCACACCAAACCCTTGGCTGTCAAGTCAATTCTGACTCATAGCAACCCTATAGGACAGCGTAGAACTGCCCCATAGGGTTTCCAAGGAGAACCAGGTGGATTCGAACTGCTGACCTTTTGGTTAGCAGCCATAGCTCTTAACTACTACACTACCAGGGTTTCCGGATTAGATATAGGAAGTGAATTTTTTAACTTACACTTCTTTTTGTTTCTCATGGATAAGAGTAATGCATTTCACTCCAAGTATGCACGATTAGTGGTGTGGATGGATTTCTGATAAGTGAAACAAGGCAAGTCAGAAGACATGGCTTTTTATTGAGGTTTAATTTCCAACCTGAAGTTTGTGAATCAGATTTTGGAGAAGACGGAGGATACCATGCCTCCTCAAGACTGGAGAATCATCAGTTAAGCTTGATAAACACCTGTCAAGTGCGTCCTACCTGTGGGGCACAAAAACGGAGTTCAAAGATACATAAGACATGGCTATAACCAGCAAAGAGCTTATCTGGTGCAAGAGAGAGGATTTGTACAGGAAAAGCTGTAAGACTAGATTATAGAGGATAAAGGCTATAATAATGGGGAAAATAAAGAATCAGTGGGAGCCTGGTGATTTGGAAACTACAATGAATAAACTGGCTTTTCTTCGTCTGATCAGTCATCATCTTTTCTAATCTAGGCATGATTCTAAAATGGGGAACAAAGCAGGCATGGGTTCTCTATCTCAGAACTGGCCTCTATGGGGAGAGCCAGACATTGATGAAATAATCATACAAATAGGTGTAAGATTACCACTGAGATAAGTACATGAAGGAGAGGTAAATGGCAGGGGGATCTGATCCAGGCTGTACAGCCAGGAAGACTTCATCCAGGAAATGAAGATGGGCTGAAGTTTAAGGGATAAATAACAATTAACCAAGTGATGAGGGAGGCAGACCTAGGCAAGAGAACAACCTTGTGGCATTTGAACAGGTTCCTGAAAAATGGAGAGGATTCAAGCATTCCTAAGAACACAGGAAAGCAAGACATTTTCACTCAGCCTTCTCTGAGAGGGATGGGGAGAGAGACACAGGGAATTCCAGCCTCAGGAGAAGGCACAAGGAAAGGCTTAGAGTTAGAGGGACTCAGGGTAGGTTTGGAGAGATAAGGATTCCAATTGAGCAGGACTGGAGGGATGAAATAAGAAGGATGAAGAATCAGAGAGGGAAGCCTGGATGGACAAATGAATCAATTTAAGGCCATGTTTAAGAGTTTTTTTTGTTTTGTTTTTTTCTACTCAGTGATTAGAGGCTATTGAAGGTTTTTAGATGAGGGAGACTCATGTTGAAAGCAACAGGTTTGGAAGATTACCCTGGGAGCCAAGCATCTGGGTTAGGAGGAGAAGAAACTAGAAGAAGGGACAATCATAATAGGTACCGTATGCCAGGCTCTGTGCTAAATGCTTTTAATTTATTATTGCATTTAATCCCCAGAGCAGCCGTATGAGATAGGTACATCCATTTCACAAATGAGAAAATTGAGTCTTAGAGAAACCAAAGAAATATGCCTAGGTAGTAAACTAAGAAGATCTCTGGGTTGTGCAAAAGGTTTGTGCTTGACTGCTAACCTAAAGGTTGGCAGTTCAAACCCACCCAGCAGTAGTGCAGGAGAAAAGGCTTGGCGATCTGCTTCAATAAAGATGACAGCCAAGAAAACCCTATGGAGCTGTTCTACTCTGTAACGAATGGGGTTGTCATGAGTCTGAATCGGCTTGATGGCAACTAACAACAAGTAAATTCAGCAGCAGGATTTGAATTTAGAATTATCTAGCTCCCTTTAGCTCCCTATTGCCATTATATTAAGCCAGGAAAGACATAAAAAGGAATCTCTAGTAAGGTTAAGAAATGGCTCCTTTTGGAACCTAGAGAACATTCCATTCCCTGTGTCTGAGATTCAGATCCCAAAGAGGGGCTCCACTTCATTATTCTCAGATCATGGGATCATTCCCACCAGAACCAGGCACATCACCTGAGGAAGGTACTTGCGGGGAGTTTGGCCCTTACTCTGTGGCTCCGTGGAAACCAGCACACAGGGATGGTACCATTTATGGCAGGTTTTAAGAGAAGCAACCATTTACTTGTCACACTATGGTCCTATAGCATGCCTGTTTACCTCGGTTTCCCTGTTTACAGTAGTCAGGAGTTCTGCAAGCATTTTTTTCCCCTCCTTTCTCTCCTTTTTCATAAAATCTTACTCACTACTTCAGTCAAGGAGCCCTGGTGGCATAATGGTTAAGAGCTCAGCTGCTAAGCAAAAGGATGGCATTTCAAATCCACCAGCCACTTCTTGGAAAACCCTATAAAGAAGTTCTATTCTGCCCTATTGGGTCGCTATGAGTTGGAATGAACAACGGGTTTGGTTTTGGGGTTTACCTCAATTAATGTTGCCTATGTCTATGGTGGAAACCGTGGTGGTGTAGTGGTTAAGTGCCACAGCTGCTAACCAAAGGGATGGCAGTTTGAATCTGCCAGGCGCTCCTTGGAAACTCTATGGGGCAGCTCTACTCTGTCCTATGGGGTCGCTATGAGTCGGAATCGACTCGACGGCACTGGGTTTGGTTTTGTTTTTTTGCCTCGTTCTTTTTCTCACATCTGTTTCTGTGGGGGAAGGGGCATCAGGGAGAAGAGGAAAGATCAGGTGATTTTATGGCAGAGAGACCTGAGTCCACCTTCTCCAAGCCTCATCGCCCTCATACACCAGTGGTATTAATTCCTGTGCTGTGAGGGTTAAATGAGGTAAAACACACCTAGGGCCAAGTGTATGGCAGATTCCCAGTGACTCGGTGTTCTTTTCTACGTCTCAGCCTTACCTGTGTCAGAAAATGCTTTAAAATTCAAGGACAAAGCTGCTCTTTTAACTAGATTCTCATTTTCCCTCTTAATGTTCTCTTTCCTTTAGGCAATGAATGATTTAAAGAAACACAAAGTGACATGTTTTTTCTTTGTGATTTAAGGGCTTGACGGGACCCCCAGGACGACCTGGAGAACATGGAGTGCCTGGCTTAAGGGGAGATCCTGTGAGTGACGGTTGGAGGATTTCTGGGACTTCCACTCCAAGGACTTGCAGTCTGTTTGCTTGACACAAAGGCAAAGAGCAATCAGTTATTCATTAATGAGGCAACTGTTTAGCCTATCTTAGTATTGTAACGAATAAGAAATTTGAGAGAAAAACCCAGCTTATAGAGACTCTAGGGTTTTTTTTTTGGTCAAAATACACACAACAAAACATACACCCATTCAATAATTTTTGCATATATAGCTCATTGACAATGGTTACATACTTCATATTGGGTTACCATTCTCTCTCTGCCCATATTGTTTCATTGTTGTTAATTCAGACTCTCTGCCACTTAAAGTTCTCATCTGTGTTTTAGAGTTAGTGTTGTCCATTTGGAACTCTGGTGGCTCAGTGGTTAAGAGCTTGGCGGCTAACTAAAAAGTCGGCAGTTCGAATTCACCAGCTGCTCCTTGGAAACTCTATGGGGCAGTTCTACTCTGTCCTACAGAATCCCTGAATCAGAATCGACTCAATGGGAATGGGTTTGGTTTTTTGTGGTTTTGGTTGTCCATTTAATCTCATATAAATCTTGAAAAGAGCACAATGCTCAAGGTGAACTTTCTTGATTAAAGGAGCGAAACTGCTGTTTAGTTTAAAGATGACTTCATGCGATAGGTTCAGTTTGAGGCTTAAAAGTTGTTTCCAAGCAATAGATTTGGGGTTCCTCCAGTCTCAGTGGATCCAATATGTCTGGTTTCCAATATGAATGTGAAGTTCTGTTCCACATTTTTTCCTCCTTTTGATCAAGATCCATCTATTGTTTCCTTGATCAAAATGTTCAGTGATGGCAGCCAGGCACCATCCATTTCTTCTGGCCTCATGACAAAGGAGGTAGTAGTTCATGGAGGCAATGAGACCTGCAGTCCACTTCTTTCTCCAAGAATCTAGATTCTTAAACGGGCTGGAATTTTAATTGCATTGGGTATTTGGGATTACTAAGTAATTCTGGATAATGGAAAGGTCTACTTTGGTTTTCCTTTCTTTTAAAAATCCTTCTTTCTGTGATTTCTTCTTCTTTCTTTGCCATTTATTTGATGTTGCCAAGCTTTTCTTTTCTCAGGGGGATCCTGGAGCTGATAGTTACGTTCAAGGCCCTAAGGGAGAAAAAGGAAGGCGTGGGCATCAGGTAAGATGGTCTCTGTTTGCTTGGGGGTACTGGTACACATAGGAATAGATTTTACCTGGTACAGAAGATTTGGGCATTCTGGTAGGATCAGCATTGAAAGCCAGGGAGCAAATTTGTGGGAGTTCGTTGTTCACAGAGACAGGAGCTCTGAATGCCAATCCCAATGTACATCCTTGTCCTTACATCCCTGTTTCATAGGTTCATTTTCTGTCAAATCTTCTCTCTCACAATGCTAGTAATACTAGTGGGCCGAGTGATTATGATCAAGTTACTTCTTTTGCCTTTGTCTTCCTGACCTCCGAAATGAAAGCATTAGACTCAAATGAAGCCCAAGCTCTTTTCCAGCTTAAAAAGTCTCCAATTTTGTGACGACGTATTGATTTCAAATCTGCTCAAAGTCACCGTATTGTTGGTCTGCTTTCCCTCACAGCCAATGACGACTGATGTGAATTGGGTATTAGCCATTTTCTAAGATCAGATCCTTGTCGATTCTTAAGTCTAGAAGCGTTGTGACAGAAGAAGATATCATGGATGGAAAAAGACTTCACCTGACAAATGCTAACTTGTTGGAAGTCATTTTTAGATTTTTATGTCCCAGACATTAGAAAGCTTGATTCTGGAAAATACCTAAAATAATCCAAGTGCCTCAGCCCTCACATCTCAGCATTCCTAATTCCCAGGAATGAGGTCTGCATAGCAAAATGTTTACAGCAATGGAGGGACCTCTGCTTGCTTTAAACTTCAATTTTGCATCCTTTGGCAAGAACTTAGGACAACAGGCTCCCTTCCCTAGATTGTGGCTAGTTACATCCATTTATATGTGTCCAGGTCCTGAGAAAAATCCAGTTTGTAACAAGACTATTATCGTGAGGTAATGTGAGAGAATGGTCACCAACTTCCTGCAAGAATTTTCATCCTATTACTATTAACCAAAGGGTCGGCAGTTCGAATCCACCAGGCGCTCCTTGGAAACTCTATGGGGCAGTTCTACTCTGTCCTATAGGGTCGCTATGAGTCGGAATCGACTCGACGGCACTGGGTTTGGTTTTTGGTTTATTATTAATTACAGTTGTTGTAGCCGAGCCCCACTGAGAAGTTTCCCTTTGGTGGGTGAAATCTGATAGCCCTGTGAATAGCCACTTGACCAGCTACTAGATTGAGCTGAAGGAAAAAAAAGCAAGGCAGCAAACCTTAACTCATCTGGACCCCAGTTTCCTCATCCTTAAAACGGAAAGATTAGACAAACTGTTTCTAAGTTACCATGAATCAGTGGTTACCATGGGAGTAAGTTGGAATCAGCTTGATAGCAACAGGTTTGGTTTTTTGGGTTTTATGAGAACAAAGGGCACGATCCATGTATAAACTGAGCTTTGGTTCCATGGTTTGCTCAAGGTTTTACTGTTAGAAAGGGTCAAAGCCAGGACCAAAACCCAGACCTTGAGACAAACTCTCTGGTTCTATGTCCACCACAGGTCTACAGCCACCGGGGGAGCCTCATGCTCACAGCTGATTTTAGCCAAGGGTTATCCTCGAACATCAGATCCCTGAAGTGTTTGTGCAAATAAAAATTGTAACCCCCTGGGGCAGTGCCATGTCATGTTGTGTTTGTGTTCTGCATAGCTTCTACCCCCACCCTGGGCTCAAAGAAGGATGCTAACCAGGGGTGGATGAGCCAGTAAGCATGATACACATAGGCTTAATTGTGTCTACTTACTAATCTGTAGTGTGCAATTTCACACAGGTGTGGTGAAAAACAACGGAAATTGTGCACAGCAGATTAATAAGTAAGCACAATTAAGCCTGTTTGTTCCTTGCTTATTGGGTAATCCATCCCTGGTGCTAACTAAATATCTGTTGCATACACTTGGATAATAGAAGTTATTCCCACAAACCTGCTGCTCTGACGCTGAAATTCTAGCTTGTTGAGTGTTATGTTATTAGAAGATACACCTCAAGGGGACAATCTTTTCCTGGTACTATAGTTCTGAGTTGAACCAAGATCAGATCTAGTGTTGCAGTTTGATTATGTACCTATTATTGACGATGGCGAAGGATTGGGGAGTATTTTGTCCTCTTGTACATAGGGTCGCTATGAGTGAGACCTGACTCAACACCTAACAACAACAATTGTGGCAGTAGTGGGAAATTAGTCATACTTTTCACAATGTGAACTCTTTTGGAAGGCAATCAAACAACATATAAGTTAAGGGCTGCTGTTTCTTGTTTTTATTATTATTATTTTGTTATATCTTTTAATTTTACTGCGAGAAAATACTTATAACATAAAAATTGCCTTTTAATTATGTTTAAGTGTAGGTTTTGGTGGTGTTAATTACACTCACCATGTTGTGCAACCATCCCCACTCTATTTTCATTCCCTCAAACGGAAACTCTGTACCCATTCAGCAGTAACTTCCCCGTCCCTCCAGCCACTGGTAACCTCTAACCTACCTCCTGTTTCTATGAATGTGCCTCTTATACATATTTCATATGTGAGGAATCAAGTAGTATTTATCTGGCTTATTTCACTCAGCATAATGTTTTCAAGGTTCATCCATGTTGTATCATGTATCAGGACTTTGTCTTTACGGCTGAATAATAGTCCTTTGTATGAATATACCACATTCATCTGTTGCTGGACACTTGGGATGTTGCCGCATTTTGGATACTGTGAATAATACTGTTAAGAATATTGGTGTACAAGTATCTGAGTCCCTGCTTTCAATTCTTTTGGGTGTGTATTTAAGAGTGGAATTATTGGGTCATATGGCAATTCTTGGAGCCCTGGTGGCACGGTGGTTAAGAGCTGGGCTGCTAACCAAATGATCGGCCGTTGGAATCCACCAGGGCTCCTTGGAAACCCTATGGGGTGGTTCTACTCCATCCTGTAGGGTCGCTATGAGTTGGAGTCAACTCGATGGCAATGGATTTTGTTTTGGTTTTATGGCAATTCTATTTGTTATTATTATTATTTCTATGCAAGTGACAGAAAAACCTGACTAGCAGTGTTTAGGCAATAGGCATGCTTAATAATCTGGGATAGGTGACCCCAGGTTGGGAACAGCAGCTCAGTGATGTCTCAAGACTCAGTGGTATAGTCAAGGACCCGGCCCCATTTCTTTCACTCTGCCATCCTCAGCGTGTTGGCTTTTGGTCTTTGGCAGCTCTGAGCATTTTGCTTCACCCTTACATAAAGTGCCAGAAGGAAAATGGCTTTCTGTTAGGGAACTCCCATCAGCGTGTTCTGTTGAAGAGTATGAGCGTGTATTCCGTTAAAGTAGAATCAAAAAAAAAAAAAAAAAAGCTATGTTAAAGGTTCTAGGTGGTTTGAGCCAGGGAAAACGTAAGGTCCATAGAATGAAATCAAACATTCCCACTGATGCTGCAGTTCGAAATGAATATTTATAGGGCATGAACAAAAAACTTAAGATACACTATTTTAATTGGATGTTACAAATTTAGATCAGCATAAGGCAAGATTATGTGAAGAAAGGAGTTGAAGGCATCGGTTTAAAAGTACACGTGTCCTTCTTAGATTGATCACAGCGTGATAATGGTAAAATCACATGACTAAAGGGGGGCTGTAGAACAATCACAGGAGAATTACAGGACGTTTTTTCCTAAGAAACAGCTTGCTCAAGTGAAACCTTTCTTGTGGGTATTTGCATAGGAGATTTAAAAAGGGTTACTGCCAAGGTCTTTCTTCAGAAACATTTTTTCTACATCCTGAACTTAGGAAAACATTTCGTCAGCTGCATGATTACGTCTGTACAAAGGTTACCAGTCGCCGGGCTACAGGCAGACGGGAGAGATCTGCATAGGGTGGAGTCTGAACTCAAATTCAGGCTAGCCATTTTAGTTTTGTCAAGTGCCTCAATTTTAATGCTCTCACACAGTGTTTTATAGCTCATTGACCATCACTGGTCCTGTGCTCCCTGCCTGCCCTTGCCTCATTTTAAGAGAGCGAGAGAAAGCCAGTATTTGATAAAAAGAAATGGGATTGCCACAATTAGCTTAGCCCTGTCATAATTCATCCCTTAGAGCTGGGGATGCCGTTCCCTCAAACAAAACAGAGGTTTTCTCAGCTAGAAAGGAAGGGGAGGGGCTGTCATGTAGGCCATGAAATTTCTCCACCACAGCAAAAGACGTGTTTGGCCTTTGAGTCAGCCTTTTCAATTCTAGAAATGTATCTAGAAGCTACTCCGGGGCAAACACAAAAGATTTAGCTCCGAGGATGGTCACTGCAGTGATCTTTAAAATAGTGAAAAATTGGAAATGCTTAAATGTCCTTTGAAAAGGGATTATTTATATAAACAATGGAATATTCATGCAATGGAATATTATCAGGGCATGAAAAATAATGCAGAAGGTTATTTTGTGACACGGAAAACATCCATGGTGTACTATTAAGTGAAAAAAGCAGGTTACAAAACACTATATTCACTGAGTCCAAATTTGGAGATGAAAAGTCTACATTATCTATGTCCATATCCATTTATCCTGAAAGAATATGCACTAAAATATTAATTGTGGCCATCTCTACCCAGGAGTTATGCGTTTCTTTTCTTTAACATTGTTCTCTGAATTGTTGAAATATTCTATGCTGAACCTATGTTTCTTTTTACCCCAACTTTTCATTTTGAAAAATTTCAAATATGCAGATAAAATGTTATAGTTGCAAGAATAGTACAATGAACATAATTGCTACCATTTAGACTCATTTTCGTTGTAACTCTCTATACATATACGAACCCATTGTTGTCAAGGGGAGTCCATCTCATAGCGACCCTATAGGACAGAGTAGAACTGCTCCATAGGATTTCCAAGGAGCAGCTGGTGGATTTGAACTGCCGACCTTTTGGTTAGCAGCCAAGCTCTTAACCACTAAGCCACCAGACTCCATACATATGCATAGGTGTATACATTTATAAGGTCCCTGGGTGTTGCAAAGGGGTCACACTCAGCTCCTAACCTCATGGTTGGCAGTTTGACTCACCCAATGGCACCACAGAAGAAAGGCCTGGTAATCTGCTTCCATTAAGATTACAGCCAAGAAAACCCTATGGAGCTGTTGAACCGATTCCCACTTCTGGTGACTCCATGTGTTACAGAGTTGAACTGGTGAATTTCTTCTTATTAAAATTACTGATGATTTTTTTCCTATTTACATTTTAATTTTCTGCATTCCCAAATTTCTGTAGTAAGTGTTGCTTTATAATGAGACTTTAAAAAAATAAAGTAGGTTATATATGGGAGAAGGTTGTAGATAAAGCACTTTCACTATGAGTCTAGATATAATAAAAACTCTTGAGATGTTTGTCATTTTCTCATTTCAAAAGTAAAAAGTATTTTGCATCCAGAATAGCAAATAATTTGGGCAGATGTTGGAACCATTGGGCAAAAGACTTCTAGAAAACAGGAATTTTACAGTCTCAGAATATCGTTGCCCAGATTACTTATTCATTAGAAAGAGAAAAAAAAAAAATACATTCACAGTGGAGAAATCTGGTGAATGCGATCCTAATCAAGTGATCAAACTTGTCCCCAATAACAGGACAAACTGACATAGTATGTCTCCTGGTGACAGAGGAGGGCACCAAAAAACCAAAAACCAAACCCAGTGCCTTCTTATCGACTCGACTGGCAGATTCGAACTGCCGACCCTTTGGTTAGCAGCTGTAGCACTTAACCACTACGCCATCAGGGCTTCCGAAGAGGAAGGCACAGCATCACTTAATCTCCTACCAAAAAGGTTTAGCTGGAATCTAATCATAAGGAAACAATCAGATGAATCCTAATTGAGAGTTGTTTAGCAAAACAGCTGGTGTCAATGTCATGTAGATGGATAACTGGGGAAATTTTATGATTACAGGACACTAAAGAGACAAGGCAGCTAAATGCAATACATAATCCTTGACTGGATCCTGGAACAACAACAAAAATAGCCATAAAGGACATTATTGGGGCAATTGGGGAAATATAAATATTTATATTAGATAATAATATTGTATCAATATTAAATTTCTTCAGTGTGCTTATGTAGGAGAACGTCTTCGTTTTTAAAAGATACTTGTTGAAATACTTTGAGGCAAAGCTTCATGATGTCTTCAATCAATCCTCAAATGGTTCAGCACAACATTTTGTGCCATCCAGGGACTCCTGAGTGTCCCACAACCTTGTTTAAAAAAATGTTCTAGCACGATATAAAAATTGAGCAATCACCGTTTTTCCTTTTTCCATGTTTGGGATAAATCATTTTCTCATACAACTGGCATACTTTAAAAGAATAACATGATGGTATAAACTCTTGTCTACTTTGAAAACTTTCCATAAACATAATTTTTGCTTGTTGCATACTATTTCAACAAATTATTACAATAAATGTTTCTGACATAATTTGATTAACATTTCCCTCATCTTGTGGGGCTATTGAAATTGTTTCAGAGTTTAATCTATGATAAATAACAGCTGGAGGAACAAATTTGCACATAAAGTTGTTTTTGTTTCTGTATTTCAAATTCTTCCTCAATTTAAGTATAGTTGGCCTTCCATATCTGCTGGTTGCACATCTGCAGGTTCAACCAACCATGGATTGAAAATATTTGGAAAAAAATTTCCAAAAACCAAAGCGAATTCATGCTGCACGCCGAGCACTATGCTGAACCCACTTGAATGTAGTGATGTGTAGGCATCCTTGGCCGTAGCCATCTCACAGATCTTCAGTCTCTCTCCAACGCTTTTTTGTTTGAGTGTTGGTCACCTCCCTTCTTGACGTTATTCCCCAGACAATACTGTATAACAACTATTTACATGGCATTTACATTGTATTAAGTTATTATAAGTAATCGAGAGATGATTTAAATTATACGAGAGGATGTGTGTAGGTTATATGCAAATACTCTGCCATTTTATACAAAGGACCAATTCCCCGCGGATACCGAGGGACAAGTGTATTCTTTTTGAATTCGCATGTGACTTCACTAAATAATTATCTCAAATATCCCTACTTGGGATCCAATGTGGTTTCCATTTCTCCTGAAAGACGGACTCATTCTTTCTTTGGCCATCACTCATTTTCCTACTTCTGATCCTATATAGGTGTGAGCACTAGAGAGTTTCCTTATGTGTACAATCTTTTCCCCATCATCATCCATATATATTGTTAACCCTTTGAGTATAGAGACACACTCTTCTACCTTCTGTTTCCATCTGCCACTCTGGACTCTATATGATGCAGGTAAAAAGGGAAGTGCAAGTATTTTCAAATATTTAAGTATGGCCTGTTGAAAAATATGTCCTAACAAGGTGAATCCCAAGAAGACGTCAAAGAACAATCTGTGGGAAAAGATGGATGCAACACTGATATTTTGAAACACCAAAATTTACTACTATTTGCTTCTCGAGTGGCACTGACCAATGGAACTATCTGAGATCGTGGAAATGTTCTATATCCGTACAGTCTAATATGGCAGCCACTAGCCACAGGTATCTATTCAGCACTTGAAATGTGGCTAGTGCAACTGAGGAACTAAATTTTTAATTTTATTGAATTTTAATTAAGTAGCCACACCTGGCTGGTGACTTCCATATTGAGCAAAGCAGGCCTAGAGATTAGACACAGAAGCATGTAGACATCTAAACTGATTTTACCTTTGCCTCTTACTTTCCAGGGAAGTTCTAGTTTCGATGGACGTCAAGGGGAAACTGGAAACATCGGCCCTAATGTAGGTATAACTGCTTGTGGGGTGTATTCCCTCTGCCATTGTGGAAGAGAGAGTGAAATGGCTTGGGGTGAAAATTGGTTTGGTTCCTTCTCTAAAATTTCTGCTACCGTTCTGTTTTTAGGGATCAAGAGGAAGACAAGGTTGGCCAGGGTTGAAGGTCAGTGCTTTCTGGAAGGAGCGCCCTTTGCTCCACATACGTGGCTACCTTAGTTTTCTCTGAGGTCAAGAGAATGCTGGTTGGGCTGTCTGAGGTCACCTGAAGATCACTGAGTAATTTCCATGGGGACCTTTTCCATGAAGAAGAGAAAGTTTATCGGGTTCTCTGTCTCTTCCCCTTTCCTCACTGTAATATTTCATTCAGATAGAAAAGAAGCTAATACCTAGAGAAGGGCTTTCACCTCTGAAATAATGATTTTTTTCATTTGAAGA
Source organism: Elephas maximus indicus (assembly GCF_024166365.1). Taxonomy (NCBI): domain Eukaryota; kingdom Metazoa; phylum Chordata; class Mammalia; order Proboscidea; family Elephantidae; genus Elephas; species Elephas maximus. The sequence goes on along the minus strand of NC_064845.1, from coordinate 35,775,925 downwards.
AGTGGGACTTCCTATGAGTACATAAGAGAATTTCATAATCACTAGAGGAATGGAGGAGCCCTGGTGGCACAGTGGTTAAGAGCTGAGCTGCTAACCAAAAGGTCAGCAGTTTGAATTCAACAGCTGCTCCTTGGAAACTCTATGGGGCAGTTCTAGTCTGTCCTGTAGGGTCCCTATGAGTTGGAATCAACTTGATGGCAACAGGCAACGGGCAACAGGCGGATGAATGGAAAAGATTGAGCTCTTGCCATTTCCAAAACAGGAAAAGTGTGGTTTGTGGATGAGATGGGAGGATATTTTTTGCAGGGGAATCTTAATTTTACTGAGCATTTATCTAGCACCCAAGTGTGTCCTAGATGTTTGTTTATATCACCTCATGTAAACCTTTCCACAACCCAGGTTTTTTGAGTTCCACGGGTCACTTTTTATGGATAAGAGGAAATACAGGTTTAACGAAGAGAATTAAGCTGTCATAGACCACATAGTAATTAGTGTTGACAGGATGCAAACCCAATGACTGATTCCAAATATTGTGTTGTTCTTTGAGAACTTTTGTACAAAATAAGAGTTAAGTTTATTGTGTAGACTTCTCTCTGATGTAGTCTAATTGTGCTCTGCTCGTATTATTTTTTTCTAGCATTTTTATGATTTAGGGATACTGGGAGGGTGTGAATGTGTGTATGTGTCAGGGGCTGGGGAAGGCCGGGAAGACACATGTTCTCCTAGACACAAAAGAAGATGGGAAACCTATGTTTACCAGAAGTACTTGGGTATTGAGCAATCGCAAGTATAAAAAATCCAAACAAATTTTGTGTTTAATGCCAAATAAAACATAAGTAAAGATTTAAAATAAACTCTTACATAAATAAGTAATTTCTTATGCCATTAATATAATTTTAATACTTGAGAAATAAAGCCTTGAACTATCATTTTATCTTTTAATTTTTGTACCAAAAAAAAAAAAAAGGGCAGAAAAGAGATTGTAAACTGATCTGGCTAAGCTTTGGAGAATTAAGTGAAATTAATTCTTTACTGATGCTGTGTGCAATTTATCCAAACACCCCGTGTCCTCTGCTTAGTTGCGTCTCAGTTCATTTTGGTTCCACAGGTCTTTCCTTTTTTTTCATTTTAATTATAACCAGAGCTATGCCTGTGGATAAGTTGAATAGTCATATGGTATTATCAAGTTAATAATAAAAAACAGTTTTTACATTTCCCTACCCATTCTTTCCCCCTGCTTCTGATTCCTGATTCTTCTGCTTTGATTTCTTTGGGCTGTTCCTTCTGGTATTGTGGCCATATTTCTAAATGACATGCTTACACTGTACTTCTTGATTTTCAGTTTTAGATGTTTTCTATTGATTTCTTACTATGGGGGATGAAGATTTAATTTTCTGAACCTGTCCATCTTTTCCTCCAAACACTTCCTCCCAACCTGACCCTGCAATATACTTATTTTTTTCCTTTTTGGTCAAATCAATATTCATCATTCTCTTGATGACTTTATGAATATTATTTACAACTGTGTAACTTTTCCTTTCCCTGAACCCCCTTTTGTTTCCATTTGTGTTGTGTTCTATTTGCCTATTGCTAATTCATCGCAAACCTCTTTGACAGAACTGGTAACTTCCAATATATTCAAATGAGCAAGACTTATTTTTCTTGGATTTGTCCCTCTTGAGCCCTCTGTCCTCCTGCTGTAATCCAAACTGGTTGCTCTCCAGACTTTTGCACTGTTATCTTATTGGGACAGATTTTGCATCAGTATCCCTTCATCCTAGGATGCTCTTCATCTCTCTCCTGGATTGCTCCCTGGTTCTTCCATCTCCCTCATTCTTAGTTTATTCTCTTGTTTTGGTGGGGCACATCCTCCAGTAACTCCCTCAAAAAGGGTTCATAGGAGGCATATTTATTCAAGTACTTGCACATCTGAAAATGTCTCCTCCTCACATTTGACTCATAATTTGGCTAGTTACAGAATATTATTTAGATGTTAGATTTCCTGAGCTAGTTCTCTATTTGCTCCTACCTTTTATCTCCCATTTTACAACTCTTTTTCCTTTTGTTGTACTATGTGGGACACTTTCTTAACTTTATCTTCCATATATTTTTGAATATTTAAAAAAATTCAAGAACTTTTCTTCTTCTAGGAATTTTCCTTTAAAAAATAGATTTATTTTCATATTTTATGAGTTTAATGTCTTATTTCTCTGATGACAGTAATTACATGTTTTTCAAGACTTCTCTCATTTATTTTGAATTCCTTTCATTTATTTTGAGTTCTTCCTTTACTGTATTCTATGTTAGGGCATTTCTTTAAGTGTCTGTGTTCTTGATGGTTCATTTTGAAGAATAAGGCAATAAAGTATTATTTGGAAACCCTGGGAATTTAGGGATGACAGGAGCACATATCTGGTTATTTTATAGGGAGACCACCAAATTTCATATGTTTTCTCGTAGGCATTCCGCAATCTTCTGCCTTGGGGGGTGTAAGTCTGGCTTCCATTAGAGAAGGATGGGTGAAGAAGGCCTGGAATTTTACTATTTAGTATGTAGACTTTCACTTAAATTTCCTCCCTTACTATGCCTGGAGTCCCTGAGACTAGGGACTCTGGTTAATCTTCTCTAGAGAGTAAATTTCCAGCCTCATGGTAGAGTTGGAAAGGGCAGATGCCAGGTTGGCAGGAAGGGGGCCTAAGGATCTAACTCCCTCTTGTAAAGATTTTCCTCCCATTCCTGGAAACCTGTTGGCATTTAGCTTTTACAGCTCTTTTTTTTTCTAATTATCTCTCTCTTTGTTCTTAAGTCAATCATCACTTAACCATTTGTTTTCAGGCTTCTGAAATTTTGTTTCCATCACTTGTCATCTCTTGTCAGTTCTCTTCATCCTTGTGCATTTATTCCTTTGCTGTTGCTCGCATGGGGCTCAGAACAAAACAGACGTAAGTGTGTGGAAACTACCATTTTTAATTGGGACCCTCTTCCTTGAATAAATTGTAAGTTTAATGAATCCCTATACTTTTTTGCTCTTATTCCTGTTCAAAGTTTTTGTTTTCATAAGAGATAAATAATAGCTTTTTGTAGGCTCTGGGGTAAACTAGGCTTGTCTAATATGTCAGTGGTTTGCCACATGGTTTCACCCAATACTGGGTTGGCTACCTAGAGTCATATATGTTTTGACTTAACAAACATCAACCGTTTGTGCTGGAGGAATGTAGCTTACAGAGGTGCTAGAGTCCAAACTATAGGATCCTTTGGACCTTGGGAGAATCAAAATCATACACTGACTTTTGCAAGATGCATGGTAAAATGGAAATTCTAACTGAAATTTTACTTTCAGAAAAGTTCACATTTATGGCAAATAAATTGACCTATAGATCTTTTTTTAAGTAAGGCAAAACTTTAAATTTGTTATTTATGATAAAATTAAGAAAATCATTAAATTAAAAAAAATGTTGAAAAGAACACATACTTTTGTGGTTACAAAGGGGGGAGGGAGGGAGGGAGGGAGGGAGAGGGCTTTTTATTGATCAATCTGTAGATGGGAACTGCTTTGGGTGAAGGGAAAGACAACACTCAAAACAAGGAAGGTCAGCCTAATTGGACAGGATTAAAAGTAAAGAGGTTTCCGAGATAAAATGAAAGCTTCAAAGGATAGCGAAGCAGGGGCTGGGGTCTGGGGAACTTGGTTTGAGAGGACTTCTAAATCAATGGGCAAAACAATTCTATCATGAAAACACTCTGCATCCCACTTTGAATTGTGGCACCTGGGGTCCTAAATGCCAACAAGTGGCCATCTAAAATACATTAATTGGTCTCAACCCACCGGGAGCAAAGGCAAAGGAAGAACACCAAGGTCACACGACAACTAAGAACCCAAGAGACAGAAAGGGCCACTTGAACCAGAGACCTACAATATCCTGAGACCAGAAGAACTAGTTGGTGCCCGGCCACAATCGATGTCTGCCCTGTCAGGGAACACAACAGACAACTCCTGAGGGAGCAGGAGACCAATGGGATGCAGACCCCAAATTCTCATTAAAAGACCACACCTAATGGTATGATTGCGACTAGGGGAATCCCAGAGACAATGCTTCCCAGAACTTCTGATGGCACAGGACAGGAACCATCCCTGAAGACAAATCATCAGGCATGAAAAGGACTGGTCAGTGGGGGGGAGAGAGATACTGATGAAGAGTGAGCTAATTAAATCAGGTGGACACGGGAGAGTGTGTTGGCAACTCTTGGCTGGAGGGGGGATGGGAAGATAGAGAGAGAGGGAAGAAGGTAAAATTGGCACGAAACGAGAGACTGTAAGGGCTGACTCAATAGGGGGAGAGCAAGTGGGAGAAGGGAGAAAGATGTATGTAAACCTACATGTGACAGACTGATTGGAATGGTAAATGTTCACTTGAAGCTTAAAAAAAAAAAAAAAAAAAATGTCTATTAGCCTACCACCCTACCACAGTTCGTATTAGTGGGTTTGCTTTACCTGTATTAGATAATAAAAGTTTTACAATGGGTATACTACTTTACATTCTGCTTTCCCATGTTTCTAAATCTTCCCGTTATCATTTTAATTCATAATATTTTACTCTGTTGAAGTATCATGACTTACTATACTAGTCTTACATGATGCATTTATATAATTTCTATTTTGTCAATTAACAAAGCCAGTGATATAAAGAAAAACTGTACCATGGATTTTTCGTTTTGTTCTAGCTTTTGATTTGCTGAAATTATTTCTTTAATATAAATTTAAAGGAGTGAAATTTCAATAAAGAATCAGAACTTTGCTATATGTAGCCACATTATTTTTTAAAATGAATGTTGGCGACTATAAGTGTCACTAATGTGATATGCAAATTAGGCAACATTTCACAGCCTGTTTAGAAATGCCTAGTTACATTTCTTTTTAAAACTTTGTTTATATTTGGAAATCAACACTTGAAAGGCAGAATAACAGTCAAACGCAACTCCACTTCAACCACCACTATCCCATCAACAATGACGAATAGAAGTGCTTCCCATTTATCTGAGGAGTTAAAAAAAAAAAAAAAAGAATTTAAGAAGCACAAGTAATTAATCCACATATTGTTTAATTCTGAGTTTGAGGTCTTTTTTTTTTTTGCACATTTATGAATAATCGGTGAACTGGTGAGGAACATGAAAAAAGGCAGAATAATTCAGAAAATGGGTATTATCCTCAATCTCGTAAAATGTATATCCTCTGTAGAAATAAAAATATCAGTCTGGGAAAGAAATTAAAGCAGTTACCAAATGATTCACTTTAATGACTTACCCTTTGCCCAGAGAGATAGCTTCATGCTGTAAAGAACTATAGGCTTTTAAAGCCATTTTTCTATTATTTTTTCATGTGACTGTTTTTCTGTAGTGTTACTCTTTTTCCTGTGTTCAACATTCTGAGTTTCCTCACGTGGGATAAGTGTTCTTCACAACAGTGAGCATTTAGCCCTTATGCCTAAAAGGGACTGAATAGGATTTTAGGAACCAGTCATTATGCACAGTGGGGTAATAGGGTTAAGGTTATCTAAACAAAATATTTTTGCTTCCATCACCTGCTAAGACACTGGAAGATGTGCAAAGTCTGGGAAAGACAATAAGAACTTAGTCTTCCATTTTTCCAACGTCTCCTGAGAGGATTGTGCACAGCCTATTAAATCTTTTTGGAGTTGTCCTCCTGGGGCTTTCAAGTGACATCCTGCAAGGGAACACTGCCTCCAACAGGAACACTGAAGATGCTGGAAGAACTAACTGAGTTTTATTTATTTTGACAGGGTGTGCGTGGACAACCTGGTGAACAAGGCTACCAAGGAGAACTTGGGTATCCAGGCCCACAGGTTATACCAGTGAACTTGATTTTAGCGCTAAAGGATTTTTGTTTGAAAATTTAACCTAGATTCTTACAGATTATATATTCAATAGGGATTTAATGTAAGCCGAAATGGCACTGAATACTTCCCTTCCAAGGCCTCCCAAAGCAAAACATATAGCCCCTATTCTGGGCAGGTATAGGCCACACAGCTAATATTTCTTGAGTCCTAGACACTACCCTAAGTACTTTCCTTGTATTAATTCATTTAATCCTTCAGCAACTCTATGAGAAAGGAGATTTTATTATCCTCATTTTATGTGGGGGGAAATGGAAAGACATAGAAGTTAATTAAACTCACCAAGGTCACATAGCTAGTAAGAGATAAAGTTAATATTCAGACTCGGGCATTCTAGCTATGAAGTCTATGCTCTTAATTATTGCCTCTGAAGTTATGCATTCAAGTTACTCCAATGGTATTTAATTCATTAAAATTGTACTCTAGTTGGCAGGAAAAATCATCAGCCAAGTGTTTATTGAATCTCTACCCTGCACAGAACTGGGTGCTAAACCTGGGACATTCATATCATTAAGGCAAGGGTCTTGCCTGCAAGGAGCTCAGTCTAGTGGGTGTTGTAAACTATTCAGTGATAACTGAAATTTGAACTTACAACCAGTTATTTTGGGATCTTTTTTTAAAGCATAACCCAAATCTTCCTGTAAGCCATTCTGGAACACTTTATACATCTTTCTTTTAAAAGGCAACTTGTTTCCAAGTACTTCGAATGGAAGTACTTCAAATGGAAGAACAAATTTTACTAACACATCCTATCATGAAATATCCCATGAGTGTCAGATGTCAGAAAGTCCCTGCTGTCTTTAGACTTGACGAAGGTACTAAAGAAAGAGACGGGAAGTCAGGGTGTAATTAGAGATTGTATATATTTCGCGATGGAAGTATTATCTGAACTCAGCAGAAACAACTGAAAGATACATATTTTCCCCATTTTTCTTGATCATTTTGACAGCCCATCACTGTTATGTCCCTGCCTTCCCCTCTGTACCCACTTTATTCCACTGCTGGGTGAAAGAGGAGCACATCATGCTGGGAACCATGAGCAAGGGAACTGATAAAGTCTGTCCTTAATTCTCACCTTCCCACTGGGATGCAGACATGATGGTCTATTTAAATAGATGATTGTCAATGCCTCACCCAGGAGAATGAACGCTACGATCAATGCTTCTGATAGGAAAGCAGTTCTCAGAAAAGTTGGAGAAAAATTAAAGTGACAAAAATCAGTAAAGTAAAAGGGATTGGGGAGAAAATGAGCAACTCCTCAGCAATGTGCACAGTGAGACCAGGCCACTTAAATGTACCTTTAGTTCTGGATAAAATCATAAACATGCTCTCTTGTCCTCAGCTCTTGAATGTGTAAGGAAAGGATTGATTTTTCAAAAGAGATCAATATCCTAGCAGTCCCTCTCATCCCCATTTTAGGATTTAAAATTAGTCGGGTGAATTAAAATATAAAAGCAATGTTCTCAAACTTGAGTGTTCCACGTATTCACCTGGGGAGATTGTTAAAATAGGATTTAATGAGTGTGTAGAGCAAGGTGCTAGGGTGCTGCTGATTCAGGCTTGATAAATGAGGTAGAGATGGGCCAGGGCACCTTAACTTGTGATTCTAACAGCATCCAAGATGACTTTGTGGTTGCATGGTATATAAATAGTTTTATACAAATCTGTTGAATTTCAATTTCATCTTTGGATCAGGGACCAAGAGGAAGGCAAGGAATACCGGGAATTTCTGGACAAAAAGGCTTACTGGGCGCTCAGGTAGGTTTCAGAAGTAAAGAGCTACAACACAGCTGCTCATTAAAAATGGCCAGTTCATACCCCTGAGTGTTCTTGGACAAATAACATAAAGTCACCCTGTTTGTTCTGGGATTTGTGAAAATCAGGAATTTCTACCAAATAATTCAATGTAGTGAACACTGACCACCAGGTATGGACCCCCTTATACTCTAGGTATATTATGGGAACATGGTGATCAATGAAATATGGGTTTGAGTCTCAAGGGTGTGTAACACAAGCTCATAATTGTCTATGGTGCAAGACAAAATATTAGTAAAATGCATATAAGTAACTCACTTATTCATCACGAATATATAAGGAAGTTTTATTATCCTAGTTTTGTAATTGAGGAAACCGAGGCTCAGGAGGATTAGACGATTTGTCATCCAGATAATAAGTACTTGTAATGACCTCCGACTCAGGTCTTTCCAGTGCCTCTTCTACTCCACCACCCATTATCCTGGGGCTTCGTGGAAGGATCAGACCAGATTGAGACGGATGATCGGGAGGGGATTCCTGATAAAGGGACCATTCGATATAGCTTAGAAATCTGGGTTGTATAATCTGAGTCAGGAATAGGAGTCTTTATTGGAGATTCAAAATAGCAGCTCCAGGATGGCCGAAGCCATAATTCTGCCCTCATTCTCTCCCCCCAGTCAGGAAAAAATCTGGCCCCATAACTCCACTAGTTCTTTGTTCTCATTTAAAGCATTTTTTATTTGGAGCCGGTAAACGCCTAGGTCTTTGACTTCTTGATCTCTTAATCAAATGGTGTTTTCCCCTCCAGTTGCCAGGCAATCTCTCCAATTCTCAGTACTCTGTGGTAGACAGTGGTCTCTTACACAGAACACCTAACTCTTCCAGTGTCACCTCCCAGCCCAGAGTTTCAGTGTGTATATGATGGATTTGGCATGTTGGAGGAAAAATTAATTGATTCTATAAAACATTCAAGGTTAAGCTCATATTTCCAAGGTGATTCATAAGAATATTACCAATTCCAGACCATTGCAATAGTAACAAGAGAGTCAGATAGCTAACTTTGTGGTGATTTTGGTTGTGGTCTTGTTGCAGGGGAGTCCTGGGTCTCCAGGGCCAAATGGTTCTAAAGGAAAAGCTGGGCCAGGAGGAATGAAGGTAAATGCCAGAGAACACACTCTTTCTTGACTGTGACCTGAAGAAGCCTCTTGAGTTTCTTTCATGAGCCTCTCCTTACATGATCATTTCCAGCATGAGTTTCTGATGTGGTTGGTAATGATATTGATTGCCGATTATATTATAGCTGGATAGATGGATACAGAGAAGAAAGAACACATAGACATATAGAAAGACTAAGAGATTGATCTATATATGGTCACGTCTATAGGTAGACAAAGACAGGTCAATGGATAGATGGAAATATTGATTCATCTCTTACCCACACACACAGACCTGGAAAAAGCCATAGTCACATAAAATTCTGTAACTGGTGCTGCATCCTGGTTTTGCTCATTTTCAATACCAAAATCTTTACTGTATTTGCAAGTTTTAGTAGTTAGTTGCCATCAAGTCAGCTCCAATTCACAGTGACCCTGTGTATAACAAGCAGAGGGAAACACTGCCTGGTCCTGTGCCAGTTAGCTATAAGCTAATTTTCAGAAGTAGATCATCAGGTCTTTCTTCCTCGCCTTTCTTAGTCTAGAAGCTCTCTTAGCAGAGCTGGTATTTGAAATACCGGTGACATAGCTTCCAGCATTATGGCAACATGCAAGCCACCACCACACGACTAACTGTATTTGTCAGTTATCTATATTAACAAAACCTAGGGCAAGATGTTTGACCTGAGACTGTGTGGTGATGCCAATAGGACTTGAAAAGAACTACTATACGATCTCTAAGTAAAATGACATAAAATTGCTTTGATGCATAGGAGGAAATTTATTTCATCTGTATGCTTTTGTATAAAAGGGAGAGCTTGGTGAAGTAGGACAAGAAGGCCCACGGGGACCACAAGGACCAAGAGGGCAGCCTGTAAGTCTGGTTTTACTGTTTTGGACTCTTGGTTGAATTTATTGATTATTATGTGTTGCTTTTTTCATGTTAAACTTTAATATTCTCGATGAATATTATGACGAATTAAACTTGGGGCTATAAATATGACTTGATCATTAAAGCTGTACTGCATATATCTTTATAACAATAAAAAAGAAAAAAAAATGAAATGAGACAAAAAGTCTCAAACTCCTTATATAAACAATCCCAAGAAGTGTCAGGATTAATTTTGCCTTCTCACGTGTGCTGAAGAGGGAAGTGCCAACGAGCCACCTATTTGACAAAGATATTTTACAAGCATTGCATCTGTTAGAAATACAGAGATGTTCCCCGAAACCCTTTTTTTTCAAGGGCAACAAATAAGATAGTAGATCAAAGTTTTAGACTTTTAAGGGTACGGGTTTGAGTACCCAGAACCAAGAAATAATCTTTGAAGACCAGGGATCATAAAAGATTCAGTTCAATAGATAACACTTCCAAAGACAGGGCTCTGCAGCTTTACCTTGACCTTCACTCTGAACATGACAGCAAGTTTTATGAGTATTTTCAATGCACCACCTTATTGGCATTAGATTTATGATACAGAGTCATGTCATTTTTCCTGCAACTCATGTTTCAGAGATTTCTTTCACCAACAGTTGAAACTTAAAACTTAATTTGGAAAGGAAAAGAGCAGAACAGGATTACTACCACATGGAATATGGGGCAAATAATGTTTGCATCTACACGCTGAAAATTCAGAATGTGACATTGACACTTTGACTTCATTAAAATTTCTTGATTTAAAATAAGGTAAACCTTGCTCCTATTGAGCTTTCCCTGGGACAGGTAACGCTGAGGAGGAATGCCTTTCTCGAAACAGTCGCTTCAGAAATGTCAGAGGGAGAACCTTCCAGAGCACACAGCTTGGGTCCCTGGGGTGGCAGGTGCTGGAGGCTCTGCATGTTCTTCAGCAGGGAGAAGATTGAGTAATAGCAAGTCTCATCTTCACCCTCTTGTTTCTAAGAACACATTTTTGGCTCCTTTAGCCAAGCCAAACAATAAGTTGTCCTAGGCTATCCTGTCCTCTTTTCTTTATCTTGTTTTTGTTTTTCTACTATTTGAAACTTCCCTTCTCAAGCTATAGGAATGTTTTTTTGTGGCTTAAATTTCTAATTTTTCTTGTTGATTTAGGTGCAGTCTTTATTTGTCCAGAAAAAACCCCTTAAAATGTTTACTCTTATTTACAGGAAGCTCATTATCTGGACGTTCAGGTGCTAAGATCCCCTGTAGTATTATTGGCATTTTCATAATTATTATCATAATTATCACCACCACCAACATGTCCACCACAGCTATCTCCACCATCACCACTACCACGGCCACCACCACCACCATCTCCACCACCATCACTGCCACCACCTTCACCACCATCAATACCACCACCGTCACCACCACCACCGCCACCACCACAGCCATCTCCACCACCACCTTCACCACCATCGATGCCACCACCATCACCACCACCACCACCACCACCACCACCATCTCCACCACCATCACTGCCACCACCTTCACCACCATCAATACCACCACCGTCACCACCGCCACCACCACCACCACAGCCATCTCCACCACCATCACTGCCACCACCTTCACCACCATCAATACCACCACCATCACCACCACCACCACCACAACCATCTCCACCACCATCACTGCCACCACCTTCACCACCATCAATACCACCACCATCACCACCGCCACCACCACCACCACAACCATCTCCACCACCATCACTGCCACCACCTTCACCACCATCAATACCACCACCATCACCACCGCCACCACCACCACCACAACCATCTCCACCACCATCACTGCCACCACCTTCACCACCATCAATACCACCACCATCACCACCGCCACCACCACCACCACAACCATCTCCACCACCATCACTGCCACCACCTTCACCACCATCAATACCACCACCATCACCACCGCCACCACCACAACCATCTCCACCACCATCACTGCCACCACCTTCACCACCATCAATACCACCACCATCACCACCGCCACCACCACCACCACAACCATCTCCACCACCATCAATACCGCCACCATCACCACCACCACCACCACCACAACCATCTCCACTGCCATCACTGCCACCATCATTATGACCACTGCCACAACCTTCACCACTATCAATACCACCACCATCACCGCCACCACCAGCTCTACCACCACTGCCATCACCAGCACTACCATCACCACCACCAACACTTCCACCACTGCTATCTCCACCATCACCACTACCACGGCCACCACCAGCACTACCGTCACCACCACCACCACCACTACCATCTCCACTGCCATCACTGCCACCACCATCATTATGACCACTGCCACAACCTTCACCACTATCATATACCACCATCACCACCACCACCAGCTCTACCACCACTGCCATCACCAGCACTACCATCACCACCACAACCATTTCCACCACCATCATTAAGACCACTGCCACCACCTTCACCATCATCAAGACAACCACCATCACTACCACCAGCATCACCACCATTTCTATCATTGCACCTATAACACCACTATCTCACTACCAAGACCATCGTCACCATCGTTATAATTACATTATCACCACCGCCACTTATCACAGCTATTCCTGCCACAACCCCACCACTATCATCATTGTCACCATCACCACAACTACAATTACCACCACTACCATTACTAGCCCTTCCCCCGCCACCACCATAGCTACTACTGCACCATCAGCAGCAGCATAATTATCATGTATTAAGTACGTCTTGCTAAGCACTTCCCAGGCACAATCTCACTGAATTTTCCTAACCATACCTTCACTTAGTTGCTATTATTAGTCCCATTTTACAGATGAGGAAACTGAAGCTTAGAGAGGTTGAGTAACTTGCTGAAGGCCACTCATACAACCAGTGTTGGAAGTGGGATAAAAATTCAGGGCTGTCTGGGCTTATAGCCTGTGCACTTAACCACTGTACCACATTGTCTCTGTACCAATCTTTCCCCCCAAGGTCTGTCTTTATCCCTGGAGATTTACCAATTCTGAAACAACTTCTATTGTTACTTTGCCCTATAGGGAAAGCAAATTTAGCCCAAAGGAAACTTTGTACAGTAATGTGTCTTCCTACAACTATGGTATCATCTTGCTGATATACAGAACCTCATTGAAGAGGGGTCTAAAATAATAATAAATTTACTTCCATCATGGCTTTTTAAACTTTCAAACCCTTTCACCTCCTAATCTGAGTAGATACCCTGTGAAGGTTGTCTCCCATCCTCCCCCACTCCTACTCTGTTTTCCTTACCTCCTGGCACTTCTGATTTATCCGAGGGTTTTTGGATACCATAACCAACCCATGTTGATCTGGGTGACTCTACAATTCACTTTATGTTATTTTCTCAGGGTCTTCTGGGACCAGATGGATATGGACATCCAGGAAGAAAAGGAGCAAAGGTGAGGTCAAATGGGTCACTTAGAGAATATTCTTAACTAAGGCCTATAGTTTTAATTTTATTTTACTTGGATACAACTTATTTCCCAAGAGATGTGCCAGGAATAGTTCCTACATGCTGTTTCCGTCATGTAGAAGTGACTACCAGAGTTCCTTCCCCCCAAAATAAAGCTGATCTTGCCAGTCATTTAAAATCAAAGTCCTTACCTCATCTTCTGCTGTGCCAGCTCTTCCCACCCCAAAGTCTTGCCTCTGCTATATCCTTTCCCATCGCCCTCTCTAGGCAATTTTAACTCATTTTTTATGGCTGACTCAAATATCATCTTCTCCTTGAAGAAACCTCCTTGGAATTCCCTAGAAAGGATGTTTTAAGTCATACTCTGTGCTCCTGAAGCACATTGTTCATATTTCAGCAATAACCCCTTCCAGGTAGATTGCGCTGTAATTTATTCATGTGTATATGTCTACACCTCAGTCTGGGAACTTCTTGACAGCAGGGTGGCATCATGTTCATTTTTATGAACAGAGCATGACATACAGTATGTGCCCAATAAGGGTATTTGAATGTATGACTGCTGTTCCCACAAGAAGCTGGTATTTTGACATGTACTTAATGGGTCACTGTCAGAGGTTTTGAAGCATGGAAGTCACATAAAGCTTGTTGTACAAATCAAATGTCAATAGTCATCGTTATTCTGAATACTTTAGTCTGCAAATTACGTTTATTACCTCACAAAATAGGAAGTCACTGGGATGTTCAGCTACTTAACTATGTCAGGTCTCTGGACTGGCTTCTCTGCAATGCTCTTGACTTTCCCTTGGTGGCTGCAAGATGGCACCCTTTCCATTTTATTGAGCAGGAAAATGCCCAAAACACAGTAAGCTCTTAGTAAATATCTGTGCAGTGATGGGGCTGTGGGGGACCTTAATGATCATTTAATCCTGCCTTGTCCATTTAAAAAAAAGAAGTGAAATAATTTGCCTACAGTCACAGAGCTAGTTAGAGACAGAACTGAGTAGCTAGTCCATTGGAACCCCATTGTGGCAAACTAAGTCCTTCTCCATGAGAAAGTTAACTTACTAGGGGAATTTTGAGTAGAATTCAAATATGAATTCTACTCAACTAAGCAAAGAGCAGTCTATATTGTGATGCGCTTAAAGTTGTGGAACACACAGATGCAGTCCACGTTTGTGTGGATTTTTCCTGACCAGGTCTCACTTACATGGCCCTTATTGCTGCTTGTCTCCCCGCCCCTCCCCCACTACATTTTCCTGGTCTGTTCATTCACTCCCTCTCCACTCATCATATCTTCTTTCTACTTAAATCTCCAAGACCTGCTTTTTCTTGCACACCTCAGCAGGTAATCATGCTTCCGATTTCATTAAGAAAATAGAAGCTATGAGAAGAGAACTTCTGCATACTTCCACCATCAATGAGGCCAAGCTACTTGCCCGTGTGCTCATATACCTGCCTTCCTGTGTACTAGTATGGAGGAGAATCCATGCTTTTATCTAAAACTAACCCCTTCTTTAACCCCTTCTTTCATGGACTGGATTTCATTCCATTTTGCTTCCTCAAGACCCAGGCTCTTGGGTGTCGTCTTTCTTTTCTGCATATTCAAATTTTCTTCCATACAAAGAGGTGGGACATCTCTCATCTTAAAAAAACCAAGCCTTCACTTGACTACATACTCCCATCAAGACATAGCCCCATCTCTCTGCATCTCTCTGGCAAAACTCTTTGAAGGAGTTGTCTACATCAGTGATTCTCAACCAGGGGCAATTTTGTCCCCCCCCACCCCCGCCCCATACTCCTACCCCTAGGGGACATTTGGCAATGTCTGGAGATGGTTTGGAAACCCTAGTGGCGTAGTGGTTAAGTGCTACGGCTGGTAATCAAAGGGTCGGCAGTTCGAATCCACCAGGCGCTCCTTGGAAACTCTACGGGGGCAGTACTACTCTGTCCTATAGGGTCGCCATAAGTCGGAATCGACTCGACGACACTGGGTTTGGTTTGGTTTGGTTTAGAGATGGTTTGGCTGTCACAACTGCGGGAGGGAGTACTACTGGCATCTAGTGAGTAGAGACCAGAGATGCTGCTTAACGTCCTGCAGCACACAAGGGAGCCCCCACAACAAGGAATCTTCAGGTCCAACATGTCAGTAGTGCCAAGGTTGAGAAACTCTGTTTTCCTTTCTCAGGTTCTTTCTTTAGCTGACTTCAGTTGAAACTTCATGCCCCCTTCCCTCCACCCTCCCAGCCACTCAACTACATTTGCCTTAGTCAATGTCACTGATGACTCACGTTGCTAAATCTAAGGGTCAGTTCTCTGTCCTTGCTTACTCCATCTCTCAGCAGTATTTGACAACGGTGATATTGGGCTTGTTCTGGAAACCTTTCCTCACTCAACTTCCAGCACGCCTCACTTTCCTGGTTTTCACTAGATGCTTTTTCCTAGTCTTCCTTGCTGGGTCTTCAGCATCTTCTTGACCACTAAATATTAGAAGACTTTAGGACTCTCTCCTCATACTTTTCTCCCTCTTTACTCACTCTTAGGTGACTTCATCCAGTTATATGGCATCAAATACCATCTATCCTGTGATTTCCCCTTTATTGCTCCAGCTTGGACTAATCCCCTAAACTTCAAATATTTATGCACTTAGTTATCTACTAGGAATCTTAAAATTAACATATTCCAGAACAGCTTTCCTCCTCCTCCTTCGCCTCTTCCTCTCCTTTTTCTGTTTGTTAACCTTTTATTATGGAAAAGTTCAAGCCTATGTAGAGATTGGTATAATGATCCCCCCACCCCATGTACCCACAACTTGCTTCAATAATAAAAAATCTTTGGCCAATTTTGTTTCATTTATACTCCCATCCACTCACTCCCCACCCCACGTCCACCCCCAGATTATTTTCAAGCAAATATCATATCATTTCATCCACAAATATTTCAGGTTGTATTTCTAGTGAGATTCTTTAAAAACAAAACCACAATATCATTATCACACCTAAGAATTAGCAATCATCCCTTAATATTATCCAGTCCATAATAACTGATTCCTCGGGCAGCCTGTCCTTCTTCCAGCCTTCCCCATCTCAGAGAGTCACTCAGGATAGACACTTGCAGCCATCTTTGATTCCTCACTTAACACTTACCTCCTCAATGAAATCCATCAGCAAATACTGGTGATTCTATTTTTAAAGTATATCCAGCATTTCCTCACTTTTCACCATCACCACTGCCACTGTCTGGGCCAAGCCAACATGACTTTTTTACCTGGATTCTGGCAATAGCCACTTAACTGGCTTCCATGCTTCTGCACTTGCCCCATATAGTTAATTTTCCACACAACAGCCAGAACTATCTTTTAAAAGCATACAAAACCAAAACCCACTGCAGTCGAGTCGATTCCGACTCATAGCAACTCTATAGGACAGAGTAGAACTGCTCCATAGAGTTTCCAAGGAGCGCCTGGTGGATTCGAACTGCTGACCTTCTGTTAGCAGCCGTAGCACTTAACCACTACACCACCAGGGTTTCCTTTAAAAGCATAGATCATGCTATTTTTTTACTCAGAGCCCTGCTATGGCTCCCCGTGTCACTTAGAATAAACTCACTGTTAACATGGTCTACAAGACCCTACACAATCTGGTCTCTCTGTTAACTCTCACACTCATCTCTTAACTTCCCCACCTGCATTCTGCTTAGTGTTCCCCAAGCCTGCTATGCCTTCATTCTCTTGCCTCAGGGTTTTTGCACATGCTTTTTCCCCTGCCTGGAATGCTTTTCTTCCAGATATCTTCTTGGCTTGCCTCTTCAATTAATGGTGACCTTTGTGCAAATGCCACCTTTTCAAAAAGGCCTTGCCTGACCACCTTATATAAAATAGCCTCTTCCTTCTCACCTGCCTTATTCTTTATCCCTCTCCGGAATAGCCTTTATCTCTCCCTGACATATTTTATAGTTCTTTTATCACTCTCAAACTTCCCCTCCAACATCTAAGTTATACAAAAGGAGGGACTTTGTCCTGTTCACTAATAAATTCTCAGTGCCTAGAGAGGTGTCTGGCACATAGTAGGTGCTCAATCAATATTTACTGAAAGAGTGATTGCTTTGTAAGATGGCTTTGGGCTTGACAATGGCACCTGCTTCCCAATTTGCTGCTATCTCCTTTGAGTTCCTTCGCTTGGATCAGATCTTAGATTATTTAAACTGAAGATAAAAATGCCTGAGAAGGAGCCTTCATTGTACAACATATCAAGGAGAGGGAAAGTTTGTAAAAATCTTTTACAAATTATTTCATGTTGAATGAAAGAAATGAGATATGGCCACTTGAGAGTAGCTCAAGATAACAACTGTTGCTGTAGTTGTTTTTTTGGGCATCTATTTTGAGCCTAATTCTGAAAATTTATAGTTTCTTCCCTTTCCCTGAGGAATGTCAATGAAAGACTTAATCACATGACATTAAATAATTCCCTATCTCATTTCTGACACTAGGGCAAACCTGGATTTCCTGGCTATCCTGGCGCACAAGTAAGAAGATATCTTTTTGGACCTGCCAACTGGTAGGCAGCATTTATTACTTGTTTGTACTTATTTTTCTTTACATTCAAGATTCTGCTTTTGATTCTATTAAGGGAGAAGATGGTGACCAGGGGCACCGAGGAGAAAAGGGAGCAAAAGGAATCAGAGGGAAGAGGGTAAGAACCAAGGGAATTTTCAACATTTTTTATAGATGCCCATGTCATAGCATTCTACTCACAGGCCCATATTTCTATTGGGTTAATGGCCTTCTTAGCAGGAAACCCATGTCCTCCTCAGTCAGTGCATATTCCACACCTTCCTTGGACTACTACCACTCCCCACTTAATCCCACTCTCCTTTATTTTCTGAATGCAAATGCAACTCATTAAACTAAGGCAACAGAAAATCCAATTTGGCTTTTCAGTTATGCAATACCAACCTTTTAAAAAGTTGGGGCATCTCTGTCTTAGGTAAGTCTACATATCACTTGAAAGAGTATTATTTTAGGTGCAAAGCAAATATTGATGTTTCTTTAAAATTCTTCCAAGCCTTAACTTTCTCTTAGCTGTTTGAGGACTAGGCTTTCAAGACTCTGGCTGCCATCTTAGAGGACTTGAAGTCACTGTGCTTTATTGAGTCTACCATTAAAAATTCATTCCTTTAGGTCCTGAAGATTCAGTCTTAAAGAGCCACAATCACTAGCAACTCTTTTTGGGAAGAGTAACCTTGTAGGTATCTAGCACCTTGGTGATGTTTAGCTGATAGACATGAGAGCAAAGCCTCTGGGAAGAGGACATGGAAAGAGGAAAGAGAAGAGAATACGTATTTTCAGACACTCAGTAATTAATATTTTTATACACTGACAAGGGCATAAAGAAAAATTTTATCTATTTCCAATATGGCTTGCTGCTAACTACTGTTGTCCTGCTCAGCTAAGCATATCACTCTGGTTTTAAATTAAAAAAAAAAAAAAGAGAAAGTATCACTTAGATCCAGATAATCCTGTACCTTTTGAAATATCTATAAGATAAGCAGTGAGCTCATGGCTAAAAAAAAAAAAAAACTAGCATGTGATTTTTATGAGACTGAGGACTAGAAGATGGTGGGGCAATTTCTCCTATCTCCTGATGCCAGTCTCTCAATGCAGACTTCCAATGCATTCTTATTTATTACTTGACCTGAGGCTCACCTGAGTACTGAGTCACCCTTTAAGGCTCTGTTTGGAAGCATGCACACACGCGCATGACTGGGGTGACTATGTAGGCAGGAATATGGATGTTTTCCTTAAAGAGACCCTCCTCTCCTTCAATTCTCCGTGTCTCACTGCACTGTTGCATGGCTCAGAAACTAATGGTCCACAGCAGATTCATTGGACCTTAGATTTAAGGACAACTTGGGATCTCAAGGTGGGTCTGATAGTTTCCTTATTTTGGGCAATTGATCTGAAATCAAGTTGTAATCAAGGGGAAAGCTCAAGACTTTGGTTTGGTCATTTTTAGGGTAATGCTGGCTTTCCTGGATTTGCTGGAACTCCAGGGGAGCAAGGCCCACCAGGACAAATGGTAACATGTACCGTTCTGTGTCTTTTTTTTTTTAATTCCACCTTTGTGTAAAAATGCATAAGAATTTGATAAGAGACATCTCCAAGTAGAAATGAACATTTGGGACATACAAGAGGATCTATAGGGAAATGGACCAAGTTGGCTTTAGAGAACATTAGCTTCAAGTCCTTACACAGTATCATTATCTAGTATATATTTTTTGCTTGAACATGAAGAAGATACTGGAGTGGCTGAAGATTTGTGAATTTGTCTAAATACATAAAACAATACATAAAACTCATTAAAGGGTGAGTTTATCAAAATAAATAAGATCAGCAACAAAATTTATGCAAAGACCAGAAGAAAATCCTAACAAAATATGACATTTATATATTCTTACTAAACTAACAATGTTGTAAGCTCACAAGTAGTTTTGAAATGTCCTGGAAGGTCATTTGGTATGAAAGCAAAGACTTTGTGGTTACTGTTGGTCTGTCTCATGCTTTGTCTTATGAGTCCAGACTGTCATTTCATAAGGGGTGGCACAGTGGATCTGCCATGGGGTGGGCCTGGTGGTTTCACTGCTGTCTAGGGTTTTCTAGAGAGGGGCAACCAAGTCATAGAATCAAAAACCTTAGAGATAGAAGGACGACTCATGCCCATTTTATAGGTGAGAAGACAAAGACTGAGAAGATTATAGTGACCTGCCTGAAGTCACTTAATAGAGTCTGAAGTATTAAAAAAAAAAGATGTCACTTTGATGACTAAGCCTTTTCAATTGCCTCATATGTGTGTGAAAGCTGAACAATGTAAAAACAAGATAGAAGGAGAATAGACACATTGGAATTGTGTTGGTGAAGAGTATTGAATATATTACAGAATGCCAGAAGAACCAACAAATCTGTCTTGGAGGAAGTACAGCCAGAATGCTCATTAGAAGCGAGGATGGTGAGGTTTCATCCTGCTTACTTTGGACATGTCATCAGGAAAGACCAATTGCTAGGAAAGGACATCATGTTTGGTAAAGTGATGGATCAGCACAAATGAGGGACACTCTCCATGAGATAAGGTTGACAGAGTGGCTGCACCAATGTGCTCAGACCTGCCAATGATTGTGAGGATGGCAAAGGACTGGGCAATGTTTCGTTCTGTTGTATGTGAGGCCTCCATGAGTCAGAGTCAACTCGATGACAGCTAACGACAACAGAGTCTAAATAAGGACTAAGATCTTTAGACTCCCAGAATGGCTGGAGCCCAGCAGCTCTAATGTGAGGGGCACCAGGGAAGACTTGTTCTGTAGTAAGGCAGAGACAGGGAGTGATGGTGGGTGCCCTGAGGAGAAGGGGTGGATGAGGGACTGGGGTCCACTTTAGAACTGCCTATGAATAGACCTGGGATGTTGAGTGGCCTTTTCTTAAATTGTGATTTTATCCTAAAATGAACTGGACTTCTAAGAGTCTCTGTTATCTACCTGAGCTTCCTGGACTCCAAAGTCAGGAACACTGACCTCTGCACTTTGGCTTCCTTTCTTAAGGGGTTATGTAGGACTGCAGGGCTATGCATGAAGGGCAGAAAGTGGTCTTCTATGTATTGTGGTGAGCTTTCTCAGAATCTCTTGCCACCTCTGGAGAAGAAGGTGTTGAACCTTAAAATTGTATTTAAAACTCAAATTTCTGTTTTTTTCCAGGGTGTCAAGGGCCCCAAAGGTTTGGTAGATATGATGGTAGGTGAAGATTTTAATTCTAAACTTTATTCTTTTCAGAATACAAAGGTTTCCACTCTCACAAAATAGAAATCTGCTAATCTTAAAGATTCTTTAGTTTCTTTTACAAATTCTTTTAGTACTATAAGTTTATACACTTGACTCTGAAATGTCATAATTAAATAAAATAAAAAAGAGTAAAATACTATTTCAAATCCAGCAGGGAATCTGGATGTGGTAGAGTAATGTTAGTTGACATGAAATGAAGGACTTTGAAGCTACCCTCTTTTTGCAATATGCCTTTTTGTGAAGCTCAAAAATTGCTTGTAAAGTATTTATAAATGAGACAGGGTAAAGTACAGGCTTCTGTGTCTCATGGCATATCCCGAAAACAATGTCAAAAGTTATGATGGTTTTTCACCTCCCAACTCTAAAAATACTATTGGGGGCAGGGCATGGATGGTAGAGGCACCTGAAGAGCAGGAAGTGGTAGGACCAAGGGAAGAACAGAGCAGAAAGGAAGGGATCAAAGGCAAGAAGCAGAATTACTAGGGGAAGTGTGAGAGGTACCTGACTTGGCAGCCATTATAAAGAAGTGTTACAGGAGTTGCTAATTCAAGAGCTAAAGGCATTTCCCTGATAATTAACCTTCTGTGGCAAGATACCTAGATCTAAACATCTTCAAAATCAGGTTGGATTGTTTTGTGAGGATAAAAAAATGGGTGCCCCTTATCCACCTATGCCCAATAATATGGGTAATATTGTATATGAAATCTTTTAAGTGTTTTAGCATGTTCACTGGGTCCAGAAATACAACTGCTGGATTGTTTCATCTGCTCTCACAATTTTTGGGTTTTCTGTTGTAGCTAAAAGCTTTGGATTAGCACTATAACATCCATATGACATTTCTAAGTCACGAGGGTGAGGAGAAATATAATCTGCTTCCAACTAAATGCTTTTTCTTTTTTTCTCTGTCTTGCTCTTTCTAACAGCCTTGCGACATTGTCAATCTCACAAGAGAAAACTGCCGTAAGTTGTTTGGGAAAAGCTCAAAAAGAGCCAGTGGTGTGAGTGGGGATGGATGATGGGTTGGGGGCACAAGTCCCCTGTGGATTTGGCTGAGGTTTGGGCGGTGCCATTGTCTATGGTGAAAGATTCTTATGAATCAATATGTTGGACTCAGTATTCCCCTCAGCTGTAAGTAATCATTTCCAATGTGGTCTCAGAAATAAAGTGGTTGAAAAACTAACCATCTCAACAATGAAGAAAAATTCCACTGTAGAATACAATGAAGTACAAAGATAATTGCACACCTGCATGTCTGCGTCTTGGTGATTGCTATCATAAGAAGCTTTGTTCTTTTTATCTCATCCATTTAAACAAGAAGGGTCAATGGTAACCCTCCAACAAGAAATGTGTCCCATTTTATTTGCATCTGTTTTAAAATGGAATTATGAATCATCAAATCTTAGGTAATGTTTTATCACATTCCCAGATTGTGATTTAATTACTGTCTTTAATATACGCCAGGATATTTGCATCCTATAATACACACTCTTCTTCATTTACTGGCAATAAAGAGAAAACATTGAGTTGACAAGTAGCTTAGCTTGAAAGCTTGGATTGTCTTCTCGATCATCTTGCCCTTCTTATTTAACCCTTCCCTGTTCTGTGTCTTCCCATCCAGCTGTTGCTTAGGGAGATTCTGGAATTTTTTTTCTAAAAATCGCAAAATATAATACCATCAGCTTGACCACCAAAGAAAGGAGTGTCAGAGTTGACCGTATACATGTTAAAACCCATTTACATTGAGGGGCACCATGTAGTGTAAATTCAACAGAAAAATTGGCAAAATCTATACAAGTAATTGACCCAAGCGAAGGACCCTGCTTCCTCACTATATTGTGTTGACATGTCTAAAATTGCTGTTATTCAATTATTCTCATCTATATACACAGACATTTTGTAGTGATTTAATCTAAATATAAAATGCTCCTTTAGGCTGGAAATGAGCAAAGGACATGAGTAGGGGATTCAGGAAAGAAAAAGTACAAAGAACAACAAACTTATGAGAATGTTCAACTTTACAAAAAGTCAAAGAATAGAAATGAAAACAATTAGATGCTCCTTTTTCTCAAATTGGAAAAATTTCCCCTATATTTTGCTTTTCTCTTCTTTTTTATTTTATTTTTTATTCATTGTGGTAAAGTATACATATAAAATATTTTCCATTTTAACTACTTTTAAGTGTAGAATTCAGTGACATTAATTACACTCACCATGTTGTACAACCATCACCATTATCCATTTCCAGAAGTTTTTCATCATCCAAACAGTACCCCTTAACAACTTCCTGTTCCTTTTCCTCTGTAGCTCTTGGTAACCACGAACATTTGTCTCTATACATTTGCCTATTCTAGATATTTCATATGAAGAGGCTCACACAATATTTGTTCTTTTGTGTCTGATTTATTTCATAATGTTTTCAAGTTTCATCTACGTTGTAGCCTTTATCAGAACTTCATTTCTTTTTATGGCTGAATAATATTCCATTGTATACCACATTTTGTTTATCCATTCATCTGTTGATGGAATCGGGTTCTTTCTACCTTTTGGCTGTTGTGAGTAATGCTGCAATGAACTTTGGTGTATGTGGTAATATTTTAAAATGGCAAAAATCTCTACTCAAATTTTTAGAAATGTATAAAAGTACACATTACTGGTGGTAATGTAAATTGGTACAAACTTTCTGAAGAGCAGTTGGACAATAACTGATCAAAGTCCATAGAGATTTATCTTATGGATATAATTGGATAAATATACACAGATACTTGTACAAGGATGCTTATCACATAGGCATGTTGGCTGAAGAAATCATGGGACATCTATATAGGAGAATAATATACAGTCAGTGTGAAAGAGCATCTAGCTCTTAATTTATTGATGGAATTAAGGATAATTTTAATTTTTTGTTTTTCTAATATTTTTCATGAAAATGTCTTGCTTTTGTACACATACACTTACACATAATATACAATTTATAGCTAATATTTTTTTTTTTTTGTGTTAGATATGTGTGTGTGCGTGTGTATGTTAGGATAGCTCAGTGTATTAGATTTAAGTTCAGCAAGTGTGAGCTAAACCCCCAAATAACAATAATACAAATGTATTTCTCAAATCAAAGCCTGGAAGTAGTCCAGAGTTGATATGGACTCCATGGTGTTCAGGGATTCAGGCTCCTTATGTTTTCTTGCTTTGCCATTGGTGGGTGCTCCTTTACCGAAATCACCTCATGGTCCAAGATGGCTGCTGAAGCTTCAGCCATCATGTCTACATTTCAGCCACCAGGAAAAGGAAAGAAAAGAGAAGGATCCATTTTGGAAGTTGCACTTACCGTTTTTCTTATTCAAATGGACAGAACTTAACAAAATGGCTACACTACTTGGAAATCTAGTCTTTATGTCAGGCAGTCACATGCCTAGCCAGAAAACAGGAGCTCTATTACAGAAAAATGGAAAATGGATATGGGAACTAGGCTCTGCCACACTTAGGCAAGAGTTGGAGAAGGTTATTGCTTGAATTTCTCGAAGGAGATAGTTTTTCAGGTTGAAGTATTTACACGGAAAAATGCCACTGCCTAAGTAAGCTAACAATGCCTTTTTTTCTCTCCAAAATAATTTCCCTTCCAGCTTGTTCAACAGGTAAATAATATTCCTCATTCACTTAAATTCTTACCTGTTTAGAGGCTCTACAGAAATTCCTAACTCTTGCATATCCATTGTGTCAAGGTGCTTCCAAATGCCCAGCATTCCCAACTGAAGTGGTTTTTGCCTTGGACATGTCAAATGATGTCTCCCAGTTGGATTTTGAAAGGATGAGAGACATTCTATTCTCTCTGTTGATGAAGATGGAAATAAGTGAGAGTAACTGCCCAACGGGTGCCCGAGTGGCCATCGTTTCGTATAATGCCAAAACAGATTACCTGGTTCGCTTCTCAGACTACAAGAGAAAGACTGCCCTCCTGCAGGCTGTTACAAAAATCCCCCTGGAAAAGTCATCTGGCTCCCGGAACCTTGGGGCCACCATGAGATTTGTGGGGAGACATGTATTCAAACGTGTGCGCTCGGGCCTTCTCGTGAGGAAGGTGGCTGTATTCTTTCAGACAGGCTGGACCTATGATGTGGCT
This sequence comes from Elephas maximus indicus, assembly GCF_024166365.1. Classification (NCBI taxonomy): domain Eukaryota; kingdom Metazoa; phylum Chordata; class Mammalia; order Proboscidea; family Elephantidae; genus Elephas; species Elephas maximus. The sequence continues at coordinate 35,750,752 of NC_064845.1, read as the reverse complement.
TCCATCAGCACAGCCACACTGGAACTCAGCGCACTGGACATCGTTCCTGTGGTCATCACCTTCACGAAAGAGCACAACCTCCCAGATGCCCTGGTGGTAAGCTGGGGAACCCTGGCGGGTAGGCCATGGGGAAGTTAGCACCTGCAGCTTACCCCTTGTTCCCTGAGTGGTGCAAACAGTTAACACCCTCAGCTTCTAACCAAAAAGTTGGAGGTTTGAGTCTACCCAGAGGCGCTTCAGAAGAAAGGACGGTGATATACTTCCGAAAAAATCAGCCATCGATGACCCTATGGAGCACAGTTCTATCCTGACACGGATGGGGTCATCATGAGTCAGGGCCGCCTGACAATAACTGATTTTTTTTTTCCTTACCCCTTCTTCAAGGAGCACGTGAGGAATGAGGAACGATGTCTATGCATGGAGGGTAGAGGTGGGGTCTGTGTATTGCCTACTACGAGTAGTACCATTTCTTGAGGGCTTATCCTGTGCCATGTGCTTGTAAACATTATCATATTTTATTCTCTTAACCACCCTATAAGGTAGGTGTTACTGCTTCTTTTTGTTTCTAGGATAGGAAAATTGAAGCTTAGAAAGCTCAAGTATATCGTTAAAGATCAAATACCCAGTTCCTGGCAGGCTGATATTGTACCCACACTGTCTGCCTTCAGAGCCTGTGCTTAACCACTGCTAATGGTGTCATTAGGATGATGAATCATCATTGTAGTTTTCTTTCTTTTTTATTGGCATATAACCCATGTAACAAAGTGGGTCAAGTGCACTCATCTTAAGTGTCCAGATGGATGACCAAGACATGGTTTAAGATATAGAGCGCTCTCAGCATTTCGTAAGTTTTCCTCATGTCCCTTTCCAAACCATGCACTCCCCAGGGTAACCACTTCTCTGACTTCCATCACGATCGAATCGTTTTGCCTATCTGGACCTTCGTATAAAGTGGATCATACAGCATGTACTCTTTCGTATCTGGCTTCTTTTTTTCAACACAGTATCTGTTCTTCTTGTTCATCCATCTTGTGTCTGTTGGTAGTTCGTTCTCTTTTTATTGCTCTGCAGTATTCCATCCTGCCGTGGGCTGTTTGGGAAAGGCTCACAAACAGTCAGTGGTGTGAATGGGGGTGGGTGATGGACTGGGGGCACAAGTCCCCTGTGGATTTGGTGTGTACACCATAATTTATTTATTTATCTGTTCTCCAGACTTAAACTTTTCTAATTGAAACTCACACAACACATTCTCATGGAACATCAGATGATTTATTGAAATGAGGGTGATTCTTTTCTTAAGAGATTCCAGGCTGTTCATTAATGTTAGGTTGAACCGTGTGGCATTACCAGTGGTCAACCAGTTTGACCTGTAGAAACGGAAATGTCATTATGTTCAACCTAAAAGCTAATGGATTCATCTGTGCCAGACCATTTAATTTTCCCTGAAGGTAGTGTGTGCAGCGCAAGTGGAGGTGAGAGATTTTGTTGACACAGCTGTGAATATGGTTCTAAGAACCAATAGGTAGAATTGTGACCGCTCGCAAACTGTTGGACAGGATGGACAAAATATCTTGGGCTTTGAGAAGCAAAGTTAAAATGTAGAGGGAGAGATCCTTGTTCACTGTTACCCTTGCCAGCAGGATGCCTGAACAGGGGCAAGTGGGGGTGGGCAGGCAGCTCTCAACAACTTCTTAAAAGGATTAATAAAGGGAGGGCAAATAGATCTTTGGGTGGTTCGAACAGTTTTCATTTGTCTGGAAACCCTGGTGGTGTAGTGGTTAAGAGCTAAGGCTGCTAACCAAAAGGCTGGCATTTTGAATCCACCAGGAACTTCTTGAAAACTCTATGGGGCAGTTCTACTTTGTCCTGTAGGGTCACTATGAGTCGCAGTCATCTCGAGGGCAAAGGGGTTTTTTTGTTATTGTTGTTCTTTTACTAACCTAAAGGTTGGCAGTTCGAACCCACTGAGCAGTACCATGGAAGAAAGTCCTGGTGATCAGCTTCAATAGATTATAGCCAAGAAAACCCCAAGGAGAGGTTCTAGTCTATAACACATGGGGTTACATGAGTCGGAACTGACTTGACAGCAATGGGCATAAACAAATAACAATTTAAATTAGAGGTGTGGCTTTTGGCTTAGGCTCTTTACCAATAATGAGGGTCTCTCTGGGTCTCTTTGCCTTTCTGGGTCTCATTTTACTCAGCTGTAAAATGGAGAGAGGGTTGCAACTAGATGTTGTCTAGGTTTCCTTCCAAGTGTATTTCCCAGGAAGGTATTTCCTTTACATTTGAAGAGTGATATCCAGGGTGAAATTACCAGTCACCAGTTGCTGTCAAGTTGACTCTGACTCATGGCGACCCCTTGAGTGTCAGAGTAGAACTGTGTTCCACAAGGTTTCCCATGGCTGATTTTTTGGAAGTAGGTCACCGGGCCTTCTTCTGGGGTGCTTCTGGTGGACTCAAACCCCCAACCTTTCTGTTAGCAGCAGAACATGTTAACTGTGCGCCCCTCAGAGAATCCTAGGGTAAAATTATATTCCCCCCTCTGAGAGGGAATCCTGGGCAGGCAGAATTTGGAACTGACATAGATATGCTTCTTTGTCAAAATGCTCTTGCTCTGTTCATTGCTTTAGGTGCCAAGTAAAAGTATGTAATAGAACGTGAAAAGAACTTGCCAGCCTGCATAGAGTTGGCCCTTTGTTCTGTCACTTCTGTCTGCTTTCCTCTCCACTTCTGGGACATATTCTTGCTCCAGGATGCTAGGAGACAACTCCATGCTCTTTAAATTTCACAATTCAGAAAGGATGTTAAATGGCACTTACTAGATCAAAAGTAATGAATGGTCTCATATCTGGTGACATTGAGAAGGAAAGAAACCATAACAATGACAACCCCGTTCTCAAGGCCTTTCAGAAAGTCCATATTTCCTTATAATTGAATATATTGCAGCCTTTCACCTCCCCTATCCCTGTGCTATATCCTTAGGGGAATCCAGTTAGGGGAGTGGGAACCCAGAGATTTTTCTTCTAAATTCTCTGCCTGAAGGCTCCCTTTGACTATCTGTGGCACTTTTGGCTTTCACCTCTATGTTGTTTCATTTTTCAGAACAACTCCCACATGCTTCTTCTGGGAAAATAGTTGTTGTTCAACTTGAAACAATTATATAAACAGATGCCTTAACTTCTCAGTTCATTTAAACACACTTGGAGGCTGCAGTGCATGTTGAAAAGATTTTTTGAGCCATCCATTCAATCATCTCAACCCTTGATAAACTGTGTTCCAGCATTCTGACCATCTGTGCCTAATCCCGTTGTTAAAAACTGCCTAACTGCCTTGTGCCTCAAAACATGAGACTTCAATAGCCCACCCCACTCCTTTTTTTAAGGACTAAAGGGAAAATAAATATTTTTGTGGGCCAGGTTTCAAATTTCTTTTTTCTTTGTGAAAAGTCTACCATGTGTTCCCTTGAAACAATATCTAGGAAAAATTTAAAAAAAAAAAAATTTTTTTTTTTTTTTTAGCTCACGTTTATTGGTCTAGCACTATTCTAAAATATTCCCACTTACTGATTCATTTTATCTTCACAATTACCCAAAGAGATAGGGACTGTTATGAGCCCCTTTTTACAGATGATGAAACCAAGACTCAGAGAAGTTAAATAATTTGCCCAAGATCTAGAATTCCCATTTTCAATGGGAGTTTGAGTTCAGAAGTCACTCCCAGGAATAAAAGACATTTGAGAAGTTCTAAGCTCTTTCCATGTCTTAACTCATTAAATCTTTACATCAACACTATGAGACAGGCCTATGAGCTGGTCCTGTTTCTATTCCTGTGTACCGCTCTTTCAAAAAAAAAAAAAAAATGTCCTAAGAGTGGAATACTGCGTAGCACATGAAACCAATAAATAAATAAAAATCAGCTTTAGAAAGTGAAAACGTTAAGAAGGCGAAAAACATTTTTGCAGTAACTTTTTATTTTGGTATAATTTCAGAATTCAGAAAAGTTGCAAGAGGACACTCTTTTTTGAAGAAAGGAAGTATTGGGTTATCCAGAGAGGCAATGATGGAGACCATGTATAACCTGATGCTGTGGCCTCGTGGGCTGCTGTGTTTTCCACTGATTACTAATTCCCTTAACCCAGGGAAGGAATTAGGCAGATGAGGCTTCAAACCCTGGCTTCCTGCATTATGTAATGTGGGCATATTATTTGGTACTGGGGCCTCAATTTACTCACCTACAAAATGGGATGACCTTAAAGGTTTCTTGTGAGAAATATAAGTGATAGTGGTTACAGGAACATCTGACATCTATGAGTATACTTGATGTAGGCCATTATTGATGACACCTTCTCAAGGTCCTTAAGAATGCCCTTTGCCCAGTAACTATTTGTTAAATCAAATAGCTTCCATTTAGTGAGCACCTATGAAGTTACAGGCACCATGCTACAAGCTTTTCATGACTTACCGTTTTAACCTTTCACTATTCACAATTCAGTCCAGGGACCAGCAGCACCAGCCATCATCCAGAAACTTGTGAAAAATGTCAATCTCAAGCTCCACCCCAGATCTAATCAATCAGAAGATGCATTTTTAATAAGTCCCCCAAATGATTTACAAGCACATTTAAGTTTAAGAAGTGTTACCTTAATCCTCATAATATAGAGCCTTGAATGAGGTAAGTGAAGGTCGGAGGTAAAGTGACCTGTTCTAAACTACCGAGTTCTCGTATTTGCACTCTGATATGAATAGTTCCTCATGGCATCCCCATGTGCTCAGAGTAGAACTCAATGGCAACTAACAACAACGATGGCTAGTTCCTAAGTCTACCACTGAATGCCCTCAACCCAAAGCTAGCCTCTGGTGTCAGCTAGGGAGTCCAGGAAGAGTTAACTGCTTCACGGCAGTTTTGGTGGGTCACTGTCAACTGGCAGGAGCCAAAACTGGACTCAAGTTCATGCGCTCAGTCACAGGTTGCATGACTGCACTCTCCCTCTGTCTTCTTGCCCTGTTTTTCCATTTTTCCCTCCTTATTCCCCAATGTTTTACCTCAACTTGATGCCAGACCATTGCTAGCTCTTCCTCCTTAGGGTCAAGTTAACTGTTCCTCCATCCAAGGTAAATCCTCCTCCCCAGCACCTCCTTGCTTTCTCTCTACTCCCCTCTGTTCAAGCCAAGAGCCTCCCTCAGCTCAGTCCCAGGAAGGAGCATTGTCCTATGGCCTCTGGCAGCTTAGTACAACAGCTGAAGCATTTAATTTAACCTTGTAGGTCTTTCAAGGTCAGGGGCTCATGGGTAGTGCTTTAATATTGGGCCTGGGGCTTCTCAGGGTTGTCCTGTAGCTCTTGAGAAAATACCTTTCTGTCTATTGAACAAAAGAGGATATTAATGCAAACCCGTATATTGCACCCTCTCCCCTGTAGACTCCAGTGTTCAGTATACAACTACTCCAAAACAAATCACAACTGGATGTTCAGGAATGAAGTTGGTTGAGGGAATCACCAAAACTGCTGATTAAAACAATACGAGTGCTTTTAGCCTCAAGTAGATAGCTTGGTTTGTGTATAAGATACTATATTTTTGAGACTTCATTCTTCTCTGGTGCTAATGGTAGCTTGACAGTAGGAATCATAAAGCCGGGTTTCTCCTCTCCTCACACTGTGTTCCTTCCCACCTCATCTCTTTGCTTGAGCTTTCTCAGGAATTGTCTTGTCTGCTTATCAGTGACAAGGGCCATGCTGGCAAGTCCAAAGCACAAAGCAATTAAATAGTCATTAATAGCAACTAAGTACAGAGGACTCTGTACTGAATCATAGCTCCCCTGTGGACTTCCGTTGTGATTCTACGTACTTGTTTCTGTACTTTTTTTTTTTTTTGCAAGAACAGTAAAAATTTTTAAGTGATCAAAAATTATCGTTCCAAAGAAAAAAGTTTTTAAAAACAGACAATTTCTGTACTTATTCAAATTCAGTTGAATTTGGCAATTTCCAACAAGCAGAACAACAGATGGAAGAGTTAAATGTTGGGAGCTGTTCTGAGTAAAAAAGATAACACAATGTCTTGAACAAGAGGCAAACACAGAAGGGAGGATCTGGCTGTGTTGGAGCAGGAAGATCTGACCCCCTCAAACTCTATGGCTAAGTTTATGTAACTGAGACCCACAGTGTTTGAGGGACTTGGCCAAGGTCAGGCAGCCAGTTGTGGCAGAGTGAAGACTAGAACCCAGGTTCTGGACTCCTGGGCATCACTGCTGCATAGAACATTCCCCAAGAACTATTCCTAAGACAGAGGAGTATGAATTTGTACAAACAGGAAGGAATGTTTGAATCTGTTTGAAGTCTTTCACATTTTATAATATACTTCACCAATTATACTATGATTTAAAAATACTGTACCCTAATTTAGCATTTCCTCACAACTCTATGGGTAAAATGAATGCTCCTAGGGTTATTCCAAGGAGCCCCAGTATTACAATGGTTAAGTGCTTGGCTGCTAACTGAAAGGTCAGTGGTTTGAAACCAGCAACTACTCTGAGAGAGAAAAGACCTGGTGATCTTTTCTCATAAAGGTTACAGCCTAGGAAACCCCATGGAACAGTTCTACTCAGTCCTATAGAGTCGCTATGAGTCGGAATCAATTCAACAGCACACAACAAAAACAACAAAACAACAGGGTTATTCCTTGGAGTCCCCGGGTAGTGCAAATGGTTAAATGCTTGGCTGCTGACCAAAAGGTTGGTTAACACTCAGCGGCACCTCGTTAGAAAGGCCTGGTGATCTGCTTCCACAAAATCAGCCACTGAAAACTGTGAGAAGCACACTTCTACTTTGACACACACGAGGCCGCCATGAGTCAGAATCAACTCGATGGCAAGTGGTTCGTTGTTGGTTAGAGCCATCCCAGACTCTACATATCTCCTGGTACGCTATCGTGAGTCCTGATTTGAAAGCCTTCTAAACTGTCTTGTGTGATTTCCAGTAAAGTTGGCGATTTGTCATATCCTCGTCTACACTGTTTTCTCTAATCTTCGGTGGTCAATTAGGTCCAATTGGTTTGGCCAACACCCAGACTGGACAATCATATGGAATAAATTTGAATGTTGAATGTTGGCAACTCTGTACTCACTCTTCATGTCAGCCTCCCCCATCTGGCAAGGAGTTCCAGAGTTTTGGATGTGTTTTGTGGTTGCACATTGGAGGAGGGTGTTCTCCAATCTGAGGCAGAGTGGAGGCACTAAGCAGGATTCTAGAGATAACCACTGTCCACTCCCTGAAATGCTTTTCCAGCTAAGTATCCTACTCGTTCTCTCATTCTCTCGAAAGTGCCAGATCGGATGTCGTTATCATCATCAGCTCCCCACTCTCCCTTTGGTGACTTGAAACGAATCTCTTCTTCTGTTTCTAAAACACATTATTGGAGCTCTGTCTTACTTGAAAATCATTTGTTTATACTTCCATTTAGGGTTTAAGCTCTTTGAAGTTGTGTCCGTGTCATCTTTGTATCTCCATGGGGTTTGCTAAGATTTTTATGTTGTAGCTGTTTAGTTGATCTTGATTGCTTTGAATTTCTAAGTTAGGAAGGAGCATAATTTAAGGCTGCTTTTGCCGTATGCACAACAAGAGAAGCTGCCTGTCTTAGTTACCTGGTGCTGTTATAATAGAATGCCTCAGATGGGTGGTTTTAACAAACAGAAGTTTACTTACTCTCAGTTTAGGAGAATAGAAATCCAAATTCAGGATGCCAGCTCTAGGGAAAGGCTTTCTCTCTTTGTCGGCTCCGGAGGAAAGTCCTTGTCTCTTCAGCTTCTGCTTCCTGGTTCCCTGGAGATCTCCATGTGTCTTGGCATCTCTCTTCCCCAATCTCTGCTCCTCTTAATTGCTTGTTTAATCTCTTTCTATATCTCAAGAGATACTAACTCAAGATGCACGCTACACTAATCCTGCCTCATTAACATAACAAAGACATTCCATTCCCAAATGAGATTATAGCCACAGGCATAGAGTTTAAGATTTACGACACATATTTTGGGGGAACATAATTCAATCCCTAACATTCCACCCTTTGGCCTCCCAAAGTTCATGTCTTTGCCACATGCAAAATACATTCACCCCATCACATCATTGCAAAAGTCTTAAATCAGCTTCAAGTCCAAAACCTCATCTTCTGAAGCATCTAAGTCAAATACAGGTGAGACTTCAGGTGTTTTCCATCCTGGGACAAAATTCCTCTTCCTCTGTGAACCTGTGAAATCTACAAATTATCTACTTCCAAAGAGCAATAGTAGAGCAGGTACAAGGTAGACATTTCCATTGCCAATGGGAGAAAGTGAAGGAAAAGAAGAAATAACAGGCACCAAGCAAGTCCCAAACCCAGCAGAACACATTAGCTTTCAACGCTTGAATATAATCCTCTGTTCTCTGAAACCAACTGGGCAATGGCCCTGCCCTCCAGACTCTGGGTGCTGGGCACACTCTCTGGATTCTGGGTGAAGACCCCTCAGCCCCAGGCTCCAGCTCTGCCTTTCAGGCCCACTGGGACGACAACTCTGTTCCCCTGGCTTTGGGCAGCCCTACTCTCCTAGTCCATCTGAGTGGCGACCCCACCCCCTTGGTCCCTAAGCAGGCCCTGGTCTTCTGCCCCTTGGGCATGGTAACCCTGCCAACTCAGCTTTGGGCAGCAGCCCTACCTCCCTGGAACACTTAAACAGCTGCCTCACACTCTGGAAACGAGTTGGCCAAGATCCAATTTGTTGAAACCCAGGGGGCTGTGGCCCAGACCTTTGAAACTGAGAAGCCCCTGTTTCCCATCCTCCCTCCAACAGTTCTGCTGATTTCCAAGCTGCTCCAGGGATGGGCCTTTACTTTTCTTAGAAGACAACAGATGTAGCTCCTTTGGCCTGTTTCCTGCATGTAGAATTCCAACAGTCAGACAGCGTTCTTTCCTTTCATTCTTTCTCTGGCCCCTTCAGTCTAAGCTGCTGGGCTTTCTGCTGTGGCAGTTGGTTAGCTCCATCAGTCATAGGATTAATCTCTTTAATAAAAGATTGCATTGCCACATCTTTGGTGAACATTCTAGGACATATGTCCTTAGTTTAGATAACAAAATTTTCCAAATCTTTAAGTTCTGTTTTCATTTTGCATAGTTCATTTTTAAGTCCATCTTTTTCCTCTTGCATGTTACTATAAGCAGCAAGGCACAACCACAAAGCCCCTTTAAGATCTTGCTTAGAAATCTCATCAGCCAGATATCCAAGTTCATCACTTACCAGTTCTACCTTCCCCCAAACATTTGAACATAATTCAGAACACAAGTTCTTTGCCACTGCATAAAAAACATTGCCCTTCCTCCATTGCGTAATCACACGTTCATCATTTTCTTTTAAAGCCTCGCCATAAACACATTTAACATCCACATTTCTAGCGACATTCTGTTGCTGGCATTATATATATTCTCTAAGACAATAGAGACTTTCTCTACAGCTCTTCTCACTTCCTTTTTGACCCCGTACCAGAAGTGCCTTTGGTGTTCATACGTCTACCAAGTCTCTTCAAGACAATCTAGGCTTTTACCATTAGGCACATGAAAGCTCTTCCAGCCTCTACCTATTACCCAATTCCAAAACTGCTTCCACATTTTAGGTATCTTCTTGCTATCAAATTCTGTCTTGGTTATCTAGTGCTACTGTAATAAATATGGAATGCCACAAATGGGTGGTTTTAACAAACAGAAGTTTATTTTCTCCCAGTTCAGGAGGCTAGAAGTCCAAATCCAGGGTGCCAGCTCTAGGCGAAGCCTTTCTCTCTTCGTTGGCTCTGGAGGCAAGTCCTTGTCTCTTCAGCTTCTGCTTCTTGGTTCTTTGGAGAGCTCCATGAGCCTTCCCATCTCTTCTCCTCTATTGACTTGACAGCACTGGGTTTGGTTTTGGTTTTGGTCTCCTCTTGATTGCCTGTTTAATCTGTTTTATCTAAAAAGAGATTGCCTCAAGATACACCCTACACTAATCCTGCCTCATTAATATAACAAAGACATTCCATTCCCAAATGGGATTATAACCACAGGCAGAGAGTTTAGGATTTACGACACATATTTGTGGAGGACATACAGTGCTTTTTGCTTTTCTTCTCAGGGGATTTAGGAATGTTCCCATCAGCATGAACAAATATTCAGCTCTTTAGATTTTTTTCCCCACAAGGGTTTTTCCTTCAAGTAAGCTCACTCGAAGAGACAATGTTTGGGATATGCTGCAGCCCCAAAAAGTTAAGAGCGCAGAGCTCTGTAATAAGTATACATTATAGAAAAAGTTTTTTTTCAAAGTAACTCTTGATTGTTTAGCCCTCTGAGGGCTAGCATGACATCTTCATATTCCCAGCACCTTGCTACCCAGAGGATGGCACAGAGCCTGCTTGTTCCTGGCCACACAGATAATGAAGGAGGTGAAGCTGACACTCAGTAGGGCCCTTTTCTACATGATTAGACAAACAGATGGACATGACTAAGCTTAGACACCCACCTCTTTGCAAACCACTCCCCGAATCCTGGGAGAAAGCACTTCTAGATTCAGCATGAGGTGGAAATCCTGCAAATAGGCCCTATTAGGGCAGGTTAACTGTGAAACCATCCATCCCCCCAAATCAGTGGCTCAACACAATAAAACTTTATTTCTGCCGTCTGTCACAAATGAACGTGGGTCCTTGTATATGTGTGTGTCAGGAGCAGGGATGGACGAGTTCCTCAGTAAGCAAGGTATGGGCGAGTTTACTTGTGCTTAGTGCTAATCTGTAGCGCATAGTTTCACTAACGCATATGAAATCGGGCACTACAGATGAGTGAGTAAGCCTGTGTACCTTGCTTATTGCTGATTGGTTAATCTGCCCCTGGTCAGGAGGGGGTGTTTTGTGGCACGCAGCCATTTCGGGATACAGGCTTCTTCTATCAGTGGCTCCATCACGCCCTAGGGCCTCAAAACCTTGTTCTGGATCCTCAAACTAGAGCAGAAGAAGCCATGGAGTACAGTATGTGCACTGGAAATGGTACACATCACTTACCCTTACATCCCATTGGTCAAATCCCACTCACGTGCTCCCACCTAACTGCAAGGGAGGTTGGAAATGTGACCTAGCTGCTTCTCCAGGAAGACGAGGGAATGGGTTTATTATCTAACCAGTCTGTCACATGGTACCTGTTGCTACATTTATTATTATTTTATATTTTCCTTTTAAGCTTTGAAGCAATTATTAAATAATTGTAATTGGAAAGGTTAAAGGAAGAAAAATAGATTTGCCAACTCCACAAAGCCTTCCCCGATTACTCCTCATTCTTGCCCTCTGGTTGTGATATGTCTTGGCTGTAAACACCAGGAATACTCTGGAGGGGCCTCCCTCATGGTATCTACTTCCTTTCATTCTAATAGTATGTGACCTATAAGACTGCCTCTTGAAGTGTCTGCCAGTTCATGTTCATCACATCCATCACACTGCATCTGATACTTTGGACAATCAATGCAGATTCATGGAATTAATAAATCAGTGGACCTTGATTCTTACCTTCTACTCCCATCCCCATATGACATGTCATTGGCTGAGTTTTACACACACTGGGAGTTGGAGGACCCACAGCCCACGTACCCATACCAGTGATAGTCCAACCTCCTGGTTAGAACTAAAGAAGAACTAAAGACCAAATTACAGTAAATTTTTTTTGTAATGCCAAATTATATATATATATATATAAACTTTAATCATAAACGTATGTATGTGTTTGGATTAGAAGGATGCGACCAACAGATTCCACCTGTTCGTCTGGGAGACCGTGAGGCAGCAGGACATGGAGCATATGGCCCACTGTACTCTCTGCTATGGTAAGCCTGGGCAGCGTTTCTGATCAGACTGATTGATGCCTTTAGAACAGGGTGAATAAATTAACAGTCACAGGCCAAATCTGCTCTCCGATATGTATCTGCTTGGGATGCACAATTTTAAAATCTGGGAATTCCACATTAAGCCTAGCGTTCCAATTTCTCTTAGAAATTCAGAATTGCCTTGAGAAGCAGAGATACTGCATTCCCACGTGGCTGAGTGGCATCTGCCCCCTTTTGACGGGGCATGTGTCTGCTAGTGCCTACAGCTCTTACCCCTTCTTATCACCTTACCCCTGGTCTGCGGCCCTCATAACCTGTCCCGCCAGACCCTGTAGATGCCTGTGCTTGTGCTTCCTGCCTTAACAGCACCTCAGTGTGAAGGGCAGAGCACTGAACTAAGAGTCAAGAGTCCTGGGTTCTAGGCCTGGAACTACCATTGACTGGGCAGTAGGACATCGGAAAGAAATTCAATGTCTCTAGGTTCCCAGCCTTTATCATTTTACCCCATACCCCACACTATCCGCTTTCCACGGAAACCCATGCACGCCCAGTTGTGAAGAGCTCCCATCCACATCTACTTCACCCAGGGCCCCAGTGAGCCTGGAAAGTGAATTCAAAGGGGGATTTAATTCTTCCTGGCGGTGCAGTGGTTAAGAGCTCAACTGCTAACCAGAAGGTGGGCAGTTCAAATCCACCAGCCACTGCTTGGAAACCCTATAGGGCAGTTCTACTCTGTCCTATAGGCTTGCTATGAGTCGGAATCAACTCGATGGCAATGGGTCTGTGTTTTGTTTTGTATTTTTTTTTGGTACTTGGTCCACACTAAGACGTACTACTGCCAGGAGAGGTTTGGCTCTGAGAGCGTGGTCGAGCCCCATACAGTAACTGGTGTTTGTATAGCTCATTAACTGCGTTCACATCCATCAACTCATTGGACACATCACCTCTCTGAACTTCAGCTTCCTCTCCTGATGTCTACTGAGCTCTTGCTACATGCAGGCATTGTGTTGAGCACTTAAATATATTAACTCATTTTTTCTTTTAAACCTCACAAACAACCTCATAAGAGAGATACTATTACTATCATTGTTATCTCCACCTGAGAGATGAGGAAACTGGCACACTGGGAAGGCTAAAAGATTTGCCCAAGGTAGCCCAGCACAAACCATTTATGCCACCCAGGGAGCTCCACAGTACAAGGTAGAGCCTGGATTTGAACAGGGCAGTCTTGCGTTGGCTGCAGAGCTTTTTGACTTCTACTGTGAAGTCTGCGCTGTGCTAATGCTCTAATTCAGGGCCTTTTAACCCTTTTTGTACCATAGACCCCTTTGGCATCCGATTTAAACTACAGCCGCCTCAGAGTAGTGGTTTTCAACACATAGTGAAATACAGAGAGTTATAAAGGAAAATAATTACATTGAAAATATATTATCAAAATATTAAAAATTTTTTGATACAGTAAAATATGTGCTTCTTTGTTAACATACTAAATAAAATGTAGCGGAGGGCCTAATAACTATTGTCACTTCGAAGTAGTGATGAGTGCAAATAATCTTGAGCAATTTGCAACAGCTGTGATCTGATATGGAAATACCTGTGATTTCTGTTGGTGACCGAGTCACAAGTACTGCTGGTGTGGTAGTGCTTTGTTGCCTATATGCATAATGGAAGGAAATGCTAAATGTCATATCGCCATTTTTTGACCTACAAAAATGGCAATTTCATATGTGTCTTTAAAGTGACTGCCAGCCCTGGCAGTCAACGTTTTTATGTGGTTTCCCAAACATTCACTTTTGTCCATGTACCGACTTAGTAAGCAATTCATCTTTTTCTGGGGAGTGGGAGTTGTCGGTGGACCCAGAAATTAGGAAGCCATATGGCCTAGTGATTAAAATCATTAAACGCGGAATCAGACAGTCTCAATTCTTTGTTTTGAAAAGTTGGGCACATTTACGCACAGTGTCCATGGGCTCAGTGCGGTAGCACGACGCCGGTGGCAGCACTCAGCTGCAGCTATTAAGGGTCTGGAAATGTGTTTTGCGTGGAAATGAAAGAAATGCGTGGCTAACCCCGGCCTCCCCTTGCGCTGCCCTCCCAGACAAGTGCCGACCCCACCCGGATTGCGCCCTGGACTCGCAGAGGCCCCTGGTGGTAGACGTGGATGTGGCGTTCGTGGTGGACGGCTCCAACGGCGCCGGCGCAGAAGTGTATCCTGCGGCCTTGAGCCTAGTGGCCGCAGCGCTCGACGACCTGGAGGTGGCCGCGCAGCCCAGCGCGTCCCGCCACGGGGCGCGCGTGGCCCTGGTGACGCACACGACGCCTGGCTTCAGGCCCGGCGGAGGGCGCCCTCCAGTGACTGAGAGCTTCCACCTGACCTCCTACGACCACCGAACCGAGATGCAGCGGCAAGTCCGCGAGGCCGCAGGCCGCCGCCTGCAGGGAGCCCCAGCTCTGGGTCACGCTCTGGAGTGGACGCTGGAAAAGGTGCTTCTGGCAGCCCCACTGCCGCGGAGAACGCGGGTCCTCTTCGCCATTGTGGCCAGCGAGACCAGCAGCTGGGACCGGGAGAAGCTAAGGACTTTGTCCCTGGAAGCCAAGTGCAAGGGCGTCGCTCTCTTTGTGCTGGCCTTAGGCCCGGGCGTGGGGCCCTTCGAGCTGGCTGAGCTGGACCGCGTGGCCAGTGCCCCCTCCGAGCAGCACCTGCTGCGCCTAGAGGGGGTTTCGGACCAGGAGATGGCCTACGCCCGGGGGTTCGCGCAGGCCTTTTTCAACCTCCTAAATAGTAGGTGGCCTCAGAAAACTGGGGGTGACATGGGTGGTGTGGAGGGAGGAACTTAAAGAGCCTGGCATTTGGGCAGATGCCCACTGCAGCAACACCCTAGATAAGGTGTGCCCAGCCCCGCAGCCTCCGGGGAGTGCAGGGAGCACCCACATTTCCTGAAAAACCTGCCCTGCCGTCGCGCTGACTCTGCCAGGCCTCGTCCCAGTTCCTTGTCCCGAACCTCTCATCTGGTGGTGGAGAGGCCACCGCCTTCCACTCAACTTCTAGATTTTCTCACGTTCCAAAATGAGACTTAGTCTCTTCCCGGTTGGTGAAGCCTGCGTTCAATATGATGGGGGAGGGGGGACCTTGAAAGGGCCAATGCTGAACAGATCTAAGACGTAGCAGTCCTTGGGTGATGCGGACGGTTAAGCACTCGGCTGCAGGCTAACTGAATAGTTGGAGGTTAGAGGCCACTCAGAAGAGCCTCAGAAAAAAGGCCTGCAGACCTGCTTAGGCAAAAATCTGCCACTGAAAACCCTGTGGAGCACAGTTCTGCTCTGCACATATGGGGTTGCTGTGAGTCAGAATGCACTGACGGCAACTGGTTGTTGTTTTTTTTTTTGGTATGGTTATTACTGTTTATCCAGTGATTTATGACAGTACTTCTCAACCTTTAACAAGACCATGGATCCCCTAGGGATCTGATTAGTATCTGGATTCTGATCCGCTAGTTCTGGGTGGGGCCTGTGATTCTGCATTTCTCACAAGCGCCTGAATGACGCTGATGCTGTGGTCCCTGAACGTCACTTTGAGTGACAAGGGTATATGACATTTATGTTCAAGTAGAGGCCCACAAGGCAGTGTGGAGGTCAGAGGCCTTCAGGGACTTGCCAGGAAGTAAGGGAGAAAGGGCAAGAGTCCAAGGGCTCTCCTTGCAGGTTGGGTGGATGAAGGTAACAGTGGCGTTAGGGAAAAGGGCTGTGACAGTGAGTCCTGGGCAGACTTCCTCATCACCTCTCTACCTTAGCACCCTCGCCTCCACTCAAACTAGTCGAACCAAATTCATGAAAGCCAAACCTGTCTCCCTAAGCATGATAATGGCGACCATTTGAATGGGGGGGGGGGTGGGGATGGGTGGGATGGGGTGCGGTGGGGAGGAGGAGGGGGCATAATAATCTGTCATCTTTCCAGGAATTTGTCTTGGGCTGCATCTGCCAATGCATAATCCGAAATACCTCATGTCGGGCTCCCTCACTGTAACACGTGAGGCTTCCTTGCCCTCCTTGCTGGGAGACATTAGTTTCTCATCCCATTGTGGCCCTTGAAGGACATCTGCTCTTCCGTGAATGAAGGAATGAGGGGAGTCTGATGGGCATCTTAGAAGAGAAATATTGACATAGCATTTGTACCTCTCTAATAGGGTCCTGGAAACCCTGGTGGTGTAGTGGTTAAGAGCTACAGCTGCCAACCAAAAGGTCTGCAGTTCGAATCCCCCAGGTGCTCCTTGGAAACTAATAGGGTCCTGGAAACCCTGATGGCATAGTGGTGAAGTGCTATGGCTGCTAACCAAAAGGTTAGCAGTTCAAATCCACCAGGCGCTCCTTGGAAACTCTATGGGGTAGTTCTACGCTGTCCTGTAGGGTCTCTATGAGTCAGAATTGACTCAATAGCAGTGGGTTTGGTTTGGGTTTTAATAGGGTCCCTATGAATTGGAAATGACTCGACACCAACGGGTTTGGTTTTGGTTTTAATTTGAGAGGTAGAAAGATCAGTGAATTGATTCTAGTCCTAGCAGTGTTTCATTCCGTTGTATATAGGGTCGCTATGATTCAGAACTGACTCCACGGCACCTAACAACAGCAGTCCTGGCTCTGCCACTAGCCAGCTGTGTGATCCTAGGAAAGTCAGCGAACCTTTCTGAACTTTGGTTTCCTTATCTTTATGGGGGAGGGGGGTGGAGAGAATTGGAATGGTTAATGGCTTAGTGATTCTTTGAGGGAGAAGTTTTTTTTAATGTTCTTTTATGTTGTGGTTTTATTTTACAATATTTAAGTATTGTGATATGATACATTTTATGCTTTTGTTTTGTTTGAAATTTTACTTTATTTTGTGCTTCATTTTTTATTTTGTTTTAAATTTTGTCTTAATGAATAATATGCCATTTTTGTATTTTATGCTTATTTGTTTTTTTTCGTTTTATATTATTTATTGTTTTATTTGATCTGACTTGATGTCTTATTTCATTTTATTTTTAGGTGAAACAAACCAGTACCCACCCCCAGAGCTCACTGATGAATGTGGGGGCCCGAACCGTGGAGACATCCCGGTGCAACAAGTCATGTCTCGCAAGAGGTGGGCTCCAGGCAGAGTTGAGCTTGTTCCACAGCTCCATCCACAGGCAGGAGACTGTCTCCCTAAAGAAAAGTCACCTGCAAAGCCAGTGTTTGACTTGACCTAAACCATTAGGGCTGAGATGCTCATTGGTTTGACAGTTATGATGTAGTTTGGTCTTTTTTTTTTTTTTTTTTTTTTCCATTTACAAAAGTAATACATGATTGTCTTAGTTATCTAGTGCTGCCATAACAGAACTACCACAAGTGAATGGCTTTAACAAAGAGCTTATTTCCTCACAGTAAAGTAGGCTAAAAGTCCAAATTCAGGGTGTCAACTCCAGGGGAAGGCTTTTTCTCTCTGTCGGCCTTCTCATCAGTGTTCCCCCAGACTAGGAGCTTCCTCGTGCAGGGACCCCAGGTCCAAAGGACGCACTCTGCTCCCAGCACTGCTTTATTGGTGGTATGAAGTCCCCAACTTTCTGCTTGCTTCCCTTTCCTTTTTATCTCTTGAGAGATAAAAGGTGGTCCAGGCTACACCCCAGGGCAACTCCCTTTACACTGATCAGGGATGTGACCTGGGTAAGGGTGGTGTTACAATCCCACCCTAATCCTCTGAACATAAAATTACAGTTACACAGTGGAGGACAACCACAGAATAATACTGGGAATCATGGCCTAACCAAGTTGACACACTCATTTTTGGAGGGACATAATTCAATCTATGACATTCCACCCTTTGGCCCCCCAAAATCACATTCTTGCAACATGCAAAACATATTCATTCCATCATATCATAGCAAAAGTCTTAACTCCAAGTCCAAAATCCAAAAATTCCTCTTCATCTCTGAAATCTAGAATATAAGTTACCTGCTTTCAAAGGTACAATGGCAGAACAGACACAAGCTAGACATTTCCATTACAAATGGGAGAAACTGGAGGAAAAGGAGGCATAACAGGCACCAAGCAAGTCAGCAGAACACATTATATTAGCCCTCAAGGTTTTGAAAATAATCCTCTGTTCTCTGAGGCAATTTACACAATAGTCCTGCCTTCCAGACTCTAGGTATTGGCCACACTCTCCGGATTCTGAGTGGAGGCCCCTCAGCCCTGGGCTTCAGCTCAACCTTCCAGGCCCACTGGTATGGCACCTCTGCTCCCTCGGCTTTAGGCACGCCATTCTCCTAGTCAATCTGAGTGGAGACTCCACCCTTAGAAACACCAGAGGCCATGGCTTCACCCTTTGAAACCCCTAAGGTCATGGCCATACCTTTTGAGACTGAAGCAGCTTGGCTTCTTGTGTTCCCTGTCTCTTCAACTTTTACTTCCTGGTTTCTTGGCCTCTTGGCTCCTCCGGCCTCATGCCTGCATCTGCCCTGCTGGGGCAAGTGTTCCAAAGCTCTGTAGTTCCACCAATAGGTGCCTAGAGTCACCCTATTCTGCCAGGAAGCCCCCTGTATACAGACACTCAGCTCTTTTGCTCCGTGGGTCAGCAAGCCCAGCTCCACCGATAAGTGCCCAGAGGCACCCCACTCTGCCAGGAAGCCTCATGCACACAGGCACTCAGTTCTCTCCTTCCGTGGGCCAGCTCCCGTGCAGCCTTGCGCTGGTCTCCTGGTTCTGCTGCTGCTGGTTTTCTGCTGCTGGTGCTTCTCTGCCGCTGCAGATTCTCTACTGCTGCTGGCCCTCTGTCTCTGACACTCCCCTATCCATTCACGGTTTCAAAACCACTTCCACATTTTAGGTATCTGTTACAGCAGCACCCCACTCTCAGTACCAAATTCTGTCCTAGTTATCTAGTGCTGCCATAACAGAAATACCACATAATTCAATCCATGACGATAACCATTATTTAAAAATTCAAAGAACACATAAGTGTATAAAAGCAAAAAACAAAAAATTTCCATTCCATAACATCAATCCCTCTAAAGCTTTTCATTCTGTACATGATGTATATAGCATATATAAGTATATAAATATGTGCAAACACAAATATATAAAAACATGCACACACAAATGGATAGTCTTTTTTTTTTAATTGATAATGCTAAACATACTATTGTGATATTTGCCCCCAAACCTCTACAAACCTAAGAAATGAAGCGTATCGAACCTGTGTCCCAGCAACATCGCTTGGGAGCTGAATCTCTGGGGTCTTGTGGTTTGGTTATGCAGTCTGACACGATTGTTTCTATACAGGTTGCTCAAGGGCCAGTTTGGCACGCCTGCCATTGCTGATGATTTGGAAGCACTTGAAGCAACAGACTTTTTTCTAGGGGGGGAGAAAAAAGCCACGACAACAAGTATAACTCAACAAGAAGCACTTGAAAATTATTATGAAAATAATGAAAATGACTCTGGAAAAAATGAACAAAAAACACCAGCAAAACAAGAAACAAGAAAAGAACTCAATTTAGGCACCACCTACGGTAAAAACGAAAAGTATTCCTTGCTTCTTAAGTTGGATTTACCCTTTTCATCTTTATGTTTTTTAAAAAGGCCTGTATACTGAGTGTTAGCAGGCAAATTGTGGCTTTTTATACACCTTCCTTCCAAATGCACAAATTTGTGTATGGAGCTAAAGAAATTAAGAAAACATACTAAGGCTAGCTTATATTTGGCTGTCAAACTGGAGCTGGTAGGAAGCTATTTTAGGGAGTATCTAGAGGCAGATCCTAAACTTCATTGTGGAGAAGCAACCATCACTTGCAGAAGTGGTGACCATACTATGGACCTTGAGGGAAAATGCACCCTTGTAGACAGGCTCCTTCATTCATGAGTGGCCACATGGGTTCTGACCAAGTTTAAGTGCCATTTTGGATCCACCTAAAACAACTGTAGCATTGATTTCAAATTTAAATGCCAAGTTACCTCATACATGTGATCAATAAACAAAACAGTGGACATGTAAGAAAGAAATGTAGGAACTTGACTCTGAAGTTTTTGAAAGGCAGGGGAGAGATAGCTGAGTTTCTAGTGAGTGATATGGTCAGTCCTGCTTAGATTAAGTGAGAAATAATTGCCCAGAGGTTTTGGATATACTTAAATGGTTCTTCATCTTGGGCTGCTAGTTAGAGGATCGTGGGAAACTAATCTGTGGCTCAGTTTTCTGTCAAATGGGGATTATATGAATACCTACCTCAGAGGCTGTTCATGCGTTTGCCTTGTAGTAAGCGTATGATACAAGTTGGCTGTTAAGATGCTGATGATACATGATACCTCTTGATTCCAAAGTGAACACGTGTGCAAAGAAAAGAACAAACCCAGGTAGGGGTGGGAGTATGCCCTCCCAGCAGGAACAGTAACACTTTACCTCCTTAGGCTAAAAATTAAGCATAGAAGAGTTTACCCTATGGATTGTTATGTTTTCATCATAATCTTCAGGTAATCTTAGTAAAGCAGTGGTTTTCAGTTTTGGCTGTACAGTAGAATCACCTGGGAATCTTTTAAAATTGCCAGTGTCCGAGCCTCACCCAAGACAAATTCAATCAGAATCTCTGGGTGTGACATTTAGCCAGGATTTCACTGAGCAACTGAGAACCACTGTTAGGCAAATAAGGCATCTTCTTCCAAAAAATCAAAGTGAAAGAGATGGATTACTGTCATCAAATCCAGTCCCATTCACAGACAAAAAATTGAAGCCGGAAGGACTAAAGGAACTAACCCCCAGTACTTCGCACTAGGCTGTTCCTTGGCTTTGTCCAGCTCCCTCTCCCATTGCATTCCAAGACCATTATAAACCTTCACCACCTCCTCAAGCACCTTCCTCCACACCTCTTCATTTAGCAGATAATCTTATTTTTTTGTTTGTTTGCATCTCAAAAGAAATAGAAGTGACAAGGTGGAACATCCTGAAACTCCCTGAATCTCTGCCGCCTTCTCTGCCTGCCCTGTGGTCATAGAGGGCAGCTGGCCCTTGTCTTCAGAGTTATTTCTGAACTGTCCAGAGAGATCAAATGGCTCTTTCAGATCTCACTGGCTTGAGCCCCTTGGGCTTGGCCACTGTTGACCCATACCTTCCTCTTAAGTCCTCTCCTCTCTTGGCTTCAGAGACATACTCTTATCTCGTTCTTCTACGTCTGACCAGTCCATCTTTGTGGACTCCGCTTCCCAGGTCCATCCTCACAAATGGATCCAGGTTTTATGGGACCTGAAGCTTATACAATTTTGGGGAGGGGGGAAACTTTTTAAGAAAAGAATATAAAATTAATGCAAAATTAAGTACAAAAGCAAATATTTATTTAGAGGAGGCTTGTGCAGGTGAGGGGCCCAGGAATGGAAGGGCCAAAGCCCAGATAGCAGTCTAGCTGACCTCCTCTCCCTCACCTCCTACCTCTAATCGGTGACCAGATCTTGGCATGGTTTTCTCCTCAGTGTCCCTTAGATCCATCCTGTCTTCCATACCTTTATTTTTTTGTCTTTTTAAAATTAATTTAATTTATTTTGCTGTTGTTGTTGAGATTATACACAGCAAAACATACACCAATTCATTAATTTTATGATAAATACACCATGCCCTTCTTCAGGGTCCTTTGCTCAGTCCCCTAACCACTATACACACACTACTTGGACAAACGTTTCTACCATGACTTCCACTATCCCCTCTGTACTGATAACTCCCAAATCAATATCTTCCATCTCAAACTCTCTCCTGAGGTTCGAACCACTATATACAACTACCCTCCAGAATGCTCCATTGGACATGCCCACAGTCATCTCAAACAAACTGAACTGATTGTGTTTCCCATCCAGACCTTCTTATTTATCCACTGTCTTTAATGTAATGAGCCACCATTGGCCCAGGAATGGAAGGCCCAAACCCCAGGTATCAGTCTAGCTATCCTCCTCTCCCTCACCTCTCACCTCTAATGGGTGACCAGATGTTGGCATGGCTTCCTCCTCAGTATCTCTCAGATCCATCCACTCTTCCCACACCTTTATTTATTTATTTGTCTTTTTTAAAACTTATTTTGTCCTTGTTGTTGAGAATATACACAGCAAAATATACACCAATTAAATCACATAAAATAAAAAAACCCAATGCCGTCGAGTCAATTCCAACTAGTAGCAACCCTATAGGACAGGGTAGAACTGCCCCACAGCGTTTCCAAGGAGAGGCTGGTGGATTCGAACTGCCAGCCTTTTGGGTAGCAGTGAAGCTCTTAACCACTGTGCCACCAGGGCTCCATTCAAAGAGCATAACGGTCAAGGCAGACATTTTTTACTAGTTTAGCTAAGCTGGTGTTTGGTTTTAAGAAGACTTCAGGGGATATTTTTGCCCACACCTTTACTCTTAATGCCTTGCTTTTTAACTAAAGTGTAATTACAGTGCTCTTTAACTTATCTCATTTTGGCCTTTTTCCAATTCACTCTCCATGCCAGATTAATTTTTTGTAAACTCAAATATGATCACGACTTCTTGTTCACAAGGTAAAATCGAGGTGCCTAGGTAAGACCTTCAAGGTCTATACAATTAGGCCCCTGCATTAGACCTTTGTGGCCTGACTGGCTCACACTTTCCTGCATACACCTCTTACTCAGCACATTTTGTGCTGTGTGCAGTTGGCCCGTATGCCCTGCTATTCCCAGTTTCCATGCCATTGCTCGCCCTCAGCTGCCTGTGTCCATCCCCTCTGCAGTGTCCACTTGGTCCCCATCCCTGTGTATTTTACTATGCAGCTCAAATTTCATCTCTCCTTAGAGTGCTTCCTGGGCCCCCAGGTAGAATGAAATTTCCATGGCCTCCTTTGTGCCCCTGTATCTTAAGCTGAATTCTGCCCTAGCCCTGCATGCTTTTATTGCACCCAGTTGTGAAGAATTAAAGGAGTGTCATCGCTCTTCACAGAACCCAGGCTGATCTTGCTATATTTTCAATTTCACTGCTGTGTCTCCAGAGCACACAGATCTATTTTTGTTTGCTTGCTTGTTTCTCCTTCAAGTAGGGCAATCTTATAAGACATGTATACCAAGAGATAGAACCAGCCTAGGCAAAACTGAAATTCTATCGTAGCTGCTCTTCATCTCTGACCAACTCTGTCTTCTGCCTTTCTCCACCTTTTCCCTCTTTGTTCTTGGATTCTGTGGACTTGTCTGAGACAAAAATGTGAGTGCTGCTGCAGGAATTCTGCTTAGAGGGCAAAAGTTAATACTTGTAATAAGAATAATGTTAAATGTAAAATTGGGGGCTAGCAATAATTGCTTGGGTGAAAACCTGGCAATTTTGCGTACCATACCGATAAAAGAAGAAGAGACCCGAAGGCATAGTGAGTGTTAAGTTGGAAAGAATAGCTTAGAGACAATTAGTTTAAAGCATGGAGGACTTACTCACCTAAAGCTGTGCTGACCAGTATGATAACCACTGGCTACATGTGGCTATTTGAATTTAAATAATTCTAAATTGGATAAAATTAAAATTCCAGTTCCTTGGTTACACTAGCCCCATTGCAAACACTCAATAGCCACACGGGCTAGTGGCTACTGTATTGGGCAATGCAGCTATAGAGTTTTTCCATCACTGCAGAAAGCTCTGCTGGACAGTGCTGCCCTAGAAATATAATCTAGGAAAAGCAGCCCCTGTTTGACTTTGGCATTCTAAAGGCAAAAGTCACAAAGTTTCACTAGGAAAAGTCATTGGTTTGTCCCCTTGTCCTTGGTTTTTTGGTTCAAATCAGTTGGTTACAGTAGAGGTTGGTGCCAGCCAGTTGCTGAGCCCTGAGTCTATTTGTTGAGTATAGAGAACACAACCACCAAATTTCACCATTTGGAATGTTTTTCTGTTGACTTCCATCAAGTGTTTGAAGAAGCATTTGTTCTGGTTCCTTCTCCTGGGCTCCATCTGCTTGCTGTCTTAACCCTCCAGAGTCAGGGTTATGCAGTGGGCAAAATTCAATGTTATGGGCTCAAGGGGTAGGAAAATTTCCATTGCCAATTCCTTAGCCCACTTAGAGTGTATGCACCTTGTCCCCTTGGGTCCAGCACATGGTTAATCCTCCAGGAAAACTGGTCTGTGCTAATGATGCTAATGGAAGCTTAGTAGGGTACTTCCCAGCACCGGGCTGTGAATTCTAACTCTTGCTTTGTGATAATAGTATCTTCTTTATTTGGGAGTGCTTGGGAGGCTCAGGGGGGACTATGTGGGGGATGCCAGCCTTCTATGCTGCAAGACTGACCTAGGACAAGAATACTTCTCTACAATATGAAGTGCACACAACGAAATCTGTTCTCTGTAGAAGGCAGTGGTCACTCATCTGGAAAAACGAATGCTTGATTTAAAACTCAGGCCGTCTGTTGTCGCTTGTTGACTCTCAACACTGGATTTCATTTTCCGCGAACATCATGCTTTTCTTTGAATAGCTGTCTTAACTTCTTGGGCAAGCATCAGGGTACAGTAAATAATAAATAAGCTGGATTTGCTTAGGTCATTAGAAGGCTGGAGAGATTTGGGATTAGGCAAGTGATTGAGATGGCTTGAAAACGGAGGAAAAGTAGCATAATAAGCCAGTGAGCAGTTCTCATCATCATAAAGCTTCCTTCGTTGCATGTAATATATCTGCCATATGCCAGGCACTGTGCAAAATAATAGCCATAAGACCCTTTCACGTATGTTACGTGATGCCTTACAACAACCTTGTGATGTAGGCTTTTTTTTTTTTAATAATGCTTTTTTTATGGTTGGGGCAATTGAGGCTCAGATAGATTAAGTTGCTTGCCCAAGGGCACACAGCCAGTTGATAGTGAGGTAGGGATTCGAACCTAGGCCTGTGACTCCAAACCATTGCTCTTTTCTTCCATGCCACTCTGCCTCTCATGCTCAAGCAGGAAATTCAGCTCTCTCTGCATTTGTTTTATTGCAGGTCCTTGCTTCATGGGTCCAGAGGAAGGCGAGTGCCAGGATTACATCCTGAAATGGTACTACAACAAGGAGGAACAGGCTTGCCAGCAGTTCTGGTATGGCAGCTGTGGGGGCAACGCCAACCGATTTGACACCGAGGAAGAATGTGAGGCTCAGTGTAACCGCAAACTCCTAGGGAATTAAGCAGAGCCTCATTGCTGTTGCCCCTCCTTGATAGCTGATGGAACCGAGATTACCCCTACTGAAGCAAGGTCACATAGCTCCTAAGTGACAGTGCTCACAACCTCAGATGTTGGACTCCTACCCCCTGAATTTTTTTTTCGCCAGTGATGGCTTGGGCCAGATGACTTGTAACTTGAGAGAACTGAATTCTCATAGTCAAAGAAAGTAACTGAAATAAGTAATTTCCCGAAAATTATTTAAATGAATTAGTACTGAATGAAAAAAGCAACTTGAACTTGACCTATACCATTACTTTAAATTCTTTTTTGCACTATGTAGCTAAAGCAAAATCAATGTAAGCAGTGAGCAAAACCTCGTTTGGATGAGTTGGAAAGTCGTTTTGTATTTTGCCACTAGAAAATGGGGAAGTATCCATCAAAAGAGGGGGCCTTGAAAAGGGGGTGTCTAATGTGAAACTCCGTCCTTACTACCTGGTGTAAAAATAAAGGCATTCTTTATAAAATCATTTGGTGTGAGGCTGTGTTTGATGCCTGAGCACTGGAAACTGTGTTAATAGTTTGTGGCAGGGCAGTTGGTGGAGAGGAAACAGCAGTGGCTTTTCCATGGTACTGGTCTGTCAGGACTGACTCCTGCCCTTTGAACTTAGTGACCCAACAATTAAGGCTGACATTGTTAATGAAAGCAAGAAATGAAGGGTCGAGGGTCACCCTCGATGAAAAATTTTGCAAAGATAGTGAGGTAAATTGTGTTTTCTTGTGAGATCTTCCTCTGCCTCACTGCTCGATTTTTCAGGCCCCTGAATGTGGGCCCCATCAGGCAGAAGTGAGCACTGCCCAGAGGGGGAGCAGCTGGGAACAGAGGGTGCCTGGGGTGGGGGTGTCCAGAGGATCACAAGCAGCTGGTGGTTGTCCCTCAGGCCTCAGAGTAGGGCTTGCTCTTTGGCAAGTCCTTGGTTCAGTAATAAAAGCTGCGATTTCTAAATCTGTCTTTGCAGTCCAGTGACACTGAAAATGGATGGGAACCAGCTTTATACAAAATGTTCATGGGAACATTAACATTCTTATGACAATTCTTTTAATTGATTACAAAAGGATGACTACGTGTTCAATGTAGAAAATTTGTAAAATACAGTAACACACATGGAAGAAATAAAGATCACCTATAATCCTTTCTCCCATTTTGGTGTATTTAGGTTTTTTCCTTTGCGTGGGTATACTCCCCACCCCACCCGACCCTCCAAGGAGAGGTTGGTGGGTTTGAACTGCAGACCTTCAGCTTTTTTGGTTAGCAGCAGATTGCTTAACCACTCCACCACCAGGGCTCCTTCAGACACTGAGTTGGAATAAAATTGTCGAATAAAGCATTTTCATGGTAGGAATGAAATGCCAAATGTTTCTTCTTGCTTAGCAGAGCTGATCAGTGTGGGGGCACTCGTACGTGTCTCTTTTTTAGGCATAACTGCAGCTGCCTGGGCATAAAGTTGCCAACCTTATCTCTCCCGAGGACGGTGTGTGATTTGACTTGCGATCATCTATTTTTTGCTTATTTCTACACGGCCCTTCCCTTGTCCAGGAATTAGAAAGACAAAGAGTCAATAATAAGAGAACTGCTGGGAAGGAGACAGATAAGTGTGTTGGTTGTTCTCATCCTAGGAAGTTTATGATTCCAACTGCAGTTCCCCCCTGTGTGTGCAAGGTGGCAGTATATTCCTTCCGTGGAGTTCCTCTGGCCTCTGCTAGAGTTCACTGGAAAGACTCAGAAGGACAGAAAATCTAACCAAGGGGCAAAGAGATTGTTTTACATGATATTAATATCATTTAAAAAAACCCATTGCCATCAAGTCTATTACAACTCATAGTGACCCTATAGGACAGAGTAGAACTGCCCTACAGGGTTTCCAAAGAACGGCTGGTGGGCGGATTTGAACTTCTGACCTTTGGTTAGCAGGAATATCTCTTAACCACTGCGCATTAATTCCTACTCGCATTTACACAGTTTATAAAGCCCTTTCCCATGTTATCTCATGTAGTCTCCACCTCTCTCTCTCTCCCTCTCTAGCTCTGCTTTCCTCTGCAGTGGCTCACTCTCTGACAGACTCTTTGGCCACAGGGGAAAGAGAGCTGGAAAATGGGAATGTTCGGAATGGCCAGACTTGGAGCGTGGGCCCACCCTACAGGAGGGGTGGGGTCAGTCTTACCCAACCACGTGGATTGGGGCAGTGGAGAGGTGAGAAATTGGGAAGTAGTTATCAAAAGGGGGACATAGGTGCTGTGAAGGCAAAATCAATGTTATTTACTGCTTAGAGGCCATTTTAACCCAGTGGTTCCCAAACCTCGCTAAACCTAAAAAAAAAAAACAAACCCATTGCTGTCGAGTCGATTCTGACTCATAGTGACCCTATAGGACAGAATAGAACTGCCCCATAGATTTCCAAGGAGCAACTGGTGAATTTGAACTGCCGACCTTTCAGTTAGCAGCCGTAGCTTTTAACTACCAGGGCCTCAGAATCCCTTAAAACACAAATTCCCACTCTGCCTTCCCCTTGCCCCACTCTTGGCCCCTATCCCCCTGAGGCCCCTTCTCAGAACCCCAGTGTGCTACTCAACATAATTTAAAAACCACGGCTCACTCCAACCTGTCCCTCATTCCCTTTTTATAGATGAAGAAACAAAGGCCAATGGGCCGCAAGGCGACGGGAGGGGGCGGGGAGGACTAGGTAACTTGCCCAAGGCTAGTTAGTATCAGAGGGAGTGGAACTGGGATCAAGGTGGTCTCCTGACCCTCAGGGCAGTTCTCACTACATTATGTGGCCTTTAAATATTGTTTATTCCTGTTTCTCTGGAGCAACTGCAAGGAGATGAAATTTAAAACATTTTTAGATGGTATTTTCTGTTTAAAAATAATAACTAGCATGTTTAGTTATTTAAAGGTGACAAAGCCCTTTCATCTGTCTCCTCTCACTGGTTTCTAAGAATAACCCCACAAGGTATGTCTACACTTGCATTGTTAACATCCCCCATATTAAAAGGCCCTCTGTGATCTGGTCCTTCTTACCTTCTCCTCTCCACTTCTCTCTCCCCTCTCCTTCTTTCCCCAGAACTAAACAGTTCAATGCAATTTCTTAAACAGATCATGATGTTTCCTCTAGAGCTTTTTCTATGTTAGTCCCTACCCCAGGTCAGACTCTCCAGGAAGCAGAGTCTGAGGTGGCGTTTACTGGGCAGGGTGTTTACAAGAAATGCTATTGGGATTGATTTACAAGAAATGCTGAAGGGAGGGGAGGAAAGCAGGACTGGACTGAAAGAGAAGTGGAACTGTGACATAGGCCTGGTGACAACTTCGGCCAGCCCTGTAGGGAGATCTGGGGCTAAAATGGTTTCTCAGAGCCACCCCACTGTGGGCTGAAATGGCAGACTTTACCCCTCTGCCTCCATCAGTCATTGGGTGTAGGCTGCCCTGGGAAGGCTATGTGCTTAGCTGAGGCAGTTCTGCAGCTGGAGAGGCCAGCTGGGAGATGACAGCTGACACCACTCCCAGCAGCTGCAGTGAGGAGTCTTTCCTTGAAGGGGGATCTGGGTGGACTGTCCTTGTGCATTCTGTTATAAAATATCCCTCCCTTCTTGAAACCAACAGGGTGCACTCAAAGGTACTAATGCTACATACAAGGCCTCAGAGATCTGGTCTTTTCATCCATCTCCTGCCTCACCGATGGTGGCTGTTGTTTTGTCTTTCCAACTTTTCACTCAAGCAATGTTAAATAAATCACCTGTGTATTCTCCAGTTATTGTAGAGTTGATTCTGACTCACGGTGACCCCGTGAGGAACTTATAAAAAAAAAAAAAAATTTTTTTTTTTTTTTAGTTCTCCCAAAATGCTATATTCCATGCATTCATGCCACTGCCCTTGGCAATTCTTCTGTAGGAAATACACTTAATTCCACTATTCAAAATAATATTTAATAAGCACTTACTTTTTTTATATGCCAGATCCATTGCCTGAGTCAAAATCCAGCTCAGTGGTCACGGACTCCGTAAAAACTTCCCTGATTATCCCCTTTCAAGAAAGAATGAATCATTGCCTCTTATAGGCTGTTTGGTACACACTTCTCTTTTTGTCCTTTTCATACCGTGTTCACACCATTTGTCCATTAGTCTCCTTATTAGACACTGAATTTTTCATTCAGAATCCTCTGCCTAGCACAGAGCCCAATATATTTCCTTTCAGTTTGGATTTTTTTTCACTCTTTACATTTTCTTTTAATTTCTTTTCAGAGACTGTTCAAAATGTCCTTCCACCCAACCCCCACCACCTCCAGCTATGCTTGGCTCTTGCTTTCCTTCCACATCTTTTGCTCTAGGATAACTTTTATTTTGTAGATGTCCTGCTTTTATTTCGAAAAACAGCTGGTAAAAGTTTCATGTGTTTTTAACTCTTCCCTTGGCTCTGTTATCTCATTAATTATCACCATACACTGCTTTTGGGATATTAATTTTCTGCTGAAGGAATTAAGACATAGAAAAGTCAAGTGACACCAAATCTCATGCCATGAATCAGTTGGTAGCCTAAAATTAGAATTAAAATGTGCTTTGAACCAACTTGGCATCTGCTTGGTTCACCCTGAAAAGTTTAAGAGTTTTAATCATTATGTGAATTGCTTGCTTTGTAGTTTTAAACATAGAGTGGATTTCATTGACTCTAGAAAATTGGAGAGTTTAGGATAACGGGCTTAGAACTTGGTTCCAGTCATGTATCAAAAATCTAAGTATTTTTTCCAAGCTTTTCTCAGTATAGATCACTTTGACTGGGTACTTCCCCAGGGCTTCTCTTTTGTTCAATTTCACTGTTTCGTGATCTCATGGTGGATAATTCTTTTAATTTATGAATAATCTCAGAAGTATATTTTTCATACAGCTGGGGGTTCACTGCTGGGATGATGGTGTCACAGGAAATAACGAGACTGGGGCACTGGAATTCAGCACCTTGTTTCCTCCCCGACTTTCCCTGTGACCTGAGGCAAGTCACTCTACTTTTCAGGGCCTTTGTGTCCCTACAGATGAAATTAGAGAGTTTTAGTTCTAAGTTTCTATGAATCTTGGGGAAGTGCCACTGGATTGAGGCACTGCCACCTCCTGATAGCCTGCCAGAATCGTAGGTTCATATCATGTGAAGAGGGAATCGAATTTGACAGTATTAGCCAATATACTGCCACAGGAGAAGAGCAGGGGAAAGAATTGTGTCTTATCCAACTTTGAATTCTCTGAAGCTCCTGGCACCATATCTATGGAGAGTCGAGCTTGGTAAATTGGATTATATCTGTAAAACTTAAGTTAGAATGTAAGAAGGAGGAGCAGGGTTTGTGAGTACATGCTCCTTCTCAGGTGAAATACTGTAATTCAAATAATAAGCACACATTCCTTAAGAAGCTCCTCAGGACTTATACTCCTAGAGGGAATTCCAGCCAAAGGCAGAAGAGAAATTAGATGAAGGGGAGGGGCAGGGGAGTGGAGGACGCAAGCACTTCAGGGCCTCATGAAATTTTCCCTTTGATTCGGGCTGTTCTTTTCTCAAAGTGGATGCCAGAATGCACTGCCCAGACTTCCTCCAGGAATAAAAGGCTGATTACCTCCAACTCTGGGAGTGCTGCTGGCAGACAGCCTCTGCAGCCAGACCCCTTCTGGCCTTAGCTGAAGAGAGTCATCTTGTCCAAGGTCATGTCCATTCCCCAAGGTAGCCCAAATCCAACTTGATCAAGGCAGAGGTATAAAGACCCAGCCTTCTTGCCTAACGTGGGCAGTTTTAGAGGGTAATCCTATTTTCAGAACTTCCCTCATGGTCAGTAGAGGCTTCCATTGAGACTACACTGTTATTTCAGCTTCTACCTCTGCTCAGTCCTGCTTCCTTTCCTTCCCTTCCACAGTTGTTGATTCAGAGAATGCTCCCCAATATACTTCTTGAACACTAATCTTTACCTCAGAGCCTGATTCCTGCAAAACCCGACGTGGAACAGCCTATCTCTGAGACCATCAGAACTGTAGGACCTGACTTATGTCCCTTAATTTGTACAGTCCTGGGAAGTAGACTATAGTCTCCTTTCTCCATATGCTCCAGGCCTTCCTCAGCCAGAGGATGAGCAAGAGGTGGCCCAAGTGTTTTTAGTGTTTACTAGGGGAATGGCAGAGAGGCTTCCTTTTTATATACTAGCAGGCAATGCTCCTTCATTAAAACCTGGTTCTGTTTCTTGGAAATGGCTCCCCATTGTTCTCCACAGCTTGTGGCTCAGCACTCTGAGGTGGCTTCCTTTTTCTATCACACTCCTTGGCTACTTCTAAAGAAAAGACTTGTTTTGGCATCTGAGTAGCTTTCTTGGCTAGCTTCATACCCCTAGAAATATGGGGACCCAGAGGCATTTTCGAAATTTGAGTGATCATCACCATTTTTGGTCCAAGTTGGTGCTATGTTAGCATAGACAAGTCTATTAAAGCCACTGTGAGTGTCCTGTGAATCTGACTTGAGTCTATTCCGCAAAAGCCATATCAAAATTGTTTTCAAAAGACCTATACAAAGAAAACTACAAAACGCTTTTGCGAAAAAACCAAAAGAAAACCCATTGCCATTGAGTCGATTCTGACTCATAGCAAACCTATAGGACAGAGTAGAACTGCCCCATAGGGTTTTCAAGGAGCACCTGGTGGATTCGAGCTGCCGACCTTCTGGTGGGCAGCCATAGCTCTTAACCAATATGCAACCAGGGTTGAAACCAAAAGAGACCTACCCACCCATAATCCTACATAAATGGAAAAACATATCATGCTCATGGATAGGAAAACTCAACATTGTGAAAACGTCAGTCCTACCCAAAGTGATCTACAGATAGAACACAATTCCGATCCAAATACCAACAGCATTCTTTATGCAGATGGAAAAACTAATCACCAACTTTATACAGAAAGGAAAGAGGCCCTGGATAAGCAAAGCATTACTGAAGAAAAAGAACAGCCTTACACTACCTGATCTCAGAACTTACTATACAGCCATGGTAGTCAAAACAACCTGGTAATGGTACAATGACAGACATATAGACCAATGGAACAGAATCAAGAACCCAGATGTAAATCCACCCACCTATAGACAGTTGATCTTTGGCCCAAAGTCCATGAAATGGGGAAAAGACAGTCTCTTTAATAAATGGTGCTGGCAAAACTGTATATCCATTTGTCAAAAATGAAACAGGACCCATACCTCACACCATACACAAAAACTAACTCGAAATGGTTCAAAGACTTAATATAAAACCTAAAATGACAAAGATCGTGGAAGAAAAGTTAGGGACAACACTAGGGCCCTAATACATGGCATAAACTTAATACAAACCATAGTTAACAATGCACAAACATCAGAAGATAAACTAGTTAACTGGGAGCTCCTGAAAATCAAACATTTATGATCATCAAAAGACTTCATCAAAAGAGTAAAAATGAACCTACAGACCAGGAAAAAATTTTGGCTATGTCATATTCAACAACGGTCTAATCTGTAAAATCTATAGATTACTCCAACACCTCAATAACAAAAAGAGAAGCCAATTAAAAAAAGGGCAAACAACTCTTCTGACAGGGATTGGACTGGACTATGGGGTAGAAAATGATACTGGTGAGGAGTGAGCTTCTTGGATCAAGTAGACGCATGAGACTATGTGGGAAGCTCCTGTCTGGATGGGAGATGAAAGGGCAGAGGGGGTCAGAAGCTGGCCAAATGGACACAAAAATAGAGAGAGGAAAGAAGCAGTGTGCTGTCTCATTAGGGGGAGAGCAACTAGAAGTATATAGCAA
Organism: Elephas maximus indicus; assembly: GCF_024166365.1. Classification (NCBI taxonomy): domain Eukaryota; kingdom Metazoa; phylum Chordata; class Mammalia; order Proboscidea; family Elephantidae; genus Elephas; species Elephas maximus. The sequence continues at coordinate 35,717,941 of NC_064845.1, read as the reverse complement.
GGTGTATATAAATTTTTGGATGAAAGATTGACTTGATTTGTAAACTTTCATTTAAAGCACAATAAAAATTAAAAAAAAAAAATGGGCAAAGGATTAGTCCAAAGAATTAATGGACTGCAACTACCATGACCTCCACCAAACTGAGTCCAGTACAACAAGATGGTGCCTGGCTACCACCACTGACTGCTCTGACAGGAATCACAATAGAGGGTCCCCAACAGAGCTGGATAAAAAATGTAGAACAAAATTCTAACTCACCAAAAAAAAAAAAAAAAAGCCAGGCTTACTGCCTGACAGACTGGAGAAACCCCAGGAGTATGACCCCCGAACACCTTTTTAACTCAGTAATGAAGTCACTCCTGAGGTTCACCCTTGAGCCAAAGTTTGACAGGCCCATAAAACAAAATGAGACTAACGGGGCACACCAGCCCAGGGGCAAGGACTAGAAGGCAGGAGGGGACAGGAAAGCTGATAATAGGGAACTCAAGTTCAAGAAGCAAGAGCGTTGACATGCCATGGGTTCTTAACCAATGTCATAAAACATTATGAATACTGTTTAACAAGAAGCTAGTTTGTTCTGTAAACCTTCATCTAAAGTACAATAAAAAAAAAATGATGAAATGGCAAAGAAAAAAAAAAAGGGCAAAGGACATGAACAGACACTTCACCAAAGAAGACATTCAGGCAGCTAACAGACACATGAGGAAATGCTCCAGAGAATTACCCATTAGGGAAATGTAAAACTACAATGAGATACCATCTCACCCTCCTATTACAGGCACTAAAAACAGAAAATAACAAATGTTGGCGAGGCTGCAGGGAGATTGGAACTCTTATGCACTGCTGGTGGTGATGCAAAATAGTGCAACCAGTATGGAAAATGATATGTTGTTGTTGTTAGGTGTCATTGAGTCAGGTCCATCTCACCATCCTTGCTTCTAATGAGCATTCTAGCTGTACTTATTCCAAGACAGATTTGTTTGTTCTTTCGGCAGTTCATGGTATATTAAACATTTTTCGCCAAAGCCGTAATTCAAAGGCATCAATTCTTCTTCAGTCTTCCTTATTCATGGCCCAGCTTCCACATGCATATTAGGTGATTGAAAACACTGTAGCCTGGGTCAGGCACACCTGAGTTTTAAAGTGACATCTTTGCTTTTGAACACTTTAAGGAGTTGTTTTGCAGCAGATTTGCCCAATGCAATGTGTCTTTTGATTTCTTGACTGCTGCTTTCGTGGGCGTTGCTTGTGGGTCCAAGTAAAATGAAATGTTTGACAACTTCAATCTTTTCTCCATTTATCATGATGTTGTTTATTGGTCCAGTTGTGAGGATTTTTGTTTTCTGTATGCTGAGGTGTAATCCATTCTGAAGGCTGTAGCCTTTGATCTTCCTCAGTAAGTGCTTCAAGTCCTCTTCACTTTCAGCAAGCAAGGTTGTGCCATCTGCATAACACAGGTTGTTAATGAGTCTTCCTCCAATTCTGATGCCCCAGTCTTAATATAGTCCAGCTTCTCAGATTATCTGCTCAGCATACAGGTTGAACAAGTGTCATGAAAGGATACAACCCTGAAGCACACATTTTATGACTTTAAATGATGCAGTATCCACTTGTTCTGTTCAAACAACTGCCGCTTGATCTATGCACACGTTCCTCATGACCAAAATTGAGTGTTCTGAAGTTCCCATTCTTTACAATGTTATCCATAATTTGTTAGGATTCAAGTAGTCAAATGCTTTGCATAGTCAATAAACACAGGTAAATATCTTTCTGGTATTCTCTGCTTTCAGCCATGATCCATCTGACACCAGCAATGATACCCCTGGCTCCACGTCCTCTTCTGAATCTGGCTTGAATTTCTGGAAGTTCCCTGTTGATGTACTTCTGCAACCGTTTTTGAATGATCTTCAGTAAAATTCTACCTGCTTGTGATATTAATGATACTGTTCCATATGGTGCCTCCTTAAAAAGCTAGAAATAGAAATACTGCATGATCCATCAATCCCACCCCTAGGTATATATCCTAGGGAAATAAGAGCCATCACATGAATAGACATATACACACCCATGTTCATTGCAGCATTATTCACAAGAGCAAAAAAATAGAAATAACCTAAGTGCCCATCAACAGATGAATGAATAAACAAATTATGGTACATACATACAACGGAATAATATGCAACCAAAAAGAACAATGATGAATCCACAAAAATCTGGATGGCATTATGCTGAATGAAATAAGTCAGTCACAAAAAGACCAAAATTGTATGAGACTACTATTATAAAAACTCAAGAAAAGGTTTACATGCAGAAAACAAAAAACAATCTTTGATGGTTACTAGGGTGGGGAGGGAAGAGGAGGGGAAATTACTAACTAGATAGCAGACATGTGTTAACTTTGGTGAAAGGAAAGGCACCACACAATATAGGAGAAGTCAGCACAACTTGACCAAGGCAAAGCCACAGGAGCTTCTTAGACACATCTAAACATCTTGAAGGACGGAAATTACTCAGGCTGAGGGCTGAGGACCATGGTTTCAGGGGACATCTAGTTCAATTGGCATGACATATCTCATAAAGAAAGTGTTCTACATCCTATTTTGGTGAGTAGCATCTGGGGTCTTAAAAGCTTTCGAGCAGCCATCTAAAGTACATCTATTGGTCCTATCGTGTTCAGAGCAAAGGAGAATGAAGAAAACCAAAGACGCAAGGAAAATATCAGTCTAAAGGGCTAGTGGACCACACGAACCACAGCCTTCACCAGCCTGAGCCCAGAAGAACTAGATGGTGCCTGGCTACCACCACGAACTGCTCTGACAGGGACCACAATAGAGGGTTCTGGACAGAGTGGGAGAAAAACGTAGACTAAAACTCAAATTTATATTAAAAAAAGACCAGACTTCCTGGTCTGACAGAGACTGGATGGGCCCCCTGAAACTATGGCACCCAGACACCCTTCTAACTCAGAACGGAAGCCACTCCTGAAATCTATCTTTCAGCCAAAGATTAGATAGATCTAGAAAACAAACAATAACACATGTGAGGAATATGCCTCTCAGTTCAGCCAAGCATAGGGGACCTAACAGGCAACATCTGCCCAGAAGCAAAGACGAGAAGGCAGGAACGGACAGGAAACCTGGATGAATGGATGCGGGAAACCCGAGGTATAAAGAGAAAGGGGGAGAGTGCTGACAAATTGCGGGGATTGCAGCCAATGTCACAAAACAACTTGTGCATAAATTTTTGAATGAGAAACTAATTTGCGCTGTAAACTTTCACCTAAAGCACAATAAAAAATAATAATAAAACAGAAAAAATTGTTTTGAAGATTTTCCTTTCTTTTTCATCTTACGGTTAATTTGGCCATGTCAGACTACTGTTGGGTGATGGCTTTTAGATTTTCAGAACCCCTTTTCCTAGTTGAGCGACTCTGATAGGTTTTGCTTTGATTCTTAACACAGGGTCTTAACGGCTGTATCCTTGATTTGACCTTTTTCTCTAGGGCTCATTTCATGTTGAGAATCGTTTCTGGCTAAGGGGACTGGAGATGAGATAAAAATTTCTTGCCCTCCACATCACCTCTTAAATCTGCACGCATACAAGGTAGTTCTTTCTGCAGCTCATCTCTTATCATAGGCAATTAAAAGAAGCTGACCAACAATTTCCTCTTTCTACCTAGAAATCATCTTGCCAAGGTTCACAAGTTCATTAGGTACATTTTCTATATTCCATGTTTCCCAGGTAACAGTTCTGCCAACGTGGGTTGCCATTTTTCCAGTCTGCTACAGCAGCTTCACCGTTTTCTCAGCCTCTGTTGCTACCCTGCTAATTTTTCAGACTGTCCAGCCCTAAGTTCCAACACTGTGCCATACATTTTAGCCTGGTGTTAAATTAGTACCCCACTTTTGCCTATTAATTGTTATATCAGTTAACTTTTATCAAATAGTAAATCACCCCCATACTTAGTGATTTCAATCAACAGCCATTTATCTAGCTCATTCTGTGGATCAGAAATTTGGCTTGGGCTCAACTGGGTGCCCTTTTGTTCTCAGGTGGGCTCACTCATGAGTCCACAGTCAGCTGGCCAGGGGTCACTCCCTAATGATAAAAAACTTAAAATTATACATTTCTATGCATCTAATATGCCAGAAATTCAAGCTGGATTCAGAAGAGGGCATGGAATGAGGGATATCATTGCTGATGTCAAATGGATCATGGCTGAAAGCAGAGAATACCAGAAAGATGTTTACCTGCGTTTTATTGACTATACAGAGGCATTTGACTGTGGATCCTAACAAATTATGGCTAACATTTCAAAGAATGGGAATTCCACAATACTGAATTTTGGTCATGAGGAACCTGTGCATAGATCAAGTGGCAGTTGTTCAAACAGAACAAGTGGATACTGCATCGTTTAAAGTCATAAAATGTGTGCTTCAGGGTTGTATCCTTTCATGATACTTATTCAATCTGCATGCTGAGCAAATAGTCTGAGAACCTAGACTATATGAAAAAGAACAGGGTATCAGGATTGGAGGAAGACTCATTACCAATCTGCATTAAGCAGATGACACAAACTTACTTGCTGAAAGTGAAGAGGACTTGAAGATCAAAACCTCAACATACACAGAAAACAAAAATCCTCACAACTGGACCAATAAACAACGTCATGATAAATGGAGAAAAGATTGAAGTTGTCAAGGATTTCATTTTACCCGGATCCACAACCAATGCCCATGAAAACAGCAGGCAAGAAATCAAATGACACATTGCATTGGGCAAATCCGCTGCAAAACAACTCTTTAAAGTGTTCAAAAGCAAAGATGTCACTTTAAAGACTGAGGTGCGCCTGACCCAAGCCATGGTATTTTCAATCACCTCATATGCATGTGAAAGCTGGACAATGGATAAGGATGGCTGAAGAAAGATTGATGCCTTTGAATTATGGTGTTTGCAAAGAATACAAAGGGCCGGAAGAACTAACAAATCTGTCTTGGAAGAAGTACAGCCAGAATGCTCATTAGAAGCAAGGTTGGCAAGACTGTCTCGCATACCTTGGACATATTATCAGGAGGGACCAGTGCCTGGAGAAGGACATCGTGCTTGGGAGAGGGTCATCGAAAAAGAGGAAGACCCTCAATGAGATGGATTGACACAGTGGCTGCAACAGTGGGCTCAAGTATAACAACGATTGTGAGGATGGCGCAGGATCAGGCAGTGTTTCATTCTGCTGTACATAGGGTCACTATGAGTCGGAACTGACTCGATGGCACCTGGCAGCAGCAACAAACATCCAACAAACCCCCCAGAAACCAAACCTATTGCCATTGAGTTGATTCTGACTCATAGTGACCCTGTAGGACAGGGTAGAACTGCCCCATAAGGTTTCCAAGGAGCAGCTGGTGGATTTGAACTGCCAACCTTTTGGTTAGCAGCCATATCTCTTAACCACTGCACCACCAGGACTAATAATATTACCTTAAAATATGTAAAACTCCCATGCAATTAGGTTAGAGAAAACATTTAAAAGCAGAGGAATTGGCAAGGAAGAGTAATATAATCTCTATTTGTACATGATATAAATATATACCCAGAAAAATTGAAAATTCTAAGAGAAATGCAGTGTCCCAGATGGAGACTGCTCTATCAGACTGGATCCTGGATGGCCATGATAGACATGAAATGTGATTGAGAAATAACCCTTTGTTGTTGTAAACCACCGAGGTTTCAGGGTGGTTACCGCAGCATCGCCAAGCCCATCCCCACTGATGTAGATACAGCAACGGGAACTCTCAAACGTTGCTGTTGGGAGTAAAAATTAGAAATGATTTTGGTATTTTCAAGTAAAATTAAAAATACAAATACCTGAAACAGTAATCCCACGCCTAAGCATATGCCCTGGAGAAACTCATGTACATAACCAGGATACAAATTCATTCATGAAAAATGTTCATAACGGTTTTTAAAATCTCCATGCTGTGTACAACCCACATGCTCATTACTAGTGAAATGGGTGAATATGTTGTGGTACAGGAAAGCAATGTGCAACAATGAAAAAGAATGAACTAAACTGAATTAAGATTCAGCTACATGGCTGAATCTTAAGAATATTTTTGAGTAAAGAGCAAGATAGAATACGCATACAGTAGGATTCCATTTATCTAAGCTTGAGAAACAGGTAAAAATAAATCACATTGCTACCTACCACTTGTCACAGATTGAATTACCTCCCCGAAAAAGATATGTTGAAGTCCTAACCCCTGTACTGGTGAATGTGATCTTGTTTGGGGGTAATAGAGCTTTTCTTTGCAGATGTTATCAGTTAAGTTAATGAAGTCATACCTGAGTAGGTTGGGTCCTAATCTCAATCCTTTCCTATAACAGAGAAGGACCGATATGGAAACAGATTTCCACGTAAAAAGGAAAGACAGACACTATGTAAGGATCTGTCTACAGGCAAAGGAACATCAAAGGTTGGCAGCAGCCACCAGAAACTAAGAGACCCAAATCCACTACTGTCAAGTTGGTTCCAGCTCATAGCGATCCCATAGGGTTTCCAAGGCAATGAATTCTTATGGAAGCAGACTGCCACATCTTTCTCCCTCAGAGCCACTGGTGGTTTCGAACCATCAACCTTTCTGTTAGCAGTCAGGAGAGAAGTATGGAAAAGTTTTTCTCTCAAAGCCCTCAGAAGGAATTGACATGGCCGAGATGCTAATTTGGACATCTAGCCTCCAAAATTGTGAGAACATAAATTTCTGTTCTTTAAAGCCATCCACTCTGTGGTGTTTTGTTATGGCAAACCTAGGAAACTAAGACAACACTTATTTGATAAAACTAGGGGGAAAAAAACAAAGGAGGGCTTACCACTGAGGTCAGGATAATAATGTGGTAGAAGCTGTGATGTATTGCCGGCATCCTCCTTTAGGCAGGGGAGGGTTATCCAGTAAGCAAGGTAAGCACAGGCTTACTCGTGCTTACCTATTAATCTGTAGTGAACAATTTCACATCTGCCACTGTCAGGGATTGTAAAAATCTGAAAAAAGACTTTGATTCTGTAGGAAGGTGCTGTGGGGCTGAGAGAGAGACAGATGCCAGCGTATCTAGATGCAGAATCTTTGATGTAGTGAAAAAATGTGGAACTGTTCACTACAGATGACCTGGTAAGCAAGGTAAGCACGGTCAACTTAGTGGCTGAGGTCTTCACGGGGATGGAAGCACAGCTCAACTTCTCTCTCTGCCTAATCCTGCTTTGTTCCCTTCCCTTCCCCAAGTGTTGTTCTCAAGAGCATCTTTTTTTTGTGTGTGTGTGTGTGCTAGTCTCTGTTTCAGAAACTGCTTCCTGGGGAACCTAATCCGTAACCCTTTTGGGAGGAGGTGCCTGAGACTGGGAAGGGAAACATAGGGGATTTCTAGGGTGCCGATAACATTTTATTTTTCTTTCTGAGTTGTGTTTTCTTTGTAATTATTCATTAAAGTTTATGTTTTAGGAAATTGGCTTACATTTTACGTATCATGCTAATCCAGAAATTAGTCAGAAATGCAAATTTATTATATGTGAGCTGATGTTATCTTCGCATGATCCTTGGCCAAACTAACCTCCTTCTTTGGAAGTGGCAGCAGCAGGGACTCATCATTAAACCCCTATGAGTGGATACTTTTAAAGACATAATTTTGCAATCATCAGAACACAGAAATTTTATCAAAATTCCTTCTGTTTGGGGGAAAAAAAAAGCTGATTCCTGGTTTTGTTCTCTTAATCACATTCCTCTGGGGAAACTAAAAAGTGGTATCAGAATATTTTGGCCTCATTTTATCTCACTGTCCTTTAGAACTGACTTGGTTTTGACTCTTACAACTGTACAGGGGTTTAAACAATTTAAAATAATAGATATAAGAAGTAATAAGATTATCTATACATTCATTCAATAAATATTTACTGAGAACTTCCATGTGCCAAGAACTCTTCTAGTAGCTTGGGATATGCCAATGGAAAGTAAGAAGAGAATTCCCTGCCCTTGTGGAGCGTTCTGCTCACTAGTAACATAGTACATAAATAAATATTACCTGGTATATTAGAAGATGAAAGTGCTATGGAATAAAAACAAAAGTATAGCAGGGTAAGGGCATCTGGAGTGTTGGGGGGACAGTGGGAGATTTGGGCAATTGCAGTGTTAAAACAGCAGCCAGGGTCTGCCTTAATGACAAGATGATATTTGAGCAAAGACCTGGAGGCAAGAGAGATGGCCATGTAGCTATACGGGGCAAGGTCATTCTGGAAGAGGCAACAGCTAGTGCAAAGGCAGTAAGGTGGAAATGGTGTGTCTGAGGAATAACAACCATGATGTCAGTATGTAAGAAGTGTGGTAAGAAGGTGAGTAGAAGACGAGATCAGAGAGGAAATGGAAAGGGGGGATTCATACTGAAAATAATCTTATGGGGGTTGTCGTTGTTGTTGTTAGGTACTGTCAAGTCAGTTCAGATTCATAACCACCGTATGTACAACAGAAGAAACATTGCCCAGTCCTCAGCCATGCTCACAATTGTTGCAATGTTTGAGCCCATTGTTGCAGCCACTGTGTCAATCCATCTCCTTGAGGGTCTTCCTCTTTTTCATTGACCCTCTACCAAGCATGACATCCTTCTCCAGGGACTGGTTCCTCCTGATAACAAGTCCAAAGTACCTCAGACAAAGTCTCACCATCCTTACTTCTAAGGAGCATTCTGGCTGTACTTCCTCCAAGATGGATTTGTTTGTTCTTCTGGAAGTCCATGGTATATTCAATAGTCTTCATCAACGCTATCATTCAAAGGCATCAGTTCTTCTTCAGTCTTCCTTAATCATTGCCCAGCTTTCGCATGCATATGAGGGGATTAAAAATACCATGGCTTGGGTCAGGTGCACCTTAGTCCTTAAAATGACACCTTTGCTTTTTAATACTTAAAAAAAAAAAATTATTTTTCCAAATATTTTTAAATTATTTTAATACTTTAGAGGGGTCTTTTTCAGCAGATGTGCCCGATGCAATACATTTGATTTCTTAACTGCTGTTTCCATGGGTGTTGATTGTGGGTTCAAGTAAAATGAAACCCTTGACAACTTCAATCTGTTCTCCGTTTATCATGATGTGGCTTATTGGTCCAGTCGTGGGAGTTTTTGTTTTCTGTATATTGAGGTGGAATGCATACTGAAGGCTGTAGTCTTTGGTCTTCAACCATAAGTGCTTCACGTCCTCTTCATTTTCAGCAAGCAAGGTTGGGTTATCTACATAATGCAGGTTGTTAATGAGTCTTCCTCGAATCCTGATGCTTTGTTCTTTTTCATAGAGTTCAGCTTCTCGGATTATTTGCTCAACATAGAGATTGAGCGAGTATGGTGACAGGATTCAAACCTGACACACACTTTTCCTGGCTTTAAACCACTCAGTATCCCCTCATTCTGTTTGAATGACTATCTTTTGGTCTATGTACAGGTTCCCCTTCAGCACAATTAATTGTTCTGGAATTTTCATTCTTCACAATGTTATCCATAATTCGTTATGATCCACACAGTCAAAAACCTTTGCATAGTGAATAAAATACAGGTGAATATCTTTCTGGTATTCTCTGCTTTCAGCCAGGATCCATTTGACATCAGCAACGATAACCCTCATTCCACAACGTTTTCTGAATCTGGTTTGAACTTCTGGAAGTTCCCTGTCAATGTACTGCTACAATCAGTTATCAGTTATCCATTGCTATGTAATAAAATATCCCAAACTTAATGGCTTAAATCATTGACACCATTATTTTGCTCAATAATTTGCAATTTGTGCAGGGCTCAGTGGGGTCAATTCATCTCTAGTCCACTTGGTATGAGCTGGTGTGTAGCTTGAATCCTGAGGCTGGAGTCATTTTTAAGGTTTCCTCACATGATGTTGTCTGGGACCACAACTTTGGCTATGGCAAGATTACCTATACCTAGATACATGTGGTCTGAGCTTCCTCACAATATGGCGGCTCAGTTTCAAGGGTGAGTATCTCAAAAGGTAGAAATCCAGCTGGCAGCTATATCATCTTTTATGACCCACCTTTAGAAGTCAGGCATCATCAGTTTCATCCCATTCTAGTCATGGAAAGTGAGTCTCTAGGCAGAGTCTACCTTTTGGTAGGAGGAGTAATCTAAAATGTGCAGATTCTTTTTAAAACTACTAGAGTTTGTAAGGTATTTTGGATTTTACTCTGAGTGAAATAGTGATCCATTGTAGGATTTAGAGAAAGGAGTGACCTGGTATATGTATTTAAAGTATTACTCTGTTACAGTGTTGTGACTAGAGTATGGGAGTGCAAGGGTAGGAGTGGGAGATGAGTTAAGAGGCAAGAGATGATGGCTTGGACAATAAGGATGGTAGCAGTGGAATGGTAAAAAGTGGTCAGATTCTGGGTATATTTTGAAGATGGAGCCAAGAGGATTTACTGACAGATTGCATATTGGATATGAAAAAAAGACAAAAGACAAGGATAGCTCCAAGATTTTTAGTTTGATCGACTGAAAGGATGGAGATATGATCAACTGAAGTACAGGCGGCTGTGAGTGGAGCAGGTCTGGGGGATTGTTGAAGGCCAGGAGATAAGCTTTGGAAATATTGAGTTTGAAATGTCTATTGGACATCTAACTGGAGACTTTGAGTGGCAGTTGGGTATATGAATCTGGAATTTAGTGAAAGATTCTAGGCAATGAATATACATTTCAAGTCATTAGAATTATATTGATACATCTTTATTTAGGTGGGAGGAATAACAGCATGTTTTCATTCTTCTGTTGATGGACAGTTAGACTATTTCTGTTTGTTGTTATTGTTATAATATGCAGTGTTGTTATGAGCACACTAGTGTATGTATCATGTACACATGCACATGAGTACTCTAGCGTATATACCCAGGAGTGGAATTGCTGGGTATGCCCATCTTCAACTTTGTTAGATTTTGTTAAATTGTTTCCAAAATGGTTGGAACATATTGTTCCCAAAGTTCTGGAGAGTTCCCAAAAGTATACAGTCTTAAGATTACCTGGTCAGATTCTACCAAAATTTACTTAGTACCTATAATACTCTAAGGATGTGAGCATAAGGCAATGTATATAAAGCTGTTGACATGATGCCTGGCCTTGAGTTAAGGCTCAAGAAATAGGAGCTGTTATTATTAAAACTCATTTTATAGTTGAAGGCTGTGAGGGTTAAGGTTGTGTGCCAACTTGGCTCGTCCATGATTCTAAGTGGTTTGGGAGTTATGATGTGGTTTGGCAGCTGTGTAATGATGTTATCACCTCCATAATGACATCTGATATAATGTAATCACTTCCATGATGAAATCTGTTATGAGAAGACAATCAGTTGAAAGGGATCCTTGGGAGTGTGGTCTGTATCCAATACAGGTGGACTTTCTGGCCAAGCTCACTGGCTTTTGCTCACTCTGGATCCTGCAACTGGCTCCTGGTCATCTGATCTCCATTTCTTAGGACTCGAGCTAGAAGCTTACCTGCCGATTTTGAGATTCGTCAGTCTCTACAGCCTGTGAGCCAGAGGCCTGCTGTTCAACCTGCCGATCTTACGTTTACCAGCCCCTGAAGCTATGTGAGTCAAGAGAGGTCTCCAGCCTGACCCACAGACTTGGGACTTTGCAGCCTCTACAGCTGTGTGAGCCATTTCCTTGAAATAAATCTCTCTTTCTGTAGATAGATAGATAGATTAGATAGACAAATAGACAGACAGACAGATAGATAGATAGGTAGGTGCTTCTCTGTGCAGGAATCCCAGGTCCAAATGCCATGCTCTGCTCCTGATGCTGCTTTCTTGGTGGTATGAGGTTCCCACGTTTCTCTGCTCACTTCTCTCTTTTATATCTCAAAAAAGATTGGCTTAAGACACTATCTGATCTTGTAGATCTCATCAATATAACTGCCACTAATCCATCTCATTAACATCGTAATGATAGGATTTACAACACACAGGGAAATCGCATCAGATGACAAAATGGTACACAATCATACAATATGAGAAATCAAGACCTAGCCAAATTGAAATGTATTTGTGGGAGACACAATGCAATCCATGACAGACACCAAGGTAGTTCTATTTTCAAATTATAGCTAGATTCTGTCCATCTCCCTCCATTTTCACTACTACCACCCTGGTCCAAGTCACCATCACCTCTTACCTGGTTCACTGCAACAGACTCTAGGCTGCTTTGTCTGCTTCCATTTTTACTCCTTTCCATTTAGTTATTACAAAGTAGCCACGGTATTCTTAAATGTAAATGAAATCATGTCATTTCCATGTACTTGGTAAAACTGGATTTTATCCAGAACACCTACATGATACTGGACAAATACATTTTGTACTATTTCCCCTAATGCCTTTGTTTACAAAATTGTTTATTTAGTTCGGTTGTATTGGGATGAATAGTATTTACAGATTTATCAAAGTTTAGCTACAGTCAGCATTAATTTGACAGCTCATACTTAACTATACACAATTGGCATTAGATAGTTACCTTGCTGATGCATTTAACCTTAGATAAACAAGCACCATGAGCTTAGCTATTGCAGAGATATGTCTTCCCCAACAAAACTTGAGACTGTTCCCCAGCTCTTTGAAAATGGCATCTACCTTTAGTTTTCTCAAGAACCACACATATATTTCTTTCAGCACTTTTACGCTGTATATATTAAAGCATAAAATTTATCACACAGGCAAATCATAAAGAAAATAATCAACTATGTAAACACAAAAGTCTTGCCTCTGTCTTGATCATCATGGAAAAGTATCAGATGTGAAAAAAAGATCTTAATCTTTTTTAATCTGAATATTTGCTGAGCGGTTGCTCAATATTATGTTTTCAGGGGAAAAAGAAAAAAACAGCTGGGAAAAGCTGAAAATAAAGCCAAAAAGTCTGGTGTATGTCCTTCTAACCATCACAGACTCTAGGGTATAGGTGGTCAGTATGGGACTTAAGTGAAGGACATGGTACAAAGGGCACATCTTATTCATCTATCATCCCTCAAATTGATGGTTTTGGCTTTTTTTTAGTTTTAGATGGCACAGTCAAATTGGGCAATTTAGAGAGAGTTTAATAATAGAACAGTTGACAAAGGTAGAGATAGGGTAGAAGAAAAGCAAGAAGGGTTAATAAAATACACTGGCACATTTGAACAAGGTACACATTTCTATTGAATTTAGGTCTGTTGATTGCAGCATTTAGCCTAATTTAACTAATACAGGAGTGATAATTTAAAATTCCTTTTTGAAAATAGATTTCCAACTTAATTTTTAAATAGATAATACATTCACATGGATCAAAAATCATAAGGAATGCAAGGTTTTCAGTGTTAATTCTCTCTCCCCCTGCTCCCCACAAAGCAACCTCTTATTAGTTAATTATGAAACATTTAGTGATATGTTAAGAATAAATAAATCAAAACCAAATCAAACCCCTTGCCATCGAGTCAATTCCAACTCATAGCAACCTTATAGGACACAGTAGAACTGCCCGTTGGGCTTCCAAGGAGCACCTGTTAGATTCAAACTGCCAACCTTTTAGTTAGTAGCCATAGCTCTGCGTCACCAGGGCTTCAAAGCACAAACAAGCAAATAAAAATAAACATCATTTTTCATAATTTTTACACAAATCATACTCATCTTTTCGATCACTTACTCTACACCAGTTTCTGTTCTAAGAATTTTACGTTTATTAGCTTGACTCCTCAAAACAACTACATGAACTATACTTTGTTATACCTCTAATTTACAGGTGAGAAAGGTGAGGAACAGGGAAGATATGTGACTTGCTCAAGATCACACAGCTGGTAAGCATTGGGGATAGGATTTGAACCTAAACTGTCTGTTATGGATTGAACTGTGTCCCCCAGAAATGTGTGTCAGCTTGGCTAGGCTATGATTCCCAGTATTGTGTGATTGTCCACCAAAATCTGAGGTGACTTTCTTATGCGTTGTAAATCCTACCTCTGTAATGTTAATGAGGCAGGATTAAAGGTAGTTATATTAATAAGCCAGGACTCAATCTACAAGATTGTGTTGTATCTTGAGTCAACCTCTTTTGAGATATAAAAGAGAGAAGTGAGCAGAGAGCAATTGGGACCTCATACCATCAAGAAACAAGAGCCAGGAGAATAACGCATCTTTCGGACCTGGGGTCCCTGTGCTGAGAAGCTCCTCTACTGGAGAACATTGCTGACAAGGACCTTCCCCCAGAACAGGCAGAGAAAGCCTTCCCTGGGATCTGGTGCCCTGAATTTGGACTTCTAGCCTCCTGGACTGTGAAAGAATAAATTTCTGTTTGTTAAAGCCATCCATTTGCGGCCTTTCTGTTTTAACAGCACTAGATAACTAAGACAGAATTTGGTACCAAGAGAGTGGGGTGCTGCTCTAACAGGTATTAAAATGAGGAAGCGGTTTTGAAACTGTGAATGGGTAGAGGCTGGAAGAGTTTTAAAGCCCCTAAGAGTAAAAGCCTAGATTGCCTTAAAAAGACTGTTGGTAGAATTATGGACATCAAAGACAATTCTGGTGAAGACTCAGAAGGAAGTGAGGAGCGCCGTAACAATGGAGATGGCACAGGAGGTGAGAAGCGGCAGCAGAGAAATGGCAGCAGCATAACCAGGAGACCAGCACAAGACACCTCTGGAGGCGAACCATGGCGCGAGAGAGCTTCCTGGCAGAGTAGGGTGCTTCTGGTCACTTACTGGTGGAGGTGAAGCTAGGCTTGCCAACCCACAGAGCAAGAGAGCTGAGTGCCTTCTGGCCAAAGTTTACTGGTGGAGTGGGGTGAAGCTAAAGAGCACTTGTCTGAGCAGGGCAGTGAGGTCTGGGTGGCTGAGAGGCCAAGGAACCAGGAAGCAGAAGCTGAAGAGACAAGGAACACATAAAGCAGAGTTACCTCAGTCTCAAAGGGTAGGGCCATGACCTCCAGGGTCTCAAAGGGTGGAGCTATTGCCTCTGGGGCTTCAAAGGGTAGGGCCACAGCCTCCTAGGTTTCAAAAAGTCAGACCTTCACCAACTTGGTTCTGGAGGGGGGGCTGTCTTTTATGAGTACCAGCAGAATGGGGCTGGATCTGCTGCGCAAACCTGAGGGGGCAGGGCTGCCATGCCTAAAGGTCAGAAGAATGGGAACTACTACGGGTAATGGGAGAGGTCGCCACTCAGATGGACTAGGAGAATGAAGCCTCCCAAATACGAGGGAGCAGAGTTGCCATTCCAGTGGGCCTGGAAGGTGGAGCTGAACCCCAGGGCCAAGAGACCTCCACCCAGAATCTGGAGAGTGTGGCCAATATCCAGAGTCTGGAGGGCAGGGCCATTGCCTAAATGGCCTGAGAACAGAGAATTATTATTATTTTTTAAATAATTTTTTATTGTGCTTTAAGTAAAAGTTTACAAATCAAGTCAGTCTCTCACACGAAAACCCATATACACCTTGCTACACACTCCCAATTACTCTCCCCCTAATGAGACAGCCTGCTCTCTCCCTCCACTCTCTCTTTTCGTGTCCATTTCGCCAGCTTCTAACCCCCTCCACCCTCTCATCTCCCCTCCAGGCAGGAGATGCCAACATAGCCTCAATTGTCCACCTGATCCAAGAAGCTCACTCCTCACCAGCATCCCTCTCCAACCCACTGTCCAGTCCAATACATGTCTGAAGAGTTGGCTTCGGGAATGGTTCCACTCCTAGGCCAGCAGAAGGTCTGGGGACCATGACCACTGGGGTCCTTCTAGTCTCAGTCAGACTGTTAAGTCTGGTCTTTTTATGAGAATTTGGGGTCCACATCCCACTGCTCTCCTGCTCCCTCAGGGGTTCTCTGTTGTGCTCCCTGTCAGGGCAGTCATCTGTTGTAGCTGGGCACCATCTAGTTCTTCTGGTCTCAGGATGACGTAGTCTCTGGTTCATGTGGCCCTTTCTGTCTCTTGGGCTTGTGATCACATTGTGTCCTTGGTGTTCTTCATTCTCCTTTGACCCAGGTGGGTTGAGACCAATTGATGCATCTTAGATGGCTGCTTGCTAGCGTTTAAGACCCCAGATGTCACTCTTCCAAGTGGGATGCAGAATGTTTTCTTAATAGATTTTATTATGCCAATTGACTTAGATGTCCCCTGAAACCATGGTCCCCAGACCCCTGCCCCTGCTACGTTGGCCTTTGAAGCATTCAGCTTATTCAGGAAACTTCTTTGCTTTTGGTTTAGTCCAATTGTGCTGACCAGAGGATTAGTTTTAAGGCTTGAAAGCTAATGTAATGTGTTCTCGTGGCTTGCTTGATACCTGTTATCTCTTCTTTCCCTCCAGTTCCTCCCAAATGTGATGATAGAAGTGTGTAGCTTGTGCCTGTTCCACGATTGTATTTTGGACACTAATAACTTCTATTCTAGATTCCACAGATGAAGAGGAATTTTTGGATTTGGGGGTTGGTGTCAATTTAAGACTTCTGCTATGATATGATGGGGTGAATGTATTTTACATGTGGCAAGGACATGAATTTGGGGGGGCAAAGGGTGGAATGTTATAAATTGAACTATGTCCCCCCAAAATGTGTATCAACTTGGTTAGGCCATGATTCTCAGTATTGTATGATTGTCCACCATTCTGTCATCTAATGTGATTTTCCTGTGCAATATAAATCCTACCTCTATGATGTTAATAAGGCAGGATTAAAGGCAGTTATATTAATGAGGCAGGGTTCAATCTACAAGATTAGGTTTTATCTTGACTCAATCTCTTTTGAGATATAAAAGAGAGAATCGAGCAGAGAGGAGGGGGGCCTTCTACCACCAAGAAAGAAGAACCACGAGGAGCGCACATCTTTCAGACCCAGGGTACCTGTACTGAGAAATTCCTTGACCAGGGGAAGATTGCCAACAAGGATCTTTCCCCAGAGCCAATGGAGAGAGAAAGCATTTCCCTGGAGCTGGCACCCAGAATTCAGACTTCTAGACTCCTAGGCTGTGAGAGAATAAATTTCTCTTTGTTAAAGCCATCTACTTGTGGTAGATGACTAAGACGGTGTTCATGCAGAACCTATACGTAGACAAAGAGGCAGTTGTTTGAACAGAACAGGGGGATATTGAGTGGTTTAAATTCAGAAAATGTGTGCATTGGGGTTGTAGCCTTTTGCCATACTTATTCAATTTGTTTGCCGAGCAAATAATCTGAGAAGCTGGACTATGTGAAGAAGAACATGACATCAGGATTGGAAGGAGTCTCATTAACAACCTGCATTATGCAGATGACACAATCTTCCTTGCTGAAAGTGAAGAGGACTTGGAGCACTTACTGGCAAAGGTCAAAGACCACAGCCTTCAGTATGGATCACACCTTAACATAAAGAAAACAAAAATCCTCACAGCTGGACCAATAAGGAACATCATGATAATTGGAAAAAATATTGAAGTTGTCAATGACTTCATTTTCCTTGGAGACACAATCAAAACTAATGGAAGCAGCAGTGAAGAAGTCATAGGATATATCGCACCAGGAAAATCTGCTGCAAAAAAACCTCCTTAAAGTATTAAAAAGTGTCTTGGTTATCTATTGCTGCTATAACAAAGAGAAATTTATTCTCTCACAGTCTAGGAGGCTTGTCGTTCTTAGGTGCTGTTGAGTTGGTTCCAACTCATAGCGACCCCATGCACAACAGAATGAAACACTGCCTGGTCCTGAGCCATCCTCACAATCGTTGTTATGCTTGAGCTCATCGTTGCAGCCACCGTGTCAATTCGCCTCGTTGAGGGTCTTCCTCTTTTCTGCTGACCCTGTACTCTGCCAAGCATGATGTCCTTCTCCAGAGACTGATCCCTCCTGACAACATGTCCAAAGTATGTAAGACGCAGTCTCACCATGCTTGCTTCTAAGGAGCATTCTGGTTGTACTTCTAGGACAGATTTGTCTGTTCTTTTGGCAGTCCAGGGTATATTCAATATTCTTCACTAACACCAAAATTCAAAGGTGTCAATTCTTCTTCAGTCTTCCTTATTCATTGTCCAGCTTTCACGTGCATATGATATGATTGAAAATACCATGGCTTGGGTCAGGCACACCTTAGTCTTCAAGGTGACATCTTTGCTCTTCAACACTTTAAAGAGGTCCTTTGCAGCAGATTTACCCAATGCAATGCGTCTTTTGATTTCTTGACTGCTGATTCCATGGCTGTTGATTGTGGTTCCAGCTCTTCCCCAGTCATCTTTTCAGTGCCTCCCAACCTGGGGGACTCATCTTCCAGCACTATATCAGACAATGTTCTGCTGCTATTCATAAAGTTTTCTCTGGCTAATGCTTTTCAGAAGTAGACTGCTGGGTCCTTCTTCCTAGTCTGTCTTAGTCTGGAAGCTCAGCTGAAACCTATCCTCCATGGGTGACCCTGCTGGTATCTGAATACCGGTGGCATAGCTTCCAGCATCACAGCAACATGCAAGCCCCCACAGTACGATAAACTGACAGACATGTGGGGATCTAGGTGGCTAGAAGTCCAAATTCAGGGCACCAGCTCCAGGAAAGGGTTTTCTCTCTCTGCTGGCTCTGAGAAAAGGTCCTTGCCATCAATGTTCTCCAGTAGAGGAGCTTCTCAGTGCTGGGACCCCAAGCCCAAAGACTCTCTATTCTCCTGGCTCTTATTTCCTGGTGGTATGAGGTCCCCATATGTCTCTGCTCACTTCTCTCTTTTATATCTCAAAAGAGATTGACTTAAGACACAATCTAATCTTATAGATTGAGTCCTGCCTCATTAACAAAACTGCCACTAATTCTGACTCGTTAACACCATAGAGGTAGGATTTACAACACATAGGACAAACACATCAGATGACAAAATGGTGGGCAATCACATAATTCTGGGAATCATGGCCTAACCAAGTTGACATATATTTTGGGGGGACATAATTCAAGTGATGACCAAAAGTAAAGATGTCACTTTGAGGAGGACTAAGGTGCACCTGACTCAGGTTATTGTATTTTCAATCTCCTTATATGCATACAAAAGGTGAACAATGAACAAGGAAGACAGAAGAAGAATTTATGCCTTTGAATTATGGTGTTGGCGAGGAATATTGAATATACCATGGACTGCCAGAAAAACCTGTTTGGGAAGAAGTACAGCCAGAATGCTCCTTGGAAGTGAGGATGGTGAGACTTTGTCTCACGTACTTTGGACATGTTATCAGGAGGGACCAGCCCCTGGAGAAGGACATCGTGCTTGGTAAAGTAGAGGGTCAGTGAAAAAGAGGAAGACCCTCAGTGAGATGAATTGACACAGTGATAACGGGGAACAATAGACAGTAAATATTATGACTCGGTGTAAGTATATAGTATGGTAAAAGAAAGGAGCCCTGGTGATGCAGTGGTTAAAGTGCTCAGTTGCTAAGAGAAAAGTAGGTGGCTAGAACCCACCAGCAGCTCTGCCAGAGAAAAGACCTGGAGATCTGTTCCGGTAAAGATTACAGCCTAGGAAACTCTATGGGGCAACTTGGTCCTATAGGGTCACTTGGGGTCGGAACTGACACGATGGCACACAACAAACACTGACTTAGAAAAAAGTTAAAAAATTGGAGAATCAGGAACAGTAGAATATAAACCGGTTACTGTCTGAAATAGCATGGTCTAAATTTAGCTGCATTTAGCAGCTTTTCTTCACAGATTGTAGCTTGGGATTTCCTTCTCAGATAGTCTCTTTGCTCCTTTTCATTTGTTTCAGAGGGAGGAATGAGATTGCATTATTTTGGTTCTGCCATATTTAACTGAAAATGTTCTACCACCTCTTTTCCAATAAATTTATTTCATCATTTATGGTGAATTTATAGTGTAACATTCCTTTTTGTTTTTCTCCTTTGACCTTATTATTCTGTGTATATTTCAACAGTGGAAAAATTCTTGAAATCCAACCATTCTTTCTCTATCCTAAATCCAGCCTGGAATTCAAAAACCACCTTATGACTCCTGTAGCTATTGCTAGTCCTCTTGGGGCTTAGTTAATTTATTACAAATGTTTGAGTGTCCTCTAATGATTTTCTGTAGAAAAGTACATTCTTGCATCATTTGGGTGCATGGGGGAGGGAATCCCATGAGAAAATAACCTCTTTTTGTCCTCTTCTCCTACCTAAATATGTAAGTACAGTTACAGAAAGGCTTACGATTTAATAGGATATACTGACATTATTTCAAGAGAAAAGCTACCCTCTTAGAAGGTGTTAGTTACTTGGAGAATAGAAGTCTGTCTAACAGGAAATCAGAACTGAGAAGGAGCTACCAAGGTAACAGGCAGAGGAAACTCTTATTTTGATTATTCAGAGTCAGTAAGAAAATGAGAATTGACTCAGTAGAAAATTTGACTTCAAGGATATGAATAGACAATATACAGAGAAAGAAAGCAAAATAGACCCTAAAAACCTAAATGATTATCATCATATGCATAAAGAACTACAATAAAAACAACAGTGAGTTACCATTTTCAACATGTCCGTTTTGTCAAAATTTTGAAATTTGATGAAACCTAGTGCAAAATTAAAAATGCATACATCTTTTGCTACAACAATCTCATGGCTAATAGTGAACTTATTTATCAAGGTTTGCCAAGATACAATACATCAAAGCTGATATGCAACCACTTGAACTGATATGGCACTCAAACTGGTGTCCCTCTCTTACATAAATATCCATGCAATGCCATATTAAATACCCATTTTGAAAGCTTGGATGTGATGACCGAAATTTGGAAATTACCCCCTCATCTGTCATTGGAAGACTGGTGGAATAGGTTAAGGTCCACCCATTCAACAGAATATTGTACATCCATTGAATAGACCACCACGGCGGCTTGAGTGTTACTGTGAAGCTGGAACCTATGCACTTGGTATTTCAGGGTCACCCACAGTGGACAGATTTCAGCAGAGCTCCCGGACTAAGACAGAGTAGGAAGAAGGACCTGGCAGTCTACTTCTGAAAAAATTGATGAGTGAAAACCTTATGAATAGCAGCAGAACATTGCCTAACTTAGTGCCAGAAGATGAGCCCCTCAGGTTGGAAAACTTTCAAAATACTATGACTCGGGAAGAGCTGTCTCTTTAAAGAAGAGTTGACCTTAGTGACGTAGATGGAGTTAAAACTTCTGGGATTTTCATTTGCTGATGTGGCACCACTCAAAATAAGAAGAAACCTGCAAACATCCATTAATAGTTGGAACATGGACTGTAGGAAATATGAGTCTAGAAAAATTAGAAAACAACAACAACAACAAATAAACCCAAACCTGTTGCCATCAAGTTGATTTTGACTCGTAACAACCCTACAGGACAGAGTAGAACTGCCCTATAGGGTTTCCAAGGAGCAGTTGGTGGATTTGAGCTGCCGGCCTTTTGATTAACAGCCATAGCTCTTAATCACTGCACCACCACGGCTCCAGGAAAATTAGAAGTCTTTAAAAATGAAATGGAAGACATAAAGATGGACGTCCTAGACATTGGGAAACTGAAATGGACTGGTATTGGCCATTTTGAATTGGACAATTGTATGGTCTATTATGCAGGCAATAACAAATTGAAGAGGAATGACATCACATTCATCGTCAAAAAGAACATTTCAAGATCTGTCCTGAAGTACCACCCTGTCAGTGATAAGATAATATCCATATGCCTGCAAAGAAGACCGTTTACTATGAATATTATTCAAATTTATGTACCAATCACTAATGCCAAAGATGAAGAAATTGAAGATTTTTTACCAAATTCTGCAGTCTAAAATTGACCAAACTTACAATCAAGGTTTATTGGAAAAAAAAAAAAATTTTTTTTTTTTTTTTTTTACCGGTGATTGGAATGTGAAAGTTGGAAACAAAGAAAAATCAGCAGTTGAAAAGGTGGTTTTTGTGATATGGCCAGAGAATGAATGATAGAATTTTGGGAGACCAGTGAATTATTCATGGCAAATACCTTTTTTCAACAACATAAACGGTGGCTATAGATAAGGACCTCACCAGATGGATTACACAGGAATCAAACTGGCTACAATTGTGGAAAAGATGATGGAGAAGATCAATATCATCAGTCAGAACAAGGTCAAGGGCCAGCTGTGAAACAGACCATCGATTGCTCATGTGCAAGTTCAAGTGGAAGCTGAACAAAATTAGAATAATGCCACAAGAGCCAAAGTACGACCTTCAGTATATCCCATCTGAATTTAGAGACATCTCAAGAACAGATTTGATACATTGAATACTAGTGTCCAAAGACCAGATGAATTGTGGGATGACATCAGGACATCATAGGTGAAGAAAGCAAGAGATCATTAAAAAGAAAGGAAAGAAAGAAAAGACCAAAATGAATGTCAGAAGAGACTCTGAAACTTGCTCTTGAAAGTAGAGTAGCTAAAGCGAAGGAAGAAATGAGGAAGTTAAAGAGTTAAACAGAAGGTTTCAAAGGGCAGCTTGAGAAGACAATATAAAGTATTATAATGAAATGTGTAAAGACCTGGAGTTAGAAAACTAAAAGGGAGCAATGCTCTTGCCATTTCTCAAGCTGAAAGAACTAAAGAAAAAATTCAATCCTAGAGTTGCAATATTGAAAGATTCTATGGGGAAAACATTAAACGACACAGGAAGCATGAAGAGAAAATGGAAGGAATACTCAGAGTCACTGTATTGAAAAGAATTGCTTGAGGTTAAACCATTTCTGGAGGTAGCATAGGATCAAGAACCTAAGTTACTGAAGGAAGACGTCCAAGCTGCACTGAAGGCAAGGATGAAAAACAAACTTCCAGAAATTGACGGAATACCAACTGAGATGTTTCAACAAATGGATGCCCCATTGGAGGGGCTCACTTGTCTATGTCAAGAAATTTGGAAGACAGCTACCTGGCTAACCACCTGGAAGAGATCCATATTTGTGCCTGTTCCAAAGAAAGGTGATTCAACAGAATGCAGAAATTATCGAACAATATCATTAATATCACACACAAGTAAAATTTTGCTGAAGATTATTCAAAATGTTTGCAGTAGTACATCAACAGGGAACTGCCAGAAATTGAAACCGGATGCAGAAGAGGGCGCGGAATGAGGGATATCATTGTAGATGTCACATGGATCCTGGCTGAGAGCAGAGAATACCAGAAAGATGTTTACCTGTGTTTTATTGACTATGCAAAAGCATTAGAATGTGTGGATCATAACAAATTATTGAAAAAATAGCAAATGACAGGACTTCCATAACACTTAATTGTGCTCATGAGGAACCTGTGTATAGACCAAAAGGCAGTCCTTTGAATAGGACAAGGGAATACTGTGTGGTTTAAAGTCAGGAAAGGTGTGCGTCAGGGTTGTATCATTTCACCATACTTATTCAACCTGTATGCTGAGCAAACAATCCAAGAATATGGACCATATGAAGAAGAAAGGGGCATCAGGATTGGAGGACAACTCATTAACAATGTGCAATATGCAGATGACACAATCTTGCTTGCTGAAAGTAAAGAGGAGTTGACGCACCTACTGGTGGAGATCAAAGATCACAGCCTTCAGTATGGATTACACCTCTACATAAAGAAAACAAAAATCCTCACTACTGGACCAATGAGCAACATCATGATAAATGGAGAAAAGGTTGAAGTTGTCAAGGGTTTCATTTTACTTGGATCCACAATCAACATCCATGGAATAAGTAGTCAAGAAATCAAATGAAGTACTGCATTGGGCAAATCTGTTGCAAAAGGCCTCTTTAAAGTGTTAAAAAAGCAAAGACATCACTTTGAGGACTAAGGTGCGCCTGACCCAAGCCATGGTGTTTTCAGTCGTCTCATATGTATGTGAAAGCAGGACAATGAATAAGGAAGACTGAAGCAGAATTGCTGCCTTTGAATAACGATGCTGGCAAAGAATATTGAATATACCATGGACTGCCACAAGAACAAACAAATCTGTCTTGGAAGAAGGACAGCCGGAATGCTCCTTAGAAGCAAGGATGGCAAAGCTTCGTGTGATGTATTTTGGACAAGTTATCAGGAGTGACCAGTCCCTGGAGAAGGACATCGTGCTTGGTAACATAGAGTGTCACTGAAAAAGAGTAAGACCCTCAATGAGATGGATTGGCACAGTGGCTGCAACAGTGGTCTTTTATAAGGATCAGCACAAAGCTGGTTCCTATGATGTAGAGGTTAAAATGTCCCAAATGCCCCACTTTTTCAAGCTGCTGTACCACTCCATTATCTCTAACATCAACTATTCCTTCTCCCCTCAGACTGTCTCTCCACTCTTTGGGTTCCGTAATTTGCTACAACATCTCATAGAACACATGAACAGTATATAGGAAATGGCTCAAGTGCTTGTGGAGGCTGGCAAGTCCCAAATTCATGGATCAGGCATAGGCTTCTCCTGACCCATGTGGCTGAAGGGGTTGACAAACCCAAATCGGCAGTTCAGACCACAAGCTGCTGACTCACAGGGCTGCTAAAACTGGCAAATCAGGTCAGATGATAGGCCGCCGGCCCATGGGACTGTGGTGGCAGGCAAATCAGCACCTCAGACAGCAGGCCTCTGGTTCAAGTCCCAAGAACTGGAGGTCAGTTGATAACGAACTGGACATGGGATCCAGATGCAGAGACAGAGAGCCCCACCAGGTCATCCACATGTATATCTTAGATGTAGGCCACACCCCAGGGAAGGGTGTAACTTGAATAAGGGTGAAACTTGAGTCACGCCCTCCTGCAAGGCTGTGACCTAAGACACACCCTACACCAACCCTGTCTCATCAACATGTAGAGGTCAGGATCCACAACACATAAAATGGAGGAGAATCATACAATATTGGGAATCATGGCTTAGCCAAGATGACACATACATAACCCCAACCATCACAGATTCCATATACTTTATGTGCATAGTCCCACTCAATTATTGTGTGTGAGTCACTAAGACCATGGCTAGAAAGGCCATATTAAGTAATCCATTATACCACAAACGAGCTCAAGAATAACATTGATTATGGATGGCACAAGACCATGCAGTGTTTCATTCTGTTGTACGTGGGGTTGCTATGAGTTGAAACTGACTAGGCAGCATCTAACAACAACATTAAATACAATGAGATAGATATTCGGAGAATCTCCACCTTGGGTCATTAGGCATATAATATTTTATTGAACACATACTGGTACATGCATTTTTTTTTCCTGGATGGAAATTCAGAAGTGGTTACCTTTGGAGATATGAACTGAGCAAGAGGTTGGTTAGAGGAACAAAAAGAGCCTTCTGCTTTTTCATTTTATGATAATACTGGAATTTTCTAACCATACATATATATGATATCCTAGAAAAAAAAAAAAAGAAACTATCAGTGGATTTGGTGAACAATGTTCATCTCAGAAGTAGATCGTAGGCCATGTTCGTTTTCTTCTTTATGTATTTCTGGATTTTAAAAAAACCTAATAAATGTAATGTATACACATATATGTACAAAATTAAAATTCACTTATAATTATACCATCATCAGAAAAGGTGTGCATCAGGGTTGTATCTAGTCACCATATTTATTCAATCCATGTGCTGAGCAGATAATCTGAGAAGCCAGGCTATATGAAGAAGAGGGTAGCATCAGGATTGGAGGAAGGCTCATTAACAACTTGCCATATGCAGATGATACAACCTTGCTTGTTGAAAGTGAAGAGAACTTGAAGCACTTATTGATGAACACCAAAGACAACAGCTTCAGCATGAATTGCACGTCAATAGAAAGAAACAAAAGTCCCCACAACTGGACCAACGAGCAACATCATGATAAATGGAGAAAAGATTTAAGTGTCAAGGGTTTAATTTTACTTGGATCTACAATCAACACCCCTGGAAGCAGTAGTTGAGAAATCAAAGAATATACTACATTGAGCAAATCTGCTGCAAAAGAGCTCTTTAAAGTCTTAAAAAGCAAAGATGTCACTTTGAGGACTAAAGTGTGCCTGTCCCAAGCCATGATATTTTCAATTGCCTCATATGTATGTGAAAGCTGAACAATGAAGAAGGAAGACTGAGCAAGAATTGATGCCTTTGAATTATGGTGTTGGTGAAGAGTATTGAATATACTATGGATTGCCTAAGAACAAACAAATGTGTCTTGAAAGAAGTACACCCAGAATGTTCCTTAGAAGCAAGGATGGCGAGACTCCATCTCACTAACTTTGGAAATTTTGCCAGGAGGGATCAGTCCCTGGAGAAGGACATTATGCTTGGTAAAGTAGAAGGTCAGCAGAAAAGAAGACTCTCAATGAAGTCTATTGTTATGATTTTTCCACCCAGAAAAGGAGCAGAGAAAGACCTTCTCATGTTGTCTCCTTTTGAGAGTAGACAGATTTTTCCCTAAAGACAGATAAGAAGTGACTTAAATATGCTTCAGCTCAGAGTAATGAATAATCTTTCCTTAAGAACCAGCACAAAGCTGGTTCGTATAATGCAGAAGTTAAAGATGTCCCAAATGTCCAACTTTTCCCCAAGCTGCTCTGCCACTCCATCATCTCTATCACCAGCTAATCGTTTTCCCCTCAGTGATCTCCCTCCCATTGCTGCAACATCTCATAGAACTTGGGAACCATACTTAAAGTTAAATGGATTATTAGGGAAGTAATAGGGTACAACTTAGGGTCAGGACCAACTTGGAAGTAACAGAGCAACTCAGTTCTTCAATCAGGACAGCTTCTTCTCAGCCTGCTTGTACTGCTGGGACCTGGTCAGGCCTTGCTGCTGCAGGGCCCTCATTCTCGGCCTGGGCCCTGGTGCTTTTGACCTGGGCCTTGTACTCTCAGCCTGGGTCCTATACTCTCAGCCTCTGCCCCCACTCAGGCCTGGCCTCTGCTCTGCTCAGGCAAGTGTTACAAAGCTCTTTAGATCCACTGACAAGTGTCCAGAGGCACCCCACTCCACCAGCAAGCCTCCTGGGGAAGGTGCTGCCTCTCTGGCTCCGTAGGTAGCAAAGCCCAATGTAGCCTTTTTCTGTGGGCTGGGAAGCTGACTGTGCCAACTTGCACTGGTCTCCTGGTTCTGTTATTCATGCTGCTGCTGCTCTTACCATGGTCTCTCATGGTCTCTTTCAGTCTTCAACGTTACAGCTCCTTCTCTCTCCCTCCGTGTGTCTCTCCTTAAAACCTCCGTCCGGGAAGCTGGTTGTATAGCGAGGTCCTTATCAGTTTCTACGCGTGGACCCCCAGGAAGACCATGAGCTGACCAATCCCCTGCAAGTGTGCCATGCACCTTGTTTGCATAGTCCTGCCCTGCCCCCAAAGACGAGTTCCATGTACCTTGTTTGCATTAGAAAAACTGTCTAGTTCCTTTGGTGGGCCGCAGCACTTTATTTATTTATTTCCACCCATTTTGTGGGAGTTACAAGACCATGACTAGAAGGGCCGTATTAAAGCAATTCACTGCACCACAAAGGACTAGTCTTCCATTCCCTGAATCAGTTAGCCATGAATCCCCCAAACCGAAAGGTCCTGAAATTGTTTTTGTTACCAGAAGTACCATTTTTCTGTCCATCTTTGCCTGTCTCTGTGATTTCAGCTTACTTTTCCCCCCTGGGCCTTAGACTTTCTGTACTTCCTTATAAGCTCAGTAATGCATTAAAAATATGTTATAATTTATCTAGCAGCTGATTATTTCATGACACTGGAGAAGGAGATTTTCTGTATATCTAGTCTGCCATACTGCTCAAGGCACAACTCCCAGAGTGATCTTTTCAGACTGCAAGCTTTGTACCCCTAGTTAGAGCATTTTAATGGATTCTCAAGGTTCCGTGTATCTTTGACATGGACAATGAGGCCTGGCTTGAGGCAGTTGTAGTTTTTCATTTATTTGTGTTATCATTTTTAATGTCAGGTAGCTAGTCTCCCAGTTGTACCTCCCCCCATTCTCACCTCGCGGTATTTACATTCTTGTGTAGTCCTCCCCTACGTTGAATAAGGATGATTATATAACCAGTAGAGATCCCTGCGTGGTGCAAATGGTTTGTGCTCAACTACTAACCTACAGATTGGCTGTTGGAACTCACTCAGTGGTGCTGAGGAAGAAAGATGTGGCTATCTGCTACATTATAGATTACAGTCATGATAACCCTATGGAGCAGTTCTAGTCTGTAACACATGGACTGCATTACCTCAGAATTGACTGGATGACAACGGGTTTGGTTTGGTTTATGTAACTAACAGGATATTGTGGATGTGACAGATCATGAAACACATTTTAGATTTTGACTTGCTCTCTTGAATCACTCACTCTGGGCAAAGCCAGCTGCCATGTCATCAGGTCCACTAGGCAGCCCTGTGGAGAGAGTCCACATGAGGAAGAATTGAAGCCTCCTGCTAATAGTCATGTGAGTGGGCCATTTTGGAAGCATATCTTCCACCCCCAGTCAAGCCCTCATCTGGTCAACATCTTGACTGTTACTCCATGAGAGACTGTGAGCCAGAATCACCCAGTGAATCCGCTCTCAGATATCTGACCCACAGATACTGTGTGAGATAGTACATCATTACTTTTGTTTTCAGCCACTGGATTTTGGGGTAATTTGTTATGCATCAACAGATAACTAATACAATGCTCATCTCTTTTCCTGCATCAAATACCTCAAGAGGCAGGAATTGTGCCTGTTTTCATTGACCATTGTATGACCAGTGCCAGACATCTCGCATATTTTTATGCAAATAACGTGTGCCTTCTGCGTTTGTTTGCCAGCTAAGCTCTCCCCCTGCGAGGTACCCTCACAAATGCTGTCATGCCAATTCTCTTCCACGGTAGTTGCTGTTGTTATTGGGTGCCCTTGAGTTGATTCCAACTCATAGGAACCCCATGCGACAGGGCAGGACTGCCTGATAGTGTTCCCAAGGCTGTAATCTTTATGGGAGTAAATGGCCACATCTTTCTCCCAAGGGGTTACTGGGTGCATTGAACCACCAACCTTTCAGTTAGTAGCCAAGTACTTAACCATTGCATCATCTGGACCCCTTTGGCATAAAATAGAAGCTCAATAGACATTTGTTGAGTGAATGAATGGATGAATCAATGGATATAAAGATTGCATGTCCTGTGCCACAGAAATGACCAGAAGAACACCATGGTTAGGAACTGTTGGGAAAAGTACCCACATAGTGGTCTGAGAAATTTTAGATTTGGGGAGTGCTAATTTTTTTTTTTTTTTTTAATGTAGGGTATGGAGCCCTGGTGGTGCAGTGGTTAATGTAGAATATGCTGTATTTATGGGGTTCAAAATACTTGGACAGTAAAGGATGACAACAGGGATCAAGCTAAGTAGTTCTCATCATTAAGCCTCTTAAAAGAAAACAAAACATCACCAATGATCACAAATGGCTTTGGTTCTTTTTCAAAGCAAGAATTATAAAGGGGAAAGATAAAACGCTTTTTTAGAATTTGAGTATGTGGGTGTTTCTGGGTATGTGTGTGTGTTTCCCGAGGTAATGGTGCTAGCAGTGAAGTGGTTATGGTGGCCCTAGGGATAGGGGTAGGAATTGTGTTGGTAACGGTATTGATAAAGGATGAAACTGAAACAGCAATTCAATATTATATCAACCCATTGATGATCTGTTCTTTAGTTGATGCTTTCATCCCATAGACTTTCTCCTCTGCCCTTTGAATATTTGCCTCTGCTTGCTTAGAGTGCTGCATCCTACCCCTCTGCTTGTCTAGCCTCTATCCTTCCAACAAGTACCAGCTCAAAGTCCCTCTTCATCAGGAAAGCTCTCTCTGAATCATCCAGCTCTCAGGGATAACTTCCTCAGGTATCTATTGTACTTATAGTCTGTGAGTCCTTCCTGTGGTTCTTAGTAAGCATTATTGATGTTATGGTTTTATTTGTAAGTGTGCTATGTGCCTGATATCCATGGGGGTGAGGGCGTTCTTACCAGGAACAAGGCTCCATCCGTTAGAGTTGTTACTTAGAGCGATGGGAAGCACACAGGGCCTAAGGTAGGACTTGCTGAGGAGGTAGTGGAGGTGGACCCCAGAGACCCTAAGGATCAGTTTCAGACCTCCAGGGTTTGTGTTCAATCAGAGATAGATTGCCACGCAGCTAGAGTTGGGAACTAGCCAGGAAGTGGACTGGGAGACAGTTATGGAAGATCCCCTAGAACCCTACGGGTTGTGTCCATCCTCTGATTCTCCTGAAAAAAAAAAAAGCTTACCTAAATTCCACGTGGTATCTTTTTCCTACCACAGACATTTCCAAAATCAAAAAACCATGTGACCTGAGTTTCCCTTTATGAACAGGGTGTTATCTGACCCACCAAGTCATAATGCTGGGCATCAGCAACACAGCTTTTAACATCAAGAGGAAATGGTACATCTGAGCATTGGGCGTTTATAGAAGGCGCAAGAGTGTTGGATAAGCAGATGGCTGAGACCCTTTTGACCCTGATTCCTTTTTTTTTAAAAAAAACTTTGTTGTTGATAGTTGCTGTAAAGTCAGCTCCATCTCCTGTATAACAGAATGAAACGTTGCCTGGTCCTGAACCATCTTCATGACCATTAGTATGTTTGAGCCCATTGTGGCACCTATCGTGTAGTGCCATCTAAAGTAGGGGGCTCATCCTCCAGCACTGTATCAGACGATATTCTGTTGAGATCCATATGTTTTCACTTGTAGTGCAGTGGTTAAGTGCTCAGCTGCTAACTGAAAGATGGTTCGAACCCACAAGTGGCCCTATGGGAGAAAAATGTAGCAGTTTGCTTCCATAAAGATTACAGTCTTGGAAACTCTATGGGGCAGTTCTACTCTGTCCTATAGGATCACTACGAGCCAAATCAACTTGACGGCTATGGGTTAATTTTCAGAAGTAGATTGCCAGGTCTTTCTTCCTGATCTGTCTTAGTCTGAAAGCTCACAGAAACTTGTCCAACGTGACTGACCCTGCTGGTATTTGAAATACGGTTGGCACAGATTCCAGCAACACAGCCACACCCAAGACATCACAGTATGACAAACTGACACACAGGTGGTGGTTCAAAGTTTTATTGAGGTACAATTTTCATATGAAAAAATTCACCCATTGTAAGTGTATAATACAGTTCAATGACTTCTAGTTAATTTATGCAGTTGTGCAGCAATCAGCAAATTCAGTTTTAGAACTTTTAAAATCACCTCAAATATTCCCTTATGCACGTTTACAGCCATACCTGGAATATGCCAAAGCCCAAACAATATCTGTTCTGATTTCTGTCTCTATAGATTTGTTCTTTCTAGAAATTTTATAAACATAGACTCACACAATAAGTCTTTTATTTATTTATTTATTATTGTGCTTTAGGTGAAAGTTTACAGCTCAAATCAATTTCTCATACAAAAATTTATACACGTATTGTTTTGTGACATTGGTTGCAATTCCCACCACTCCCGGTTCCCCGTGTCCATTTGACCAGTTCCTGTCCCTTCCTGCCTCCTCATCCTGCTTTTGGACAGGAGCTGCCCATTTTACTTATATGATTGAACTAAGAAGCACATTTCTCACTTGTATTATTTTTTGTTTTCTGTCATGTCTAACCTTTGTCTGAAGACTGGACTTCAGGAATGGTTTCAGTTCTGGGTTAACTGTGCATCCAGGGCCCA
This sequence comes from Elephas maximus indicus, assembly GCF_024166365.1. Lineage (NCBI taxonomy): Eukaryota > Metazoa > Chordata > Mammalia > Proboscidea > Elephantidae > Elephas > Elephas maximus. The sequence goes on along the minus strand of NC_064845.1, from coordinate 35,686,328 downwards.
TAGTTTTCAGGGTTCCTCCAGTCTCTGTCAGACCATTAAGTCTGGTTTTTTTTTTTACGTGATTTTGAGTTCTGTTCTACACTTTTCTGCTGCTCTGTCAAGACTCTCTGTTGTCTTCCCTGTCAGGGCAGTCATTGGTGGTAGCTGGGCACCATCTAGTTCTTCTGGTCTCAGGCTGGCGGAGTCTCTGGTTCATGTGGTCCTTTAGTCCTTTGGGCTAGTATTCTCCTTGTGTCTTTGGTTTCCATCATTCTCCTTTGCTCCAAGTGGGATGGGACCAATTAATGTATCTTAGATGGCCACTTGTAAGCTTTTAAGGCACCAGAGGCCACTCAACAAAGTGGAATGTAGAATATTTTCTTAATAAACCTCATTGTGCCAATTGACCTAGAAGTCCCCAGATACTATAGTCTCCAGGCCCCAACCCACCTATTCTGTACCTCAAAGTGTTTGTATGTGTCAGGAAATTTATTAGCTTTTGCTTTGGTCCATTTGTGCTGACTTCCCCTGCATTGTGTGTTGTCCTTCCCTTCACCGAAGCTTATCCTTGTCTACTATCTAGTTAGTGATTTCCCCTCCCCTCCCTCTCCACCGTTGTAACCATCAAAGAATGTTTTTTTGTGTTTAAACCTTTTCTTGAGTTCTTATAATAGTGTGCTTATACAATATTTGTCCTTCTGTGACTGACTAATTTCACTCAGCATAATGCCCTCCGGATTCAGCCGTGCTGTGAAATGTTTCAAGGATTTATCATTGTTCTTTACTGTTGCCTAGTACTCCATTGTGTATACATACCATAATCTGATTATCCATTTAGGTTGTTTCCACCTTTTTCTATTGTGAATAGTGCTGCAGTGAACATGGGTGTGCATATGTCCATTTGTATGATGACTCCTATTTCTCTAGGATATATTCTAGGAGTTTGCTGGATGGTATGGTACTTCTACTCCTAGCTTTTTAAGGAAGTGCCAGATCATTTCCCAAAGTGGTTGTACTGTTTTGCATTCCCACCAGCAGTGCAGAAGAGTCCCAGTTGCTGCACAACCTCTGCAACGTTTGTTATTTTGTGTTTTTTGGATCAGTGCCAGCTTTGTTGAGGCGAGACAGGATCTCATTGTAGTTCCGATGTGCATTTCTCTAATGGCTAATGATCGCGAACGTTTCTTCATGTGTCTGTTAGCTACCTGAATGTCTTCTTTGGTGAAGCATTGGTTCATATTCTTTGCCCTTTTTTTATTTTGATTGTGCTTTAAGTGAAAATTTACAAATCAAGTCAGTCTCTCATATAAAAATTTATATACACCTTGCTATATACTCCTAATTGCTCTCCCCCTAATAAGACAGCACACTCCTTCCCTCCACTCTCTCTTTTAGTGTCCATTCGGCCAGCTTCTGACCCCCTCTGCCCTCTCATCTCCCCTCCAGAAAAGAGATGCCAACATAGTCTCATGTGTCTACTTGATCCGAGAAGCTCATTCTTCACCAGCATCCTTTTCTATCCCATTGTCCAGTCCAATCCCTGTCTGAAGAGTTGGCTTTGGGAATGGTTCCTGTCTTGGGCTAACAGAAGGTCTGGGTCCTTCTAGTCTCAGCCAGACCATTAAGTCTGCTCTTTTTTAAGAGAATTTCTGGTCTGCATCCCACTACTCTCCTGCTCTGTCAGGGGTTCTCTGTTGTGTTCCCTGTCAGGGCAGTCATTGGTTGTAGCTGGGCACCATCTAGTTCTTCTGGTCTCAGGCTGATGTAGTCTCTGGTTTATGTGGCCCTTTCTGTCTCTTGAGCTCATAATTACCCTGTGTCTTTGGTGTTCTTCAATCTCCTTTGCTCTAGGTGGCTTGAGACCAATCGATGCATCTTAGATGGCCGCTTGCTAGAGTTTAAGACCCCAGAAGCCACTCTCTAAAGTGGGATGCAGAATGTTTTCTTAATAGATTTTATTATGCCAATTGACTTAGATGTCCCCTGAAACCATGGCCCCCAAACCCCTGCCCCTGCTACACTGGCCTTCAAAACATTCCGTTTATTCAGGAAACTTCTTTGCTTTTGGTTTAGTCCAGTTGTGTTGACATCTCCTGTATTGTGTGTTGTCTTTCCTTTCACCTAAAATAGTTCTTATCTACTATCGCACTGGGTTATCTAATTAGTGAAAACCCCTCTCCCTTCTTCCCTCCCTTCCCCCTCTCTTAACTATCAAAGAATATTTTCTTTTCTGTTTAACTATTTCTCAAGTTCTTATAATAGTGGTCTTATACAATATTTGTCCTTTTGCAACTTATTTCACTCAGCATAATGCCTTCCAGATTCCTCCATGTTATGAAATGTTTCACAGATTCATCACTATTCTTCATTAATGTGAATTATTTCATTGTGTGAATATATCATAATTTATTTATCCATTCATCCGTTGATGGGCACCTTGTTTGCTTCAATATGTTTGCTATTGTAAACAGTGCTGCAGTGAACACGGGTATGCATATATCTGGTCATGTAAAGGCTCTTATTTCTCTAGGATATATTCCAAGGAGTGGGGTTGTTGGATTGTACGGTAGTTCTATTTCTAGCTTTTAAAGGAAGCGCCAAATTGATTTCCAAAGTGTTTGTTCATTTTACATTCCCACCAGCAGTGTATAAGTGTTCCAGTCTCTGCAACCTCTCCAACATTTATTATTTTGTGTTTTTTGGATTAATGCCAGCCTTGTTGGGGTGAGATGGAATCTCACTGTATTTTTGATTTGCATTTCTCTACTGGCTAACCATCATGAGTATATCCTCATGTATCTGTTAGCTAGCTGAAGGTCTTCTTTAGTGAAGTGCGTGTTCAGATCCTTTGCCCATTTTTTAATTGGGTTATTTGTCTTTCTGTAGTTGAGTTTTTGCAGTATCATGTAGATTTTAGAGATCAGGCACTGATCGGGAATGTTATAACTAAAAACTTTTCCCCAGTCTGTAGTTAATCTTTTTGCTCTTTTGGTGAATTCTTTGAGTGAGCATAGGTGTTTGATTTTTAGGAGCTCCCAGTTTTCTACTTTTTTTTCTGCACTGTTAGTAATGTTCTGTATACTGTTTATGCCATGTATTAGGGCTCCTAGTATTGTTCCTATTTTTTCTTCCATGTTCCTTATCGTTTTAGATTTTATATTTAGGTCTTTGATCCATTTTGAGTTAGTTTTTGTGCACGGTGTGAAGTATGGGTCTTGTTTCATTCTTTTGCAGATGGATATCCAGTTATGCCAGCACCATTTGTTAAAAAGACTGTCTTTTCCCCCATTTAATGCTCTTTGAGCCTTTGTCAAATATCAGCTGCTCATATGCAGACGGATTTCTGTGTGGATTCTCAATTCTGTTCCATCGGTCTATGTATTTTTTGTTGTACCAGTACCAAGCTGTTTTGACTACTGTGGCAGTATAATAGTTTCTAAAATCAGGTAGAGTGAGGCCTCCCACTTTGCTCTTCTTTTTCAGTAATAATGCTTTACTTATCTGGGGCCTCTTTCCCTTCCATATGAAGCAGATGATTTGTTTCTCCATCTCATTAAAAAATGTTGTTGGAATTTGGATCAGAATTGCATTGTATCTATAGATCACTTTTGGCAGAATAGACATTTTTACAATGTTAAGTCTTCATATCCATGAACAACATATGTTTTTCCACTTATGTAGGTCTCTTTTGTTTTCTTGCAGTATTGCCTTGTAGTTTTCTTTGTATAAGTCTTTTACATCTCTGGTAAGATTTATTCCTAAGTATTTTATCTTCTTGGGGTCTACTCTAAATGGTATTGACTTGGTGATTTTGTCTTCGATGTTCTTTTTGTTGGTGTACAGGAATCCAACTGATTTTTCTATTTTTATCTTGTATCCCGATACTCTGCTGAACTCTTCTATTAGTTTCAGTAGTTTTCTTGAGGATTCCTTGGGTTTTTCTGTGTATAAGATCACATCATCTGCAAATAGAGATACTTTTACTTCTACCTTACCAATCTGGATGCCCTTTATTTCTTTGTCTAGCCTAATTGCTCTGGCTAGGACCTCCAGCACAATGTTGAATATGACTGGTGATATGAATATGAGTGGAACCATCCTTGTCTGGTTCCTGGTCTCAAGGGGATAACTTTCAGACTCTCTCCATTTAGGATGATGTTGGCTGTTGGCTTTGTATAAATGCCCTTTATTATGTTGAAGAGTTTTCCTTCTCTTCCTATTTGCTGAGAGTTTTTATCATGAATGCGTGTTGAACTTTGTCAAATGCCTTTTTTGCATCACTTGAAAAAATCATGTGATTCTTGTCTTTTGTTTTATTTATATGATGGATTATAATAATTGTCCTTCTAATTTTGAAGCATCCCTGCATACCTGGTAAGAATACCACTTGGTCATGGTGAATTATTTTTTTGATATGCGTTGGCTAGAATTTTGTTGAGGATTTTTGCATCTACGTTCATGAGGGATATAGGTCTGTAATTTTTTTGTGTGTGCGTGTGGTTTCTTTACCTGGTTTTGGTATCAGGGATATGCTGGCTTCATAAAATGAGTTTGGGAGTATTCCGTCCTTTTCTATGCTCTGAAATACTGTTAATAGAATCGGTGTTAACTCTTCTCTGAAAGTTTGGTAGAACTCTGCAGTGAAGCCCTCCAGGCCAGGGCCTTTTTTTTTTTTTTTTTTTTTGGTTGGGTTTTTTTTTATTACCTTTCTAATCTCTTCCTTTGTTATGGGTCTATTTAGTTGTTCTACCTCTGTTTGTGTTAGTTTAGGTAGGAAGTGTGTTTCTAGGAATTCATCCATTTCTTCTAGGCTTTCAAATTTGTTAGAGTCCAATTTTTCATGGTAATGTGATATGATTCTTTTAATTTCAGTTTTGTCTTTTGTAATAACACCCATCTCATTTCTTACTTGGGTTATTTGCTTCCTCTACTGTTTTTCTTTTGTCGGTTTGGCCAATGGTTTATCAATTTTCTTAATTTTTTCAAAGAACCAGCTTTTGGTCTTGTTAATTCTTTCAATTGTTTTCCTGTTTTCTATTTCATTTAATTCTGCTCTAATTTTTATTATTTGCTTTCTTCTGGTGCCTGAGGGTTTCTTTTGTTGCTCTCTTTCTATTTGTTCAAGTTGTAGGGATAATTCTTTGATTGTGGCCCTTTCTTCTTTTTGGATGTGCGCATTTATTGATACAAATTGACCTCTGAGTACTGCTTTCGCTGTGTCTCAAAGGTTCTGATAGGAAGTGTTTTCATTCTCATTATATTCTATTAATTTCTTTATTCTGTCCTTAATGTCTTCTATAATCCAGTCTTTTTTGAGCAGAGTATTGTTCAGTTTCGAAGTGTTTGATTTCTTTTCCCTACTTTTTCTGTTATTGATTTCTACTGTTAAGGCCTTATGTTCAGAGAAGATGCTTTGTAATATTTCAATGTTTTGGATTCTCCTAAGACTTGCTTTATGTGGTCTAGTCTAGAGAATGTTCTATGTGCACTAGAAAAGAAAGTATACTTGGCTGCTGTTGGGTGGAGTGTATAAGGTCAAGTTGTTTGATTGTGACCTTTAGGTCTTCCGTGTCTTTATTGAGCTTCTTTCTGGATGTCCTATCCTTCACTGAAAGTGGTGTGTTGAAGTCTACTATTATTGTGGATCTATCTATGTCACTTTTCAATGCTGTTAGAGTTTGTTTTATGTTTTTTGCAGCCCTGTCATTGGTTGCATAAATATTTAATATGGTTATATCTTCTTGGTGTATTGTCCCTTTAATCATCATATAGTGTCGTTTCCTATCCTTTGTAGTGGATTTAACTTTAAAGTCTATTTTGTCAGAAATTAATATTGCCACTCCTGCTCTTTTTTGATTGTTGTTTGCTCGATATATATTTTTTCCATCCTTTGAGTTTTAATTTGTTTGTGTCTCTAAGTCTACAGTGTGTCTCTTGTAGGCAGCATATTAACAGATCGCGTTTTTTATCCATCCTGCCGCTCTCTGTCTCTTTATTGGTGCAATTAGTCCCTTTACATTTAGCATAATTATGGACAGGTTTTTTTTTTTTTTATGAGTTTAGCACTGTCATGTCGATGTCTTTTTTCGTGTGTTGCTGATAGTTTCTTTTTCGTGCTTAATTTTTTGTGCTGAGTAGTTTATCTGTACATATCGTCCTTTCCTTTTATTTGTTGTTGTTGATTTTGTTTCTGCTGAGTCCCTTTTTTTTTTTTTTTTGTATTTTATTTTGATGAGTAACATAGTTAGTCTCCTTCATGGTTACCTTAATATTTACCCCTATTTTCCTAAGTTTAATCCTAACTTTTATTTGTTTATATTTCCTTGTCTTCCTCTCCATATGAAAGATCTATGACTATATTTCTTAGTCCCTCTTTGTTTTAATGTTGTCTTGTTTTTACATAATAACATCACTGTTTCCCTGTTTTGAGCATTTTTTAATCTTGATTTATTTTTGTGATTTCCCTCTCTGAGTTGTCATCTGATTGCTCTGTCCAGTGTTCTAGACTTGGGCTGATACCTGATATTATTGATTTTCTAACCAAAGAACTTCCTTTAGTATTTCTTGTAGTTTTGGTTTGGTTTTTATGAATTCACTAAACTTCTGTTTATCTGGAAATATCCTAATTTCACTTTCGTATTTGAGAGACAGTTTTGCTGGATATACGATTCTTGGTTGGCAATTTTTTTTTCCTTCATTGCTTTATATAAGTTATCCCATTGCCTTCTTGCCTGCATGGTTACTGCCAAGTAGTCCAAACTTCTTATTGACTTGCCTTTGTAGGTGAGTTTTCATTTATCCCTAGCTGCTCTTAAAATTCTCCCTTTATCTTTGTTTTTGGCAAGTTTGATTATGTCTTGGTGACTTCCTTTTAAAATCTACCTTATGTGGAGTTCGATGAGCATCTTGGATAGATATCTTCTCATCTTTCACAATATCAGGCAAGTTTTTTGCCAACAAATATTCAACAATTCTCTCTGTATTTTCCGTTATCCCTCCCTGTTCTGGTACTCCAATCACGTGTAGGTTATTTCTCTTGATAGAGTCTCATGTATTTCTTAAGTTTTCTTCATCTTTTAAAATTCTTTTATTTGCTTTTTCTTCAAAAATATTGGTGCCAAATGCTTTATCTTCAAACTCACCAATTCTGCCTTCCACTTGCTCAGTTCTCCTACTCTGACATTCTATTGAGTTGTCTAATTCTGTAGTTTTATTGTTAATCTTCTGAATTTCTGAATGCTATCTCTCTATGGATTCTTGCACCTTATCAGATTTTTCATTATGTTATTGAATAACCTTTTTAATTTTTTCAACTTCTTTATCTGTGTGTTCCTTGGTTTGTTCTGCATATTGCCTGATCTCCTTCTTAATCTCTTTCCTTATGTCTTGAAGAGTTCTGTATATTAATCTTTTGTATTCTGCATCCAGTTATTCCAGGAAGGCACCTTCACCTAGAGGATCTCTTGATTCTTTGTTTTGAGAGCTTGTTGAAGCAATCATGGTCTGTTTCTTTATGTGATTTGATATTGACTGTGGTCTCCAAGCCATCTCTAAGTTATTGTGTTAGTTTATTTTATGTTTGCTTACTATATCCTAGCTTCTTGCTTTGTTTTGTTTTGATATACCCAAATGGGTTTCCTGAGTGAGCTAGCTTGATTATTTTTGCCTTTGAAGCTCTGACGTCCTCTCCCCAGATGGCTAGAGCTGTTATCAGGTATATCAGTCTAGGAGTCCATTCACTTTTCGTGTGTGGGTTCAGCTCAGGTGTCCAGATAGCTGGTCATCAGGTGTGTGGTACAGGCTCTGTCCTACAGTCTTAGAGGGGCAGGGGTGATTGGTTTAGGTACTGGTATCTGGTTGCAGCAGGGGGTCATGCTCTGAACAAGACAGGGGGCTGAGAACTGTCCCCCCAGTGTCTATGAAGAAAATGTGTCCCTGTTCCCTACGGCATACATTTGGGTGCATTCTGCAGAGAGACCAGGGGCACCCAATGCTTTTGGTTGTAAGGGCTAGGATGTATCAGTTATCCTTGGACCCCTGTCACAGGTGGCTGTGTGACCTGAATGGAGCCACTAGTCCTTAAGCTCCTGATGTGGGTAAGTAAGGACCCTGCGTAATAGGCAAAAAGCGGTGTCAAATATCAAATGCCCCTCTCCATCGCACAGCTGAGACAGTTGCAGTCTGCCAACAAGGGCCTATTCTCCTGAAATAGGCTCACACAAGTCCATGCAGGGGGGAAAGGTATTCAAAGTCCACAGACCATTTATGCCTGGACAAGAGATGCTTCTGTCCTGAGCTCCCCAGGTTAGTGGGGCTGGCAAATTATTTTTTCCCCCAACTGTGAATTTATTCCTTCTCTAAGTCTGGGAGTATGGCTCCAGGCACCCAAAAGGGCCTATCTCAGGCCCAAGGAAATCAACAGCCCCTGAAGCAGGCTTGGGGGCAGGCGGAGGGGAGGCACAGTAAAATATATGCAAGTACTTAGCTTTTGTTGAAAGCTCCATTCTTCTCTGGTTCCAGAGGTTTGAGTAGGCTGTGTGGCTGGCTGCTTCTCCCTGAGGAAACTGCAGTGAACACTACTTCCAACCCTCCATAGTCGCTCCTGGGATGGTGTCTGAGGGATCTCAGCAATTCAGGTCCAGCAACTCCTTTCCACTTCTGAACCTTCTCTCCCTCCCCTGCTGCTCAGCCCATTTTCTAACTTTGCCTTTGATGTTCAGGGCTCCTAGCTTGTCATAAATATAATCATTTCACTTGTTTTCTCAGGTCTTTGTTGTAAGATGGATTGCCGAAAGAGTCTGGCTATTATGCCATCTTGGCCCTGCCTCTCTCTTTGCCCATTTTTTAACTGAATTAATTGCCTTTTTGTTGTTGAGTTTTTGCTGTATCTTGTAGATTTTAGATATTAGACCCTTATCAGATATGTCATAGCCAAATTTTTTTTCACACTCTGTACGCTCTCTTTTTACTCTTTTGGTGAAGTCGTTTGATGAGCCTAAGTGTTTTATTTTCAGGGGCTCCAAGTTATCTAGTTTATCTTCTGACTTTAGTGTATTATTAGTTATGGCTTGTATTGAGTTTATGCCATGTATTAGGGCCCCTAGCATTGTCCCTAGATTTTTTTTTCCCATGATCTTTGTCTTTTTAGGTTTTATATTTAGGTCTTTGATCCATTTTGAGTTAGTTTTTGTGTATGGTGTGAGGTATGGTCCTGTTTCTTTGTTTTTTTTTCAGCTGGATCTTCAGTTATGCCAGCACCATTTGTTAAGGGGACTGTTTTTTCCCCGTTTAACATGCTTTGGGCCTTTGTCAAATATCAGCTGCTCATAGGTGGGTGGATTGATGTCTGGGTTCTCAATTCTGCTCCATTGGTCTATGTGTCTGTTTTTGTACCAGTATCAGGCTGTTTTGACTACTGTGGCGGTGTAATAAGTTCTAAAATCAGGTAATTATCTTGTCTTTCTTGTAGGCATGTGGATATTATCCTCTTATTGGCAGAGTTTTACTTCAGGATAGATCTCGAAATGTTTTTTTTTTTGACGATGAATGCAATGCCATTCTTCCTCAAGTTGTCATTCCCAGCATAGTAGACCATATGATTTTCCAATTCAAAATAGCCAATACCAGTCCATTTCAGCTCACTAGTACCTAGGATATTGATGTTTATTAGTTTCAGTTTATTTTTCACTATTTCCAATTTTCCTAGATTCATACTTTGTACATTCCAGGCTCTGATTATTAATGGATGTTTGCAACTTTTTTTTTTCTCATTTTGAGCCATGCCACATCAGTGAATGACCATCTACTTCATTAAGATCACCTCTACTTTGAGGAGGCAGCTCTTCCTTAATTTTCTTTTGAGTGTCTGCCAATCTGAGGGGCTCATTTTCCGGTACTATATCAGGAATGTTCCACTGCTATTTATAAGGTTTCACTGGATAATTCTTTTCAGTGGTAGACCTCTGGGTCCTTCTTCCTAGTCTGTCTTGGTCTGGAAGCTCAGCTGAAACCTGTCTATCATGGGTGACCCTGTTGGTATTTGAATGCTGGTGGCACAGTGTCCAGCATCACAGTGATAGACAAACCTCCAGAGTACAACAAACTGACAAATTTATGCACCAACCACTAAAGCCAAAGATGAAGAAATTGAAGATTTTTACCAACTTCTACAGTCTGAAATTGGCCAAACATGCAATCAGGATGCATTGATAATTACTGGTGATTGGAATGCGAAAGTTGTAAGCAAAAAGGAAGGACCAGTCATTGGAATATACGGTCTTGGTGATAGAAACAATGCCGGAGATTGCATGATAGAATTTTTCAAGACCAATGACTTCTTCTTTGCAAATAACTTTTTCAGCAACATACGTGGCAACTATATAAGTGAACCTCACCAGATGGAATACACAGGAATCAAATTGGCTACATCTGTGGAAAGAGATGATGGAAAAAAACAAAAAAACAAAAAAAAAACCAGAGACTGACTGTGGGACAGAACATCAGTTGCTTCTATGTAAGTTGAAGCTGAAGCTGAAGAAAAACTAGAACAAGTCAACGAAAGCCAAGGTACGACCTTGAGTATATCCCGCCTGAATTTAGAGACTATCTCAAGAATAGATTTGACAAGTTGAACACTAATGACCAAAGACCAGATGAGTTGTGGAATGACATCAAGGACATGATACATGAAGAATGCAAGAGATCATTAAAAAGGCAGAAAAGTCAGAAGAGACTCTGAAACTTACTCTTGAACATTGAGTAGCAAAAGCTGAAGGAAGAAATGATGAAGTAAAAGAGCTGAACAGAAGATTTCAATGGGCAGCTTGAGAAGACAAAGTATTTTAATGATATGTGCGAAGGCCTGGAGATAGAAAACCAAAAGGGAAGTACACACTAGGCATTTCTCAAGCTGAAAGAACTGAAGAAAAAAATCAAGCCTCTAGTTGCAATATTGAAGAATTCCACGGGGAAAATATTAAACAATGCAGGAAGCATCAAAAGGAGATGGAATACACAGTCACTGTACCAAAAAAAAAAAAAAAAAAAATTGGTCTATGTTCAACAATTTGAGGAGGTAGCATATGATCAGGAGCCGATGATACTGAAGGAAGTAGTCCAAGCTACACCGCGGGCATTGGTTAAAAACAAGGCTCCAGGAATTGAGGGAATACCAATTAAGATGTTTCAGCAAACAGATGCAGTGCCAGAAGGGCTCACTTGCGTATGCCAAGACATTTGGAAGACAACTACCTGGACAACTGACTGGAAGAGATCCATATTTATGCCTATTCCCAAGAAAGGTGATCCAACCAAATGCGGAAATCATTTTTTTTTTATATCACATGGGTTTTTGGGTATATCACATGCAAGTAAAATTTTGTTGAAGATCATTCAAAAGAGGCTGTAGCAGTACATTGACAGGAAACTGCCAGAAATTCAAGCCAGATTCAGCAGAAGACATGGAACAAGGGATATCATTACTGATGTCGGATTGATCCTGGCTGAAAGCAGAGAATACCAGAAAGATGTTTGCCTGTGTTTTATTGACAAGGCAAAAGCACAGTGTGGATCATAACAAATTATGGATCACATTGTGAGGAACGGGAACTCCAGAACACTTAATTGTGTGCACGAGGAACCTATACATAGCTTAAGAAGCAGTCGTTCAAAAGAATGAGGGGATACTGCATTGTTTAAAGTCAAGAAACATGCATGTCAGGGTTGTCGCCTTTCACCGTGCCTATTCAATCTGTATGCTAAGTAAATAATCCGAGAAGCCGAACTACATGAAGAAGAACTTGGAGTCAGGATTGGAAAAATACTCGTTAAGAACCTGTGTTACGCAGATGACACAACCTTGCTGGCTGGAAGTGAAGACGACTTGAAGCACTTGCTGATGAAGATCAAAGACTGTATGGATTACACCTCAACATAAAGAAAACAAAAATCCTCACAACTGACCAGTAAGCAACATCATGATAAATGGAGACAATATCGAAGTTGTCAAGGATTTCATTTTACTCAGATCCACAATCAACACCCATGGAAGCAGCAGTCAAGAAATCAAACGACACATTTCATTGGGAAAATCTGCTGCAAAACAGCTCTTTAAAGTGTTAAAAAGCAAAGATGTCACCTTGAAGACTAAGGTGCACCTGGCCCAAGCAATAGTGTTTTCAGTCACCTCACATGCATGCCAAAGCTGGGGGATGAATAAGGAAGACTGAAGAAGAACTGACATCTTTGAATTGTGGTGTTGATGAAGAATATTGAATATACCACGGACTGCTGAAGAACAAACAAATTTGTCTTGGAAGAAGTACATACGGAAAGCTCTTTAGAAACAAGGATGGTCAGGCTATGTCTCACGTACTTTGAACATATTACCTGGAAGGATCAGTTCCTGGAGAAGTACATGCTTGGTAAATTGGAAGGTCAGCAAAAAATAGGAAGACCCTCAAGGAGATGGATTGACACAGTGGCTGCAATAACAGGCTCAAGCATAACAACGATTGTGAGGATGGCGCAGGACCGGGTAGCATTTCATTCTGTTGTACACAGGGTCACTATGAGTTGGAACTGACTTGATGGAACCTAACAACAAAATCGGGTAGTTTGAGGCCTCTCACTTTGTTCTTCTTCTTCAGTAATGCTTTACTTATCCAGAGCCTCTTCTTTTTCCATATGAAGTTAGTGATTTATTTCTCCATCTCATTAAAAAAATGTTGTTGGAATTTGGAACGGGTTTGCATTGCATCTATAGATCACTTTGGGTAGAACTGACATTTTCACAATGTTGAATCTTCCTATCCATGAGCATGTATGTTTTTTCACTTATGAAGGTCTCTTTTGGTTTCTTGCAGTAGTGTTTTGTAGTTTTCTTTGTATAGGCCTTTTACGTCTCTGGTTAGATTTATTCCTAAGGCTTGCTTTGTGGCCTAAAATGTGGTCTATTCTGGAGAATGTTCCATCTACATTGCAAAAGAAAGTATACTTGGCTACTGTTTGACAGAGTGTCCTGTATACGTCTACGAGGTGAAGTTAAACGATTGTGGCATTTAGATCTTCTATATCTTTATTGAGTTTCTTTCTAGATGTTCTGTCCTTCACTGAAAGCAGTGTGTTGAAGTCTCCTATTTCTCTTTTCAATGCTGTTAGAGTTTATTTAATGTACTTTGGAGCCCTGTCATTGGGTGTGTATACATTTATTATCGTTATGTCCTCCTGGTGTATTGATTCTTTAATCATTGTATAGTGTCCTTCCTTATCCTTTGTGGTGGATTTTGCTTTAAAGTCTATTTTGTCAGAGGTTAATATTGCCACTTCTGCTCTTTTTTGATTGTTTGCTTGGTATATATTTTTCCATCCTTTAGGTTTATTTTGTTTGTGTCTTTGAGTCTGAGGTGTGTCTCTTGTAGACAGCATATAGACAAATCCTGTTTTTTTTATCCATTCTGCCACTCTCTGTCTCTTTATTAGTGCCTTTATGTCCGTTTACATTAGGTGTAATTACTGATAGGTATGAATTTGCTGTCATTTTGATGTTTTTGTTTTTGTGTGTGTTTGTGTGCACATGTGGTGTTGAGTTTGTTCCATTTAATTTTCTGTTTTTTAATATATATTTTCTTTCATCTTTTTCATTATCTTTGATTTTGTGTTTGCTGAGTCTTTATGATTTCTTTTTTATTTTGATGGTAGGTTTGTTAGTGTCTTTCAGGTTATCTTAAAATTTACCTTTATTTTTCTAAGTTTAAACTGATCTTTCATTTCTCGATATAGCCTTAACTTCCTTTTCTAATGGAAGCTCTATGATTACACTGTTTATTTACTCTCTTTTGTTTTGACATTGTCATCATTTATATATTGATGCTTCTGGTTCCCTATTTTTAGTCTTTTAGCTTTGACTGGTTTTTGTGACTTCCTTATCTGGGTTAACTTGTTGATCTGTCCTGTGTTCTAGTCTTTGATTATTGCCTGATATGGTTTTTTTTTTTTCTTTTCTTATTGTTGGTTCTCTAAGCAGAGGACTCCTTTTAATATTTCTTGTAATTTTGGTTTGGATTTTACAAATTCCCTTAACTTCTGTTTACCTGGAAATGACCTAATTTTGCCATCATATTTGAGAGACAGTTTTGCTGGATATGTAATTCTTGGTTGGCAACTTTTTTTCCTTCAAGGGTTTATATATGTCATCCTATTGCCTTTTTGCATGCATGGTTTCTGCTGAGTAGTCAGAGCTTATCTTATTGGTTCTCCCTCGCTGCTCTCAAGATTCTGTCTTTGTCTTTGGTTTTGCCAAGTTTGATTATAATATATTTTGGTGACTTTCTTTTGGAATCCACCTGGTATGGGGCTCATTGAATTTCTTGGACAGATACCTTCTCATCTTTCATGATATTAGAAAATTTTTCTGTCAGCAAGTCTTCAACAATTCTATGTTTCTTGTTATCCCCCCGTTCTGATACTCTGACCACTTTTATGTTTTTCCTCTTGATGGTGTCCCACATAATTCTTATGCTTTCTTCATTCTTTTAAATTCTTCTTTTCTTATTTTTCCTCAAATAAATTGGTGTCAAGGGATTTATCTTCAATCTCACTAATTCTGACTTCCATTGCCTCAACTCTTCTTCTATGACATATTGGGTTGTCTAATTCTGAAATTTTATTGTTACTCTTTTAGATTTCTAGTTTTTATCTCTGTGTGGATTCTATTAGCCTGTTAATTTTGTCATTTTGTTCTTGCATTGTTTTCCTGAATTCCTCTATTGCTTTGTCTGTGTATTCTTTGGCTTGGTCTGAGTTTTGCCTGATCTCCTTGCTGGTCTCTTGGAGAGCTCTGTATATTAGTCTTTGGAATTCTATCTCAGGTAGTTCCATGACCTTATCTTCTTCTGGAAGGTTTCCTGGTTCTTTATTTTGCTGGAGCCATCTTGTCCTGCTTCCTTATATGATTTGATATTGACTATTGTCCCCAAGGCATCAATAAGTTATTATATTTATTCATTGTATATTTGTTTACTGTGTCCTAAATTTTTGTTTTGTTATACCCAAGTAGGCTGGGCACTTGAGCTACATTGGTTATTGGTGTCTTTGAAGCTCTCGTGTCTCTAGGTGTTTAGAGCAGCTACTGAGAATGTGAGCCCAGGCCTCTGTTCACTTTTCTTGTGCAGGTATGGCATAGGTGTCCAGGCCTGGTCAATGAGTGTGTGATGCAGACTCTCACCTATGGCCCTAGATGGGTAGGACAGTGTAGACAGAGAAGACACAGGTAGTTGGCTATAGTAGGGGGCTATGTGAAGAGCAAGGCAGGGGGCCGACAGCTGCACCAGGTGCCTGGGTGGAAGACTTGTCTCTGTTCCCTAGAAAGAGTAGTGAGGGAGTATAGCAGCTGGTCCTTGGGCACCCTGTGCTTTGGCCAGAGGAACTGGGAGGAACCACTTATTATTAGGCCCTTGTCATGGGTGACTAGATGGAGTGGGTGGTACTGGCAGACCTCAGGTCCCTGGTGTGGGTAGGTGAGGACCCTGCTTAAGGGGCAGGGTGATGTCAAATGTCACGAATCTGCAGCTCTTCCTTGGCTGCTGCAGTCGAAAATGGGCATCAGGTGTATACGCTGCTGTTTTATGCTAATAAGAGCATGCCATGTTCAATCAGCCTACACAGGTCTAGGCAGGGGTGAAGGGTGCTGCAAGTCTGTTGGCTCTTATGCCAGTGGCTTGGTAAAGGGGCTGGACCTCCTGACCCACCCTGAGTTCCTGACTTAGGGGGCATTGTGTATTTCAAAGCTATGAGACTTGTGTGGGCACGGATAGCCCTGAGTTCCCAGTTTAGGGGACGTGGTAGTTGTTGAATGCTGCTGGACTGGTGTTAGAGTGGAGCAGGGTGGGGGTTGGGTGAGAGGAATGAAGTACTTCTCCACTGTGAAACTCTGTGGGGGAGGGGCTATTTTGCCCTCCCAGCACAGTAAGTTAGACACTTGCACTTAACTGTTGTAGGTCCAGCACTGCTTCCACCCAGCTCCAGAGGTGTGTGCAGACTCCCCACTGCCTGGCCTCACCTGACGTGGTGAGACATGCTCTGAATGCTTCTGCTCACCTCAGCCCACATGTGCTGGCTGACCCAGACAGCAGAGTTCTGGCAACCTTGTGACTGGCACTTCTCCGCTGCTTTTGAATTGTCTCTCCGTCTTTTACCTCTCAGCCCAACTCTTCAGCTTTGTCATTGATGATCAGGGCTCCTAGATTGTCATATATAATTGATTCACTTGTTTTTTCAGGTCTTTGTTGTAAGAGAGACGACAAGAATCATTGGACTATTCCACAGTCTTGACCCCTTCCCTCTGTGACACTTCTTTCACTAACCATAATGTTTTTGATGTTGTTACATGTGTCAGGATTTTTTTTCTTTTTATTGCTGAATAAAATTTAATTATATGGATATAGGAGCCCTGGTGGCAGAGTGGTTTAAAGCTCGGCTGCCAACCAAAAAGTCAGCAGTTTGAATCCACCAGCCATTCCTCTGGGGCAGTTCTACTCTGTCCTATAAAGTCACTAAGGGTTGGAATTGACTCAACGGCAGTGGGTTTGGTTCTTTAATATGGATATTATACAATACGCTTATCCATTTGCCAGTTGATGGACATTTGGATTCTCTTAGTTTTTGGCTATTATCAATAATGTCTGCTACAAACATTCGCTCTTAAGTCTTTATAAGTACTTACGTCTTCATTTCTCTTAGATAGATGTCTGAGTGAAATTGCTGGATGCTCGTGCAGAACCTGTACATAGACCAAGAGGCAGTCATACAAAAATAACAAGGGCATACTGTGTGGTTTACAATCAGAAACCTGTGCATCAGAGTTGTATCCTCTAACCATACTTTCTTAATCTGTTTGCTGAGCAAATAATCCAAGAACTGGACTATATTAAGAAGAATATGGCACCAGAATTGGAGGAAGGCTCATTAAAAACTTGTGATATGCAGATGATACAACCTTATTTTCTGAATGTGAAGAGGACTTGAAGCACTTACTGGTGAAGATCAAAGACTAAAGCCTTCAGTATGGATTACACCTCAACATAAAGAAAGAAAAAATCCTCACAACTGGACCAGTACGCAATATCATGATAAAAGAAGAAAATATTGAAGTCGTCAAGGATTTCATATGACTTTGATCCACAATCAACACCCATGGAAGTGGCAGTCAAGAAATCATAAGAAGTATTGAGTTGGGCAAATCTGCTGCAAAAGAGCTCTTTAAAGTGTTAAAAAGCAAAGATGTCACTTTGACGACTGAGGTATACCTGACTCAAGCCATGGTATTTTCAATCGCCTTATATGCCTGTGAAAGCTGAACAATGAGTAAGGGAGACTGAACAAGAATTGATGCCTTTGAATTATGGTATTGGCAAAGAATATTGAATATACCATGGACTGCCAGAAGAACAAATAAATCTGTCTTGGAGAAATACAGCTGGAATATTCCTTAGAAGTGAGGATGATGAGACTTTGTCTCATGTACTTTAGACATATTATCAGGAGGGACCAGTCCCTAGAGAAGGACATCATGGCTGGTAAAGTAGAGGGTCACCTAAAAAGAGGAAGATCCTCAAGGAGATGGATTGACACAGTGGCTGCAACAATGGGCTCAAACATAGCAACAATTGTGAGGATGGTGCAGGGCTGGGCAGTGTTTTGTTCTTTTGTACATAGGGTCACTACGAGTCAAAACTGACACAACAACAACAACAAAGCTTTCCCAGGTTCCTGAAATTTTATTTCTTGTTTGTTAAGCAGGCTTAGATAACGCTCTCCTATGTCTTGATTCATGATCTGAACTTATTCTATTATTTTACTAATTACAAATCAGAAGATCCCAGAAAGCTCTGAACAAAATGTCAACAGAATGTGGCAAGAACACAAATAAGTTGCTTTGTTATTGAGCCTTACATAAATATGATGAATGAGAGTTTTCTAATATGTGGCTTTCCTCTAAAGAAACATTATTAGCACAGTCAAAATGCCCTTGCGACCCTTGCTATGTGGTCACTGTGTAAACAGAACCAGATATCACTTTCTTTAAATAAACCCCTTGGGTGGTGGCCAAAATTAATCTCCCCAACAAAGAAGAGAATTCTGCTCTCCAGATAGTGGTATTTCAGAATTGTCTCCTTCAGTTGGTGAAAACGAAATGGAATTCAACAGGCTTCACCTGTTTTGAAATGTAAAATCTGAACATTGACCTTGACTGTTAAAGTTTTCTTACTTTTTATAAATTCTCTCCCAAGTTCCTTGGGTGGGAACGTGGGTTACAGTAGTAGGAATTTTAGGATGGTGTGAGCATAAATTTCATCTGGATTTGGGGAGCATTTGGAATCCTTTTGTGAAATCTTTTCTAACAAAACAGTAACAAAAATAAAGGCCTAATCACGCGATTGAAGACATCTTGCAGGCTTATGTGATGGTCAAAACATCGAGATTCATCTACTTCTATTTATGTCCCCTTCTAACTGCTGCTTTCTTCAACTGGTTGCATTGTTTTCCTAGTAGGGAATGAATTCAGCACAGCACAGCAATTTCAGGTATATGCAGTTGGAATAATTACCATTGAGAACCAATTCATGATACTCTGCCAATGTATTTCTTGGTAATTGAATGTATACAGTATAATTGACTTTAAGGATTTGAAACTTCTCATTACTTAGTATCTTTCAGGGATATGTTTACACAATTGTCATGTTTATGCCTGACAGATATTTGGTGGTTCAAGAATAAATATTTAAGAATTTAGATATGTATGATGTGGAGCCAAGATGGTGGAGTAGTCAGACACTTCTGGCCATCCCTTTTACAACAAAGATCCGAAAAAACAAGTGAATTGATTATATATGACAATCTAGGAGCCCTGAACATCAGAGGAAAAGTTGAGGAATCAGACTGAGTGGGAGGGGGAAGGAGAGGCAATTCAGAAGCAGTGAGGAGTTGCATAACCATAACAAATATTTACACACCCAACAACAGGGCTCCAAAACACATAAAAAAAACTCTAACAACATTGAAAAGAGCGATGGACAGCTCCGCAATAATAGTAGGAGACTTCAACTCACCACTTTTAGCAAAGGACAGAACATCAAGAAAGAAGCTCAATAAAGACATGGAAGATGTAAATGCCACAATCAACCAATTTGACGTCATAGACATATACAGAACACTCCACTGAACAGCAGTCAAGTATACTTTCTTTTCCAATGCACATGGAACAGTCTCCAGAATAGATCACATATAAGGCCATAAAGCAAGCCTTAACAGAATCCAAAGCATTGAAATTTTACAAAGCATCTTTTCCCCCTCCTGAAATGTGATCGACAGGGTTAAACTATCCCCACTCCTCCCATCACACTCAGACTCTGTGAATTCCTGATAAGACATTCTTGTGTAATAGCATAAGGCCATCTTACTGATACTCTGCCACCCACTCCCTCCATTGGGACATGAACAATAAGCCACAAAGCTGTCCTTAGATAAACTTCCAAGACTGTAATCTTTACAGAAGCAGACTGCCACATTTTTCTCCCACAGAGCTGCTGGTGAATTTAAACCATCTACATTTCATTTGGCAGCCGAGCACTTAACCACTACACCGCTAGCGAAAACATATGGATCACAACATAATATTGTCAATATAGGGCTCAAGAACCTCAGATGCTTGCAAAAGCTGGACAATGAATAAGGAAGACTGAAGAAGAATTAGCAACTTTGAATTATGGAGTTGACAGAGAATATTGAATATACCATGAATTCTGAAGATGTCAGAAGAAGAAGGAACAAATCTGTCTTGGAACAAGTATAGCCAGAGCGCTCCTTAGAAGCAAGGGTGGCGAGATTTCATCTCACATACTGTAAACAGATGAGGGTGGGTCCTGCCCAGTGCAATCCCTCGAGCCAATTGAGAGGCACCAGGCTTTGAGAAAGAGAAACTAGACTTTGTTGCAAGCCAGTCAAGCAAGGAGCTCAGAGACTAAGTCTCAAATCAAGCTCCCAGAGGATGGGGATTCTAAGGCAGTTATAGGGTCGGGATAGGAAAGTTATTCATAATTAACGAAGTTTCTAGGAATAGGTGGGCAATTTCAGAAACTAATTAACATGTATGGGGGTGCAATACGGTGGCCGGGAGAGTGTGTATTTTGGAGGGTATGACCCATGATGTTTATCTAAAAACAGCTTTACAGCTTACTGCTCATGTCCAAATGGAGGGAGTAGGTGGCACTGGGTAGTGAAGTGGCCTTAAGCAGAGGAGCCATAAGATGATCTTGTACTATTACATAGAAATGTCTTATCAGGAAACCACAAAGCCTGGGTGTGATGGGAGGAGTGGGGTAGTTTAACCCTGTTGATCATATTTCCGGAGGGGGAGCAGTTTAACCCTTTTGGTTACAATACTTTAGACAGGCTGTCTGGAGGACCCAGTCCCTGGAGAAGGACATCTTGCATGGTAAAGTAGAGGTCATCACAAAAGAGGAAGACCTTCAAGGAGATGGATTGACACAGTGGCTGCAACAATGGGTTCAAGCATAACAATGATTATTAGGATGGCACAGGGCTGGGCAGTATTATGTTCTGTTGTACATAGGATCGCTATAAGTCAGAACAGACTCGATGACACCTAAAAATATAGTGCTGGAAGATGATCCTGTTGCATTGGATAGCACTACACGATAGCTACAACAATGGGCTCAAACATACCAACGGTCATGAAGATGGTGCAGGACCAGGCAACGTTTCATTCTGTAATACATAAGGTCGCCAAGAGTTGGAGCTGAGTCTGCAGCAACTAACAACAACACAAAAAGAATCAGGGTCAAAAGAGCCTCAGCCATCTGCTTATCCAACTCCCTTGCACCTTCTATAAACATCCAAATCTTACATGTACCATTTCCTCTTGATGTTAAAATTGTGTTGCTGATGCCCAAAATTATGACTTGGCGGGCCAGATAACATCCCATTCATAATGGGAAGCTCACGTCACACGGTCTTTTGATATTGGAAATGTCTGTGATAGGAAAAAAATACCATGTGGAGTTTAGATAAGCTTCTTTAGGAGAATCACAGATAGACACACCTCCTAGGGTTCTAGAGGACCTTTCATAACTGTCTCCCAGTCCACTTCCTAGCTAGTTCCCAATTCTAGCCTCCTGGTAATCTATGACTGAACACTAACCCTGGGGGCCTGAAAATGATCCTTAGGGTCTCTGGGGTCGACCTCCACTACCTCCTCAGCAAGTCCTACCTTAGGCTCTGCGTGTTTCCCACCGCTCTAAGTAAAAACTCTGACAGAGCCTTGTTCCTGCTAAGAACGCCCTCACCTCACCCCCATGGATATCAGGCACATAGCACACTTACAAATAAAACCATAACATCAATAATGCTTACTAAGAACCACAGGAAGGACTCACAGACTATAAGTACAATAGATACCTGAGGAAGTTATCCCTGAGAGCTGGATGATTCAGAGAGAGCTTTCCTGATGAAGAGGGACTTTGAGCTGGTACTTGTTGGAAGGATAGAGGCTAGACAAGCAGAGGGGTAGGATGCAGCACTCTAAGCAAGCAGAGGCAAATATTCAAAGGGCAGAGGAGAAAGTCTATGGGATGAAAGCATCAACCAAAGAACAGGTTGTCAATGGGTTGATATAATATTGAATTGCTGTTTCAGTTTCATCCTTTATCAATACCGTTACCAACACAATTCCTACCCCTATCCCTAGGGCCACCATAACCACCTCACTGCCAACACGATTACTGTGAGAAACACACACACATACCCAGAAACACCCAAGTGCTCAAATTCTGAAAAAGCATTTTATCTTTCCCCTTTATAATTCCTGCTTTGGAGAAGAACCAAAGCCATTTGGGATCATTGGTGAGGTTTTGTTTTCTTTTAAGAGGCTTAATGATGAGAACTACTTAGCTTGATCCCTGTTGTCATCCTTTACTGTCCAAGTATTTTGTACCCCATAAATACAGCATATTCTACATTAACCACTGCACCACCAGGGCTCCATATCGTACATTAGCACACTCCAAATCTAGAATTTCTCAGACTGCTATGTGGGTAATTTTCCCAACAGTTCCTAACCATGGTGTTCTTCTGGTCATTTCTGTGGCACAGGACATGCAATCTTTATATCCATTGATTCATACATTCATTAATTCACTCAACAAACATCTATTGAGCCTCTATTTTATGCCAAAGGTGCCAGGATGATACAATGGTTAAGTACTTGGCTACTAACTGAAATGTTGGTGGTTCAAATCCATCCAGTAACCCCTTTGGAGAAAGATGTGGCCATCTGCTCCCATAAAGCTTTGGGAACCCTATCTGGCAATTTTGCTCTGTCACATGGGGTTGCTATGAGTCAGAATCAAGTCGAGGGCACCCAATAACAACAGCAACTACCATGGGAGAGAATTGGTACAGCAGCACTTCTGAGGGCACCTGGCAGGGGGAGAGCTCAGATGGCAAAAAAATGCAGAAGGCACATGTTATTTGCATAGAAATATGCTAGATGTCTGGCACTGGCCATACAATGGTCAACAAAAACAGGCAAGATTCCTGCCTTGTAATATATGGTGCAGGAAAAGAGACACACATTGCGTTAGTTATCTATTGATGCGTAACAAATTACCCCAAAATCTAGTGGCTGAAAACAAAAGTGATAATGTATTATCTCACACAGTATCTGTGGGTCAGCTATTTGAGAGCGGTTTCACTGGGTGAATCTGGCTCACAGACTCTCATAAAATAACAGTCAAGGTGTTGACCAGATGAAGGTTTGACTGGGGATGGAAGATATGGTTCCGAAGTGGTTTACTCCCATGACTAGTAGCAGGAGGCTTCCGTTCTTCCTCATGTGGACTCTCTCCACAGGGCTGCCTAGTGGGCCCCATGACATGTCAGCTGGTTTCCCCACAGTGAGTAGATTCAAGAGAGCAAAGCAGAATCTAAAATGTATTTCATGATCTACCCTCAGAAATCACATGCTGTCATTTCCACAATACCATGTTAGTTACATAAACCAAACCAAACCAAACCCGTTGTCATCCAGTCAATTCTGAGGTAACGCAGTCCATGTGTTACAGACTAGGACTGCTCCATAGGGTTATCATGGCTGTGATCTATAATGTAGCAGATAGCCACGTCTTTCTTCCACAGCACCACTGGGTGAGTTCCAACAGCCAATCTGTAGGTTAGTAGTTTAGAACAAACCATTTGCACCACCCAGGGATCTCTACTGGTTACATAGTCATCCTTATTGAGCATGGGGGAGGACTACACAAGAATGTAAATACCGCGAGGTGAGAATTGGGGGAGGTACAACTGGGAGACTAGCTACCTGACATTAAAAATGATAACACAAATAAATGAAAGACTATAACTGCCTCAAGCCAGGCCTCATTGCCCATGTCAAAGATACATGTGAATCTTTATTCTAGGAACCTTTAGAATCCATTAAAATATTCAAACTAGGAATATAAAGCTTGCAGTTTGAAAATATCACTCTGGGAGTTGTGCCTTGGACAGTATGGTAGACTAGACATTCAGAAAATCTCCTGCCCCATTGTCATGTTATAACTAACATATTTTTAATGTATTACGGTTCGTGTGTTCTGTGAGATGTTGTAACAAATTACAGAATTCAAAGAGAGGAGTGACAGTCTGAGGGGAGAGAGAGCAGTTAATGTTTGAGATGATGGAGTGGTACGCCACTTTGAAAAAGTTGGACATTTGGGACATCTTAACCTGTGCCTCATAGGAACCAGTTTTGTGCTGACCCTTATAAAAGACCATTGTTGCAGCCACTGTGTCAATCCATCTCATTGAAGGTCTTCCTCTTTTTCTCTGACCCTCTACTTTACCAAGCATGATGTCGCTCTCCAGGGACTGGTCTTTCCTGATAAAATGTACAAAGTACATCAGAAGAAGTCTAGATACCATTGCTTCTAAGGAGCATTCTGGCTGTACTTTCAAAACGGACTTATTTGTTCTTCTGGCTATCCATTCAGTATTCTTCCTCAACACCATAAAAATTCAATGGCATCAATTCTTTGGTTTTCCTTATTCATTACCCAGCTTTCCCACGCATATGAGGAGATTGAAAATATCATGGCTTGGATCAGGCTCACCTTACACCTCGCAGTGACCTTTTTTTAACACTTTAGAGCAGTCTTTTGCAGCACATTTGCCCAATGTAATACTTAATTTGATTTCTTGACTGCTACTTCCATGGCCATTGATTGTGGATCCAAGTAAAATCAAAACCTTGACAACTTCAGTTTTTCTCCATTTATCATGATGTTGCTTACTCTTCCGGTTGTGAGGGTTTTTGTTTTCATTATGTTGAGATGCAGTCAATACTGAGGCTGTAGCCTTTGGTCTTCATCACTAAGTGCTTCAAGCCCTCTTCACTTTCGGCAAGCAAAGTTGTATCATCTGCATATCACAGGTTGTCGATGAGTCTCCACTTCGGATGCTGCAGTCTTCGTATACCCCAGCTTCCGGATTATTTGTTCAGCATACAGACTGAATAAACATAGTGAAAAGATATAACCCTGATGCACATAACAAACAAAATTATGATTTTCTTTAGAAAAGTACATTCTCACATCATTTGTGTGCACGGGGGAGGGAATCCCATGAGCAGATAACCTCCTTTTCTCCTTTCCTACTACCTAAGTATGTAAGTATAGTTATAGGAATGCTTATAATTTAATAAGATACACAGACATTATTTCCAGACAAACAAACAGCTATGTGTAAGCTGACTTTAAACCTGACTTTAAACCACACTGTAGTCCCTTCTTCTGTTGGAACAACTGGCTCCTGGTCTATGGACAGGTGCTTCTTGAGCATAATTAAGTGTTCTGGAATTATAATTCTTCACAACATTATCCATAATTTTTTAGGATCCATACACTCAAATGCCTTCGCATAGTCAATAAACCACAGGTAAACCTATTCCCCGTATTCTTTGCTTTCAGGCACAATCCACGTGACATCAGCAATGATATCCCTTGTTCCATGTACTCTGCTGAATCCAGCTTGAATTTCGGACAGTTTCCTGTAGATGTACTGTTTCAACCACTTTTGAGTGATCTTCAGCCAAATTTTACCTGTTTGTGATGGATGCACGATATTCTATTGAATGAATGTACCCTAACCTATTTAACCAGTCTCCCATGGACAGATTAGCTGGTAATTTCCAGATTTTAGCCCGCACATACAAGCTTTCGAGAGTAATATTTAAGATGGTATTTAATGGGCATTTGTCTAACAGATGGATACCTGTTTGAGCGCCGTATCAGTTCAAGTGGTTGTATATCAAGTAACTTCACTACTAGCAATGAGATTGCTGTGGGAAAATGATGTATGAATTTTTAATTTTTCACTAAGTTTTATCAAAATGCAAAATTTTGACAAAACTACATATTAAAAGTGGTAACTCATTGTTGCTTTCATTTTTGTTCTTTAATTATGCCTATGTTGATAATCTTTCTAGGTTTTTATTGTCTATTTTGCTTTCTTTTTCTATAAATTGTCTATTCATATCCTTGAAGTCAAATATTCTACTGAGTTGATTCTCATTTTATTACTGACTCTGAATAAACAGAAAAAGAATTTCCTCTGCCTGTTAACTTGGTAGCCCCTTCTCAGTCTCGATTTCCTGTCAGACAGACTTATACTCTCCATGTAACTAACACCCTGCAAGAGGGTAGCTTTTCTCTGGAAATAATGTCCATATATTTTATTAAGCTATAAGCATCCCTATAACTGTACTTACATATTTAGGTAGGAGGAGAGGAGAAAAGAAGGTTATTTACTCATGGGATTCCCTCCCCCACACAGATGATGTGAGAATGTACTTTTCTAAAGAAAACCATTAGGACACTCAACCATTTGTTACAAATTAACTAAAGCCCAAAAGGATTAGCAACAGCTACATAAATCATAATGTGGTTTTTGAATTCCAGATTGGATTCAGGATAGTGAAAGAGTGGCGGAGTTCAAGAATTTTTCCACCATTGAAATACACAGAATAAGGCAAAAGGAGAAAAACAAGAAGGAATGTCACACTACAAACGTGCCATAAATGGTGAAATAAACTTATTAGAAAGGAGGTCGTAGAACATTTTCATTTAAATATGGCAGAATCGAAATAAACCAGTCTCATTCTCCTCTCTGAAGCAAATGAAAAGGAGCAAAGAGATTGTTTTAGAAGAACATCACAAGCCACAATCTATGACAAGTAGCTGCCAAATGCAGTTAAGTTAGGCCATTCTATTTGAAATTGCCACCTGTTCACACTCTACCATTCCTGATTCCTCAATTTTTTAATTTTTTTTTTGTAAGTACTTATTATCTTTTATCCTTCCTGTTGTGTGCCATTGTGTCAACTCTGACCGACAGGGACCCTCTAGGACAGAGTAGAGTTGCACCATAGGTTTTAATCTTTATGGGAGCAGACTGCCAGGTCTTTTCTGCTGCAGAGCTGCTGGTGGGTTTGTTACCTATCTTTCTGTTAGCGGCCAAGTGCTTTAACCTCTGCACCACAAGGGCTCCTTTCTTTTACCATACTATATGCTTGATACCAAGTCATAATATTTATTGTTTATCCTCCCCGTCTTCTCGGTAATGTTCCACAAGAGCAAAGATTTTTTTCTTTTTTAGTTCACTGGTGTATTTTAAAGACATTGAATAAGTTCTGGAATGTGGTGATCACTCAATAAGTATTTGCTGAAGGAATGAAGATGCTTCTGCATAACCCAGGCAGTACATAAAATTCTCCCTGAGAATCCAAACTGGCCTTCTTGATCTTGGAGTAGACAGCTTTCCTGAACATTCCTGAGCCCCATTTGATGCTAAAGAGTCACAAGAAAGTTCAGGCTTAAAGGATAGCAGCCATGCCATCTTGTGAGAAGCAAGCTGTTGAGTGGCAGGGTAGGGGAGAAATGGAGGAGGGGAGGCAAGATCATTTAAAGAGAACTAAACACAAAATAGGAGTCCCTGAGTGGCTCAAACTGTTAAGCACTGAACTACTAATGGAAAGGTTGGTGGATCAAACCCATCCAGAAGGGTGCTGGAAGGAAGGCTTGACTACCTGCTTTTGAAAGGTCACAGCCTTGAAAACCCTACAAACTCCAACACATGGGTCATGAGGAGGGGAGAATGGGCAGTAATTGCTTGGGATGTCCTGCATTTCGGTTTGGGGCAACGAAAAACTTTCGTTAATAGTGGCAATGGTTGCCAACATGATGAATATAAATAATGTCACTGAATTGTACACTATGAAAATGTTAAAATGGCAAATTAAAAAAAAATTACTGTAATAAAATCTAAAAGGAGAGAGAGAGAAATGGAACAAGAGAAGTCTCCACCAGTTTTGGTGCCAACATCCTGGACTTCAAGCTAATGCTGTGAGGATGAGACTTTGGGAGAGTATTGGGAGTAGGTGAATATATTTGCCTGTGGGAAGAAGATAATTTGTGACCTGAGAGAGGCCTGTGGTGGTTTTAAAATATGCACATAAATTCTTTAACACTCCTCCCTTCCAACAGTTGGCCCTAATTCCCCTACCTTTCAGTGTGAGCTGGAGCCAGTTACTTGCTTCTAACAAATAGAATGCGGTAGAAGTGACAGTGTATCTTTTAGACAAAGAATCTGACTTGAGTAGACATTTCACTAAAGAAGATATGTGAATAAGAAGAATGAGTACATGAAATGCAAATGGAAACCACAAAGAGTTACTACACCTACTTGTCCCTTATCAACTATCTCATTTTCTGACATTTTACATTTAGGAGAGTAGTAAAAAATGTAGTATCTGACTATTCTGTTCATTAATGACGTACATTTGGCAGTAACAAATGCTGAGGTGTGAGGCAAGAGTGTTGCTGGCTGTGACGGCTAACCTTATGTGTTGACTTGGCTGGGCCATGATTCTCAGTGGTTTGGCAGTTATGTAATGAAGCAATTTGGCAGTTATGTAATGATGTAATCTGGTAGTTAATTAACAATGTGGTCATTCTCCATTTTGTGATACAATGTGGTCATCCTCCTTTTTGATATAACATTGATTTTCACATAACCTGGTTTTTGGAACCTAACTGTATCTATAAGTGAAGAATGGGTGTACTTAAAAAAAAAAAAAAAGACAGTCGCCCTTGAGTCAACTCTAACTCGTGGTGACCCTATGGGTGTCTGAGCAGACATTCAAAAATAAAATAAAATAACTCAGTGCAAGAATTAAAAACAATTTAGATACAATTGAGCAGACACAGTCAATTGGAAAAGAGAAATGAAGGAATTACCCAGAATGCAGGACAGAGAAATAAGGAGATAGGAAAGATGAAAAAAGAGTTAAGAGACATGGAGGATAAAATGGGAAAGTCTAACATACATTCAATGTATATTCCCAAAGGAGAAAATAAAGAGAAATGGGAAGAGATGAGCATTTATAGATGCAGGAATTACAACATATAACAAGCAGTAAAAATGAAAAAGATTCCACACAATGATATATAGAAATTGTAGAGTAACAAAAAAAAAAAAAAAAAGAGAGAGAGAGAAACTCCTAAAGGGAGTCAGAAAGAGTCACTAAACTGAATCAATAACTTGACTGACAGCAGTTTTCTCATTAGCAACAACGGAAGCCAGGTGACAATAGAACAATATTTTCAACGTACTTAGGGAAAACCACTGTCAATCTAGAATTCTCTACCCAGCAAAACTATCTTTGAAATCAAAGGGTGAAATAAATGAAACTAAATGATAACTAAACATATTTACCATCAAAAGACTCTCACTGAAGTAACTTCAATTTACTTTTTGGGAGGACAAACAAATCTGTCTTGGAGGAAGTACAGCCAGAATGTTCCCAAGAGGCAAGGATGTCGAGACTTCATCTCACGTACTTTGGACATATTATCAGGAAGGACCAGTCCCTAGAGAAGGACTGCATGCTCTGTAAAGTAGAAGGTCTGCAGAAAAAGGAAGACCCTCAATGACATGGATTGATACAGTGGCTGCAAAAATGTACTCAAACATAGCAATGACTGTAAGGATGGCACAGGACCAGGCAGTGTTTCATTCTGTTGTACATAGAGTTGGAACTGACTCAATGGCACCTAAAAACAAAAACAGCAAAACTTTCCTAATTGCCCCAAATTTTATTTCTCGTTTGTTGAGTCAGGAGGGCTTAGATAAAGCCCTCATATGTCTTGATTCATGATCTGAACTTATTCTATTACTTCACTAATTAGAAATCAGAAGATTCCCAAAAGCTCTGAACACAGTCAACAGAATGTAGCAAGAAGGGTAATAAATTGCTTTATTATTGGACATCACACAAATATGATGAATAAGAGTTTTCTAATATGTGGATTTCCCCTAAAGAGACATTACTAGCACAGTCAAAATGCCCTTGCCCTCACTATGTGGTCGGTGTGTAAGCAGAACTAGGTGTCACTTTCTTTAAATAAACCTCTTGGATGGTGAGGGTTGTGGCCAAAATGTACCTGCCCAATAGAGAATTTTGCTCTCCAGATAGAAGTGTTTCAGAAAAGTCTCCCTGGGCTGTTGAAAATGAAATGAAATTCAACAGGACTTCACCTGTTTTGAAAGGTAAATTCTGAACCTTGACCATGACTGTTAAAATTGTTTTCCTTTTTGTAAATTCTTTCCCAAGTTTCTCGGGTGGGAATATGGGTTACAGTCAAAGAAACTTTAGGATGGTGTGTGCATAAATTTCATTTGGATTTGGGAAGCATTTGGAATCCTTCTGTGAAACCTTTTCTAACAAAACAGTAACAAAGATAAAGGCCTAATCATTGGACTGAAGACATCTTGCAGGCCTATGTGATGGTCAAAACATCAAGATTTATCCACTTGTACTTATGCCCCCTACTAACTGCTACTTTCCGCAATTGGTTGCATTGTTTTTCCTTGTAGGGAACTAATTCAGCACAGCACAGCAATTTCAGGTATATGCAGCTGGAAAAATCACCAGTGAGAAACAGTTCAGGATACCCTGCCACTGTATTACTCGGTAATTGAATGTATACAGTAGAATTAACTTTGAGGGTTTGGAATTTCTTGTTACTTAGTATCTTTCAGGGACATGTTTACACAATTGTCATGTTTATGCCTGACAGATATTTGGTGGTTCAAGAATGAATATTTAATAATTTAGGTATGTAAATATACATCTGAATACTCAATGAATCCAACAGGAAATAAGTTTCCCAAGAGAACAAATAAAACAAGCATACAAGTATCCAGAATATATGGCATTTCTTTTAAGCCTATATTTACTTTTCCTTAGGTCTATGTTGGCTTTTTTAGATTCTTTGCATCCAGGTCAGTGTTTATTTTCAAGTTGGTAATTAATAATGGTATAGACCCAGGATATTTTCACAGATAGATAGAGTGGTTATGGAAGTCATGTGATGGAAACCATTTCATGATAGTGGAAGGAGATCATGCTGCAGTATCTTTTGCTCAAAATCCCTAGAAATGATAGAAAACGAAAAAAATTATTTAACCAATTATCTTAGTTTCCTAGGGCTGCCATAACAAAAAATACAAATGGGTGGTTTTAAAGAATAGAAATTTCTTTTCTCACAGTTCTAGAAGTTAAAAGTCTAAATCAGGGTCTTGGTCATGTTGATTCCTTCTGTGGGACACTCTCCTAATTTCTGGTGTCTGCCAGAAATCCTTGGCGTTCATTTACTTGTAGATGGCATCTGTCTTCCCCAGTGTGTTTGTCCATGTCTATTCTGCTCTTTTTATAAGACACCACTCAGAAGAGATTAGGTTTAAGACTTACCCTACTTTGGTAGGCCCTCACTAGCATAAAAAACCAAAACCCCTATTTCCTAACAGGGTCATTGTCTTAGTCATCTAGTGCTGCTATAACAGAAATACCACAAGTGGATGGCTTTAACAAAGAGAAATTTATTTTCTCATAGTCTGGTAGGCTGAAAGTCCAAATTCAGGGCATCTGCTCCAGGGGAAGGCTTTCTTTCTCTGTCGGCTCTGGAGGAAGGTTCTTCTCATCAATCTTCCACCAGACTAGGAGCTTCTCTGTGCAGGAACTCTGGACCCAAAGAACACACTCTGTTCCTGGCACTGCTTTCTTGGTGGTATGAGGTTCCCAACTGTCTGCTTGCTTCCCTTTCCTTTTACCTCTTGTGAGATAAAAAGGCCACAATCCAGGGAAACTACCTTTACACTGGATCAGGGATGAAACCTTAGTAAGGGTGTTACAATCCTACCCTAATCCTCTTTAACATAAAATTATAATAACAAAATGGAAGACAACCACACAATACTGGGAATCATGGCCTAACCAAGTTGACACATATTTGGGGGGGACACAGTTCAATCCATGACAGTCATATTTACAGTTAGAGTGGTTAGAACTTTCACATATGTCTTTGGAGGACATAATTCAATCCATAACACCAATTAATAAATTTATACACTTGCTAAGACAGAGGTTCCTAGGCTGCAGAAAACTCCACTGCCTCAAGCAGCTTACTTGGCACACCCCATAATTTTTTTAAAAACCCTGGTTTCCTGCTCCTTAACTGCTGCAATAAACTAGACAAAATTGGCGGAAACTGGTTTAGGCACCATGTTGACATTCAGGATTTTTTAAACCTCATATATAGTAACTTCCCTGCTTCTGGGTGGAGTTTAACCACCATTTTCTGAACACGTGATGCATGGAGTTATATGTAAACCCCATTGTGCCTGTGCAGTATGATTAAGAATGTTGCTGATGTAACTTGTATGAACATCCTACTTGTAAACCCTTTATAAGTAACCTTCCTCCTTGCCCGTGCTGAACAGTCTTGGTGGCAGCAGCCCTGTTTCCTTTCCTTATGCAATGAAATGAAGGTGCCTTTCCACTCTCCCACCTCGGTCTCTTATTTGTTGGCTAAGACGGTTGAGCTGAGCAGAACCTGGGGTTTTCACCCAGCAATATTTCTGGTGAGCCAGCTATGAGTCAGTCACCTGGTTCCAGAGGTGGATCAGACTGCATCTGGTCCCAATACCTGCCACCACCAGGAGATTTCTCCCTGGGACCTTGGAGCAGCCCTGGAAGCCAATCTGCCTCTGACTCAATGATAACTCTGTGGCAGACAGGAAACACCGCTGGATTATTTGGTAAGTACCTAGGTAAGCCTTTAGAAGAGTCCCAAGAAGTGGGAGGAATTGACCATTGAGGGCATTAAAGGCTCTAGGTATCTGGACTTATTTGGTAAATAACGGGGTAATTCCTTGGTAAGGCCTTAAAAGAGTCCCAGGAAGCAGGAGAAATTGACCGTTGACGGCACAAAAGGTGCTAGGTATCTGCTATTAGGTTGGTGCATTGAATTAGGTTGCGTCAGTGTGCATGTGTGTGTCCAGAGAATGGGGAAAGCTCAAGGGATCCTGGAATGCATCCCACTAGGATGCATTCTTATGAACTGGGAATAGGGGACTTCTGGCCAATATGGCACCATGGACAGAAGCACCATGCTGTTCCTCCACAACAAAGACCTGAAAAACTAAGCAAAAGAGAGAGAAATGTGATTTCCGGAACTCAAAACGTCAAATGAAGAAACAAAGAGCTCAGCCAAACACTGAATGGAATAAGAAACTAACAGAGAACAGAGAGTGAAGAGAGATATGTGTGGAGATCTGTTATCAGCTAACGCAGCACAAATTCACCATCTTGGACTCTGTCAGGGACCGGCTGACAGGGATCATAGGAAAGCTGCTTCATGGAGCAGGAGATAGAGCATTTGGTAACCAGCAATACACGCTTTCCCACCCCCCATCTTCTACCTTCTGCCCTACCTCTGAGCTTCCTAGCTGGCAGCAGTGGCTCGGCTGGCCGGTAAGTGCAGCATCCATACCACTTGGATTCACACCACCCACATCACAGATCAGAGAACAGGAAGTACAGGAAAGCAGCTTCATGAAGCTCCCAATAAGAGACAGAGCACCTAGTAACGAGCAATATACGCTTTCCTAACCACCACACTTCTCCCCCCCACCCCCCAGCCTCCTTTGCTATCTGACAACCTCAATCTCTTGACCAGGAAGCAACTGCTTCCACCTTGGGCTGCTTGGATTCACCGTGCCTGCACTGGCAGGGTTCCTAAGCTGATATTGCTTCTTTCTGTTTCTTTTGGTTTCTTCCATACCACCCACTACCTCCCCCTCCTTTCTATCAAACACCTGGCTCCGTGTGCCACCTTTGCTTCTTCTTGAAAGGCTGTGAAGCCCCGCTCGACTGGGGGACCACTCTCCTGGCCTATAACACCGTGCTAATGGGATCCCTGGGGCTTTTTTTTTTTTTTTTTTTTTTGCTTGTTTTGTTTGTTCTCTTTCTCTTTTCACACTTGGAAGTCCCTTCTAGCCAGGCTGCACTGCACAGGTTAGGAGCCACTCCCCCAGTCTGCCAAGCCACGTAGGTGGGATCCCTGGGGGCATTTCTTTCTTCTTTTTTTCTTTTCCTCTTTCTGTCTTTCTTCATTTCTCAGTTCTTGTCTGTCTATACTTACCTTGTTTTCCTGTATCCTGAATACGTGGTGCTGTGTGACATCTATACCCCCTCTAGCCAGGCTATACTGAACATGAGAGCCACTTACACACTCTTCGTGGCCGCACTGGTGAGACCCCTGGAGGTTTTTCATTTATTTTACAAATTTCATCTAGTTATTTTTTTTCTTTTTCCCTTTTTTTTTATTTCCTTTTTGTATTTCTCCATTTCTCATCTCTCCACTCCAACAGCACTCTTTTTTTTTCCTTTGTTTGTTTTTGGTTCCTGTTTCTCTCTCCTCTTTGCCATATCCATATTAGCTCCACACACCACAAACTCCCCTCTCTTTCCTGCCTACCTGCACCATGTGCTGAACATCACACTCCAGAGCAGCACAGACACAGCCTGCCAGAACCTGCCTGCCACTGATTTCTGGCCTGCCCTCTCAGCCCTAGTAAGTGCCACAAACAACCCATCCCAGCCCCTCCCCTTTAGCTGGAACCTGCCCTGCTACACCAGAGCTGAGTGACTGTTCCCGCCCATTGGACAAGGAGGTGAAAAGTACCACGATACCAATGGGTAAACAACAAAGAGCACACAGCCCTCCTGCTCAGACATAACCAAATAAAACAAAACAGCAGGATGAAATAAACAGATCTACAGTCAATAAATGAAGAATATAACTACTGAATGTCCTGAAGACAGCGGACAGTATCAAAACATATTAAAAAACAGGACAGGATGGTGCCAGTAGGCTTCCAAGTAAAACACCGGATGACTTTCCAGTAGAAGAAAAAGCATTAGAAGTACCTGACAAGGAATTCAAATCTCTAATATACAGAGCTATCCAAGAGATGAACAAAAAGCAGACAAAAATGAGGAAAAAATAAACAAGCTTATGTAAAAGACAGAAAAATTCATGGAGAATACAGACCAAAAAATGGAACAATTCAGGAAAATAATACAGGAATGAAATGCTAAAATAAACTCACAACTAGGAATCATACAAAAACAACAATTAGAAATCCAAAAGATAAACAACAAGATTTCAAAAATGGACGGTGTCACAGAAGGGCTGAGGAGCAGGTTTGATATGAAGGAAGACAGGATCAGCAAAATTGAAGACAAACACTTGGATACAACTTTGAGGAAGAATCAGAAAAAAGAAAGAAGAAAAATGAGGAAACCCTGAGAATTATGTGAGATACAATCAAAGGCAAAAATTTGAGAGTGATTGGAGTTCCAAAACAGGGAGAGAAACAAAAAAACGCAGAGAGGATTATTGAAGAATTGCTGATAGAAAACTTCCCTAATATCATGAATGATGAAAAGCTGACCATCCAAGAAGCTCAACAAACCCCATGTAGGATAGACCTCAAAAGAAAAACACCAAAGCATACCATAATCACACTTGCTAAAACCATAGACAAAGAAAAAAAAAACCCTGAGAACAGCTCGAGAAAACAAAAAGTCACATACAGAAGAGAAACAATAAGACTGAGCTCTGATTATTTGGCAGCAACCACGCAGGCAAGAAGGCAATGGGATGACATATATAAAACCTTGAAGAAAAAAAAATGCCAATCAAGCATAAAATATCCTGCAAAACTTCCATTCAAATATGATGGTGAGATAGGGACATTTCCAGATAAACAGAAATTAAGGGAAGATGTAAAAACCAAGCCAAACTTACAAGAACTGTTAAAGGGAGTCCTTCAGTCTGAGAACAAACAACATCTGACCACAGCCTGAATCTAGGACACAAGATTGTACCAGCCACATACCAAGATAGGAAATGAACTCTCAAGGACTATCCAAAACCAAAAGAATTGCATCAGAGAACCAGAGAGGTTAATCTGTAAATGACAACAATGTCAGAACAATAAAAGAGGGAAAAAACAATGTAGGTATAGAACTTCCTATTGGAGAGGAAGACAAGGCAATACCAAGTAATAATAAACTGGTTCAAACCTAGGAACATAAGGGTAAATTTCAAAGTAACCACAAAAAAGTTAACAAACCTACTGATCAAAATAAACAAGAAAAACATAAAGTCTCGATAAAAAAAAATCTACAAAAACAAAGGAAATGAAAAAGAAATCCACAAACAAAAAGGAACTCAGCACAGGAGAGTAAGAGGAAGAAAATGTTTGCACCACACACACACACACACAAAAGCACTACAAAATAACACCAATAAATAAACTCATACCTATCAATCAATAATTACACCGGATATAAATGGTCTAAATGTACCCATAAAGAGACAGAGAGTGATGGAATGGATAAAAAGCCAGGATCCATCAATATGCTGTTTACAAGAGACACACCTTAGAAAAAAAGATGTAAATTTATTAAAAAATCAAAGGATGAAAAAAATACATCAAGCAAATAACCACCAAAAAAGAGCAGGAGTGGCAATACTAATCTCAGATAAAATAGACTTTAAAGCAAAATCCACCATAAAAGACAAAGAAAGGCACTATATAACGATTAAAGGGACAATCCATCATGAAGACTTAACCACAATAAACATCTATGCACCCAATGACAAGGCTCCAAAATACATAAAACAAACTCTAACAGCACTGACAAGAGAAATTGACAGTTCCACAATAATAGTAGGAGACTTCAGCACACCACTTCGGTAAAGGGCAGAACATCTAGAAAGAAGCTCAGAAAAGATACAGAAGAGCTAAAGAGCACAACCAACTGGACCTCATGGACATACATAGAACACTCCACCCAACAGCTGCAAAGTACACATTCTTTTCCAATGTGCTCTATTCCTTGTGCTGCTTTTTTTGGTTCTATGAGGTGCCTCTGTGTATCTGCTTGGTTCTTTCTTTTATATCTCAAGAGATTGCCCCCAGACACAATCCAATCTTATAGATTGAGTCCTGCCTTACTAACAAAACTGCCACCCATCCTCCCTTATTAACATCATAGAGGCAGGATTTACAACATACAGGAAAATCACAAAATATCGGGAATCATAGCCCAACCAAATTGATACATACAATTTTGGGGGTACATAATTCAATCCATGACAACCAGTACTGCTCAAGCTATTTCAGAACATAAAAAAGGAAGCAATACTTCTGAATTCATTCTATGAAGCCAGCATAACCCTGATACCCAAACCAGGCAAAGACACCACAAATAAAGAAAATTACAGACCAATATCTCTCATGAATATAGATGCAAAAATTCTCAACAAAATTCTAGCCAATAGAATTCAGCATCATATATAAAAAAAAAAAAAAACCATGACCAAGGAGGATTCATACCAGGCATGCAAGAATGGTTCAAGATTAGAAAATCAATCAACGTAATCCACCACATAAAAAAAGGAAAGAACAATCACATGATCATCTCAATCGATGCAGAAAAGGCATTCAACAAAGTTCAACACCCATTCCTGATAAAAACTCTTAATAAGATAGGTATAGAAGGGAAATTTCTCAACATAATAAAGGGCATCTATGCAAAACCAATGGTCAACATCATTCTTAACGGAGGGAGGCTGAAAACATTCCCCTTGAGAACAGGAACAAGACAAGGATGCCCTTTATCACCATTCCTATTTAACACTGTGTTGGAACTCCTAGCTAGAGCAATGAGGCAAGAAACAGGAATAAAAGGCATCAAAATTGATAATGAAGAGGTTAAACTGTCCCTATTTGCAGATTATATGATACTATAATTTTTTTTTTTATAGGTAGAAACCCAAAAGACTCCACAAGAAAACTACTGGAACTAATAGATGGCTTTAACAAAGTAGCAGGATACAAAATAAATACACAAAAATCAGTTGGATTCCTATATACCAATAAAGAGAACGATGAAAAGGAAATTAGGAACACAGTACCATTTATAATAGCCTAAAAAAAAGAAAATACTTGGGAATAAATCCAACGAGGGATGTAAAAGACCTATGCAAAGAAAACTACAAAACACTACTGTAAGACATCAAAAGAGATCTACATAAATGGAAAAACACGCCATGCTCATGGATAGGTAGATTCAACATTATGAAAATGTCATTTCTACCCAAAGCGATTTACAAATACAATGCAATGCTTATCCAGATACCAACAACATTTTTTAAAGAGATGGAAAAGCCTATAATTAACTTTATATGGAAAGGGAAGAAGCCCCAGATAAGTAAAGCACTATTGAAGAAGAAGAAAAAAGTAGGAGGACTGGCACTACCTGATCTAAGAACCTACTATACAGCTACGGTAGTCCAAACTGCCTGATACTGGTACAATGACAGATACATTGACCAATGGAACAGAATTGAGAACCAAGATGAAAATCAATCCACCCGTGGTCACCTGATCTTTGACAAGGGCCCAAAGTCTGTGAAATGGGGAAAAGACAGTCTTTCTAACAAATAGTGCTGGAAAAACTAGATATTCATCTGCAAAAAAGTGAAACAGTACCCATACCTCACACCATACACAAAAACTAACTCAAAATGAATCAAAGGCCTAAATATAAAGCCAAAACCCATGAAGTTCATAGAAGAAAAAATATGGTCAATGCTAGAGGTCGTAATGCACAGCATTAACAGGATACAAACCACAACCAACAACACACAAGCTCCAGAGGATAAACTAGATAACTGGGATCTTCTAAAAACTAAACACTTACACTCATCAAAGGACTTCACCAAAAGAGTGAAAAAGAGAAACCTTCAGACTGGGAAAAAAAATTTGGCTATTATGAATCAGACAAAGGTCTAATCTCTAATATCTACAAGAAAATCCGACACCTCTACAACAAAAAGACAATCTGATCAAAAAATGGGAAAAGGAAATGAACAGACAACCAAAGAAGACATTCAAGAGGCCAAAAGACACATGAGGAAATGGTCACAATCTCCAGGCATTAGAGAAATGCAAATCAAAACCACAATGAGATGTCATCTCACCCCAGGATTACTGGCACGAATCAGTAAAACAGGAAATAACAAATGTTGGAGAGGCTGCGGGGAGATTGGAACTCTTAGGCATTGCTGGTGGGCATGCAAAATGATACAACCATTTTGGAAAATGATATGGTCTTCCTTAGAAAGCTGGAAATAGAAATACTGTACAATCCAGCAATCGCACTACAAGGAGTATATCTTAGAGGAAGAAAAGCTCTCACACAAATAGACATATGCACACCCATGTTCATTGCAGCGTTGTTCACAATAGCAAAACAATGGAAATAACCCAGATGCACATCAACAGATGAATGGATAAACTGTGGTACATGCACACGATGGAGTATTATGCAGTGATAAAGAACAAGGATGAGTCTGTGAAGCATCTTATAACATGGATGAATCTGGAGGACACTGTGTTGAGTGAGAGAAGTCAATCACAAAAGGACAAATATTGTATGAGACCACCACTGTAAAAACTCATGGAAATGTTTACATACAAAAAGAAACAATCTTTGATGGTTACAATGGAGGGGAGGGGTGGGAATGGAAAAACACTTGGTAGACAATAGATAAGTGGTAAGTTTGGTGAAGGGTGAGACAATACATAATACACAATACTGGGGAAGCCAGCACAACCTGTATAAGGCAAGGTTATGGTAACTACATAGACACATCCAAACTTCCTGAGGGACCGAATTGCTGGTCTGAAGGCTGTGGGGACCATGCTCTCATTTAATATCTAGCTCAATTGGCATAACAGAGTTTATAAAGAATATGTTCTACTCTGGTGAGTAGTGTCTGGGGTCTTAAAAGGCTGTGAGCAGCCATCTAGGATACTGCAATGGTGTCACCCCTTTGGGAGCAAGGAAGACTGAAAAAAACTGAAGATACAAGGGAAAGATTAGTCCAAAGAACTAATGGACCACAGCTACCAGAGCCTCCACCAGTCTGAATCCAGCACTACTAGATGGTTCCCAGCTACCACCACTGACTGCTGTGACAGAGATCACAATAAAGGGCCCTGGACAGAGCTGGAGAAAAATGTAGAACAAAATTCTAACTCAAAATAAAGATCAGACTTGCTGGCCTCAGAGACTGGAGAAAACCTTAGAGTATGGCCCCCAGACACCTTTTCAGCTCAGTAATGAAGTCACTCCTGAGGTTCATCTTTTAGCCAAAGATTGAACAGATCCGTGGGACAAAACAAGACTAAAAGGGCACACCAGCCCTGAGGCAGGGCCTGGAAGGGAGAAGGGAACAGGAAATCTGGTAATAGGGAACCCAAGGTTGAGAAAGGAGAGTGCTGACATGTTGTGGGGTTGTTAACCAATGTCAGAGAACAATGTGTGTACTAACTGATGAGAAACTAGTTTGTTCTGTAAACCTTCATCTAAAGTACAATAAAAAAATAAAGAACTAAGAATATTTTGGTTCAGACCCTAAGAAAAATAAAAGGATGATTATCTTTTTTAACACCGCATGGCCTCAATATAAATTGGCAGATGTAGAGAAGTGGTTAGCGAATGGGTCTCTAAATTAGAATATTATCCTCCAACTTGTTCTTTTCTGTACTAGCAAGTGTAAATGAGGTGAAGAGTATGTGATAGCTTTCCTAACTCTGTATCAGGGACTGCAGGAGAAATGTAAAATTCTAGTCCAGAAGGGGGCAGGTGCATCACGACCTGCCCCTGAGGGGGGAATCCTTGTTGCCCTTGTTTGCTGCTTTGCCAGCCCCTGATGCTTCTGCTCCAGGAGAAGCAGCTGCACCAACAATTCCCACTGCTGAACCCTCTTAATCCCTATATCCACCCCTCTCAAGCCCTTCTACCCCAGCATTGATCTCACCACCCCATATGTGGAGTGGAACAGCATTTAGGTGCCCCAATTTGGTGACTAGGGAGAACAAAATAACATCAGGGAGACCGATATGAAAAAGCCATAGCACAGCGGAGACCAGGGGCATATGCTCCCTCAAATAAGTCCCGGAAGGAGACATCTGCATGGTCTGGGTTCACCAATCTTTCTCAACAAGCGATCTTTATAACTGGAAAAACCATTGCCCTAGGTATCGGAAAGACCCGAAGACCCTCCATCTTCCGTACTCATAACCCTAATTGGGGAGATTGTCTGGCCGTGCTAGATGTGCTCCTGACCCCAGAAGAAAGGCACATGGTCTTTGTGATGCTTAAGATTGTGTGTCAACTTGGCAGGGCTGTGATTCTCAGTGTTTATGTGTGATCACTCCCATGATGGGATTTGCTACGAGCAACCAATCAGTCGAAAGAGAGTTTCCTTTGGCGTGTGGCCTGCATCCTAATGTAAGTGGATGTTATGGCTTTTGCTAGCTTTGGGTCTTGGAGCTGCCTCCCATTCGTCTCACTTCTGGTTCTTGGGACTTAAGCTAGTAGCTTACCTGCCAATCTTGGAATTTGTCAATCTTCACAGCCTGTGAGAAAGAGCCCTGCTCTCTGACCTGCCAATGTTGGGTTTGCCAGCCCCTGTGGTTAGGTGAATCAGGAAAAGCCTCTATCCTGATCCACGGACTTGGGACTTCCCAGCCTCTGCAATTGCATGAGTTGTTTCTTTGATATAAATCTCTCTGTGTATATATGTATATATATTTATACTCTTTACTGGTTTTGCTTCTCTAGAGAACCCAGCCCAAGACATTTGGTACCAAGAATGGTTCTAGAGAAACAAAATTGTAGGGATGAGTTTTCTAAGTTGATCTCAATGCTGGTTAGTCTTAAAGATGTTGATGACTCTGTTTTCAGCAGTAAAGAGGGTACTGCTAATCCATGGCATGAGGTGGTGATAAAAATATGCAAACTATCACTGCCAGTAAATCAGGTGTTGGTGAAAGGTGAGGCTCTGAGTGAACACATGTGTGATATCTTTCTATAGTTTTGTCATAATGAGAAGTATAAGGAAGCTGGGTGGTTGGTTCTACTTTTGTTAGATAAACTGGGGAAAAAAAAGATGCCCTCAGGGCTTCAGAATCGAAGGTCAAGTGTCACATAAAGACCTCAAATTCTCCACTTGTCCTTTGAAAAA
Organism: Elephas maximus indicus; assembly: GCF_024166365.1. Taxonomy (NCBI): domain Eukaryota; kingdom Metazoa; phylum Chordata; class Mammalia; order Proboscidea; family Elephantidae; genus Elephas; species Elephas maximus. Next base: position 35,644,767 of record NC_064845.1, on the reverse strand, counting down.
AGCCTTATTTTTCATAGTAGGAGGGCTGATTTTGCCAAAAACCAAACCCAGAGTCTTATTGTAAGAGTGGCCGAATTACAATGCCAACTCAATTGCTAACCTTGAGAAGTGTCTGAAGTGAGGGCTTTGACTGGGAGAAATGGGATCCTGAAACTTGGGATGGGGTCATATGGGCAGATAATCAGGAAGCTGGAGACACTAAAAAAAAAAACCCAAACCCACTGCCATTGAGTCTGACTCATAGCAGCCCTATAGGACAGAGTAGAACTACCCCCATAGAGTTTCCAAGGAGCACCCAGTGGATTCGAACTGCCAGTCTTTTGGTTAGCACCATGGTTCTTAACCACTATGCCATCAAGGATGAGCCTCTAAATTCTGTTGAATCACTCCTGCCAACAAGATGACTCCCATCTGAAGAGATTAATTCATGGCTGTCTGCTACACCACCCTGCCCAGAGATGCTATTAGCCCCTCTACTCCCATCTAATGAGATTAGCCCAGCTGCCTCTGAAGAGCCCTTGTCTGAGTCATTGCCTGGGGCATCATCTGAGGCAGATGCTTTACAAGACAATGCTGAATGTTCTCAAAACAACTCCACACTACAGATTCTGGCTTCTAGACCTATAACTAGACTTAAGTCCCAGTGAGCCCCAAAAGGTGAAGTACAAAGTGTGACCTGGGAGGAGGTACGCTACACTCCAAGAGAACTGCTTGACTTTTCTAATATGTACAAACAGAAACCTGGGGAATATGTTTGGAAATGGTTATTAAGGGTGTGGGATAATGATGCAAGGAACATAAAGATGGATCAGTCTAAGTTTATTGATATGGGTCCACTAAGCACAGATTCTTCATTCAATAATTCAGCTCAAGAAGTTAGGAAAGGATCTAATAGTTTATTTGCTTGGGTTGCTGAAGCATGGATTATGCAGTGGCCTACACTAAATCAAGTTGAAGTACCAGACCTGCCTTCGTATACTGTAGAAGAAGGTATCCAAAGGATCAGGGAAATTGGCATGCTAGAGGGAATTTATCAGGTTAGACCTACAGACTCACACATGGAATGCACAGAGGACACACCTTTTACTGCAGCTGTGAGGAACAAATTTGTGAAGGGAGCTCCAGCATTCTTGAAGACTGCTGTGATTGCTATTTTATGTAAATCATATTTGACAGTGGAAATTGCTCTAACTGAATTAGGACACCTAGCTACAATGGGGCTGATTGGACCTCATGGTGGTAGGGGCCAAGTGGTGCACTCAGTTGACAAAGACAAGGTAGGTGTGGCTACATTAATGGACAGTGAAGTCAAAGCAGTAATCAGAATAACCTGACTCCTTTCAAATTACAGCTTTGGCTACTTAGTCATGGTGTCCCTAAGAGCGAAATAGATAGGAAATCTACTGAATATTGACTTGACCTTTACAAACAGATCAAACAGATGACTTCCAGGTCAGCAGAACAGCAGTCTAACTTGAATCACCAGAATAGAGAGTCATGGTCTTTCAATCAATTCCCAGACTTGAGCTAGTTTAAAGACCCACAACCCCTTGAATGAAGGAAGGCTGAGTCCCCTTAAGGGAGGACTCCAATACACTGCCAAAAATTTATACTCTTAATCTCTCTCCCAGCCTTCCCCAAAGGGATCTACGCCTTTTACGAGAGTGACTGTTCATTGGGGTAAAGGGAATAATCAGACTTTTCGGAGATTACTGGATACTGGCTCTGAAATGACACTAATTTCAGGAGACCCAAAACGTCACTCTGTCCCACCAGTCAGAGTGTGGTCATGGCATATGGAGGTCAGGGTATTAGTGGAGTCTTGGCTCATGCCTGTCTCACAGTAGGTCCAGTGGGTCCCCAAACCCATCCTGTAGTGATTTCCACAGTTCCAGAATGCATAATTGGAATAAATACACTCGGCAACTGGCAGAACCCCCACATTGGATCCCTGACAAATGGAGTAAGGGCTATTGTGGTAGCAAAAGCCAAGTGGAAGCCATTAGAACTGCCTCTACTTACAAAAATAGTAAAACAAAAACAATACTGCATTCCTGAAGGAATTGTAGGGGTTACAGCCACCATCAAGGACTTGAAGGATGTAGGGCTTGTGATTCCCACCATATTCGCATTCATCTTGCCTATTTGGCCTGCACAAAAAACAGACGATCTTGGGGAATGACAGTAGATTATTGAAAACTTAACCAGGTGGTGGCTTCAATTGCAGCTGCTATTCCAGATGTAATTTCATTGCTTCAGCAAATTAATACATCTCTTGTTATGTAGCTATTGACCTGTCTAATGCCTTTTTCTCCATACCTGTTTCGAAGGACCATCAGAAGCAGCTTGCCTTCAGCTGGCAAGGCCAGCAATACACCTTCAGTTGTCTACCTCTAAGCTACATCAACTCTCCAGCCTATGTCATAATTTAATCTGCAGGAACCTTGATCACCTTTCCCTTCCACAAGCGTCACACTGATCCATTACATTGATGACATTATGCTGATTCGACCTAGTAAGGAGGAAGTGTCAAGGACTCTGGACTTATTGGTATAACATCTGCATACTAGAGAGTGGGAAATTAATCCCACAAAAATTCAGGGATCTTCCACCTCAGTGAAATTTCTAGGGATCCAGCGGTGTGGGGCATGTCGAGATATTCCTTCTAAAGTGAAGGGTAAGTATTACATCTGGCTGCTCCCACAACTGAAAAGGAATCAGAAGGCCTCTTTGGATTTTGGAGGCAACATATTCCTCATTTGGCTGTGCACCTCCAGTCTACTTATCAAGTGACTTGAAAAGCTGCTGGTTTTGAGTGGGGCCCAGAACAAGTGGAGGCTCTGCAACAGGTTCAGGCTGCCATGCAAGCTGCTCTGCCACTTGGGCCATATGATTCAGCTGATCCAATTGTGCTTGAAGTGTCCTTGGTAGATAGAGATGCTGTTTGGAGTCTTTGGAGGCCCCTATTGGTGAATCACAGCACAGACCCTTAGGATTTTGGAGCAAAGCCCTACCATCCTCTGCAGATAACTACTCTCATTTTGGGAAACAGCTTTTGGCTTGTTACTGGGCCTTAGGACAGGCTGAATGCTTAACCATGGGATGCCAAGTCACCATGCAGCCTGAGCTGCCCATCATGAACTGGGTGTTGTCTGACCTACAAAGTCATGAAGTTGGATGTGCACAGCAGCACTCCAGCATTAAATAGAAGTGGTAAATACAAGATCAGGCCCAAGCAGGACTGGAAGGCACAAGTAAGTTGCATAAGGAAGTGGCCCAAATGCCCATGGTCTCAATTCCTGTCACATTACCTTCCATCTTCTAGTCTGCACATATGGCCTCATGGGGGGTTCCTTATGATCAGTTGACTGAAGAAGAGCGAACTCATGCCTGGTTTACAGATGGTTCTGCCAGATATGCAGGCACCACTCACAAGTAGACAGCAGCAGCACTACAGCCCTTTTCTGGAACCTCCCTGAAGGACAGCGGTGAAAGGAAAGCCTCCCAATGGGCAGGATTTCGAGAGGAGCTCCTGGTTGTTCACTTTGCTTGGAAGGAGAAATGGCCAGATGTGCAAACGTATACTGATTCATGGGCTGTGGCCAATGGTTTGGCTGGATGGTCAGGGATTTGGAAGGAATATGATTGGAAAATTGGAGACAAGAATTTACTGGGAAGAGGTATGTGGATAGACCACTCTGAATGGGCCAAAGAAGTGAAGATACTTGTGCCTCATGTGAACGCTCACCAAAAGGTAACCTCAGCAGAACAGGATTTTAACAATCACGTGGATAGGATGACATGTTCTGTGGAAACCACTCATCCTCCTTCTCCAGATCCTCTCATCATGGGCTCATGAACAAAGTGGCCATGGTGGCAGGGATGGAGGTTATTCATGGGCCTGCAACATGGACTTCCACTCACCAAAGCTGACTTGGCTACAGCCACTGCTGAGTGCCCAGTCTGCCAGCAGCAGAGACCAACACTGAGTCCCCAATATGGCACCATCCCTCAAGGTGATTAGTCAGCAACCTGGTAGCAAGTTGATTACGTTGGACCACTTCCATCATGGAAAGGGCAGCGTTTTGTACCTACTGGAATAGGCACTTACTCTGGATATGGATTTGCCTTCCCTGTATGCAACGCTTTTGCCAAAATACCATTCATGGACTTAGAGAATGAATGCCTTATCCTCCATCATGGTATCCTACGTAGTATTGCCTTGGATTAAAAGACTCTCTTCCCAGCAAATGAAGTCCAGCAGTGGGCCCATGCTCATGGAATTTCCTGGTCTTACCATGTTTCCCATCATCCTGAAGCAACTGGCTTGGCAGAATGATGGAATGGCCTCCTAAAGACACAATTACAGCACCAGCTAAGTGGCAATATAATACAGAGTTGGGGCAATGTTCTCCAGGAGGCTGTATATGCTCTAAACCAGTGTCCAGTATATGGTGCTGTTTCTCGCATAGCCAGGATTCATGGGTACAGGAATCAAAGGGTAGAAATAGCAGTGGCACAACTCACGATTATGACCCACTCGCAAGATTTTTGCTTCCTGTCCCCATGACCTTATGCTCTGCAGGTCTAGAGGTCTTAATTCCAAAGGGAGGAATGCTCCCAACTGGAGACACATCACTGACGTCATTGAACTGGAAGCTAAGAATGCCACCTGGCCACTTTGGGCTCCTTATGGCTCTGGATATATAGGCAAATAAGGGAGTTACAATATTGCCTGGTGTGATTTATACTGATTACCAAGAGGAAATCAGATTGATATTACATAATAGAGCTAAAGAATAGTATGTCTGAAATGTAAGATATCCCTTAGGGTGTCTCTTAGTGCTACCACGTCCTGTGATTAAAGTCAATGGAAAAATACAACAACCCAACTCTGACATAACTACAAATGGCCCAGACCTTTCAGAAATGAACCAAGTAAAGAACCATGACCAGCTGAGATGTTTGCTGAAGGCAAAGGGAATACAGAATGGGTAGTGGAAGAAGGTAGTTCTAAATACCAGGTACGGCCACGTGACAGGTTGCAGAAATGAGGACTGTAATTGTTATGAGTATTTCTGCTCTGTATGTGTGCCTCAGATATTTTCATTTTCTTCACTTCTAAAATATAAGACGTAAACGGGGCTAGTGAATTTTCAGTTGTACACATTTTAGTTGTATCGTATTAGATGCAAGTACGACTTTGTAATTGTCTTTATTCAGAAATTATGTATGGTTTGAGGAGATGTGTACAGGTGTCAAATTGACAAGGGGTGGACTGTGATAGTTAAGATGGCGTGTAAACTTGGCTGGGCCATGATTCTCAGTGTTCATATGTGATCACTCCCGTGATGGGATCTGCTGCAAGCAACGAATCAGTTGAAAGGGAGTTTCCTTGGGTGTGTGGCCTGCATCTGAATATAAGTGAATGTTCTGGATTTGCCAGCTCTGGATCCTGCAGCAGTCTCCTGTTCATCTCACTTCTGGTTCTTGGGACTTGAGCTAGCAGCTTACCTGCCAATCTTGGGATTCATTAATCCTCACAGCCTGTGAGTAAGAGCCCTGCTCTCTGACCTACCAATCTTGGATTTGCCAGCCCCTGTGGCTATGAGAATCAGGAGAAACCTCTATCCTGATCCATAGACTTGGGACGTTCCAGCCTCTACAATTGTGTCAGCTGTTTCCTTGATATAAATGTCTCTGTATATTTATATGTTTTACTGGTTTTGCTGCTCTCGTGAGCCCTAAGACAGTCCTACAAAATGCTAGTGCAGAGGCTGACAGGTACCATGAAATGCAGGCAGAAAATCACCTGGGGCAGAGACTTTCCTCTTGGGGAACCCTGGCTAGGATCAGAATACTGCTGAGGGACAGATTCACCTTGCTTATCATAGGGAGTGCTTTTTAGAAAGGTTGAAGAAAATCATGTCTAAACAACAACAGCAACAAGAAAAACCTTAGCAAAACATATGGAATCAAACAAGAACAAACCAAAGATACCTCTAAGTTTCTGGAAAGAATTTATGAGGTCTTTAGAAAGTTAGCAGACACAAACCCTGAGAGTCCCAGAAACCTTGCATTGTGAATACGGTTTTCATCAGGCAGAATGCCCCAGACGTACGGAGAAAAACTCTGGAAAGTTGAGGAAGGTGTGAAGTTGGTGATCTCACAGCTTGTTGAGCTTGCCTACCAGGTATATTCCAATTGAGTCTGGGAACAGGAAAAGAGAAAATTCACCCATCAAAAGAGACAGGCCACATTCCTGGCCATCGTCTTGCAGAGAAATGACCTGTCTCCCACTGACCCAATAAGAGGAGGGTCCCTGAGGAGAGAAGGAGGTGAGAGGCTGCAAACCCCATTAAGCCAAGACTAGTGCACATAGTGAAAAGAAAGAGGACACTGGAAGTAAAAAATTCCTACTCAGAGGTAAGAAGGAGCTGGGGGCTGCCCAGTGCCCCATGGTGCCAATCATGGGGTGAATCCCCCACCTGAGCCTCTACTTATAATGAAGGTGGTGGTGGGGGGAACCTGTACTATTTATAATGGATACCAGAGCAACCCACTTTGTCCTGACCCAGAAAAAGTCTGTCCCAAAGAAACAAACTGTGTCGATGACAGGAGTTTTGGATAAGAGGGAGAGCCCGCCCATCTTCCAGCCTCTAACCTACTCCATACAAGGGAATTCATTAACATATTCTTTTCTTTGCATATCTGCCTGTCCCATTCCTTTCCTGGGAAGAGGCTTGTGCAAACTGGAAGCACAAATTTCTTTTGATAAAGGGACCATGCAAATGTAGGGTATCGGATCTCTGAAAAAAAGCTCAGGTCAACCAAAGGGGGTGATTTATCTGAGTTTTAAAATCAGACAGGGTGAGCAAGAACTCCTCCCAGCCCAAAAAATGTTATCTGCAGATTGGTGGCCCCTACCAACCAGAGACAGCTCCAAGGTTTTTTGGGAATGGCTGTTTTTTGTTGCATCTGGATCCCAAATTTCGGACTCATTGTTAAGCATTTACACTGAGCCTTAGAGGGAAAAGATACAGGCCCCTCAGAATGGGCCAGGACAGAGCGACAGTCTTTTAATACCATTACATGATTGAGTTAAGAAACATTTAATCAGTCCACACCACCATTTTGGCAGTGGTAAAGAGCTGCTCCATCTTCAGAACAATAATCCCAAGAACACTGCTGAATTGCCCCCAGGGGTCTAGCGAACTAGGGCAACACACAGAGATGACTGGTAGGTGGCTTCCTCTGAGATGCTTCGAGCTCCCAGGAATTACAAACATCCACTAATATTCATCAACGTCTTCACTAACTGGGTTGGAGCTTTTCCTGGTAGGACTGAAAAGGTTGTGAAGCACTTCCTGAACAAAAGCATCCCTTGATTCAGGCTTCATGTCTCTATTGGCAGCAACAGCAGGCCCCATTCTGTGGCCTTGGTGGTGCAATTGGTGGCAACCACCCTGGACGTTAATTAGAACTTACACACAGCCTGGAGGCCCAAGTCAAATGGTAAAGTTGAGCAGGCTAACCAGACTGAAGAGACACCTAGCAAAGCTGTACCAAGAGACCAAGTTGGTATGGACAAAGGCACTGCCTATGGCCCTCTTGAGAGTTCGGTCCACCCCTAGAGGCAAACTAAAACTTAGTCCATTTGAGCCCTTTATTAGAGAACGCCAATATGAGCAATGTAGCTTGCCTCCTTACAAGCTACAACCTCCCTCCCTCCACAAAGCTGGAGATGTTCAAGTAACTAAATACTTGCAGTCTCTTTGGGAGACTCTGTCTTCTCTCCACAGATACATTCACCTGAGGAGCCCACCTGAGCCAGAGGTGTCTCTCCATCCATTCCAGCCTGGTGATTGGGTCCTTGTCAAGGTGTGGAAAGCCGACCCCTTCAGCAGAAGTGGGCCAACCCCTTTGAAGTCCTCTTGGCTACCCCAGTGGCTGTCAAACTCAAAGGGCTCCAAGTTTGGATCCACCATATTTGAGTAAAGAAAACTACCCCACCAGATGCTGAGGGACAAACTCTTCATAACTGCAAGAACTGGACTTCTGAACCAGTTGAGGACCATAAGTACTTGTTTTCCCAACACACTTCTGCATGGGTGAGATCCTCCAAAGACCCTTAAGACTGCTAATAATTTTGGTGTCAGTATTCTGTCTCCTATACCTGTAAACCATACCTGAACAGATTAAATTTCTGTAGACCTTTTAGTAAGCAGAATCAACCACGAACAGGGTGATGTGGTTATTCTAGGAGTCACCCTAAGTGTAAAATGCTTGATGGAATTTCTATGTTCTTAATAGGTTGCACCAGGGCTAACAATTGCTGGATTTGTTCACACTCCCCTTCACATGTAGGACAAGGATTACCCATAATCCCTGTACCTCTCCATCCAATTTACTGGCTAAAAGAAGAGGGGGCACAATAAAAAATAACAATAATAAAAAAAAACCCTAGGCAGAGCCCAATACACCACTGTGAGTTCTTCCTACTCATAATACCTCAACAGTTGATCAGTGGCCATGATGAAATGCCAACTGCTCAAGCCTGTATCCAATATTTTTCCCCTCACCAAGAACATGCCAAACAATTCTCAACTAGGCTATAGTTCAGAATGGACACTGATCCTGAATGACCAACGTCCAAAAAAAAAAAAAAAAAAAAAAGGAGGGAATAAGACAGAGGTCCCCAGGCTGAGGAAAATTCCACTACCTCAAGCAGCTTACTTGGCACACCCTGTAGCTTTACATTAAAATCCTGGTTCCTTTGCTTGGCAATCCCCCTAGCTTTACATGAAGACCCTGGTTCCTCTCTCTTTAACTGCTGCCCAAAACTAGAGGAAATTGGTGGAAACTGGTTTAGACACCATGTTGACATTCAGGATAACCTCTCAGACCTCTTACATAGTAACTTCCCCACCTCTGGGTGAAGTTCAACTGCCATTTTCTGAACACATGATATGTGAAGTTATATGTAAACCCCATTGCACCTGTGTAGTGTGATTAAGAATGTTGCAGATGTAACTTCTATGAAGTTCCTGCAAACCCCTTAAAAGTAACCTTCCCACTGTCCTCACTGAACAGTCTTGGTGGCAGCAGCCTCGACTGTTTCCTTTCCTTGTGCAATGAAATAAAGGTGCTTTTCCATTCTCCCACCTCCGTCTTTCCTTTATTGGCTGAGATGAACTGCACTGAGCAGAAGCTGGGGTTTCCACCTGGCAACATTTTAAATGGAAATTGTAACTCCTGAAAGACCAGAAAACCAAAAAAACCAAACCCAGTGCCATCGAGTCGATTCCAACTCATAGCAACCCTATAGGACAGAGTAGAACTGCCCCATAGTGTTTCCAAGGAGCACCCGGTGGATTCGAACTGCCGACCCTTTGGTTAGCAGCTGTAGCACTTAACCACTGTGCCACCAGGTTTTCCTTTTGAAAGACCAGAGGCTATGAAAATAAGGAGAGAGAGGGATTGTGTTTTCTTTTTTAACATTGTACATTTCTGTAATATATAAACATTTTACTACAAGCAAGCATGTATCATTTTTGGAATTTATAGAAATAAATGTAAATTAGAAAGAGAATTTAAAATCTAATAGAAATAAAACAAATATGAAAAATTATTGTGTCTGGTTGGATAGGGTAAATTTAGGCAGCTATGGATGAGGAGAAGGGAAAATGTGTGTGTGTGTGTGTGTGTGTGTGTGCGCACTACAGTCGAATTGCATATTAGCAGCCACATGTACAGTCCCTGAGTAGTACTAACATTTAACTACTTGACTGCTAACCTACCATTTGGTGGTTTGAACACCGTCAGAGTTGACTTGGAAGACAGACCTGGTGATCTACTTCTGAAAGATCAGAGCTTTGAAAACCCCATGGAGCAGTTCTACTCTGCACACATGGGGTGGCAATAAGTCAGAATCAACTCACAGCAATTAACAAGAACAGCCACACATACAGAGACTTTTTTCCCCCCTGAGGCTGTCTCCCTGGGGTTCTTCCTATATGCACCAAAAATGTGAGCCCCTGGGCAATTTAGGGCATGTTTTCTGGAAGCAAAGTGAGAGTATAGTAATAAAATAGGACACGGACCTGATCTCTTACCAGGTGGATGTCTTTCAGTTAGAGTCTAATCAAAAACATGGCACTGAGCCTTAAGGTGAGGAGGCATCTGGTAAACAGAAATCTTCCAGCAGGGCCCCTGCAACTAATCTGACCTTTTGAAAGTAGCTGAGAAATTTGTTCACATTAAAAGATAAATGACTGACAAAGATTAGAATAACAGAGGGAAACCTGCACTTGAACTTAACAGGAGAAAATGGCAAAGGAATGGTGCTCTAATCAAAATCACAAAGGCATAACATTGTAAAGCAGAAAGGAATTTTGGAGACCTTAGTGGACAAGTTTAGTGCTTTCGAGCCTCTCTTTGGACGAAATGTTCCTCCCCCATTCCTAATCCATGTTGTTGTTTATGTAGCCCTTCCCTATCTTCAGCTCCAAGGAGGGACACATAGTCATTGTCCAGTCATAGATCTACTTCTTTCTGACCATGGAGAGTGATTCAGACATGGACTTGTGATCCAAACTGGGCAAGTGAGAGTCACCCTCAGAATTTTTACTGGGCGTATGAGAATCATCCTCAAATCTTTTATTAGAGTCGAAAGGAAAGTAAAATCCTCTAATCTCTAGAATTGATGTTTGGACAATGCAAACCTTGAACTCCCTATGGCTGTCTTTGCAGCTGGATAGAGTGCCAACTTGACGTGGGTCAACACAAAAGAACAGAACCAAATATGGAGAAAATGAAATAATTCCTTATGATATTAATTGAATCCGTGTATATAATTAGGTCTTAAACCTTTTAATTTACCCCCTTGAACTTTCCAGTTACATAATTAAGAAAAAAAAAAGCCTTTTATTTGGTTTAAGCAACTTTGAGTCAGGTTTCTGTAACTTGGTATCCAGAGTCTAAGAAATACACAAAACATACACAACACTCCCCTAGTGCCTCTCCCATTTTACATATTAAAAAAAAAAGTTCCAGAAAGTGTAGCTAAATAAACTGGTGGGTTATATATTCAGACTTCCTGATTCCTAGGCCAGTGTTCTTTCCTTATCAATCTTGTTTCCTGAAATCATGAAGCCAGCAGTTGATAATATACACTTCTTTTACACTTAAAGGTAATCTTCAGTTTATCAATGGTATGTGATGTGGTAGATTGTTCTCACCTCTATGATCCTTAAGATTGTGTGTTAACTTGGCCGGGCCATGATTCTCAGTGGTTTGGCTGTTATGAAGTAGTTTGATCACCTGCATACTGAGATTTGATATAATGTGATCACCTTCATGATGGTATCTGCTGTGTTGAAAGGGAGTTTCTTTGGAGGTGTGGCCTACATCCAATGTCGGTGGACTTTCTGGCAAGGCTCATGGACTTTTGCTTGCACAGGATCCTGCAGCCAGCTCCTGTTCGTCCGACTTCCAGTTCTTGGAACTTCAGCTAGCAGCTTACCTCCGTCTTGTTGCTGATCTTGGGATTCATTGGTCCTCGCGGTCTGTGAGCAAGAGCCCTGCTGTCTGACCTGCTGATCTTGGGCTTGGCAGCCCCTTCAGCTGCGTGAATCAGGGGAAGCCTCCAGTCTGTCCCATGGACTTGGGACATTCCAGCCTGTACAATCGCGTGAGCCGGTTCCTTAATATAAATCTCTCTGTATATTTATATGCTTTACTGGGTTTGCTTCTCTAGAGAACCCAGCCTAAGACACCCTCTTTCTGTATCCATGCCCTTAGCCATGGGACTTGCTGAGTCCTTTCACTAGAGTGGGAGGGTGTATCTTTTTCACTCCATTCATGTAGGATTTGACTATGTGACTGGGCAATCACTGGTCCAAGGAGGTATGGAGATGTGTGAAGGAGAATTGATACCAACTCAAGCCTGGAACCCAGCCTACCTTACTGTCAGCATGAGGCAGAGCCATCTCAGAAAACCCATAGCTCTGCAAGTGAGAAAAAGAAAGGCTTGATATTATAAGCCTCTGAGTTTGGGGTGGCTTCTTATGCATAACTGGTGTGGTGATAGGTGAATAACTTATGAGTCACAGAAATGGAAATGAACCTGTAAATTGGATGGAACCTTCAAACAAACTAGAATAACCTGGATGTGAAAGATAGAAGAATGAGGCAAAAATTTAGAAGGATAATTGTATAGCAGCCTTTGTAAAGAGAAGGAATCTGACAATTCCTCTAAATCATTCTGTTAAAATTTACTTTAGAAAAATTATTTAATGAGTATCTGAGCTGAGAAATTCCCTGGGTTCCTGGGGATACAGCAATGAATAAGATAAGCACAGACCTTGTCCTCAGGAGCTTACAGTCTGGTGAAGATCTGATGTCGAACTATACAGTCTAGTATTTAGCATCTAAATGTGCAGATCAAAACCACAATGAGATTCCATCTCACCCCGACATTACTGGCACATAACAAAACAAACAAACAAAAACCCAGAAAATAAATGTGCATCTAAAATAGGAGCCCTGGTGGTGTAGTGGTTAAGCATTCAGCTGATAATTGAAAGGTTGGTGGTTTAAACCCACTAGTCTCCCAGTGGGAGAAAGATGTGGCAATCTACTTCCATAAAGATTTACAGACTTGGGAACCCTATGGGGCAGCTCTATTCTGTCCTATACAGTTGCTATGAGTCGAAATCAACTCAGCGGCAATGGGTTTGTTTGGTTTGCTTTGGTTTTTGTATGTAAAATAAAAAACAAACACACAAAAAACCCTGGATGTGGAATTTCTTATTAAGAAATGAAAGATGCTATTATTAATCCCCACCAAATGGTTAGAAACATCTGTTTCCTGCAACCCTCTACATGGAACCCCTGCTACCAGAATGTGGACATACACATCTACTTAGGATAAAGCACTTTTTGGTTAACCTCAGATTTCCTTATCGACAAATGTTATACAATGTTATGAAATTGAATCGATAATGAACACATTCTGAAATGAAGGGTGTTAATAAGAGCAAACAGAAAATAGAAGGGGAATTGTAATCAAAAACTGCAAAACAGACTCCAGGGAGGTGGAGCCAAGATGGCAGAGTAGTCAGATGCTTCCAGTGATCCCTCTTACAACAAAGACTGGAAAAAAGAAGTGAAACAATTACATATGTGATAAGCTAGGAGCCCTGAACATCAAAGGCAAAGTTATGAAATTGGACTGAGAAGCAGGGGGAGGGAAAGATGGTTCAGAAGTGATGAGGAGTTGCTGGACCTGACTTGGCAGGAACTGGCGCCCGTCAGGCAGGATCCCCAAAGGTGACTGCAGTGGGCCTGGCTGTAGCATTTGGGACACGGTTTCCTCAGGAAGAGACAGTGAGCTGCACAGCCTCTCACAGCTCCATAACCAGAGAAGAACAGCACCCTCAGAAAAAGCTAAGTCCTTGCATTTATTTTACTGTGCTCCCAGTCCCCAAGACGGCTTCATTGGCTGTTGATTTCCCTGGGCCTGAGACAGTTCCTGCTGCGTGCCCTGAGCCATTCTCCCAGCCTTGGAGAGGGAATAAATTAACAACTAGGGGAAAAGATAATCTGCCAGCTCCACTAAGCTGGGGAGCTAAAGACAGAAGCGGCTCCTGTCCAGGCACAAATGGTCCGCAGACTTTGAATACCTTTCACCCCTGCATGGACCTGTGTGGGCCCATTTCAGGAGATTAGGCCCTTATTGTCAGACTGCAATGGTGTATGTGCTGGGACCTGACTTCAACTGTTTCAGCTGTGTGATGGAAAGGTGGGTTTTTGATGTTTGACACCACTTTGCCTATTAAACAGAGTCCTCACCTACCCACATGGGGGGCCTAAGGACTGGTGGCTCCATCCATGTTACCTAGCCACCTGTGACAGGGGCCCAAGAATAAGTGGTACCTCCCAGTCCTTACAACCAAAAGCATTGGGTGCCCATGGTCTGACTGCAGAACCCACCCACCTATGCACGCCAGAGAAAAGGGACATGCTTTCCTCACAGACACTCAAGGGGTGGTAGTCAGCCCCCTGCCTTGTTCAGAGTGTGACCACCTGCTGCAATTACATACCTGTGCCTAAACCAATCACTCCTGCCCCTCTAAGACTGTAGGACAGAGCCTGTATCACACACTTGATGACCAGCTACCTGGACACCTGAGCTGAATCCCTATGGGAAAAGTGAATGGACTCCTAGGCTCATATACCTGGTAACACCTCTAGTCATTAGAGCTTCGAAGGCACAAATAATCAAACTAGCTCACTCAGGCAGACTATTTAAGCATATCAAAACAAAACAAAGCAACAAGCTAGGATACATTAAGCAAACATAAAATAAATTAATGCAATAACTTATAGATGGCTCGGAGACAACAGTCAATACCAAATCAGATAAAGAAGCAGACCATGATCACTTCAACAAGCTCTCAAAACAAAGAATCAAGGAATCATCTGGAAGAAGGCATCTTCCCAGAATTACAAGATGCAGAATACAAAAGATTAATACACAGAGCTCTTCAAGAGATGAGGAAGGAGATCAGGCAAAATGCAGAACAAGCCAAGGAACACACAGATAAAGCAGTTGAACAAATTAAAAAGGTTATTCAAGAACATAATGGAAAATTTAATAGGCTGCAAGAATCAGAAATTCAGAAGATTAAAAATAAAATTTCAGAATTAGGCAACTCAATAGAAAGTCAGAGGAGCAGAATTGAGGAAATGGAAGGCAGAATTAGTGAGATTAAAGATAAAATGCTTGGCACCAATATATTCGAAGAAAAATCAGGCGAAAGAATTTTAAAAAATGAAGAAAACCTAAGAATCGTGTGGTACTCTATCAAAAGAAATAACCTCGAGTGATTGGAGTACCAGAAGAGGGAGGGATAATAGAAAATACTGAGAGAATTGTAGAAGATTTGTTGGCAGAAAACTTCCCTGATATCATGAAAGATGAGAAGATACCTATCCAAGATGCTCATCAAGCTCCACATAAAGTAGATCTCAAAAGAAAGTCACCAAGACATATCCTAATCAAACTTACCAAAACCAAAGATAAAGAGAGAATTTTAAGAGCAGCTAGGGACAAACGAAAAGTCATGTCAAAAGGAGAGTCAATAAGAATAGACTCTGACTACTCGGAAGAAACCATGCAGGCAAGAAGGCAATGGGATGACTTACATAAAGCACTGAAGAAAAAAAATGCCAGCCAGGAATCATGTACCCAGCAAAACTCTCTCTCAAATATGAAGTCAAAATTAGGACAAATCCAGATGAACAGAAGTTTAGGGAATTTGTAAAAACCAAACCAAAACTACAAGAAATACTAAAGGGAGCTGTCTGGTTAGAAAATCAATAATCAGATATCAACCCAAGACTAGAACACAGGACAGAGCAATCAGATATCAACCCAGATAGGGAAATCACAAAAATAAATCAAGATTAAAAAAATGCTCAAATCAGGGAAACAGTGATGTCATTATGTAAAAAACAACATTAAAACAATAAAGAGGGACTAAAAAACGTAATCACAGACTTTTCATGTGGACAGGAAGTCAAGGTGAAATAAAGAAATAAAAGTTAGGTTTAAACTTTGAAAAATAAGGGTAGGTATTAAAGTAATCACAAAGGAGACTAACAATCCTACACATCAAAATAAAATACAAGAAAAACATACTCAGCAAATAAAAAAGAAACCCAACAACAATGAATAAGAGGAAAAGACAATTTATAAAGATTACTGGGCACAAAAAATTATTTGGGAAAAAGAAACTGTCAACAACACTCAAAAAAAGACATCAAAATGACAGCACTAAACTCATACTTATCTATAATTACGCTGAATGTAAATGGACTAAATGCACCAATAAAGAGAGAGTGGCAGAATGGATTAAAAAAAACATAATTTGCCTATATGCTTCCTACAAGAGACACACCTTAGACTTAAAGACACAAACAAACTAAAACTCAAAGGATGGAAAAAAATATATCAAGCAAACAACAATCAAATACGAGCAGGAGTGGCAATATTAAATTCTGACAAAACAGACTTTAAAGTAAAATTCACCACAAAGGATAAGGAAAGACACTATATAATGATTAAACAGACAATATACTAGGAGGATAACACTGTATTAAATATTTACACACCCAATGACAGGGCTTCAAGATACATGATATAAGCTCTAACAGCATTGAGAAATGAGATAGACAGCTCTACAATAATAGTAGGAGACTCCAACTCACCAGTTTTGGTGAATGACAGAGCATAGGGAAAGAAGCTCAATAAAGACAGGGAAGATCTAAATGCCACAATCAACCAACTTGACCTCAAAGACATATACAGAGCACCCCACGCAATGGCAGCAAAGTATACTTTCTTTTCCAGTGCACATGGAAAATTCTCTAGAACAGACCACACATTAGTTCATAAGCAAGTCTTAGCAGAATCCAAAACATTGAAATATTACAAAGCATCTTCTCTGACCATAAAGCCATAATGGTAGAAATCAATAACAGAAAAACCAGGGAAAAGAAATCAAACACTTGGAAACTGAACACCACTCTGCTCAAAAAAGACTGGGTTATAGAGGACATTAAGGATGGAACAAAGAAATTAATAAAATACAATGAGAATGAAAACACTTCCTATCAGAACCTTTGAGACACAGCGAAAGCAGTGCTCAGAGGTCAATTTATATCAATAAATACACACATCCAAAAAGAAGAAAGGGCCACAATCAAAGAATTATCCCTACAACTTGAACAAATAGAGAGCAACAAAAGAAACTCTCAGGCACCAGAAGAAAGCAAATAATAAAAACTAGAGCAGAATTAAATGAAATAGAGAACAGAAAAACAATTTAAAGAGTTAGCAAGATCAAAAGCTGGTGTTTTGAAAAAAATTAACGAAATTGATAAACCATTGGTCACACTGACAAAAGAAAAACAGTAGAGGAAGCAAATAACCCAAATAAGAAATGAGATGGGCGATATCACAACAGACCCAACTGAAATGAAAAGAATCATATCAGATTACTATGAAAAATTGGACTCTAACAAATTTGAAAACCTAGAAGAAATGCAAGAATTTCTAGAAACACACTACCTACCTAAACTAACACAAACAGAGGTAGGACAACTAAATAAACCCATAACAAAAGAAGAGTTTGAAAAGGTAATTTAAAAACTCCCAGAAAAATAAAAGCCCTGGTCCTAAGGGCTTCACTGGCGAGTTATTCCAAACTTTCAGAGAAGAGTTAACACCACTAATACTGAAGGTATTTCAGAGCATAGAAAAGGACGGAATACTCCCAAACTCATTTTATGAAGCCAGCATATCCCTGATACCAAAACCAGGTAAAGACACCACAAAAGAAAGAAAGAAAGAAAGAAAATTACAGACCTATATCCTCATGAACTTAGATGCAAAAATTCTCAACAAAATTCTAGCCAATAGAATTCAATAACATATCAAAAAAATAATTCACCATGACCAAGTGGGATTTATACCAGGTATGCAGGGATGGCTCAACATTAGAAAAACAATTAATGTAATCCACCACATAAATAAAACAAAAGACAAGAACGACATAATCTTATCAATTGATGTAGAAAAGGCATTGACAAAGTTCAACAACAATTCATGATGAAAACTCTCAGCAAAATAGGAATAGGAGGAAAATTTCTCAATGTAATAAAGAACATTTATACAAAGTCAACAGCCAACATCATCCTAAATGGAATCTGAAAGCACTCCACTTGAGAACAGGAACCAGACAAGGATGCCTTTTATCACCACTTTTATTCAACATTGTGCTAGAGGTCCTAGCCAGAGCAATTAGGCTAGGCAAAGAAATAAAGGCCATCCAGATTGGCAAGGAAGAAGTAGAAGTATCTCTGTTTGCAGATGACTTGATCATATACACAGAAAATCCTAAGGAATCCTCCAGAAAACTACTGGAACTAATAGGAGAGTTCAGCAGAGTATCGGGATACAACATAAACATACAAAAATCAGTTGGATTCCTCTACACCAACAAAGAGAACGACAAAGAAGAAATCATCAAATCAATGCCATTTACAGTAGCCCCCAAGAAGATAAAATACTTAGGAATAAATCTTACTAGAGATGTAAAAGACCTATACAAAGAAAGCTACAAGACACTACTTCAAGAAACCAAAAGAGGCCTACATAAATGGAAAATCATACCTTGCTCATGGATAGGAAGACTCAACATTGTAAAAATGTCTATTCTACCAAAAGCAATCTATAGATACAATGAAATTCCAATCCAAATTCCAATGACATTTTTTAATGAGATGGAGAAACAAATCACCAACTTCATATGGAAGGACATGAGGTCCCGGGTAAGTAAAGCATTACTGAAAAAGAAGAACAAAGTGGGAGGCCTCGCTCTATCTGATTTTAGAACCTATTATACTGCCACAGTAGTCAAAACAGCCTGGTACTGGTACAACAACAGATACATAGACCAATGGTACAGAACTGAGAATCCAGACATAAATCCATCCACATATGAGCAGCTGATATTTGATGATGGCCCAAAGTCAGTTAAATGGTGAAAACACAGTTTCTTTAACAGCTGGTGCTGGTATAACTGGATATCCACCTGCAAAAAAATGAAACAAGACCCATACCTCACTCCATGCACAAAAATTAACTTGAAATGGATCAAGACCTAAATATAAAATCTGAAATGATAAAGATCACAGAAGAATAAATAGGAATGACACTAGGAGCCCTAATACATGGCATAAACAGTATACAAAACATTACTTTCAATGTACAAATACCAGAAGAGAAACTAGATAACTGGGAGCTCCTAAAAATCAAGCACCTATGCTCATCCAAAGACTTCACCAAAGGAGTAAAAAGATTACCTACAGACTAGGAAACAAGTTTTTAGGTATGACATTTCTGATCAGTGTCTGCTCTCTAAAATCTGCATGATACAGCAAAAACTCAAAACAAAAAGACAAATAATCCAGTTAAGAAATGGGCAAAAGATATGAACAGGCACTTCACCAAAGAAGACATTCAGGCAGCTAACACATACTTGAGGAAATGCTCACTATCATTAGCCATTACAGAAATGCAAATCAAAACTACAACACAATACCATCTCACTCCAACAAGACTGGCATTAATCCAAAAAACACAAAATAATAAATGTTGGAGAGGTTGTGGAGAGACTGGAACACTTATACACTGTTGGTGGGAATGTCAAATGGTACAACCACTTTGGAAATCGATTTGGCGCTTCCTTAAAAAGCTAGAAGTAGAACTACCATAGGATCCAGCAATCCCACTCCTTGGAATATGTTCTAGAGAAATAAGAGCCTTTATATGAACAGATATAGGCACACCCATGTTCACCGCAGCTCTGTTTACAATAGCAAAAAGATGGAAGCGACCAAGGTGCCTCTCAATGGATGAATGGATAAATTATGGTATATTCACACAATGGAATACTATATATCGATAAAGAACAATGATAAATCCATGAAATGTTTCATAACATGGAGGAACCTGGAAGGCATTATGCTGAATGAAATTAGTCAGTTGCAAAAGTACAAATATTGTATAAGACCACTATTATAAGAACTGGAGAAATAGTTTAAACAGAGAAGAAAATATTCTTTGATGGTTACAAGAGTGGGGATGGAGGAAAGGCGGGAGAAAATCACTAATTAGATAGTAGACAAGAACTGTTTTAGGTGAAGGCAAAGACAACACACAATATAGGAAAGGTCAGCACAACTGGACTAAACCAAAAGCAATGAAGTTTCCTGAAAAAACTGAATGCTTCAAAGACCATAGTAGCAAGGGTGTGGGTCTGGGGACCATGGTTTCAAATGACTTCTAGGTCAATTGGCATAATAAAATTTATTAAGGAAACATTCTGCATCCCACTTTGGTGAGTGGTGTCTGGGGTCTTAAATGTTAGTATGCAGCCATCTAAGATGAATCAATTGGTGTCAACCCACCTGGAGCAAAGGAGAATGAAGAACACCAAAGACACAAGGTAATTATGAGCCCAAGAGACAGAAAGGGCCACATAAACCAGAGACTACATCAGCCTGAGACCAGAAGAACTAGATGGTGCCCAGCTACAACTGACAGGGAACACAACAGAGAACCCCTGAGGGAGCAGGAGAGCAGTGGGATATAAACCTCAAATTCTCGTAAAAAGGCCAGACTGAATGGTCTGATTGAGACTATAAGGACCCCAGTGGTTATGGCCCCCAGACCTTTTGTTGGCCCATGACAGGAACCATTCCTAAAGCCAACTCTTCAGACTGGGATTGGACTGGACTAGAAGATAGAAAATGATACTGGTGAGGAGTGAGCTTCTTGGCTCAAGTAGACGCATAAGACTATGTGAGCAGCTCCTGTCTGGAAGGGAGATAAGAAGGCAGAGGGGGACAGAAGAAGTCTGAATGAACATGGGGAATACAGGGTGGAGAGGAGTGTGCTGTCTCATTAGGGGGAGAGCAACTAGGAGTACATAGGAAGGTGTACATAAATTTTTGTATGAGAGACTGACTTGATTTGTAAACTTTCACTTAAAGAACAAAAAAAAAAAAAAAAAAGAACTGCAAAGCAAAGAGATCTGGCCAGTAAGGCTTTGGCAATTTTTATATCCAGCTTCATTTATGAGAAAGAGATACTACATTGAATAGTCATAAACACAGAGAAATGAATGTTATTGTTAGGATTACCTAGTCCTATAGAGGAGGGAACTGAGATCAAGAAAAGTGAAATGATTTACCCATTCTAATTTACTATAGTGAATGAAACCGGGGTGCTTTAATAGCCTCTACAGAGACCTGTCTCTTCTTCCACCTAGCGAACTCCTACTCATCCTTCAAAGCCCTGATCTTGAGTTATCTCCCCACTTTGGCCTTTTCTGACTTTCCACTGTAATATTAGAGCGCTTTGGTATTTACTCTACCAGTCTGTATCATAATGCATATAGTTGTTTGTTTAGATATCTAATGCCTCTCTCACTTATCCCCCTAAATTATGACCTCCTTTTGGGCAGGTGTTGCATAAGGCTTTAGTTGTTAATGCATAGACCATACAGTAGCTTTTTTGTTTGTTTGTTTTGCTTTATTCCTTCAGCCATCATATTTAATTTGGCTCCTCCAAACCTGGTTATTATGAAAGGTAGATGGACCACCTTTCCTAATAAAATAAAAGCAGGAAAACCGAGATCCAGAATCCCCCAGGATACAGCAACTCATCCTGTAAAATTTAACTTGTGCCAGTGAATATTTTTTTTTCTTCAGTGAATAGAACTTAACCATCTCTTACATTACCAGTTTTACCTTGAAAACAGCATTGATTTGGGGATCTTGTACATTTTATGAAATTTTAAGGAATGAGTTGTGCTAGCGCTAATAGCCATACCTGGTGACTTAAATGTTCTGAGAACCTGCCTACTTGTTTAGCAGTGGTTGCCAAACCTTGCATGAAGTGGGCCTCTCAGTGCACATGGTTCCATCCGTCTAGTGGGATGTTAGATACTCTGAAATTTCCTTTGGTTAGGTCTTTACTTCAAGTGAAGACAGAAAACATCACTGCTGATTTTTACTACTCTAGTGCTTTTTTTGGAAACCCTGGTGGCGTAGTGGTTAAGAGTTCGGCTGCTAACCAAAATGATGGTGGTTTGAATCCACCAGGTGCTCTTTGGAAACCCTGCGGGGCATTTCTACTCTGTCCTATAGGGTCTCTATGAGTCAGAATCGACTTGACGGCAATAGGTTTGGTTTGGTGTTTAGTGCTCTTTTATTTTTAAATTCCTTCCATTCAAGACAGTTCTGAGATAACGAAATTGGTAAAATATGATTTCCATAGTCAAATATACCAACATGACAAACTGACGTTGAGTCATTCAGTGAGAAAAGTGTTTTCTTTGCTCTCTTAATGCTTCCAATTACATCAAGGAGAAAATTATGTTCCATCCATCGAAAATCATCTCCCATCCAAATTCTTCTTACTATTTCTGGAATAGATTTAACATTTTTTTTTGAAGTATCACAAATATTTCCCAGTGGGAATTAGCCTTTGCAAAGTGGAGTTTGGTATCTCCCAGTCTAATGTTTTCTTCTTATTTAAAACAGCTGCAAAAAAACCCCAGATTGTAAAATTTGGGTTAATGGAAAGCATATAACAAAAAATGAATTCTGGAAAAATTTAGTATCCTTTCCCCACTTTTGAAATTCTAGATTTCTTTGAGTCAGCGTCTTTTTCCTTTTCTAGAGAAAATGGTAAGTTCATGCGAAATGAGATAAACGTAATAAAAACCCGATCAGGTTTTTTTCTGTTACAAAGTAAAAATTTGGTGCTTTTAGTTCCTGAATTCCTTCAGATATTTAGGTCCAAGCTCCTACCTTCTCAAATAAATTAAAGCAATGCAACCTTCATGGAAATAAATGTAATTCTGAGTAGAAGGCTATTTTGCGTTACAGTTTTTTTAGGGGAAACACTTGTTTCAATTTTATAAGCAGAAGTAAGGAAAAAGAAAAGTTGAATCCTGTGGAAAAGCTTGTAGATCCCCAAAGTCTACTTTTATTTTGTATTGCAATTGTGAAAGCTAAATTGCAATTGTGTTGCAAGTAAATAAAATTTCCATCCCAATATTTTCTGCAAAAGTTACTTCAAAAAACCACTTCCTTTTGACTCCAATGCTATTTGAATATTGTCCTGGCTGTAAGAGAACCCCACCCTTCTCCTGAAGTAAAACAAGACTACTTTCTCCCTTGGGGCACAAATCTTGGTTGGGAAAAATCCAAACCCTTTCCCATCAAGCTGGTTCTGACTCATAGGGACCCTGTAGAACAGTGTAGAACTGCCCCCAAAAGGCTGTAATCTTTGTGGAAGCAGACTGCTACATCTTTCTCTCATGGAGCGGTTGGTGTGTTTGAACCACTAACCTAGCCCTGTAACCACTGTGCCATCAGGGCCCCTTAGGTTGGGGAAGGACTTCTCAATTAATAAGTCTTTTTTTTCCTGCATCAGTACACTGAGGGTGCATGGACACAAGATGAGCAAAACCCCTGCCCGGGTTTGGCAAGCATGTGAAATTGGAAAAGTCAATTTTTGTCACCCAGATTCCAGCTTCCTGACCTCCAGCCCTCAGGGTCCCTTTCTGTGTTTCACTCTGGTGGCCGATGGTACCAAAAAAACCCAAAACCCAACCCATTGCCGTCAAGTCAATTCTGACTCATAGCGACCCTATAGGACAGAGTAGAACTGCCCCATAGAGTCTCCAAGGAACGCCTGGCAGATTTGAACTGCCTACCCTTTGGTATATGAAGAAGAACGAGGTATCAAGATTGGAGGAAGACTCATTAACACCCTGCGTTATGCAGATGACACAACCTTGCTTGCTGAAAGTGAAGAGTACTTTAAAAATTAAAAAAGCACTTACTAATGAAGATCAAAGACCACAGCCTTCAGTATGGATTACACTTCAACATAAAGAAAACAAAAATCCTCACAGCTGGACCAATGAGCAACATCATGATAAACGGAGAAAAGATTGAAGTTGTCAAGGATTTCATTTTACTTGGACCCACAATCAACAGGCATGGAAGCAGCAGTCAAGAAATCAAAAGACACATTGCATTGGGCAAATCTGCTGCAAAGGGCCTCTTCAAAGTGTTGAAGAGCAAAGATGTCACCCTGAAGACCAAGGTGCGCCTGACCCAAGCCATGGTATTTTCAATCGCATCATATGCATGTGAAAGCTGGACAATGAATAAGGAAGACTGAAGAAGAGTTGACGTCTTTGAATTGTGGTGTTAGTGAAGAATATTGAATATACCATGGACTGCCAAAAGAACGAACAAATCTGTCTTAGAAGAAGTACAACCAGAATGCTCCTTAGAGGCAAGGGTGGTAAGACTGCGTCTTATATATACTTTGGACATGTTGTCAGGAGGGATCAGTTCCTGGAGAAGGACATCATGCTTGGCAGAGTACAGGGTCAGCGGAAAAGAGGAAGACCCTCAACGAGGTGGATGGACACATTGGCTGCAACAATGAGCTCAAGCATAACAATGATTTTAAGCATGGCACAGCACCGGGCAGTGTTTTGTTCTGTTGTGCATAGGGTGGCTATGAGTTGGAATCAACTCGACGGCACCTAACAACAACAACAACACCCTTTGGTTAGCAAGCATAGCACTTAACCACTATGCCACCAGAGTTTCCAACAGCACATTCCCCACTAAAACCTGGACAGGCTCTGAGGCTCATTGATACTGTTGCCAGGTGAAAACGAAAGGTTTTGCTCCATATGACTTGTTACAGCCAATGAACAAGAGGCCGAGGTGGGAGATTAGAAAGACGCCTTTATCTCATAGTATAAGGAAAGGAGCAGTCGGGGCTGCCGCCTCCAAGACTGCTCATAGGCAGCTTGCAGAGGTGGGCTTTTACAGAGAGCAAACAAGGAAATGCAAACTTATCATGAATATTCAGGATTGACCTTCACTCAGGCACCCATTGCTTGAGGATGACCGCATTTTTTCCAGACAAGGGTTCCATTCTCCAGGAAGGAGGCAAGGGTGGATTTTCTTTCATTAGGATGTTAAGTCTCCACCCAGAGGTGGTTTGAGGCTATCTGTGGTTAAGAGTTCAGCTGCTAACCAAAACGTTCTCAGTTCGAATCCACCAGGCGCTCCTTGGAAATCCTATGGGGTAGTTCTACTCTGCCCTATAAGGTTGCTATGAGTCGGAATCAACTCGGAGGTGACGGGGTATGGCCCGTTCTGTGGTTATCTTGCCAAGGACAATTTTAGAAGACCGTGTAGCTTATTCTGCTCGGTGTAGGAGGATAAGCCGGAACAGGTGTTTCTTAGGAGGGTTGAGGCTGTCTGCCTCAATATTGGAGGGTGAGTCTTGGTCCGTGGGAAGTGCGTCTCAACCAGTGAAAAGGTTCTTTAGCATTGCTCATTTTTTTTTTCCAATCATGTTCTAAAAACGAGACTGGATGATAGTGTACAGGGAGCTTGTCCCAAACAGAACCGCATCCAGATCCCAGATCTCAGGATGTTCTGTGCAGAAAAATCCAGAATCCTGGCTGTATTAAGTGGATCCGGAGTCCAGTTCACCTTTGACCTAGAGCAAACACACTCTCTTCTGAGAAAACCATTTCCACCCCCCCACATCATTTTTTTGTTTACACATATTTGTGCTCTCTTTGTAAATAGAACAATACAAAGGGAAAATCCTGCCAGTCCTCATTCCACATCCTTCTTTCTGTCCTTCTAACCCATTCCTCCTGAGACATGCTAGGGAACTTTCTAATTAACTTCTGAAGCAACCCCAGAATCAGAGGACCTGGTGCCCCACAGGACCTTGCTGAGCAAGAGTTATAGCGCTCACATTTCCTCTTGGCCTTTTAATAAACTTTAACAGAGTAACCAATTTTAGCACATCTCAGTGGTGGTTCAGTGGTGGAATTCTTGTTTTCTATGCAGGAGACTGGGGCTCAATATCCAGTGCACCTCCCTGTCTGTCATTGGAGGCTTACGTGTTGCCATCATGCTGGACAGGTTTCGGTGGCGCTTCCAAGCTGAGATAGACAAGGAGGAAAGGCCTGGCAACCTACTTCAGAAAATCAGCCCATGTATACCCTATAGATCACAGTGGTTGGATCATGGCGATAATACAAGATTGGGCAGTGTTTCACTCTGTTGTATATGGGGCATCACGAGCCGGGAACTGACTGCACAGCAGCTAACAGGAACAAACTTCATGGACAGCCTAAAGAGCCTGGCAGGCTACCCCAGTACACTGACATGTTTAATGCAGCCACACAAGCTTGGAACACAGTCACTAGCAGGAGATATATCTTTATGCAATATGAAATTTCAACTGAGTACGTGCCAATGAAACAAAACAAACAAAAAACATTAAAAATATGCTATTCAGCCAGGCTTGCTGGCCTGACAGAGACTGGAGAAACCCTGAGAGTATGACCCCCAGACACACTTTCAGCTCATTAATGAGGCCACTCCGGAGGCTCACCCTTCAGCTAAAGGCTGAACAGACCCATAGAACAAAACAAGACTAAAGGGGCGCACCAGCCCTGGGACAGGGACTGGAAGGCAGGAGGGAACAAGAAAGCTGGTAATAGGGAACCCAGGGTTGAGAAGGGAGAGGGTTGACATGTCTTCGGGTTGTTAACCAGTGTCATGGAACAATGTGTTTACTGTTTGATGAGTAACTAGTTTGTTCTGTAAACCTTCATCTAAAGTTCAAAAAAAAAAAGGCATTCGGCTAAGAATAGTCCATGCTTTTCAAATTCTTCATTATGGCGTATGTGCTAAATCACATCTTCCCTTTGTGGTTTGCCCATTTCCCTTTCCTGGGAGCTGCTGGACAAAACTCCTGCCACCTTTAGCCTAGGGGTTGCCAGTTACTTTCTCTCCTACCCCAGTCCCTCTAGACAGGGCCCCTCTTTGGGAATTCTCTGCTTCGCTGCAGCCTGGCTCTGGGGAACAGTAAACTTGGGAGCCAAATGGCTAGCAGTCCTGAGCCCAAGTAGCAGCCGTGACTTCACTTCAGCAGCCGGCAGATAAAACTTGCCCTCTATTTCTGAGAAATTCTGCCTTCTCAAGTTCATTTGGCAGCGGCTAGATAGTGTGGAGAGAGGCAACAGCTGGAGCGCCTTGGACGCTCACTTTAAAACCAGCAAAGACGCAGCCTGCAGGGGCAAGCCCGCCAAGGTCACGGGTCAGTGTGGGCTTAAAAGAGCCGCCCTTCGCGCGCCGCCGCGTTCTCTGCGCCCTCACCTGCTGCTGTGCAGCGTGGACTGGGGCTCCCACTGGGCGCTTTGCATCGCGCGGCGCTGCGGGCGCCGGACGGGCGCGCGGTTACAGCGCCTGGGCGCTGGGTGAAGGCTCTTTGGAGTGCTAAACGCTCGGTGAGTGAGGGGCTCAGGGGCTTGGGGCCTGAGGCGAACGCGGAGGGAGCTGAGGGCACGTATGTAGGTGTGAAGAGCATTCTCCCTACTGGTGATTTTGGGCAGGTTGCGTGCCCTAAAATCTGGGCTGTGAGGAATTTTGCAAATAGGGGAAACTAAGGCACTGAAAGCCTAGGCTCTTAGAGTTGGAAAGGACCTTACAAACAAACAAACCGTTTGCCATCGAGCTAATTCCGACTCATAGAGACCCTGTAGGACAGAGCAGAGCTGCCCCCATAGAGTTTCCAAGGCTGTAATGTTTCCAGAAGCCGACTACCAATTCCTTCTCCTGTGGAGTGGTTGGTGGGTTCCAACTGCTGACCTTTCGCTTAGCTGCCGAGCTCTTAACCACTGTGACACCAGAGCTCCTAAAGGACCTTAGAGCAGTGCTACCTGAAGTGCGGTCCAAGGACTTGCATAGTCTCCATCACCTGGAAACTTGTTAAATTGCAAATACATGGGCACCATCCCAATCCTGCTGAATCAGACTCCCTGAGGATGGAGCGCTAGAATGTGTGTGTTAACAAGTCCTACAGGTAATTCTGATGCAGCCAAAGTTGGAAAACCACTGCCTTAGAGGTCATTTAGTCTGACTCTTGGGTCCCCAACCCCAATGCCAGAACCAATAAACAACAATGGATGTATGGACAAGGAGCCATAAGGCTGTATTCAGAGCTAACAAGAACTCTGAAGCAGTCATGGTTTATGTGAATTGCTATTCTGTTTCTAACTTTAAACTGTGAATCTTAGAGAGTTCCTCCAAATAGAATTCACGGCTTTAACAAATACTTCCAAGTTCTTACCGTGTGCAGAGCGGTCCCTGGATGGTGTAAAACCCTCCTCTGCTAGCCAAAAGGTTGGAAGTTCAAGCCCACCTAGAGGTACCTCGGAAGAAAGTCCTGGCACTCTACTTCCAAAAAATCAGCCATTGGAAATCCCGTGGAGCACAGTTCTACTCTGTCACACGTGAGGTTGCCGTGAGTTGTAGCTGACACCATAATGGCAACTGGAAAATGGTGTGTAAGGTTACAAGCAAATTCCTTTCAAAGGGAAGGAGGGAGTCTGTGTACTCCCAGGCTGTCCATACTGGTGACATCTTGTTTCTTTAACTATGTTCTTGGCAGTTTGGTGGAGTGTTTTTACCTCACAGTTATTTTGGTTTTCGGTGCTCCTTCTGAAGCTAATGGTTGTTATTAACCATGATTGTCAGATGATTAGGTATTTGAAAAGCAATGTGTTTACTTAGTGGGTACTGAACAAGAACCCTGAGAGTAATTCATGCTGGTAAGATATATTTTTCAATATTAATATTGAAGTGTATGGTGCTACAATTTACAAGTAGAATAAATAGGGATCCTGGAATTTTTTAAGAATCAAAGTGGAAAAGACCATTTCTTTATCTTCTGTGATGAGTCCAGGGCCAGAACTAGCTGCCTCATGCAAACGCCAAGAAGGAACACATCGCTCTGGGGAAACCCCTTTGGAAAGAAACGCGATTGCTGTGTAGACACAGGCGATGCGGTATGGACAGTTCCTGCGAACGAGGCGGGGTCCTCATCGCTGCTGAGAACTTGATTTACTAAATATTTGATGATACAGGTTTTATAAGTGGCTTGCTGCAGTTGTTCCTTTGTTATTGTTCTTTTTCTTTTAGTCAGTTCCCTAACATTGAAGTTGAATTTAAGTTAGACCTAAAAAAAAAATTTTTTTTTTTTTTTTCTAAAATTTAAGATGAGTTAAGTATTAGGTCAAAATCCCCTACTGACTCATTGTGAGACTCTGGAGCAAACCTCTGTGAATATTTCTCAGTTTTCCCCTCTCTTCAATGACTGGAGGCAGGACATGTAGTTTTGATATGGCACTTGCCACTATTAATTCCAAAGCATTTTCCCCGAGTTCCCTACCTGCTGCTTGGCTATGATGTTGAATCTTTATTAATACATTAAAGTAGAGAAAATATCCAATACATTAAATGTATTTTATATAAACCCAAAAACCAAACCCATTGCCCTTGAGTCGATTCCGACTCACAGTGACCCAGCAGGGTTATCAAAGCTGTAAATCTTGACGGGAGCAGATGGCCACATCTTTCTCCCGTGGAGCAGCTGGTGGTTTCAAACCACCGACCTTTTGGTTAGCAGTCAAGTGCTTTAACCACTGCGCCACCAGGGCTCAATTTAATTACATACATATATTTTAAATTAAAACATCTAAAAGGCTTGTTCACAGACTTCAAAGGCTAACCACCTTCTGTTTGAAAACAACTTTGGAAATGTCGTTAAAATTGGGAGCCGTTGCTTGGAATGTCACGAGCTTGTGAAAATGAAGTTTGCCACTGTAAATGTTTCCCGTTGTGAATTATAGCTACACACAACACTTGTTCCTAAGTATTCAGTGAGCATGTACTCAACAGCCTTCTATAACAAAGTTGTAAACATATGTCTTATTTTCATGGTATTTCCTGTTCCTTTTTTCCTCCTTCAAGTTCAAATCACCTTCCAGAAAGGAAGACGTTTCAAATCTGGAACATTTAGCCAGAACCTTCTAGCTCTGACAGCAGAGGACAGGAATTCACGTGAGCTGTGTGCTTTCCTTGGCACTCTGTCTTCTCTGAGGATGTCTCTGTCAGTCTCATAGGACCTCAGATCCAGTCCTCTGTGGGCAAGTGTAGAGGAGGAGGTGGTGGGCATTGGGCAAAGCTGGGACCTAAGATACAAACCAAATGTGTGCCCACCTTATAGGGAAGGCTGGCTGATGCTCCATTAGGCACCTGCTGGCATTTTTATCATCTCTGCCAATCCCCGGTGCCTTATGGTACTGCCCTAGGCCCCTCTGAGTGTTTGAATTCTCATCCTTCAAGCCACTCTTCGGGGTAGACTATGATTCAAGACTTGGTCTCTGAAAGACCACTGTAAAGCTGCACGTTATCTGATGGCTCAGGTGACACCTCAGTGCTTCTCCCTTAGCATGGGATAACTCAGGTGGTTAATTATTGTCTTGGGATGATAATAAGGGACACTAACAGATCGGAATAGTAGAATAAGAAAACAAAAAACCAAAGTGTCAAGTCGATTCCAACTCAGAGCACTCCTATAGGACAGAGTAGAATTGCCCCATAGGGTTTCCAAGGAGCGGCTCGTGGATTCAAACTGCTGACCTTTTGGTTAACAGCCAGACCCTTTACCACTGCACCACCAGGGCCTTGTAGTGAAATTACAGCTCTATAAATCTAGCACAGTGAAATGGAAAAGAATATATTACCTTTGTAGTCAGAGATACTGTAAGCCTTTGGACAAGCTGTGCTATGTCTCTGAGGCTAAGTTTCTTCATCTGTTGAATGGGCATAATAATAGTTACCTTGCACAGTTGATGTGAAAATTAGAGATGTTGTATAGAATATTTGGCATATAGTGAGTATGCATGCTAGCAATTATTATAATTTTAGAGCTAATAACCCAGACCAGTCCTTTTGTTTAATGGCCAGGAAACTAAAACACAAATCTAAGCAAATCATAACCTAATAATATAGAAACCCAAACCCAGTGCCGTCGAATCGAAGCATAATAATATAGTGATATACAAAAAGATTGCCAAAGAAGGGTCTTTTCAGACATCCTTAATGAATAGTGTCTTCATTACCTAGTGTTGTTACAACAAAAATACAACAGGTAGGTGGCTTTAAAGAACAGCAATCTATTGTCTCACCATTTTGGAGGCCAAGAGTCCGAATTCAGGGCACCAGGAGGGCTATGCCCTGTCTGCTGTAGAAGGAGATCATTTCTTGTGTATTTCAGCTTCTGGCAGCCCTGGGCATTTCTGGGTGTTCCTTGGCTTGAAGGCAGGTCCTTACATGATGTCTTGCCCCTGTGTATGTATAATTCTTAGTGTCTTTTTCACATTTTTGTAAGACACCATGTATTTCAGTGTGATCTCATTAACATAACAGAAGAAAAGCTCTATTTCCGAAAAGGATCACATTCACGGGTACAGAGGTTAGGACTTCAACATACCTTTTGGGGGGACGCAATTCAATCCATAGCAAATCACCAAAAAAAAAAATAAATAAACCCAGTGCTGTCAAGTCAATTCCAACTCATAGCGACCCTATAGAACAGAGTAGAACTGCCCCATAGAGCTTCCAAGGAGCACCTGGCGGATTTGAACTTGCGACCCTTTGGTTAGCACCTGTAGCACTTAACTACTACGCCACCAGGGTTTCCTCCATAGCAAATAAAAAAAAAAAAATAGATAAGCATAACTTATAATTTTCTTATCTTTTATTCACCAATTGTTTATTCATATCTGGATGTTGCTAAATGTTTGAAATATGTATCCCTATGCATGTTGAACGTCACTGTCTATATTTAGATTATAGCAATTATGATTAGGTGCAGCTGCAAATAATAGAAATCCAAATAACAGCTTAAACAAAGCATAAAGTATTTTTTTTCCTCATGTAAAAATAAATACAGAGGTAGGCAGTACAGGCTGATAAAGGGGTGCCATGGTTATTAGTAGCTCAGGCTTCTTTAGACTTTTATGTTCTACCTTCTTAGCATGTAGCTTTTATATGGAGGAGTGCCTTCTGGTCCCAAGATGGCAGTTGGAGCCCCACCCATTATGTCTGTGTTCCAGGCAGAAAGAAGGAAAAACGCCCTACTTTCCAACTGGGTCAGCCACCTTCTGCATATATTTCATTGGCTATCCCTAGCTACAGAAAAGATTTGGAAGTACATTTTTATAGCTGAGCACATTACCCCTTCCATCAATATAGAAGACCTGTTAATAAAGAAGGAGGGAATACTGAGTAATGGATAGGCAACTAGAAGCCTCTGCAATATGGATGTAGGACAAGAACGGTTCTTTGGAAAGTGGCAGGTGGCAATGATCGTGGTGAGTAATAGTGTGTGTGTTGGGAAATGGACCTGTGGTAGATAGAATGTGATAAAAATGAGTTTCTAGGCAACTAGATGGCTTGAGGATGTTCAGGCCCCTGAAATAGAATTATTCTGGGTTAATTAGAGTAATAATGATCTCTCTGAAAAAGTCTTGAAGCAGTTTATATAAATGATTACATGCAAATCTCACAGTATTCCTAAGAGGTAAAAAAAAAAAAAAAAAAAGAAAAAGTATATGTGTTTATTACCACTTCATTGATGAGAAAGTTGAAGCTCAGCATTATTAAAACTTTGCCCAAGATCACATATTCAGTTAGTACAGAGCTACCCTAGACCTTAGCTTTTCTCACACCCTTAATGTAGAGGGGGCAGGCTGTAGAATATGTGAGGAAACGAAGACAACTTTGCATATTTCGTTTTAACCATTGCACATATCCAAAGGCAGTGCAGAAAGCCCAAAGCGTCAGAATGAGTCTTAGGCAAAAATATTCCCAGTAAAAAGGAAATGTGTTACATGAAAAACAGAAATTTGAAATTATTTCAGGAAAAACAAGAAAATTTTCTCCAAGCTCTCAAAGGCCTTAGAGAACAACAGGTTTTAGAAATCAAAGGCTCAAAGAAGAAATGGAATAAATAGATAAAGCAAAGAACATGATGAAGGGGATAAGGGGTAATAAAACCATTACAAAACCAAAACCCGAATTAGAAGTGGCTAGATTTTTTTTTTTTTTTTTAGATATAAGCCTACCTTGTGGAGAACAGTTTTGACTTGGAGAACAGCTTTGTGAAAAATCTCACAGATTTCAGAGTACAAGGACAAAGAGAGAAAATAGTAATGGAAAACAGGAAACAGAGAAAAAGCGTATGCATAAGTGGACTTCTTAAAAACAAAGAGAGAGAATGAGAACAAAAGTACTTGAAAAATAAATTCAAGATATGCTGTTTTTCTTCAATCTCAAACTATTATTTATTTCCAGATGCACCACTGATTTGGAAATAGCTTTAAAAGTAAATAAAAAGGGGAGTAAAAAGGAAAAATAATATGTTAGATGAATGTGTTACTTATC
This sequence comes from Elephas maximus indicus, assembly GCF_024166365.1. Taxonomy (NCBI): domain Eukaryota; kingdom Metazoa; phylum Chordata; class Mammalia; order Proboscidea; family Elephantidae; genus Elephas; species Elephas maximus. Next base: position 35,611,773 of record NC_064845.1, on the reverse strand, counting down.
AGATATTCCTCAGGTTGAGAAATATTAAAATGTGAAAAAATACACCTTAGAATGTGGAATTAGGTGAAAACTTTCCCGAAGTAACAGAAACTCCTGAATAGGCACATCAGAAGTCTCATCATGTTCTAAGAAAAAAAATTAAAGATTAACATGGTGATAATAAAGGACAAAGTATAGGATGGGGGCAGAGCCAGCAGGTGCTATAGACAGAAGTACCATGCCATCCCTCTACAGCAAAGACTGGGAAAAAAAAAAAAAAAGATAGAAACATCAATCCTGGAACCCTAAGTGTCAAACAAAGGGATAAAGAACTCAACCAAGCACTGAATGGCATAAGAAACTGACGGAGAAAATAGAATGAGGAGAGCTACAGAGTGGAGGTCCCTTACTAGCTGACGTGGCATGGACTTGCCGTATTGGACCCATCAGCCACCAAGAATGGCAGACAGGGTTTATAGAAGGCAACTTAACGAAGCTCCTAGCAGGAGACGGAGCACCTAGTAACCAGGGATATGCACTTTCCCAGCTCCCACACTTATTCCCTCTTTGCAGTCTCCACTGCTTTCTGGTGCTCCGAGGTCACTTGGCCAGAGTGAAGTAGGCTCCTTGCTGCTCGGATTCACTCCACCTCCACTGGACAGCTTCTTCAGTGCTACTTTGTTGTTGTTGGTGGTGGTTTTTTGGCTTCTTTTTGTTTCTTCTCTTTCTCTCACCTCTTTTCTTTCCTTTTTCCAGCCCAGCTGGTACCATGTGCCATCTCCACACCTTGACAGGCTGTGCCATGCTGTTCAGCTGGGGAGCCCATTTCCCAATCTGTGCTGCCACACTGGTGGACTCCCTTGGGGCTTTATTTTTTTTTTTTTTTTCAAATTTTCTCTCGGCTTCTTGTCTCTCTCTAGCTTCCTTCCTTTCCTTTCTCTCCACCACCTAGCCGCACATGCTGTATCCACCCCTTCTGATAGGCAGTACCATACCACCTGACTAGAAAGTCACTGGCACATGGCTTCCCTGGATCTATACCACTCCACCGGCAGCTCCCTTGGAAACTTTTTTTCTTTTTTTGCTTCTGTTTCTCTCTCTTCTTTCCCACACCTACTTAGCTCTACACACCACATGCTCCCTACTCCTTCCTGCCTTTCTGCATAGCGCACTCAGTGCCACACCTCCAAATGGCACAGACACAGACCACTGGATCCAGCCCTGCACTATCACCCCAGCCCTGCCCTGTCGGCCCCAGCATGTACCTCAAATGATCCATCCCCTCCCTTACCCCTAACTGGACTTGCCCTGGTGCACCATAGCTGAGTGACTGGCCCTGCCCATCTGGGCAAGGTGGTAAGCAGTATCATGCCACAAATGAGCAGTCAACAAAGAATTCCCAGCCTACCTGCCCAGACATAGCCAAATAAAACAAAAAAGCAGGACAAAACAAACAAATCTGCAATCAATAAATAAAGAAAATAATTCCTGAATGTCCCGAAGACAGCAGACGATATCAAAACATATTTTAAAAAAACCAGGAGAGGATGGCTCCAGAAACTGTCCAAAATAAAAGACCAGATAACTTGTTGGTAGAGGAAAGGCACTGGAACTATCTGATAGGGAATTCAAAACTCTAATATTCAAGGGTCTCCAAGAGATGAAGGAAAATGCAGGCAAAAAAATAAGGAAAAAATAGACAAAATCATGAAAAATAGAGACAAAATGATGGAAAAGACAGACAAAACAATAGAATAATTCAGGAAAATAATGCAGGAACAAAAAGTCAAAATAAATAAACAACCAGAAACCATACAAAAACAGCAATTAGAAATCCAAAAGATAAACAACAAAATTTCAGAAAAGGACAGTGCCATAGAAGGTTTTAGCAGCAAATTTTAAACAATGGAAGACAGGATCAGTGAAACTCATGATAAATCCTTGGATACCACTTTGTTTGAGGAAAAATCAGTAAAAGAATGAAGAAAAGTGAAGAAACCCCGAGAATGATATGGGATATAATCAAAAGCAAAAATCTGTATGTGATTGCTGTTCCAAAACAAGGGGAGAAAATGGAAAACACAGAGAATATCATTGAAGATTTACTGACAGAAAACTTCCCTAATATCATGAAAGATGAAAAGCTGACCATCCAAGAAGCTCAATGAACACCATATAGGATAGACCTCAAAAGAAAGTCACCAAGACATACCATAATCACACTTGCTAAAACCGAAGGCAAAGAAAGAATCCTGAGAGCAGCTCAAGAAAAATAAAAAGTCACATACAGAGGGGAAACAATAATACTAATCTCTGTTTACTCAACAGAACCATACAGGCAAGAAGGCAATGGATGACATGTATAAAACCTTGAAAGAAAAAAATTGCCAACCAATAATAATATATCCTGCAAAACTCTTGCTCCAATACAATGGCTAAGTTAGGACATTTCTAGATAAACAGACGTTAAAGGAATATGTAAAAACCAAACCAAACTTACAAGAATTATTAAAGGCAGTCTTTTGGTTAGAGAACCAGCATCAGACAACAGCCTAAATCTAGGACACAAGACTATATCAACCAGAAACCAACCTAGGTAATGAACTCTCGAGGATAAAATCAAATCAAAAGATTTATAGCAGGAAACCAGAGAAGTCAACCTGTAAATGACAACAACATCAGAACAATAAGAGAGGGAATAAACAGGGTAGGTATAGAATTTTCAAATGGAGAGGAAGTCAAGGTGGTATCAAGTAATAAGAGACTCATTCAAACTTAGGAAGATGGGGTAAATTTCAAGGTAACGACAAAGAATGTCAACAAACCTACTCATCAAAATAAAGAAGAAAACCGAGAACATCAGTAACACAAAATCTAAAAAAATGAAAGAAATGGAAAAAAATAATCCACAACAAAAGGAATTCAGCACAGGAGAGTAAGAGGAACAAAGAAAATGTCAGCACCACACAAAAATCACTACAAACTGACAGCAATAGATTCACACCTATCAATAATCACACTGAATGTAAATGAGTTAAACGCACCCATAAAAAGACAGAGAGTGACAGAATGAAAAAACAGGACCCTTCAATATACTGTCTACAAGAGACACACCTTCAAAACAAAGACATAAATATATTACGAATCAAAAGATGGAAAAAATATATCAAGCAAGCACCAACCAAAAAAGAGCAGGAGTGGCAATATCAATCTCAGATTAAGTAGACTTTAAAACAAAATCCACCATAAAAGACAAAGAAGGACATTATACAATGATTAAAGGGACAATCCACCATAAAGACATAACCATAATAAATATCTATGCACCCAATGACAGGGCTCCAAAATACATAAACTCTAACAGCAATGAAAAGAGAAACTGACAGTTCCGCAATGATAGTAGGAGACTTCAACATACTACTTTTGGTAAAGGATAGAACATCTAGAAAGAAACTCAGCGTAAATATAGAAGATCTAAAGTCCACAATCCACCAGCATGACCTCATAGACGTATATACAGCACTCCACACAATAGCAACAAAGAACCCATTCTTTTCCAATGCACATGGAACATTTTCCAGAATGGACCACATTTTAAGCCACAAAGCAATCCTCAACAAAATCCAAAACACTGAGGTAATACAAAATATCTTCTGTGATCACAACGCCATCAAAGTAGAAATTAATAACAGGAAGAGCAAAGAAAAAATTGAATACATGGAAACTTAATAACACCCTGCTTAAAAACCACTGGGTAATAGAAGAAATCAAAGATGGAATTAAAAAAAACATTCTTAGAATCAATCAAGAATGAAAACACATCACACCAAAACCTTTGGGGCACAGCAAAGGCAGTGCTCAGAAGTCAATTTATAGCAATAGATGCACACATTGAAAAACAAGAAAGGGACAAAATCAAACATTAGCTCCACAACTCGAACAAATAGGAAGAGAACAGTAAAAAAAAAAAAAAAAGCCCACAGCCACCAGAAGAAAGGAAATAATAAAGATCAGAGCAGAAATAAAGCAGAGAATAGAAAAAATTAACAAAACCAAAAGTTGATTCTCTGAAAGGATGGACAAAATCTACAAACCATTGGCCAAATAGACAAAAGAAAAACAGGAGAGGATGAAATGGGGGACATTACAACAGACCTAACAGAAATAAAAGGGGTCATAGCAGAGTGCTATGAAAAACTATACTCCAACAAATTTGAAAACCTAGAGGAACACACTACCTACCCAAACTAACACAAACTGAATTTGAAAATCTGAACAGATGCATAACAAGAGAAGAGATTGCAAAGGTAATAATAATAATAATTAAAAAAAAAAAACTCCCAAGGAAAAAAAGCCCTAGCCCAGATGGCTTCACTGGAGAATTCTACCAAACATTCAGAGAAGAGCTTAAACCAGCACTGCTCAAACAATTTTGGAACATAGAAAAGGAAGGGATACTGCCAAATTCATTCTATGAAGGCCAGCATAACCCTGAACCCAAACCAGGCAAACATACCACAAAAAAAGAAAATTACAGACCAATGTCTCTCATGAATACAGATGCAAAAATTCTCAACAAAATTCTAGCCAAAAGAATTCAGCATCATATCAAAAAAATAATACACCACAACCAAGCAGAATTCACACCAGGTATATGAGAAGAGTTCAACATTAGAAAATCAATCAACGTAATCCACCACATAAATAAAAGAATCACATAATCATCTCAATTGATGCAGAAAAGGCATTCAGAAAAATCCAACACCCATTCCTGATAAAAATTCTTAATAAAATAGGTGTAAAAGGGAAATTGCTCAACATAATAAAGGGCATCTATACAAAACCAACAGCCAACATCATTCTTAATGAAGAGAGACTGGAAACATTCCCCTTGAGAACAGGAACAAGACAAGGATGCCCTTTATCACCACTCCTGTTTAACATTGTGCTGGAAGTCCTAACCCAAACCACAAGCTGGAAGTCCTAGATAGAGCAATAATGCAAGAAAAAGAAATAAAAAGCATCCAAATAGGTAAGGAAAGAGTTTTAACTGTCTCTATTTGCAGATGATATGATACTATACATAGAAAACCCTAAAGACTCCTCAAGAAAACTACTGAAACTAATGGAAAGATTCAGCAGGATACAAGATAAACAAAAAATCAGTTGGATTCCTATATACCAACAAAGAGAACTGTGAAAAAGAAATCAAGAAAACAATACCATTTATAATAAAAATTTATAATAGCCCTTAAAAAATAAAATATTTAGGAATAAATATCACCAGGGATGTAAAAGACCTATACAAAGGAATCTACAAAACACTACTGCAAGAAACCAAGAGATCTGCATAAATGGAAAAACATACCATGCTCATGGATAGGTAGACTCAACATTGTGAAAATGTCAATTCTACCCAAAAAACAAAGCAGTCTACAAATACAATGCAATCCCAATCCAAATACCAACAACATTCTTTAAAAAGATGGAAAAACTAATCATAAACTTTATATGGAAAGTGAAGAGGCCCTGGATAAGGAAAGCACCATTGAAGAAGAAGAATAAACTAGGAGAACTCACGCTACCTGACCTCAGAACCTACTACAGCCTCTTGTTGGTACAATGACAGACACATTGGCCAATGGAACAGAATTGAGAACCCAGATGTAAATTCATCCACCTGCGGTCACCTGGTCTTCAACAAAGGCCCAAACCCAAAACCAAACCAAACCCACTGCCATCGAGTCGATTCCGACTTATAGCGACTCTATAGGACAGAGTAGAACTGCCCCATAGAGTTTCCAAGGAGCGCCTGGTGGATTCGAACTGCTGACCTCTTAGTTAGCAGCCATAACACTTAACCGCTATGTCACCAGGGTTCCCAAAGGCCCAAAGCCTACCAAATAGGGAAAAGACAGTATTTTTAACAAATGGTGCTGGCAAAACTGGATGTCCATCTGCAAAAAAAAAAAAAAAATGAAACAGTACCCATACCTCACACCATGCACAAAAACTAATTCAAAATGGATCAAAGACTTAAAATAAAACCAAAAACTATAAAGATCATAGAAGAAAAAAAAAGAATCAATGTTAGAGGCCCTAATACACAGCATAAACAGGATACAAACCATAACTAATAATAACTGGGATCTTCTAAAAATTATACACCTATGCTCATCAAAAGACTTCACCAAAAGACTAAAAAGAGAACCCACAGACTGGGGGAAAAAGTTTTGGCTATGACAAATCCGACAAAGGTCTTATCTCTAAAATCTATAGGAAAATCCAACACCTCTACAACAAAAAGACAAATAATCCAATTAAAAAATGGGCAAAGGATATGAACAGACGCTTCATCAAAGAAGACATTCAAGTAGCTAACAGACACATGAGGAAATGCTTGTGATCACTAACTATTAGAGAAACGCAAATCAAAACCATGATGAGATACCGTCTCATCCCTACATTACTGGTACAAATAATAATAAAAAAAAAAAAAACAGAAAATAACAAATGTTGGAAAGGCTGCAGGTAGATTAGAATTCTTATGCACTGCTGGTGGGAACGCAAAATGGTACAGCCATTTTTGGAAATGTATGGTACTTCCTTAAAAAGCTGGAAATAGAAATGCCACATGATCCAGTAATTCCACCCCTAGAACTATACCCTAGAGAAATAAGAGCCATCACGTGAGTAGACATATGCACACCCATGTCCACTGCAGCGTTATTCACAATAGCAAAAAGATAGAAACAACCTAAGTGCCCATCAACAGATGAATGGGTAAACAAACTGTGGTATACACACACAATGTATGCAATGGTAAAGGACAATGATGAATCTGTGAACATCTCACAACATGGATGAATCTGGAGAGCATTATGCTGAGTGAATTAAGTCAATTACAAAAGGAAAAATATTGTATAAAACCACTATTATAAAAACGCATGAAAAGATTTACACATAAAAAGAAACAATCTTTGATGACTACAAGGGAGGGGAGTGGGAGGGAAAAACACTAACTAGACAATAGATAAGTGGTACCTTTGGTGAAGGGTAAGACAGTACAAAATACTGGAGCAGTGAGCACAACTTGACCAATGCAAGATCATGGAAGCTCCATAGGTACATCCAACCTCCCTGAGGGACCAAATTACTGGGCTGAGAGCTGGGGACCATGTTCTCAGGGAACATCTAGCTCAGTTAGCATAACACAGTTTATAAAGAAAATGTTCTATGTTCTCCTTTGGTGAGTACCGTCTAGGGTCTTACAAGCTTGTGAGTGGCCATCTACGATACTCCACTGGCCTCCCCTCATCTGGAGCTAGGGGAAATTAAGAAAACCAAAGACCCAAGGGAAAGATTAGTCCAAATGACTAATGGACCACAAGTACTGACCACCAGACTGAGTCCAGCAAAAAGATGGTGCCGGGCTACTACCGCCAACTGCTCTGACAGGGATCACAGTAAAGAGCCTCGAACAGAGCTGGAGAAAAATGTAGAACAAAATTCTAACTCACATACACACAAAAAAGACCAACTTACTGGTCTAACAGAGACTGGAGAAACCTGGAGAGTATGGCCCCCAGACACCCTTTTAACTCAATAATGTAGTCATTCCTGAGGTTCAGCTTTCAGCCAAAGATTAGACAGGCCCGTAAAACAAAATGAGACTAAATGGGCACACCAGCTCAGGGGCAAGGATGAGAAGATAGGAGGGGATAGGAAAGCTGGTAATGGGGAACCCAAATTTAAGAAGAGGTGAGTGTTGACATGGCGTGGGGTTGGCAACCAATGTCACAAAGCAATATGTGTGTCAATTGTTTAATGAGAAACTAATTTGCTCTGTAAGCCTTCATCTAAAGTACAATAAAAAAAAACAATAAATTGGAAAAATAAAAGATAAAATATGCAGGCAAAAAAAGAAAATAAATAAATTAGGTTGGACATAAATTTCCTCAGCAACATCAGATTCCAGAAGACAATGACCCAGTGACTAAATGACAAGTGATAAAAAAAACTTGGAAAAGGGAAGGAATAGAACTCAAGAATTCTACATCGTTCTCTGACGGAAATTACGATCTAGTAGTAGCACAAACTATAGTAAGAAATCACATCATAACAGGAAAGAAATGATGGAAATGGTCCACAATAGAGGTATAACTATCATAAACCTTTCAAAGTAACTAAATGGTTAAGCGCTTGACTATTAATAAAAAGATTGGTGGTTGGAATCCACCCAGAGGCATCTCAGAATAATGGCCTGGCAATCTGCTTTTGAAAGGTCACAGCTTTGAAATCCCTGTGGAGCAGTTCTACTCTGCACACACGGGGTCATCAGGAGTCCTGATCAACTCGACAGCAACCGGCTTGTTTGGGTTTAGCATAGTGTAGAAATATATAAAGGAAAATCTGCAGGAACTAAAGGAGAATTGATGGTAGTACAGTTGCAGAGGAAATGTTGATGCACTTATCTTAGTCTTTGAAAGATTGTGTTGTTGTTTTTAGGTGCCGACGAGTTGGTTCCGACTCTTAGTGACCCCATGCACAACGGAACAAAACACTGCCCGGTCCTGTGCCATCCCCACAATTGTTGCTATGCTTCAGCACATTGATGCAGCCGCTGTGTCAATCCACCTCGTTGAGGGTCTTCCTCTTTTCTGCTGACCCTGTACTTTACCAGGCATGATGTCCTTCTGCAGGGACTGATCCTTCCTGACAACATGTCCAAAGTATGTAAGACGCAGTCTTGCCATCCTTGCTTCTAAGGAGCATTCTGGTTGTACTTCTTCCAAGACAGACTTGTCCATTCTTTTGGCAGTCCATGGTGTATTCAATATTCTTCGCCAACACCACAATTCAAAGGTGTCAGTTCTTCTTCGGTCTTCCTTGTTCATTGTTCAGCTTTCACATGCATATGATGCAATTGAAAATACCATGGCTTGGGTCAGGCGCACCTTAGTCTTCGGGGTGACATCTTTGCTTTTGAACACTTTAAAGAGGTCCTTTGTAGCAGATTTACCTAGTGCAATGCGTCATTTGATTTCTTGACTGCTCCTCCCGTGGGTGTTGATTGTGAATCCAAGTAAAATGAAATCCTTGACAACTTCAACCTTTTCTCCGTTTATCATGATGTTGCTCATTGGTCCAGTTGTGAGGATTTTTGTTTTCCTTATGTTGAGGTGCAATCCATACTGAAGGCTGTGGTCTCTGATCTTCATCAGTAAGTGCTTCAAGTCCTCTTCACTTTCAGCAAGCAAGGTTGTGTCATCTGCATGACGCAGGTTGTTAATGAGTCTTCCTGAAAGATTAGATAGGCCGAAAGAAAGAAAGATTACCTAGCAGATAAACATTGAACCCTTTATTACCAACCAGGAAACGAACAAACAAACAAACAACTTTCTTTTCAAGTATGGACGAAGCATTTCGAAAATGGAGCATGTGTTAAAGTCACAAGGGAAACCTCAATATATTCCAAAAATGAGAAATATTACAGACCATTTTCTCTGAGCACAACGCGTTAAAACCAAAAATAAATATTAAAAGTGGGAGCTACACCCACACTGAAAAATAAAACAACCTCAACAAGACAAAACTTAAAATCTCTAGCAACTTGATCGATTTGAAAGCATCATTGAAAAATATCTGGCCTGTAATAATGATGAAAATGCTTGCCTATCAAAGCTGATGGTTTTTAGCTATAGCTGTCCTCAGGAAAATGCATTTGCTTCAAAAAGCTTTCATTACTCAATAAAAATAATAGAAATGAATGAACTAATCATTCAATTCAAGAAGTTCACAAAATGAAACTAAGTAGAGTGAAGTAAAGGTAGAAAATTGAGGATGAAGACAAAGAAAAGCAACAGAATTGATTAACAAATGCAAAAATGCCTTTTGGGGGGAAAATTCACAGTAAAATGAATACTCTACCAGTCACCCAAATCCAGAAAGATACCCACTCCAGGAAGATAGAAGAAAAGAAAACAAATGCATAATCTAAGGAATGAGAAATTAGAGATGAACCCTAGAGGGTAAAGAACAATGAGAGAATAATTTATTCAATTGTATAATAAACATTTTCAAATCAGGATGAAATAGAAAATTGTAGAAGCAAACATGAAAAATAATTGCAAAATTTAACTAAAAAAATAGGCGCAAAAAGAAGCAAAATTTGACTACAGAAGTGGCGTTTGTACGATACGATCGATGTTAATTGGTCTCACTGAACTGTACGTGTGAAATATGTTAAATTGGCAAATGTTGTGTTATCTATATTTTTACAACAATAAAAACAAATAAATAAATAAATAAGAAGCAGTAGAAAACCTAAGTGGCCTGCAACACTGGAAGGAATTGAGAATTTCTCAAAGCTGGCACCCTGGTCTGGCTAGTATCCTGGGCAAATCCTTTCGAAGGTTCCAATAACAGATGATTGCTCTGCCTTTACAATGTTTACGCACAAAGAGAAAGAAGAAAAGCTTCCAAATAATTTGTGGAATCATGAATCCAGCATAAATGATACCAAATCGGACACAGACAGCTCACGAAAAGAAAATTAGAGGCATTTCTTACTTGTAAACAATGATGCAAAGTTTCTGAATCCAATATTAGCAGGTAAAATTCAGTGATACGTAAAGGAAACTATAAGATAACCCAGCAGAGTTTCTTCTAGAAAGGCAAAAATGGTTTGATATTATGAATTCTAATAAATTAATCATTACTATTTTGTTAATAAAGCTTAACGTATTATGAGATTAGAAAAGGCGTATGCGATAATTATGGTGGATCTTGAAAAAGTATTTGTTAAAATTTAGCAGCCTTTGTTGATTTTTTAAATCTTAGTTTAAAATAAGAAGAGATATTTTCTTAACACAATTAAAATATATATTACAAAATAACTGCCAACATTTGCATTAATGGTGAAACATTTGAAATAAACCCCCCCCCCCAAAAATCCAGTTAAATTAGGAACATCATCAACACTATGATTTAACTTGGCTGTTGAAGTGGAGCCCTGGTGGCGCAGCTGAAGTACTGATCAATATAATAAGAGAATAATATAAAATATACACATTTGCAAAGGAGGAGACAAAATTATATTATGGATTTTCATTTAAAGTGTGAATTTAGTACTAGAAAAGCCTAAGCAAGTCAATAATAGAGTTCAGTAAAGTGGTCACTACGAATAATTGTTTAGTAAACTAACTGGAAGAAAAGAGCCTACTGACAGTAATAACACGAGATACAAAACATCCAGGAGTGTGTATATTTATAATATATTAAGAGCATATTCAGATCAATATAAAGGCAAACACTCATGGGGGGAAATGTGCAAAGGTCTTAAGTATACAGTTCATAGGAGTGTCCTAGTGATGTCACTGGACCAACCCTCCAATTTGATATTAAAAAACACTATTTATTGAAGGAATGAACCGAGGGAGAGCATGCATTCAGTCTGGCTGTAATGATAGGCCCTGCCTTACAGGCAAAACAAAGAGGTATTTAACGATCAGAGTGAGTACACATAACAGTTTCACATTAAAGCAAATGGCAGGAAAGGTGAGTTTTACTGGGGTGGCAGTTAACTGTGAAACTTTCTTTACATCAGTTTCTAGTCTAACACAAATCTCCCATTCTCAGTACAATTTAACTAAGGCAATATTTCTAAAATGACAAATATAAAAAATTCTGACATGGAAGTGTAGTGATATGGAAATTTAATGATATATTTGCAGTTGGGCCAACTTAATTGGGATCTTTGGATACAGAACTGATGATTAGTTAAAAAAAAAAAAAAAAACAACAAACCAATTGCCATCCAGTCGATTCTGACTCTTAGTGACCCTACAGGACAGAGTAGAACTACCCCATGGAGTTTCCAAGGAATGCCTGCTGGATTTGAACTGCTGACCTTTTGGATAGCAGCTGCAGCACTTGACCACTACACCACCAGGTTTTCCAACCATTAGTTAGGAAAGTGTACATGAACTCTGTTTATTTAGCTGAGAGAAAAAGAGATAATGCCTAGGAGGTTTTGGGGTTAAGATAGTTAAAATGACATGTTTATCTATAGGCTCTAACTGTAACAATTCAATGAAGGTGTTTTAAGGCCGGTTGTAGGAACACCCTTAGTAAGGAAGACTGAGCTTTGTTTTTCAAAAAGCAAAAGTTAACAGAAGTCAGATGTTATCAAGAGAGTAGAAGTAAAGCCTTGGGTTCAATTTCAGAACAGCGTGCCTAATTTTAGTTCTGAAATTCCTTCAATTAGACCTGCCAAACCAAAAAAACAAACCAAGCCCACTGCTGTCAAGTTGATTCCGACTCATAGCAACCCTATAGAACACAGTAGAACTGCCCCATAGAGTTTCTAAGGAGCACCTCTTGGATTTGAACTGCTGACCTTTTGGTTAGCAGCCATAGTTCTTAACCACTATGCCACCAGGGTTTCCTTAGACTGGCTAGCACCTCAGAATTTAGAAGTTCCTCACACAGGAGAAATGTAATTCTGAATCTCAGCCGTAATTATAGAAATACAAATTTAAAGAGCCATGTAGTAACGTGGAATATTTTTTCCGCAATCAGGGGTCCAAAACTTAAAAAGTGTGCAGTGAGAGTATGGGCAAAGAAGGACTTCCATGTATTCTACAGAGAAATATAACTCAGGACGACCTTCTTTACTGCAGGTGTCTTGTATCATAATTTTAGGTGTGCCTTCCTTTTGACCCAGAGTTGCTACTTCTAGTACACAATCTTATGGAAATACTCACCCCAGTGCATAATGCTCTTTATTGCAACATTGTTTAGAATTGGGAAAGAAATGGAAAAAATATAAATATTTATTTCTAAAGAACCACTAAACTTCATGGTTAAGATAGCTGACTACAAGATAAATCCAGAAGAAAGCAATAGCTTTTCCATAAATCTAGCAATAACCAGTTAAAAGTGTGATGAGAGGTAAATTTCTACTCTCAGTTGCAATAAACTACTAAATAATTGAAAACTATAAATATGAAACGTGAAATAATGTACAGCCAATACATGTTGGATGCCTAATATAAAATTATTTAAATCAATATGATAAAAATTAATTCTTATAGCTCCATATATGGTTGTATATAATGGAGTCCTAGACAGCTGTTAAGAAGAATGAGGCAGATCCAGGAGTAATATTTAAAAATATTTAACAATGACTGGGCATTGACAAGGAGCCCTGGTAGCGTGATGGTTAAGTGCTCATCTGCTAACCAAAAGGTTGGAGGTTTGAACCCACCCATCGGCTTTGGTTTCGGTGGAGTAATGACCTGATGACCTGCTCCAGCAAAGATTAAAAAAAAAAAAAAATCCATTGCCTTCGAGTCGATTTTGACTCATACTGAGCCTATCTGCGGGAGAAAGACGTGGCAGTCTGCTTCCATAAAGATTATAGCCTTGGAAACCTTATGGGGCAGTTTTTCTATGTTCTATAGGGTTGTTATGAGTATGGTGACTGTAAAGATATCAGGTGCTTTCGTGGCCCCAGGAACAATCCAGGAGTTGACAGTGCTGAGAATCTTGTTCCCGAATTCCAATGTTAATTTTTTTTTTAAATAATTTTGCTACTAAATTTTAAATAAAATAATAATAATTACAAATTTGGGATGAAATTTCAGATTTATTCTTGGATTCCTGAAATTTGCCCTGTAACAGGGCTGTTTAGTTCAGGCCTCGGTATTGACTGTCTACTGCTTTTAACCCTCAGACAGCAAGCATTCAGCTCAGCCAGGTTATGACTCATATGTGCCTGGGAAAGGTTCTGAAAGAATAGATCCTAACTGGTACCAGTTTTATGTCTAGGGAACGGGACTTTGTATTAGTGGGTGATCAAGGTGTGGTTGTGATAGAAGCAGTCCTTCCTGCTAGGAAGGAGTCAATTGTTACTGACATTGAATAGAATTGCCGGCTCCTTTTTTTGGGGGGATAATAAAAAGCATGCAAGTGAGTTTTACTACTGTTTTTAACTTCTCTACGGACAATTCACCCCTTTATTACTTGCCTCTGGGCCAGTCCATTTCCACAGCCCTATCCTTGTTATGGAAACCTTGGTGGCGTAGTGGTTAAGAGCTATGGCTGCTAACCAAAAGGTTGGCAGTTCGAATCCAGCAGGTGCTTCCTGAAAACCCTATGGGGCAGTTCTACTCTGTCCTATAGAAATGCTATGAGTTGGAATTGACTTGACAGCAACAGGTTTGTTTTTTTGGTCCTTGTTACACTACTCTAAAGATTGTATAATTCATCATCCAAACTGGGGCACTTTTTTTAAAAAAGCGACTTTATTGAGATATAGGTATAATTCACATACATTATAATACATTCATTTTAAGCGTACTGTTAGAACCATTTTGGCATATGCATATTCCCATATAATCATAATTAATATAGAGAATATTTCCATCACCCTAAAAAGGTCCCGGGTACCCAGACTGAGGCACTTTTAAGAGTGAAAGAAGAGCTGTTAATAATTAGGCTAAGACAGTAGGCGTACATTAGTATTGTCCTGGATGAACCGAATCTTACATTTGTGATTTTCCCCACAGTTTTTCATGTTTTTTTTACTCAGGAAAAAAAATAAATTTAAGAATGAACTAAAAATATCCTCCACCCCACATCCTTGAATAAATGTATTTGACATTAAAAAAAAATTGGGGTCACATTCTACATGCTCAGCTCTGCATTTACCACTTACCCCATGGTATCCATTTTATTGAATTTCACGGCATTTGTTTGCTTTGTATTATCTTAGGAGGACCCCAAAGTGAAAGAAATCATGGCTTCTTTTCTCAAAACTTACACTAAAGATAGGATGACAAAACATCTACACAGATATAAGCAATACAACTGAATAAAATATATACATGAGCTGTTTTAAAAAAATTGATGTAGACTGAGTGTTTGTGAACAAGGAAAGTGAATGTGGGCTGAAGTCATCAGAAAGCAGGTAGACCAGGGCTTGAGGAATAGTTAGGATTAAATTTGTGCATTAAAAAGAAAGGATTATGCAGGCTTCTTGTTGTTAGGTGCCGAGGCTTCGATTTTGACTCATAGAGATTCCATGTGACAGAGTAGAATTGCATTTATAAGGTTTTCTAGGCTGTAAGCTTTATGGGAGCAGATCAGCAGGTCTTTTTCCCACAGAGCCACTAGGTGGATTTGAACCACCAACCTTTTGTTTTGCAGCTGAATGCTTAACTGTTGCGCCACCAGGAAGACAAAACATTGTGGATATCATGACGTTTGGTTAGCTCCAGAGGGACTGGGAATCTGAGAGCCCTCCAGTGGGTCTGGTTTTGCAAAAATGTAGTAAGATGGAACTGTCAACAAGACCCCAAGCATCTTCAGAAGTTGCTAAGTCATGTTGCTCAGGATTCTTTTGCTTGTGAGTTAAAGAAGGCCAACTCAAACTAGCTCAAGCACAAAATGGAATTTATTGGCTGACGTACCTGAGAAAGTCCAGGGATTGGTCAGACTGATCAAGGTGTTCAGTTGATATCATCACAGATGTGTCTCTCTTGATGTTGGGGTTCTCCTTTGTGGTGGCAAGATGAAGGATTTTCTCCTACCAGCTTAGCAAACTCAGAAGCAATAGGACTTCTTCCCAACAGGTGTAGCAAAAGCCCCAGGGCTGATAGTCATTGGCTGATGGTCTAGGTCAGGTGCTCATCTGGTTGTGTTGGAGGATTCGAAGGTGTGTGAGGGAGCCACATGTTCACTCTCTCAGAGGAGGAGCCATGCTGTGGAAGAAGCAAGAGATGCTCGAAAGCCAAAGGGAATATCTACAGAGAGAGCAGCAGCACAGGAGGATAAGGCTGGCATCAGTCCTACTGACAGGAAAACACAATGTGCCTTCCAGATGCTCCCTGAAATGAACCAATGCCCCAGGGAGGCTGAAAGGCCTTGGCCTTAGTCCCAGTGACCTGGCACAAACCACAAAGCCTCTCGACCACAGATCCTTCGCTGGAAATGAGTGGGTGGTGAGTGTGTATCCAAACCCCCTTTCCAGCTGGAGGATGTGGTTCCTAAATTGTATCCTTCTTTCTGCGTTGGAGCCACATAACCTAGTCAGAGCCTGTTCTTGGCCTGTTTGTGGGCCTTCCATCTGTGTAAATATCCTGACCAAGGCGTGATTAACCATGGAGAGTGGAGGTAGGCATTGGGGAGATGAGAAAAAGATACAGGACAGAAGGGGGGATGACCTGACTTTTATTTCTGACCATCTTTCAGGACCTCTTGCTTCTTTGGCTGCAAAAGGAAAGAGTGAAATCAGCATTTGGTAGTTTTAAAATGTTATTTGTACTACATTTGATTTAGGATTTAGCAGTACAAACCTCCAGTAAACCGTTTACATACTCATTTCCAATCCAGGGGGCTCCAGACTTACCTCAATGCCTTTGCTGTGTTCTTATAATTTACTAAATAAACAATTGCTGTTTTCCTTTCGTGTCTGAACCTGCCACAAGATTGCACGCTCTTACTATGTGCCCTTGCAGCTTACTAAATTTAACTGTTTTGTTATTCCTCTTCCCCAAGTTACTTTCCAACTTTGTGATATAAAACAGACTGTGCATAGAAAGTTTATCATTCAGAATGAGTGATATTTTTCTTCTCAGACATTTATGACCAAAGGAATGTAATCAAAAGAAGTGAAGTAATTATTCGCTTGTTGCCCTCCTATTTGGCTTCTGGCAATGGCTGGAGAGTTTCTTTCCCCATCTCCATCCAGCTAATCTACATGTGTGAAAATCCCCACAGGAAAAATAGCTGGACAGCCGGTTGCTGCCCGGCTTTCAAGGTGTGGCATCTTCTCTCCAGATGTGCGGTTTGGCTGTTGATTCCCTCTGCAGTGGGCTTGGGGTGCCCGCCCCTCAGAGCTGATGCTGGCTTCGAATTCCGAGCCGCCTCAGCGAGTCTGAGCATTTGGGAGTGTGTGAATAGGTGAGTTGGTTAATTTAGCAGCTGTTCAAACTTGTGCCCTAAGTCTGGTTTGGGGCATTAAAAAAAAAAAAAAAACAGTTGCTGTCGCGTTGATTTCGACTCATGGTGACCCCATGTGTTTCTCAGTAGAAATGGGCATAGGGTTTCGAATGGTCGTTTCCTTTCGAAAGTAGATCATCAGGCCTTTTTTCTGAGGCCCCACTGAGAGAATTCAAACTACTTCTGTTAGTAGCCAAGTGCTTAATTTTTTGTGCCACCCAGGGACTCCTAGTTTGGGGCATATTTCCTCCAAAATGGCCAATTAACTTCCCAGAAGAGTCACTTGCTCATGAACTGTACAGTTTAAAAAGGTGAATTTTATAGTATGTGAATTATATCTCAATAATAAAATAAACCCCCCATGCATCTGTCAGTTTGTCATAATGTGGGGGCTTGCATGGTGCTATGATGCTGGAAGCTGTGCCACCAGTATTCAAATACCAGCAGGGTCACCCATGGCGGACAGGTTTCAGGTGAGCTTCCAGACTAAGACAGACTAGGAAGAAGGACCTGGCGGTCTGCTTCTGAAAAGAACTCACCAGTGAAAATCTTATGAATAGCAATGGAACATTGTCTGATATAGTGCCAGAAGATGAGCCCTTCAGGTTGGAAGTCACTCAAGAGACGATTGGGGAAGAGCTGCCTCCTCAAAGTAGAGTAGACCTTAATGACATGGATGGAATCAAGCTTTCAGGACCTTCGTTTGCTGGTGTGGCATGACTGAAAATGAGAAGAAACAGCTGCAAATATCCATTAATATCAGAATGTGGAATGTACAAAGTATGAACCTAGGAAAGTTGGAAATCATCAAAAATGAAATGGGACACATAAACATTGATATCCTAGTCATTAGTGAGCTGAAATGGCCATTTTGAACAGGACAACAACATGGTCTAGTATGGGGGGAATGACAACTTGAAGAGGAATGGTGTTGCATTCATCGTCAAAAAGAACATTTCAAGATCTATCCTGAAGTACAGTGCTGTCATTGATAGGGTAATATCTATATGCCTACAAGGAAGATCAGTTAATATGACTATTATTTGAATTTTTACACCAACTGTTAAGGCCAAAGATAAAGAAATTGAATATTTTTACCAACTTCTACAGTCTGAAATTGATTGAACATGCAATCAGGATGCTCTGATAATCACTGGTGATTGGAATGTGGAAGTTAGAAACAAAGAAGAAGGATCAGTAATTGGAAAATATGGCCTTGGTGATAGAAACAATGCCAGAGATCGAATGATAGAATTTTGCAATAGCAACGACTTCTTCACCGCAGATACCTTTTCTCAACATCATAAACAGCAAATGTACACATGGACCTTGCCAGATGGAATACACAAGAATCAAATTAACTACATCTGTGGAAAGAAGCAGTGCAAAAACTCAATATCGTCAGAAAAAGGCCAGGGGCTGATTGTAGTAGAACAGACCATCAATTGCTTGTATGCAAGTTGAAGCTGAAGAAAAATTAGAGCAAGCCCAAGAGAGCCAAAGTATGACCTTGAGTATATCCCATCTGAATTTAGAGACCATCTCAAGAATAGATTTGACACATTGAACACTAATGACTGAATATCAGACCAGTTGTGGAATGACATCAAGGACATCATACATGAAGAAAGCAAGAGGTCATTAAAAAGACAGGAAAGAAAGAAAAGACCAAAAGGGATGTCAGAAGAGACTATGAAAGTTGCTCTTGAATGTAGAGTAGCTAAAGCGAACATAAGAAATGATTACGTAAAAGAGCTGAACAGAAGATTTCAAAGGGTAGCTTGAGAAGACAAAGGGTCCACCTTGAAGGCCAAGGTGTGCCTGACCCAAGCCATGGTGTTTTCAATCACCTCATATGCATGTGAAAGATGGACAATGAATAAGGAACAAAGAAGAAAAATTGACACTTTTATGATATTGGCAAAGAATATTGAATATACCATGGTCTGCCAAAAGAACGAACCAATCTATCTTGGAAGAAGTACAGCCAGATGCTCGTTAGAAGCACGGATGGCAAGACTACGACTCACATACTTTGGACATGTTATCAGGAAGGATTAGTCCCTGATGAAGGACATCATGCTTGGTACAGTAAAAGGCCAGCAAAAAACAGGAAGACACTCGAGGAGATGGATTGACATTGTGGCTGCAATAATGGACTCATGCATAACAAGGATTTTGAGGATGGTGCAGGGCTGGGCAGTGTTTTGTTCTGTTGTACATGAGGTCCCTATGAGTTGGAACTGGCTCGATGGCACGTAACAACAACAATAATAAAATAAAATAAATAAGTAAGGTATAAAAAAAAATTTTTTTTAAGGTATATGGTATATTAAAATGTGATGAGTATAGATTTGAAAGTCATTATATGTTGACATAATTCAGCAACTGGCTTCCAGGGAGCCTCAGTTTCCTGTTTTGTAAAATAGAGGTTTAATCTAAAGGTTCTAGAGGTTCTCTTCCAACTCTGCCTTTTCAATATCTTCGAATCTTTCTGCATGAAAAGCAGTTTAAAAAGAACTGCTGAAAAGATCAACTCTAGAATGAAAATAAGCCCTGATACTTTTCGTCTGTCATTGAAGGAGGCTCAATTCTGTCGCAGTTTAAGTTTATCCTCAGAAGAAAGGCACCTCACCACCAGGCACCTTGGAAGAAAAGCCTGGCAATCTACTTCGAAAAAAAATTTAGCCACTGAAGACCTTATGGAGCACAGTTCTACCCTGACACACTTGGGGTCATCCTGAGTTAAAACCGACTCAATGACACCTGGTTCTTTTATTTTGAGTATTGGTCAATTTGATCCATTTTCCTTTTTTTATAACAGATCTGATTTAGTAAACTTTCTATGATATTGTAATTTCCCATGAGGATTTCTGATTAATTGCAAGCAGAAGAGAATGGTGAAATTAATTTGTAAAACTGTTTACAACTGGAAGTGAGAGAACAATTTTTACAAGGGTTTAAAGAAGAAAGAAACATGGAGCGCCTGTTGACTTTTTGAGTTAAGTTATGAATGTGTATAATAGTCTTTGTTGGCATAACAACAGAGGAAAAAGAACAGTGATTTTATAAATTTTCTGAGGATACAGATTTTGTATAACATTTATAGAGGAATGGTTAAGAGCTTGGACTCTGTGTTCCTTTGTCTGGATTGGTAACCTGGCTCCACAGCTAACTGAGCCTGTCCGTGTCTCAGTTTCCTAATCAGTCACGTATCATAATTGCACCTATCTTTTTTTTTTTCTAAGGCTGTCATGAGGATTAAATTACACGACAGTTGTACAGCTCTGAGAAAAGTGTCTGAGCCCTAGTAATGGCTCAGCAAACATTAGCACTATCTTCAACAAATACTCCATCCGAATGGTTTGTTGGATGTTACCAATACATCAGGGATTGTGCACAAAGACTTGTTTACAGTGTATTCTGCTCTAATCCAATTTTACAGCAGTTATTTTCCAGTATATGAGGAGATTTTTCATATTGTAAATAATTTCTTTCATAGTTAAAGCAAGAGACCTTCACTAACAAAATGAAGATGCTGCGGATTCTATTTGTCCTAATCCTTTGGACTGAAACATCAGCTGACCAGAGCCCAGGTACCAGTGCATTTTGTGTTTATTATTATTTAGAGTAATAGATATTTGTTACGCCTCAGCAAACCTTTATTTTAATAAACAGAGAGAAAGAAAAAAAATGTATGTACTGAAAAATAAAAGTAGAAAACATTTAGTAGTAGTTGTGGGTATAGGATATCAAGCAAATTTAACCTTTCAAAGATGACAGAAAGCCATGGGTAAAAGTTATGAATTTTGGTCCATCTGGCTGGAGAACCTTTACTTATTCATTGATTTGTTAAGTCCCAGTGTTCTCCATATCTTCAGCAAGAGTCAACCCATTTGCATGTAGGTCGATTTGTATTGTGGCCTTAATAGATAAAAGGAAAAAGAACCCCACAGAGAAAATAGATTTTAAGTCTTCATGTGTTTAAACCATTGCCTTTTCTCTTCTTTTACAAACATGAAATAGGGAAGGGCTTAGTATATTTTACTTTGCGGGGGGCAGGGGGTGGAGTAGGTTTTTCTACTCTCCTGTAATTACTAAAAGCATTTCAGAGAAGTATTTCTAATTCTGCACTGTAATACCCCCTAGGATTTCATGACAGATTTCTGAGTTACTTTGAAAACTAGTTGTTAGACATTTACCAGCACGTCACTAATTTCGAGAGAGGGGTGACCACAACTGCTAAAGTAGACATCGTTGGTGCCTTCCATTGCCCAGACCCTCTCTGTTGGGCTATTCACTCATCCCCTCAGCTGCTGTGAATACTGCCTGCAACAGCTCACAACTGACCCCCTACTTTTTAGGAGAATTTATCTTGTCTGATGGGAGCCACCTTATCCAGGAGGTTATGCCCATGACCCTTTTCCCCTCACCCCCAATTTCTGGGGTGATCTTCAGTCAATGACTAGCTGATAAAAAAAACCTGGCCCTCTTGACGCAAGTAGGGACATCTGTGGTGCAATTTACGGTCCAGAGTTCCCTGCAGATCAGGCCAAGCCTAGACTTTCCCAAAGAGTACGTCTTCTTTGCTCCTTCCGTGCCTTATCCCTTCCACCACAATTAAGCCCATGCACCAAAGTCCTTGCCTTAGGCACTGCTTCTAGGATCTCCAACCTAAGATAGTTTACACTATAATGTTTCTAAAAGACTACTTTGGGACTTTCTGGGGTGGTACCATGGTGTCTCTTCTCTAAGTTTAGGGTTTCAGAACAACAACAAAAAAAAAGTCAGATTGACTCTGGTGTAGAGTTGAGAAAGAAAAATCTATTGGCTAACTTTACTAAAAGTCCCCTTGTTTGACATTTTAGCAAAACAAGTAGCTTCTTCTGTTTGATCTCTAGAAGACATTTTTCTTGAGATTCTGAGTTACTCTGAACACTAGAACATAGTCTCAAATGAGTAGCATGGTCTGAAATGTAAAAGGTGAACAGTAACTTTGTTTTATTGTTTTGTGTTGATAGAGCCAGGCCCTGAGTATGCAGATGTTGTGTTTCTGGTGGACAGCTCGGATCACCTGGGAGCTAAGTCACTCCCATTTGTGAGAAGGTTCATCAGCAACGTGATCAACAGTCTCCCCATAGAGGCCAACAAATACCGCGTGGCCCTGGCCCAGTACAGCGACAAGCTTCACAATGAATTCCAACTGAGCACCTTCAAGGGCAAGAACCCCATGTTGACCCACCTCAAGAAGAACTTTGAGTTCCTTGGTGGGTCCCTGCGGATAGGAAATGCTCTCCAGGAGGCCCACAGGACCTATTTCTCTGCACCCACAAACGGGAGAGACAAGAAACTGTTTCCCCCCATTTTGGTGGTCCTGGCTTCAGCAGAGTCTGAGGATGACGTGGAAGAGGCTGCTAGGGCCCTGCGGAATGACGGGGTGAGAATCGTCTCTGTGGGGCTGCAGGGAGCTTCGGAGGAAAACCTGAAGGCCATGGCCACGTCTCAGTTTCATTTCCACCTGAGGACAGCCAGAGACCTCAGCACGTTTTCCCAAAACATGACGCAGATCATCGGGGATGTGACTCAGTACAAGGAAGGAGCAATTGATACTGACATGAAAAGTAAGAAAGCTCTTGGTTGAAGAGGTACTCGGTCCTTGTGGGGATCTGCATCTCTCCACCCTCATCTCTCTTAACTCCCATCCTGGTTTCCATGATTTGTTGTTGTTGTTAGTTGCCATCGAGTTGATTCTGACTCATGGCGATACCATGTGTGTAGAGTAGAAATGCTCCATAGGGTTTTCAGGGTTGTGACCTTTTAGAAGTAGATTGTCTAACCTATCTTCCGAAGCACCTCTGGGTGAGTTCCAACAGCCAACCTTTGGCTAGTAGTTGAGAACATAACTGTTTGCACCATCCAGGGACTCCAGGGTTTCCATGATTAAGAAAACCCAAAAACCAAACATACTGCCATATTGAATTATTGGAAATGTCTACACATTATGCTCTTCCTCACCTCTGCCTGTGCTTATGGCATTTGCTTTGACAGAAATCCTCTTCCACTCCTTTGCCTTCTTGCAGCCTGAATAAGTCCTATCATTATTTAAATCTCAACCCTAGAATCATATCCTCTTAGAAGC